>NC_060142.1:476601162-477231813 GCF_021461385.2 Schistocerca piceifrons
TTTGTGAAAACCTCGGTAAAGTGTTCATAAACCTTTAATTCTACAGTTGTCTGGCTGTTATTTTCCAATCGTGTCAAATCGAAATTTATTGGTAGTTTCATTTTAGAGAAGTTGTTAGCCATCGATTCGCCTTCTGTTTATGTAGTGAGCGTTTCAGTCGTGTCCATATGGACATGGTGGGTGAAAAAAATGTTGTCATTTCTTTTTCTCTTTTATTTCGAAACAGAGGCATTCCGGAATCTTTATAACTAGGTTTGAATTTGCAAGACGGCTTAGGTAACCCGTCTGAGGAAGCAAACGCTCCTCAGGCTGAAGGAATCTACATAACGGCCCTTATTCAACAGCTCTCATGGTTGAGGATTGAGGTGATGAAGATTCATGTGATGAGGATGAAGTGGAAATACCAGACAATCTTAACCCTAGACAACTCCAAGCCAAAGCTGAAATACGGTTGACGGTATACAAATACACTCCTGGAAATTGAAATAAGAACACCGTGAATTCATTGTCCCAGGAATGGGAAACTTTATTGACACATTCCTGGGGTCAGATACATCACATGATCACACTGACAAAACCACAGGCACATAGACACAGGCAACAGAGCATGCACAATGTCGGCACTAGTGCAGTGTATATCCACCTTTCGCAGCAATGCAGGCTGCTATTCTCCCATGGAGACGATCGTAGAGATGCTGGATGTAGTCCTGTGGAACGGCTTGCCATGCCATTTCCACCTGGCGCCTCAGTTGGACCAGCGTTCGTGCTGGACGTGCAGACCGCGTGAGACGACGCTTCATCCAGTCCCAAACATGCTCAATGGGGGACAGATCCGGAGATCTTGCTGGCCAGGGTAGTTGACTTACACCTTCTAGAGCACGTTGGGTGGCACGGGATACATGCGGACGTGCATTGTCCTGTTGGAACAGCAAGTTCCCTTGCCAGTCTAGGAATGGTAGAACGATGGGTTCGATGACGGTTTGGATGTACCGTGCACTATTCAGTGTCCCCTCGACGATCACCAGTGGTGTACGGCCAGTGTAGGAGATCGCTCCCCACACCATGATGCCGGGTGTTGGCCCTGTGTGCCTCGGTCGTATGCAGTCCTGATTGTGGCGCTCACCTGCACGGCGCCAAACACGCATACGACCATCATTGGCACCAAGGCAGAAGCGACTCTCATCGCTGAAGACGACACGTCTCCATTCGTCCCTCCATTCACGCCTGTCGCGACACCACTGGAGGCGGGCTGCACGATGTTGGGGCGTGAGCGGAAGACGGCCTAACGGTGTGCGGGACCGTAGCCCAGCTTCATGGAGACGGTTGCGAATGGTCCTCGCCGATACCCCAGGAGCAACAGTGTCCCTAATTTGCTGGGAAGTGGCGGTGCGGTCCCCTACGGCACTGCGTAGGATCCTACGGTCTTGGCGCGCATCCGTGCGTCGCTGCGGTCCGGTCCCAGGTCGACGGGCACGTGCACCTTCCGCCGACCACTGGCGATAACATCGATGTACTGTGGAGACCTCACGCCCCACGTGTTGAGCAATTCGGCGGTACGTCCACCCGGCCTCCCGCATGCCCACTATACGCCCTCGCTCAAAGTCCGTCAACTGCACATACGGTTCACGTCCACGCTGTCGCGGCATGCTACCAGTGTTAAAGACTGCGATGGAGCTCCGTATGCCACGGCAAACTGGCTGACACTGACGGCGGCGGTGCACAAATGCTGCGCAGCTAGCGCCATTCGACGGCCAACACCGCGGTTCCTGGTGTGTCCGCTGTGCCGTGCGTGTGATCATTGCTTGTACAGCCCTCTCGCAGTGTCCGGAGCAAGTATGGTGGGTCTGACACACCGGTGTCAATGTGTTCTTTTTTCCATTTCCAGGAGTGTAGAAACAGATTTGAGAGATTCAGATTACAGGAACAGAAATAAGCAGAAAACTAGGGTTCATGGTGCACTGACTTCAAATTTGAAACCATTTTCTGATTCAAGCTTTTGCACATGTGTTGATAAGTCTACTGTGGAAATTTTCGAGTTATTCTTTAATGATGATCTCATACAGTTCCTAGTTGATGTGTCGGCCAACTATGCACTTTTCAAGAATTTTCCAAATCCTAATGTATACTGTAAAAACGAGAGCTGTTTCCTTAGCACCCTCATTTTAAAGTAGTTATAACTTCTCTCCAATAAGACGTTATAATGGTATTCAAATTTGCACACAAGAAAGGAGTTTGTGTGCAATTCCATGAGAAGAAATCATTCTGAACTAATTCTTGGATGTCTGCACTATAATGACAATAACAAATTTGATACAAAATTATGCCGTTTATTGAAAGCGTGAGACACTAACGTAATAAGCTTTTTGTTCCTCAGAAACATCTCTCTTATGGTAAATTAATGATAAAATATTTTTGGGAGGCACTTTTGGAAGAAATATATCAGTTACAAATGAATGCAATTTGGATATAAAGAATGGTGTTCGTTTACCACTTCTGAATATCTTGTAAATTTTTTCTTTTATCAAGCAAAATCACCAAATGCAAATACACCATAAGAAGAAGAGCTTGGTAAGGCTACTGCCCCACTCATTCAGATGACAGATGATTTAACACTGAAAGTAAAGCAATACTGAGATTCCATTTTATCTTTGACAGCCTCTATACAGGTTTTTCTGTTCCGTATTTTCTAAGAGAAGATGATTATGGAGGAACAGGCACCGTTAGAGCAACAAGAGTTACCAAATCTTGTCCCATTTTTTCAAAGCAAGAGCTAGTTAGAAAAGAAAGGGGATATTTTGAACTTTCACACTGCGAGGATGACGGAATTATTGTCACAACATGGGTGGACAATCGAGTGGTTGCTGTAGCATCTACCTGTTAACAAGTGGAACCTCTATCACCTATAATAAGATATTCTGGAAAGGAGAAGAAGACTATTCATGTGCAACATACTCAAACTGTTGCAGCTTATAATAAATACATGGTGGGAGTGGATAGGATGGATGAAAACAATGCCATGTACAGAATAAATATTCGAAACAAGAAACGGTATTGCGCCCTACTTTATTAACTGATTGACATATCTCCACATAATGCATGGCAGGTGAAGAAAGGAACAAGAGCTAGGACTACTCCCCTTGAACTGAGGAGAGAAATTATACAAGTTTACCAAAACAGAAATGTATGAATCCCGAAAAAGAAGAGGGCAGAGCTTCTATCGGTTCTATATACAGATACAAATGTAGTGTTCCCAGTTATATAAATACTACATAAAGAAAACTGAGAAAAGAGAAGGCGTGTAGAATCAGCGAAACCACTTCCATGTGTTTCAAATGGTGGTACTATGGACTATACAGTTATTAAAAAGCATAACTGTGACCAGTAGATACAGTCCGGAACCGAGAGGCTGCTACGGTCGCAGGTTCGACTCCTGCCTCGGACATGGATGTGTGTGATGTCCTTAGGTTAGGTAGGTTTAAGTAGTTCTAAGTTCTGGGGGACTGATGACCTCAGATGTTAAGTCCCATAGTGCTCAGAGCCATTTGAACCATTTTTTGACCAATAAATACACCAATTCGCAAGAAATTTAAGAATTTAAGCTAAAAAGCACACAGGGTAAGCCATAATATGTCGCTTACTATTCGAAGCTTTATCAACTCTCAAATGAAACAGTGGACTCTGATATGCTGTTTCAGGGATGGAAGCATCCATCTAACTCTGGCGTGAAGAGTTGAGTTCTTCGACCAACGATTCACTGAGGTTCAATCGATGGTGTCTCCTGGGAGAAATAACTGTGACCAATAAATACAGTCCGGAACCGCGCGACTGCTACGGTCGCAGGTTCGAATCCTGTCTCGGGCATGGATGTGTATGATGTCCTTAGGTTAGTTAGGTTTAAGTAGTTCTAAGTTCTAGGGAACTGATGACCTCAGATGTTAAGTCCCATAGTGCTCAGAGCCATTTGAACCATTTTTTGATCAATAAATACACCAACTCGCAAGAAATTTAAGAATTTAAACTGAAAAGGACACAGGAAAATCGAAATATGTCGCTTCCTATTAGAAGCTTTGTCAACTCTCAAATGAAACAGTGGACTCTGATACGAAGAGTTGAGTTCTTCGACCAACGATCTACTGAGGGTCAGTCGATGGTGTCTCCTGGGAGAAGTGGATTTGTGCTGTCCCGTAATTGTACCCAGTGTCTTGGCTGTCTCCTGTTGAAATCCAGGTCATACTTCTGCACAGTTACCATCATCCTGTGTGGTGCTGTCGGCCACCAACAAATACACAAGCAACAGTGAACATGAAGGCACCTTGGTGAAATGGTTCACCAACCTGTCAGCGTCCTGGCTGGATGGGCAACGCCTGTAGACCTCCGGGCCAGCATCCTGTACGACGCCTCCTTTGCTGAGCACTTGGCCCTGACCACAAGTAATGTTAATGACTGCTAAGCCGGGAGTCAGCAACTCCCAGCCACTCTGCCTCCACTAGTCAACGCCACAGAGAAGTAATTTTGCATAGTGTAAATCGTGATAATAACTATCTTCATAGCCAACACTTACTGATGCCCTCGTGCATGCCACTGGGCCACAGTCATGCACTCCGAGCTTCGCATCCTCTACACATAGAGACCACAGTTCCCTGGGTCTCCACAGAATTACAACTCTTTTTTGGCTAGTTGAAACGACTTAACTGGTTCTCACTAGGGCGGCAGCAATACAATACCCATATCTCTGTTGCACTGCCTGGTGCTGGTTGCTACGGCATCAGTTGAGATATCTTGGTTCTGAAGCACTGTCATCCGCACAATGAACGAAAATGGGTCGACGTCTTCCTGTCGGTTCTACGGAATGGAAACAACAACATTACGGTCACCGAGATAATGTAATAACGGAAAGTTGCTGCAGAGGGGGTTGGTATTGACTTGTGTTTACTCTACCAAACGAATTACACAAGCAGCTGGATTCAGATGGTGTAGTGAGCGGGTAGTGCAATGCAACAACAACGTGACTTACCCGAAGCTATGGCATGGAGAGCCATAGGACGGCTGGAAGCGGGACAGACACAGAGGGAGGTGGCTGCAGTTATTGTAGTGTCCCAAAGTGTAATTTACAGGACCTGGACGCGATTTCAGACAACAGGAACCGTTAAAAAAAGGCAAGGCCAAGGCGTCCACGGGTAACATAAGCCATAGATGACCATTTTCTCCGGTTAACAGCCCGTCGAGACAGGAGGCTGAATGCAACTCAGCTGCAAAGCACCCTCCAGGCAGCAACAGGACGCACAAAATCAACACAAACAGTCCGAAATCGCCTTCGGGAATGTGATGTCTACGCACGGAGGCCTATGGTGTGCGTCCCATTAAAACCACGACACCGTTTAGCTCGCAGAAACTGGGCGGAGGAACATCAGGATTGGAGTCATAACGAATGGCGCCGGGTGCTGTTCACAGATGAGTCAAGATTTTGTGCTCAGCAGGACAATCGTCGTTCCCCCGTCTGGAGAGAACGAGGAACTCCGAACAATCCTGCTTATGTGCAGGAAACATCACCATATCACGGTGGTGGACGAATGGCGTGGGCAGAAGTCAGTATTGGCAGACGTATGGACCTCTACTCCGTTCAGAATGGCGCTTTGACTGCTCAGAGGTATAGAGACGAGATCCTTCTACTTTTTGTTGTGCTCTACGCTGGTGCCGTAGTAGATGGGTTCCTTCTGGTGGACGATAACGCTAGTCCCCACAGAGCTGCACTGGTGGACAGCATGCTTGAAGCTGAGGGAATTGAATAAATGCAGCGGCCAACTTGTTCGCCAGACTTAAACCTAATTCAGCATGTCTGGCAGACGCATTGCAGGCAGATCAGAACCTCCCATAACGGTTGCAGAGTTAGATATTGCATTCATGGAAGAATGGCCAAATATCTCTCAAGAGCTGATAGATAACCTCATACTGTCCATGTCACGCAGATGCGCAAATGTACTGGCCGTCCGAGGTGATCACACACAACGACAACGAGAATGACTATTATGGTAGCCCCACAGTACCTCACTCTACGTAAACGTCATGTAAACCTCAAGTAAAGAGTTGCGACAGCAAAATACCTTACAGTATCACACACAAATTACAATTGTAACCGATATCTGAATCAAATACGTTACCATATGACTATTGTGTATGATCCCCTAACTGTTTTGAGCAGTGTGTATATTACAAATCTTTTACGGGCCTCCCTTAAACATGTCACCAACGTTCCAGTAACAGATGAGACCACCTACTGGAGGAGGCCGGTCTGTCTATCTTGTGGCCAAGTTCACAAATTAGTGGACTCATCGAGTGTTAACAACGTGTGTACAGCGCCCACGCTATTTATTGGTGCTGATTCTTAGGAATGGCACCCCCACTACTCGATGCAGCTCAACGGATGGAAAGCCTGCTGGAAGGTGTAGAGCACATTTCAGTGAATGGTTCTTGACATGTTGCAGTGTCCGGGTATTGCTGTTGGCAGTGTCCCACTGAGACAATACGATATGCAGTGGAACTCTTGGTACAACATACACTACTGGCTATTAAAATTGCTACACCAAGAAGAAATGCAGATGATAAACGGGTATTCATTGGACAAATATATTATACTAGAACTGATATGCGATTACATTTTCACGCAATTTGAGTGCATAGATCCTGAGGAATTAGTACCCAGAACAACCACCTCTGGCCGTAATAACGGCCTTGATACGTCTGGGCATTGAGTCAAACAGAGATTGGATGGCGTGTACGGGTACAGCTGCCCATGCAGCTTCAATACGATACCACAGTTCATCAAGAGTAGTGGCTGGCGTATTGTGACGAGCCAGTTGCTCGGCCACCATTGACCACACGTTTTCAATTGGTGGTAGGTCTGGAGAATGTGCTGGCCAGGGTAGCAGTCGAACATTTTCTGTATCCAGAAAGGCCCGTACAGACCTGCAACATGCGATCGTGCATATCCTGCTGAAATGTAGGGTTTCGCAGGGATCGAATGGAGGGTGGAACCACGGGTCGTAACACATCTGAAATGTAACGTCCACTGTTCAAAGTGCCGTAAATGCGAACAAGAGGTGACCGAGACGTGTAACCAATGGCACACCATACCATCACGCCGGGTAATACGCCAGTATGTCGATGACGAATACACGCTTCCAATGCGACCAACATGATGCTGTAAACAAACCCTGGATTCATTCGAAAAAATAACGTTTTGCCATTCGTGCACCCAAGTTCGTCGTTGAGTACACCATCGCAGGCGCTCCTGTCTTTGTTGCAGCGTCAAGGGTAACCGCACCATGGTCTCCGAGCTGATAGTCCATGCTGCTGCAAACGTCGTCGAACTGTTCGTGCAGATGGTTGTTCTCTTGCAAACGTCCCCATCTGTTGACTCAGGGATCGGGACGTGGCTGCACGATCCGTTACAGCCATGCGGATAAGATGCCTGTCATCTCGACTACTAGTGATACGAGGCCGTTGGGATTCAGCACGGCGTTCCGTAGTACCCTCGTGAACCCATCGATTACATATTCTGCTAACAGTCATTGGATCTCGACCAACGTGGGCAGCAATGTCGCGATATGATAAACCGCAATCGCGATAGGCTACAATCCGACCTTTATCAAAGTCGGAAACGTGATGGTACGCATTTCTCCTCCTTACACGAGGCATCACAACAACGTTTCACCAGGCAACGCCGGTCAACTGCTGTTTGTGTATGAGAAATCGGTTGGAAACTTTCCTCATGTCAGCACGTTGTGGGTGTCGCCACCGGCACCAACCTTGTGTGAATGCTCTGAAAAGCTAATCATTTGCATATCACAGCATCTTCTTCCTGTCGGTTAAATTTCGCGTCTGTAGCACGTCATCTTCGTGGTGTAGCAATTTTAATGGCCAGTAGTGTAGAAGCAACTCACATTCGTGGAGCAGACTGAAACGTAATTGATGCAGCTTAACTGGTTCACTTTGGGATGACACCAATACAGCACTGACAAGTATCTCTGTCGTACAGACTGTTGCAACACAAATTACTGGCCGTTCCATGCAACAGTGGCATATTGTGCATGTGGAGGAGAAGGGTGAACCAAATTTCGAGCCATCTAACGTGCCTCGAAGAAAACTATTTCAGGTAAATGAGGCAAAGCTACGTACATCTCTCTACTCAATTTCTCAGTAAAGCTTTCACTTTTTGTGTGAAAAATTAAAAGCTGTTGGTTTTAGATTCACATGTGTTCTCCGTTATGTAGTCCTTCTCATTTGTTTATAAGCAAATTATTTGGTAAAAACAATTGCTTTTTTTGCATCTTACAGACTCACATCACAGCTTAATAATGAACTTGATTTCTTTTCGCTATTGCTAATTGTTACTGTCATATTTCTACATTAAGTAAACTCCCACTCACATTTTGAAAAGTATGCCGTGAAAAATGTAGTCACTGGCCAGTTTTTGTTTCGGGCGCTTTAGAACATATTTTATCGCATACGAAGTCTAGCCGACATATCGAAATTGTTTTAAATGTTGGAAAGGGAGCCGTTTCTCTTTCCAGTCTCAAGTAAATAGGTGATATATATTGAAGGTTGTCTGCATGGTGATTGGCAGTGGCGTGTTCCACACTTATCTTTCGCCACCTGCTATGCCAAGATAACTACTGTTTCTTTTTTTCGTACGTTGCCTATACTGTCTGAAGCATTCACTCGAATGTGTCCCTTCATGCCAGAAAGACATTTGCACATATGGATTTCACAGTTTCTGCCCTGTTTGTAGTCAACATGTCGTTCATGCAGGGAGATTGTTCGAGAATGAAACTTTTTGGTCAGCTTGTTGGATGTCGCCTTTGTCTATGGACCTACAAAATGAAATCGTACTCAGGGGCAGATATGGTCACCTTGACATGGAGGAACATAGCAACGGAGACAAAGAAAATAGGTAAGAATTTGTGGAATCTGTCCCTTCTTTTTTTTGATACTTATCTCCGTTTTTGCCACTTCTAATTCAACAAACCAACTGTTTTGTGTTCTACTTTGTCAGAGTAGCTGATACTAGCTGCTCCAAAAAGTAGAAACTTAACCCATCTGAAAGAATTCGTGGGATTTGTGTTCGTGTTGAAGGCTCCCACGAGAAACCACAGCCGAACTACGTTTGATATTTATAGCATTGTATGGCTGCACCCACAACTTTTTTTTCTTTCTCAGTTTTCTCAGCTTCAAATAATGGTAACCTACAATAATCTCCTTTTCAGAAGAGCTCACGACTGCAACTGTGGCAGAATCGTGATTTTTACCGTCTTGTTGCTGGTCGAATCGCTGCATCTTGCAGTAAACTAAGAAAGAAATGATCATAGAGAGCCAGAAGTGCTTCTTTCTCCACTTTGTTGTTCGAGTTTAAGCATTAACATACTGGAGTCATTTCTGTTGACATATCCAACCAGTAGAAAGTAAATGTAAATACAGAAAATAGTGTTCAGCTTCATTGCACATTGGTATTTTGTAACCTTAGCGTTGAAGCACAAACTGCTACGTCGTGTGCTGCAATGTCTTGCTGCTGCACTGTCAATGTAATATCACTTATTGATTGTTTTGCCCTTAGAGCGGCTGCAGGAATCAAAAATTCTAGTGGAACTGCAGAAGCAAATGGGAAGACACCGTCAAACAGGATTTTTTCCCTCCGTCTTGCACGAACCTTTCGTCCACAACTGTGGGGGACTGCCGCTTCTGATTGTAGAAGACACTGAGTTATTAATTCAGAAATCAGCTCTAAAGGTGAGTTTAACAAAAAAACGTTCTTTCCGTTTCTATTATATGTGATACAATATTGACTCATAGAACACAAACACTAGATAAAGGTTGTAATTAATGCTTGAGGATTTTAAAGTGGAGTGTTTAAGAACCTGAAGGTATCCATCCCGAGTAAATTTGTAATCTACGTGCTTTGTTAGTGCACTGAGCGCAATGACCTACTTAATGTCTCTTAACAGTTGCGATTGTGCTAATATAGACGTGTTGCTACGATAATCCACTAAACATCTACATGGAAACTGATTTTATGAGCTGTATGTACGATGATGTGTTCCTGGCAGTGGACAGAACTTTTACTGAATTAACATCTATACAGAAACTGCTGTCGAGTACAAGCTCCAGTAATATTTTTTTATTGTCTAGAAGTATAGCACAGTACAGGGGGGTGGGCAAAATTATGTGAACAGTGGTAGGTCTGGGACGTTTGTGTTTGACGGTCAACGACGCAGGTAGGGCACGTGTCGCGTTGGACTGTACTGGACTATGCTGCAGGTGGTTTACGAGTAGTGCACACTACGTATTTGCATTCAGGGGCCGACGTCGACGTGCAATGAAATACCTAACAGAGTTCCATAGAGGGCAGATTGTGGGGGACGATAGGCTGGAGCATCAGTAACCAACACAGCCAACTTAACTGAATGTTTCAGTTAAAGGCGCTGCAGTCTGGAACCGCAAGACCGCTACGGTCGCAGGTTCGAATCCTGCCTCGGGCATGGATGTTTGTGATGTCCTTAGGTTAGTTAGGTTTAACTAGTTCTAAATTCTAGGGGACTAATGATCTCAGCAGTTGAGTCCCATAGTGCTCAGAGCCATTTTTTTTTTTTTTTTTTTTTTTTGTTTCAAGAGCAACTGTTTCAACAATCATGACAGCCAACACAAAACATGGAAAGAGATCATCAAAACTAAATGACAGAGATTGTCCTATGCTAACACGAATTGTGTCAAAACAACACAAAACTACGGAGGCTAAAGTGACTGCGGAACTCATTAGCCATTTCTAGACCCCGTATCTATCGCCACTGTCACCCGAGAACTCCATAAAGCGAATATTCGTGGACGAGCTGCTATGCCGAAACCATTAGTGACGAGGACCAATGCAAAGAAGCGTAAAACTTGGCGTCAGGAGCATAAATCCCGGACAGCTGATCAGTGGAAACATGTCATATTGTCAGACGAGTCAACTTTTTCGTTATTTCCAACACAAGCCTGGGTTTACGAATGGAGAGCGCCAAAAGAAGCCTACAATCCTGATTGCTTGATTCAAACGGTTAAGCATGGAGGTGGAAGTGTGATGGTGTGGGCAGCCATATCACGGTATTCTGCTGATCCCATCATTACTCTCAAAGGCTGTGTTACAGCCAACGATTATGTTAACATTTTAGGTGATCAGGTGCACCCAATGATTGAAATGTTGTTCCCCAACAATGATGCCATATTTCAGGACGATAATGCACTCATTCACACAGTCAGGACAGTACAAATGTGGTATGAGGAGCATGCAAGTGAACTGCAGCGTCTTCTCTGGCCAGCACAGCCTCCGGACTTTTAATACTGTCGAACTCTTGTGGGTAGAATTGGAGCACAGACTCCGGAGCGGATTTAACCGTCCCTTGTCACTACAGGAGAGGTTCTGATCGAAGAGCGGCATAACATTCCACAGAAGAGTGTGCCAGTATTCCTAGCGGAATCGCAGCTGTTTTACGGGCAAATGGAGGTCCAATCCCTTTTAATAAACCATTTCCAAGTAAGTACAGGTGTTCACATTATTTTGCCTATCCCCTGTATATTAGTATATTTCCTTGCTTGAATGCACCATGTATACGTATAGGAGAAATATTTACATGAATATGCCAGTGTTCCTTGTCCTTAGTTGATGTGTGTAATTCTCATGTACTTGAGAATTTGTAAATGGTACATTCTAGCTATGAAAAATTGTCCATTCTGTTCTATCAGTGTACATGATCTATAACTAATTATAATTCTAATTCTGTCCTTATTGTTTAATTTGCTCCCCAGTCTTGTGTAAGCCGAAGTTCTTCTTTGACTATTTCACTTTCGCTACAGGCGTTCTTCACTCTGGTTCCATTAGAACAGACACATCAGCTACATAGAGTAAAGTAAAAGAAACGCCAAATCTGTGACACACAGCTCGTGATTGGACTAATCGCCTGACTGCAGCATTTCTTTACCATGGCACTAGAAGGGGCGAAGGTGGTGCACCATCACCTTTCACTCCCAGGCAAGATCCCCAGTACTCATTTGATAGCAAGCTGAGTGCACCTGGGGCCATCCAGGAGGGACTGGAACCAGTAAAATGCCCACCTGTATCTGAGATCGAACCCGGTACCTCCAGAGCCAGAGTCTGTACCACCACAGCCACTCAGAAGAGTAGGAATAGCAAATATTTTACGATTTACTTTCTGGATTTATTTCTGAGCCATATTATTAATGTGATCAGATATTAATTTTATTTCCAATATTCATTTATTCTCGGACTGACAAAGTGTACTGGCATCATAAAAACTTGAACTAATTAATGCTTTCTTTTACTATATTTTTTATTACTAATTTTTCCCAATAGGTTTCTGTTCCCTCACTGACATTTTAGTCTTGTTGGTATTAATATTTCGGTGTGATCCAGGGCTATCAAGTCAATCTCTTGTGCGATTTTTATAGATTCCTTACGGTCCACAACTATTTAGCCATCAGCAAATTAGTCATAATATATTTTTGTATTCCATGACTTGTGTGTGTGTGTGTGTGTGTGTGTGTGTGTGTGTGTGTGTTTGTGTGTGTAATTCCTAATCATCCGTTACAAATGCTGAAAAAATGCTACACAAATTAAAAATTAGGAGATGATGCTCCACTCTCTCTTAAAATTTTAGCTTAGACTCGCCTCTGAATCTCAGTTTGCATTTTTATTACGTTTATTAGAGATGTAATGGTAACCACATTTTCTCCAGAATGATTCAACGCGTTTCACCGTTAACTACAGGAAGGTTTGTGAATGTTGCCAGACCTGTATGCACATGAACAAAGTGACTAATGACGATTAACGTTAGCACTGAAACTTGAATTGATTGTGATGAAGCACTTTTTCATAAATCTTTAATAGTGTAATCAAGATTTTCCAACTGATATCTGAGTGGAATTTCAAATGGTAGCGTGTAGCTGTGTGGCTGAATCCAACAGTCGGTAGTACATTTCGCCACCCAGCAAACAGTGTTTATGAGTTTGTACAGTCCAAGGTGTCGGTAGTTTGTAGACGCAAGAAGCCGGTGCAATGGCATGCATGTCAGCACTCCAGCCAACACCCGACGACGTCGACGTATCGACTCTAGCTATGTTGTATGACATGTTATGGCGAATCTGTACAACAACGTGCTCACGCTTCAATAGCCATAAATCGCGGCATGTGACTTGGTTCTAACCAACTGCTTCCAAAAACGTAAGTTGGGTTGGAGGGGTATGGGGGATGGGGGAGGGGGAGGTGAAGTAGTTCTTCCAGCCCGCGGCTGCCAATAGTTTGCGTTATTGGCTGTTTGAAACATATTACCTTAAGGCCCCATTTACAATCAAACAATTTGTCAAACTTTACTACACTCATGCACATAAATTAAGGATAATGCCGATACATGGTGAAACAACGCTCTGGTGGGCGGTTTGCGGGTTTAAATCACCTCGGGGTATGACCATGCGGTGCGTTTGACATGCGGTCGTCGCACGGTGGCGCTGGCAGCAGTCCACATATGCAGAGGTGTGTTGGTGCATGCCAGAGTACGGTGCAGCGAGTAAGTGTGCAGACGTTTTCAGACGTGCTAATGGTGACTGTGTGTTGAAAACCTACTCAAAGAACACATATTTATGACGTTATGAGGGACAGAATACTAGTGCGACTGGAGGCTGGCCAAACTTAGCAGGTCGTAGCATGGGCCCTCCGTGTGCCACAAAGTGTGATCTCACGATCATGGCAACGATTCCAGCAGACAGGAAACGTGTCCAGGCGCTACAGTACGGGACGTTCACAGTGTACAACACCGATATCTCACCATCAGTGCCCGGGACTTTACCGCAGCCACTGGATAAGTTGTCTCCAGACACACAGTCTACAGACGACTGAACAGACATGGTTTATTCGCCTGGAGACGTGCAAGGTCCATTCCACTGACCCCTGGTCACAGGAGAGCCCGTAAAGCCTGGTGTCAAGAACACAGTACATGGTCATTGGAATAGTGGCCCCAAGTTATGTTCACAGACGAGTCCAGGTATAGTCTGATTAGTGATTCTCGCCGGGTTTACATCTGACGTGAACCAGGAGCCAAATACCAACCCCTTAATGTCCTTGAAAGGGACCCGTATGGAGGTCGTGGTTTGATGGTGTGGGGTGGGATTATGATTGGTGCACGTACACCCCTGCATGTCTTTGACAGAGGAACTGTAACAGGTCAGGTGTATCGGGAGATCATTTTGCACCAGTATGTCCGCCTTTTCAGGGGTGCAGTGGGTCCCACCTTCCTCCTAATGGATGACAATGCACGGCCCCACCGAGCTGCCATCGAGGAGGAGTACCTTGAAACAGAAGATATCAGGCGAATGGAGTGGCCTACCTGTTCTCCAGACCTAAACCCCATCGAGCACGTCTGGGATGCTCTCGGTCGGCGTATCGCTGCACGTCTTCAAACCCCTACGACACTTCATGAGCTCCGACAGCCACTGATGCAAGAATGGGAGGCTATACCCCAGCAGCTGCTCGACCACCTCATCCAGAGTATGCCAACCCGTTGTGCGGCCTGTGTACGTGTGCATAGTGATCATATCCTATACTGATGTCGGGGTACATGTGCAAGAAACAGTGGTGTTTTGTAGCACATGTGTTTCGGGACGGTTTTCTCAACTTACCACCAATACCGTGGACTTACAGATTTGTGTCGTGTGTGTTCCCTATGTCCCTATGCCATTAGGATCAGTTTTGTGTGGTGCCACGTTGTGTGGCACGACATTCTGCAATTATCCTTAATTTATGAGCATGAGTATAAGTCGTTAAATTAATTGTCAGTGTGCTACGTTGTCTGACATGTTTGCCAAACGTAGATAGTGTTTGACGTGTTTGCAGTAGATTTGACAACATGGTGGACGTTGTTTGTGTCAATTTTCGTCGCGCATGTTTAGCGAAAAAGATTTTTTTTATAATTTATCTCATTGTATTGTGAGTTTCCACAATTGAGGAAACTACAGTCAAGGATAAGATCACAAGAGCGCTGATAATTACCGAAATGTGGTAGAAGTGTTGCGTCTTTCCCAGCCAAATACGCACTTGTTCAGGAGAAGCAGAACACCTTGAACGAATAGAGACAGGACGTTCATATTCACAGCATATGTCCATTAGTATTGAAACGGTACAGTAGTTACCGCTCCATAAGCAGCAGGTTTCATTGCTCACTCACACCGGGAATACAAACTGAGGCGACTCCGCCGCCAATTTACTGCACGGCGCGGCCGGCCGCGGGTGCAGCGGAACCCCATGTGGACGGATGGAGAGTGTGTTAGAAAATGGTTCAAATGGCTCTGAGCGCTATGGGACTTAACATCTAAGGTCGCCAGTCCCCTAGAACTTAGAACTACTTAAACCTAACTAACCTACGGACACACACACATCCATGGCCGAGGCAGGATTCGAACCTGCGACCGTAGCGGTCGCACGGTTCCAGACCGAAGCGCCTAGAACCGCTCGGCCACACCGTCCGGCTGTGTGTTAGACTTCATTATACATTTCTGTATATGTCGGCTGTCATGTTTTACTGGTACTTTGAATGCAAACCACGCACGTGAACATTCCTAATCCTCCTCCCACCTTTCCATAAAGCGTGGCCAAATACTAGTAGGGAAACAGCAGATATAGTAGTATAGTAGTGCCAACCTTACTCCTGGGTAGGGGATCAGAGATACAGCACAGGTAGGTCGAAGTCAAAGACGTTCCAGTATCATAAAATTTGGGGTGGAGAGGTTGGTCACGGCCAAGTGGTTCGCCCATTCCCTCCAATGGGGCCCCGGAAGACGTCCGGGTGCCCGCCATGTTCTAGGAGTTCTACAGAAGACGGGTAAGTGAGCAGGCGTGCCCTCTGTGTGTCTGTCTCGGTGTTCTTAGGAAGAAAGGTATTTGAATATTTGAACTGATCCTTTTTTGTTTCCAACTTCAGATTATGTAGGGAAACGAAAGTACGCAATGATTGCTTTCTCGTTTATTTCCGAAATTTTGTGTGGAAACAGAGTAGGCTCCCACCCTTTGTACAAAGTCACGTGGGGTCGTAAGCGACAAAGTCTCATCGATAGTTCCAATACATAAAATCTATCGCGCAAATCGAGTGCAACGAAGTATATTCAAACGCGTGTGATTTATTTTGGTCGAAAAATTGAACTGCAAAAATGTTTCTTTGTGTGAAGGGGGTCTTGGAACACGTGGTCCCCATGCTAGTAATAGTGAACGTGGTTGATCATTGGGTAGCCAAACTATAACATCGAACGGTCACATCGTAATTCGCCACTTCACGGTATAGTTAAATTAATTGTCGTTTCTAATGCCTTTGTAGTCAGATGTACTGTAGTTCCACGTGGTCGAACGTTCGTTGCCGGTGGGCACGAGTTTCAAATAGTGACAAAACAGATATCGCTCCGCTAAACTCCTTCGACCCCTGTGTCAATGTGTCTGGTCTCCAGTTTGTCCGTTATCCTCCTCTCACACAGTGGATGTTCTATGTAAATTAATGGTAGAATTGGGTGGTACACATTTGGCCAAACGCACTTCCGTCTTGCCCGTAAAACAATAATGTGCGTGCAGATTAGCATACAAGATAGCCAAGCTATAAGTTGTAGCCGGCCGGGGTGGCCGAACGGTTCTAGGCGCTTCAGTCTGGAACCGCGCGACCGCTACGGTCGCAGGTTCGAATCCTGCCTCGGACATGGATGTGTGTGATGTCCTTAGGTTAGTTAGGTTTAAGTAGTTCTAAGTTCTCGGGGACTGATGACCTCTGAAGTTAAGTCCCATAGTGCTCAGAGCCATTTGAACCATTTATAAATTGTAAAAAGAAATGTTATCTCTGTTAAGTGGAATAATTACGTTTAAAATAAATAGGCTATGAATGATCATAATTTTTAACATACCCTGAAATCACAATGAAGTCAATTTAAGAGAATTCATTTATAGAAGGAAAAAAGCCCTTGAGTTCCGTGCTTACTAACGTGCAAATTAGGACACGCCATGTTCTCTAGGTAACGCTCCCATGTACCCCTCCCCCAATTATCCGTTGCGCCATTTCCATTCAGGGCTAGTTGCAATGACTACCTCTTTCATTAATGCCGATGACAAGTGTCGGTTTCCGCCTGGTTGTGGACCAGTATAGAAACAAGAAAATCCACAAAAATCACGCGGGCTGCGTAAAGCAGAAATGCGAGCGTTGCCGGGAGTTTTTAGGCAAGTACAGGCAAAAGCATAGTTTTCTCTCCTACACAATAACACAGTTAACTTTCATCTGGCGTCCTCTGCTAGGTAAGAAAGTTTGTTGGATTTCCACAGAACGGTAATCTTTCATCTGGCGGCCCTTTGCCACGATTCCCACGAAGCAGACGGTAACCTTTCAGTACGTTCTGCAGAAATTAGTAGCATTTGAACAATGGCGGTCCGCGGGTTCAAGGTCACATCGATAAAGCGGCGCAACACCACCTACAGGTAAAATGTAACTGCGGTTGTTATTGCCACTATAAACCGAAGGTAATGGATCAGTGTGACTAGAGCAGGCGTGCTGGTTGCCTCGCAGACGTATGCGCGAACCGTGCCGTCAAATCAATGAGTTTGAAAGACAGCGTATTATTGGCATCAGAGGATGTGATGCATCCATCCGAGAAACTGGTGCTTGTGTTGGACGAAGTGTTTCGTTGGTGCAATGGATGTGTGTAGAATGGTTCACGAAAGCCCGTAGAACACGAGCAGAAGATCGACACCTCATCCGAATGGCATTGCAGGACAAATCTGCTTCCTCCTCGGCTCTGGGGCAACTGTGAAACAGTGTAACGCCTTATACACTATCAGGGCGGACAGTCCGTCCCCATTTATTATGGCATGGCTTACGTACGCGTCGTCCACTTCGCCGCTTATCTTTGACTGATGAACAGAAACTTGCTAGACGGCAATGGTGTATGGAACGACCTCACTCGGCACAGGAATAGCATCAGATAGTGTTTTCTGACGAATCCACGTTCTGTTTGTTTGAAAATGGTGGCAGCATTTTGGCTCGACGCAGACAGGGGGAACGGCATGATTGTTATTGGCTTCATTCACACAAGACATACAGCGCCAACTCAAGGCCTTATTTTTGTGGGGTAATACTGGATAAAATCACAAATCACAGTTGGTGCGTGTCAAGGGCAAGGTGACCCTTGTGATCTACGTGAATGACATCCTGCGACATTAGCCATACCATTTCTTCACAACACCCAAGACGCTATTTTTCTGTAAGACAACGCACTACCACATGTGTCTTCTTGGTGTAACAGGATGTCAGCCTTTTGCCCTGGCCCGCTAGATCACCAGACTTTACGCCAATCGAAAATGCGTGGGATATGGTGAAACAATGGGTGCTGTTCTGTGACCCAATCCCAGCCGCCACAAATGAACTCTGGAAACAGGGGACTGCAGTAAGGATGGACATGCCACAGGACGCCATTCGTGCCTTATACAAGTCGATGCCACGCACACGGACAAGTTATCAGGGCCCATGGCGGACCCTGTGTGTACCATGCAACAGGGCACATGCTGAACCGAGGTGACTGAACTCCTAATGATTTCTGCAGAGTATACTAATGTATATGTCCTGTGAATATGAACGTCCTATGTCTAGTCGTACAAGGAGTTCTGTTTCTTTCTGAACATCAGTGCACTACGCAGGAAGACGTTAAGAAAAAACTCACTATTCTACCCATAACATACAAGTGGGAACGCAATAAAGTGCAAAAATCGAAGCTCTCCTCTTCTCACATGAATTATGTATATGTTCTCACGTTGTGGTTCAAAATGGTTCAAATGGCTCTGAGCACTATGGGACTATACATCTGAGGTCATCAGTCCCTTAGAACTTAGAACTACTTAAACCTAACTAACCTAAGGACATCACACACATCCATCCCCGAGGCAAGATTCGAACCTGCGACCGTAGCGGTCGCGCGGTTCCAAACTGAAGCGCCTAGAACCGCTCGGCCACACCGGCCGGCTATTAGTGCCAGTTAAAGTTCACTCAGGATATGTGTACCTTCCAATTTGTTTCAATCATTCTTTCAAAATTTTCCTTTTAATTATTTAAGCAGCAAATTTTAATCAGTTTTCCAATATATATATATATAAAACATTTTATATCCTCCCACCACTATTCAGACTATCCATTCAGAAAAAGGTTGATTTTACCATCAAGTTCTGCGTGTGACATTTCCTCAATTTAAGCCGTTCCCTGTTTTATTTTTCTTGTATATACAAATTGCTAACACTTTGATTTCATTGGTACCATTGTCACTAGTGTCAAAATATTTCACCATACGATAAACACAGCGTGACAGCTGCTCAAAACCTAGAGTTAAATTTAGCGAACTTGGTGCATACATCTGCGCCCTTGTTTCACAAAGCCATTGATAGGAAACGGCTAACTTGACAAAAAAGTTCGATCGTTACTAGTGCGTTTGTCGTGGACTACATTGTCAGGCTTGTTACGTTTCATTGTTCGCAATTTATGTTCTCCCAGTTCAATTTTTTTCCTATATACAGCACCAGCAGGAAAGAGAAAAATTCTAGAGAAATGAACGTACACATATCACATTTACATTGCTAAGAAGAAATGGACAGAAAATACTACTAATGTGTTGTTAACGGTGAACGTGTACTTTGGCGAAGAAACGCATATCAGTAGTTGCATACATAGCACCAGCGTTAATATATAGGATGGTTATAGTTAAATTTTCCATATTTAATATGTTATAACACGAAAACTTTTTAACTTACAAGGACCAAACTTGATAGCATTAATGTCAAGGACATGGGGAAGAGAAATAATTCAGTATCACTTCAATTGAAAAACTTTTAATGTGCTGCTACGACACATCATACCATTACATACCGGTACCATTACTGCTAGAAAAGGGCCTCAACATGACGCCCATCAGTGTCCAGAAGAGTCTGAAAGCACAAGATAGCGTTCTGCAGATCAGCATATGTGTGAATGTTCCACTGGTAACCCTGCCCTTCAGGTAACCCCACAAACAGAAATCACAGGGCGTGAGGTCAGGTATTGTGCTTGACAAGCATCTGGAAACGATTGGCTGTTTCCGAGAAGCAGGTGAACTTCACTAGCAATGTGCGGTGGGGTCACATCTTGCATGAAAACTGTTGAGTTCAATGCGTCTCTCTCCTGTAAGGCGGGTATGATGTAATGACGAAGCATATCGCAGTAACGCTGGCCAGTCACACTGCACGTCTTTGGTCCTTGAGCTCCAACCTGTTCAAAAATGAATGGGCCAATCATGACCGTAGCAGTGGAGCCAAACCATACGGTGATACGTTCAACATGCAAACGAACTTCATGTAGAGTGCCTAGAGGTGAAGAGCCCCACACTCGGCAATTCTGTGTGCTTACCTCACCCGTCAGAGAAAAATGAGCTTCGTCTGTCCATAGGATGGTTCAGGGCCAGCCCTCATCAACTTCAATCCTTGCGAGAAAGTGGAGAGCGAAGTCAACACGTCGTTGTGCGTCCTGTGGTACAAGCTGCTGTACGATATGGATCTTGTACGGATACCATTTGAGAATGGTTCGAAGCACCTTCCGTACAGTCGACCACAGGATGTTCGACTGTCGTGACACAGCACGCACACTGCCTGACGATCGGGAATTGCGCGGAGTGTTGTCTGCCATAGCAACAGCGATTTCATCATCCACCTGCCGTGCAACCGGTCATCGGCTTCTTCCCGGAGCGAGCCCAGTTCTCCAGTTGATGCGATCTTCTTCATCACGCTCCGCACAGCAGGTGGAGAAAGAGGACCCTTCCTTTCAGCCTGCAATATCCTCGAAGAGTAGCTGCAGGATTACTGTTGTTTTCGTAATAGAGCTTCACCAATAATGTCATGCTCCTTTTGTCCAAGCTCATGTCGACATGTCAACAAGTGCACTGCGACTGGTCAGGTGTGAGACTATGAATCACGGCACCTGGTGGCGGTAGCTGAAATTAGAAGGTGGCGCTGTGACGCATGGAAATCGTGGACCCCATATTCTGGACGTTAATGCTACCAAGCTTGGTATTCGTACGGTAGTTAGTTTTAATGTTATAATGTGCTAAATAGGGAAAGTTTAATTATAACCACCCAGTTTTCTGATACAGCAGCTACCGATACAGCAGCTACTGATAACACATACACCCACATAAAGAATTTGTCCAATATATTTTCGGAAGCATCACTGCAATGAGGAGGTGAAATGATTCATCCCTGGATTACTAAACCCTTGTAAAATTTACGATTGCAGTAGGGTATAAAACGGCTCATTTTGTACTTAATTTGGTATGTGACTGAAGGTCTAATAACTGAAGATCTAATAACTGTTCAAAAATGGCTCTGAGCACTATGGGACATAACTTCTGAGGTCATCAGTCTTCTAGAGCTTAGAACTACTTAAACCTAACTAACCTAAGGACATCACACACATCCATCCCCGAGGCAGGATTCGAACCTGCGACCGTAGCGGTCGCGCGGTTCCAGACTGTAGCGCCTAGAACCGCTCGGCCACTCCAGCCGGTTCTAATAACTGTAATTAACTAATGCGTAACCTATTTCCTTTGAATAAAATGTGTAGCAAACTTTACGATGGTTTAGTGCCAATGTAATATTTTCCCGTCTTTGGTCTTCTAGGCTGATATATTTACGTCGCTCTAAGCTCTTCAGATCAGTTAGAATTGGAGCACGGACCCGTTTAGTGAAGCTGGGTAGGCGGCAGCAGTTATGGTAGTTCCCTGTGGATCGGCTTCACTCGCTTTCCCCCTAGGCGAGCTCTCGCCGATTGCGACTCAACAGGTGCGTGGACCCTTCCGCACGACTATGGAAACGTCACAGCGCAGTGTGAGGCTTTCAAGGTCACAGCGCCTACTGGTCATCACCGATTTCGTCCAGATCTGTGTCATATTCAGAACTTGGCCAGAAATGAAAGTGACAGAAGTGGGAGATGCAGATGACCAGGCATTTAGAAAAGGAATTTTTTGCGCCGGTCGGGCTGGCCATAATCCACTTAGGGTAGCGTAGTGTCCAGGGAGAGATTGGCGCAGCCGAAAGAGTACGGAACGGTAACGCAACGATCGTGCCACAGAGTCCCTCCGCAGAAACTTTCTTTTATCTCCCATTTTGATGTTACTTACACTGAAAATTATCAAGCCACTTTACAGAACCTTAGACGAGCCATCAAGTTGAAACGGCGAGACGTGTTGTCTAATGGCGTTATCCTCCTGCGTGATAATACCCGCCCACACACGGCCAGTGCGGTGAAGACGACATTGCAGCAGTTTCGGTGGGAAACGCTGGAACATCCGTCGTACAGTCCCGACCTTTCACCGTGTGACTTCCATGTGTTTGGGCCTCTAAAACAAAGCTATTCGCGGACACCGATTCGCAACGGACACGAAGTGTGTAACTGGGTCCAGGCCTGGATACGACAGCAGCTTCTTCCAGTATGGAATCGACCGGCTAGAGCCGTAATGGGATGAATCTACCAACACTTTTGGTGACTATTTTTGAGTGTGCGTACTGTGTATAACTACATTTTTGAGTTAATAAATTCTTTACCGTTACTTTACACTAGTGACCGGGTTTCATTGGAATGCCCCTTATACTAGCTTCTTACCTATGGCTTCGTCCGTGTATGTGTATGCCACGTGTATAGCACACATGTGTGTGTGTGAATCTCTGTTCTTTTTTACACCATATCACTCCAGGGAGAAATTTTAAATTTATCTGTCCCTCTTCCGTTCCTGACACCCCATCCCACTTACACCTACCTCATAACACCCTCTCCCTCTTCCACCTCACATCTTCTCCCTTGTCCGCCTGCCTCCTCATACCCTCTTCTTTTTCCGTCTGCCACAATCCCTCTCCATTTTCCACTCCACCTTCCTCCTACAAATCTCCCTCCTATCGTCTCCCTCTGTTAACTTCTTCCTCCTTCTCCCTCTGTCCATCCCTTCCACCTCCCTTTCGCCGTCAAACTCTTCCTCCCCCTCTCTCTTTCCACCTCCTCCTCCTCTCTTTACATCTCCTCCTCCCCTTTCCTTCTCCCACCTCTCTGTCCAACTCCTGCCTCCTCTCTCTGTCAGTCACCACCTCCCATCTCTCTCAGCCCGTCTCCACTGCACCCCGTCTCTCTCCACCTCCTCCTTCCCTCTCTCTTTCCGTCTCCTCCTTCCCCCTCTTTCTCTTCATCTTCTGAGTCACCACGTTTTCACTCTCCCCACCCCAGCCCCAACCGCAGGTGATTCTTACTCTCACAGGACTTCTTTTTCAGACAGTAGATAGTGTGTGTAAGAAGTATGGTTGAAATCGATACAGTGGTTTAGGAGATTTGGAACCTAGAGGGATATCCTTTTATAACACCCAAACACACAGACATATACAGGGTGGTCCATTGATCGTGACCTGGCCAAATATCTCACGAAATAAGCGTCAAGCGAAAAAACTACAAAGACGAAACTTGTCTAGCTTGAAGGGGGAAACCAGATGGCGCTATGGTTGGCCTGCTAGATAGCGCTGCCATAGGTCAAACGGATATCAACTACGTTTTTTAAAATAGGAATCCCCATTTTTTATTACATATTCGTGTAGCACGTAAGAAATATGAATGTTTTGTTGGACCATTTTTTTTTCGCTTTGTGATAGATGCCGCTGTAATAGTCACAAACATAGGGCTCACAATTTTAGACGAACAGTTGGTAATAGGTAAGTTTTTTAAATTAAAATACAGAACCTAGGTACGTTTGAACATTTTATTTCGGTTGTTCCAATGTGATACATGTACTTTTGTGAACTTATTATTTCTGAGAACGCATGCTGTTACAGCGTGAATATCTGTAAATGCCACATTAATGCAATAAATGCTCAAAATGATGTCCGTCAACCTCAATGCATTTGGCAATACGTTTAACGACATTCCTCTCAACAGCGAGTAGTTCGCCTTCCATAATGTTCGCACACGTGTTGACAATGCGCTGACGCATGTTGTCAGGTGCTGTCAGTGGATCACGGTTGCAAATATCCTTCAACTTTCCCCACAGAAACAAATTCGGGAACGTCAGATCCGGTGAACGTGCGGGCCATGGTATGGTACTTCGACGACCAATCCACCCGCTATTCAACACCGCTTCAACCGCACGCGAGCTATTTGCCGGACATCCATCATGTTGGAAGTACATCGCCATTCTGTCATGCAGTGAAACATCTTGTAGTAACATCGGCAGAACATTATGTAGGAAATCAGCATACATTTCACCATTTAGATTGCCATCGATAAAACGAGGGCCAATTATCCTTCCTCCCATAATGCCGCACCCTACATTAACCCGCCAAGGTCGCTGACGTTCCACTTGTCGCAGCCATCGTGGATTTTCCGTAGCCCAATAGTGCATATCATGCCGGTTGACGTTACCACTGTTGGTGAATTACGCTTCGTCGCTAAACAGAACGCGTGCAAAAAATCTGTCATCGTCCCGTAATTTCTCTTGTGCCCAATGGCTGAAATGTACACGACGTTCAAAGTCGTCGCCATGCAATTCCTGGTGCATAGAAATAGGGTACGGGTGCAATCGATGTTGATGTAGCATTCTCAACACCGACGTTTTCGAGATTCCCGATTCTCGCGCAATTTGTCTGCTACTGATGTGCGGATTAGCCGCGACAGCAGATAAAACACCTACTTGGGCATCGTCATTTGCTGCAGGTCGTGGTTGACGTTTCACATGTGGCTGAACACTTCCTGTTTCCTTAAATAACGTAACTATCCGGCGAACGGTCCGGACACTTGGATGATGTCGTCCACGATACCGAGCAGCATACATAGCACACGCCCGTTGGACATTTGATCACAATAGCCATACATCAAAACGATATCGACCTTTTCCACAATTCGTAAACGGTCCATTTTAACACGACTAATGTATCACGAAGCAAATACCGACCGCACTGGCGGAATGTTACGTGATATCACGTACTTATACGTTTGTGACTATTACCGCGCCATCAATCACAAAGCGAAAAAAGTGGTCCAACTAAAACATTCATATTTCTTTACGTACTACACGAATATGTAATAAAAAATAGGAGTTCCTATTTTAAAAAACGCAGTTGATATGCGTTTGACCTATGGCAGCGCCATCTAGCGGGCCAACCATAGCGCCATCTGCTTTCCCCCTTCAAGCTAGATGAGTTTCGTTCTTTGTAGTTTTTTCGTTTGATGTTTATTTCGTGAGATATTTGGCCTGGTCACTATCAATGGACCACCTTGTATAGTGTCTCTGCTGAGAGTCGTCAGGCGCAGTTTCTCTGGTGTTTCGGTAGATATCTGCAATTTAGTTTTTCGCACTGAGTAGCCGGAGTCAGCGCAAACAGTTACTGATAGTCACTTCTTTCATGCGATACCGAGTGTCAACAGAAAGCATCGGTTTGTTGCCCATCACAAACAAAATGATTTTTAAGTCGGAATGTTACGTACGCCTTCCAAAGAGCGCTCCCAAAGTAGTCCAGTTCGATATTCATTTTATCGATATGTGGTAACAGGGACATTAAAACAAGAAGAATAAATAGCAGTCCAGCAGCGACTAAGTAGCGCTGCTGTGTAATGGTAGCAGTCAGCGCGGTCCAAAGCAGTGCTATCACTGCTGGAATACTGGCTATTCTTCGAGTTGAATTGTCCCTATTGATACTTACCGATAAAACTAGTATCGGATTAGTCTAATCTGCGGAGATTTCTATCGAATGGGCACGGAAAATTCCGCTTTAAAAATTACTTTGTAACGGGAAACAAACCGGCGGTTTACGTCGACACTGGGCATACAGTCCAAAACCGAGATTGCAGATGTCTGCTGAAAGACCAGAAAAAATGCTCCTGAGGACGCTTTGGAGAGACGCCCTATGTATAGCGACACATTTTAATCTGTCCTACCGTATTTCTACTATACATGGTGACACACGGGAGACGGACGGTTTTGAACTGCGTAGTACTAAGGGCGCGGTGGTGGGAGGTTGTCGTGGTGGGGATAGTTCTGATCCACACAAGACGCCATTTCATTTACTCAGTCACTATGGAGCAGTGGGACTTGCAACGTCGAGTGTTTGTCTATGACAGTTTCGTGAAAAGTGGTGAGTCTATTATTGCTACGCAGCGATTGTATCGTGAGCGGTTTAATGTCGGTCGACATGGAGCTGTTCCGAGCTGTAACACAATCCTCAGATGGGTGGAAAACTTCAGATCAACTGGAAACATCCTGGATAAGTGGCATCCTGGCCCGAGACGCAGAGTAACGACACCAGAAAATGTTGAAAGGGTAAGGCAAGCGGCAGTCAGAAGCCCAGGACGGTCAGCTAGACGTCATGCTAATGAGTTACGAATCAATTGTGAAAAGGTTACACGAATTTTGCATAAAGAATTAAAATTCCATCCCTACAAAATGCTCATTGTCCAACAACTTAAGGAAACTGATTTTGCTGTATGAGAAGACTTCGCTTACAGAATCCAAGTGATTTTGGGATCGAATGAAAATGAAATTTAATTGATGAGCGATGAAGCTCATTTTCATTTAAACGGGACCGTGAATAAGCAGAACCTGCATTACTGGGCTCGAGAGCATTCACACCTTATCTACCAGCGTCCTCTAAATTCAGAAAAAGTAGCAGTCTGGTGTATTTTGGCTCTTTTGGCATTGTTGGACCTTATTTTTTTGAAGAGAACGGGGCCACAGTTACTGTTAATTCGGTTCGTTACATTCGTATGCTTGAAACATTTTTGAAACCAGAACTAAGAAGACGACGAATCCCTTTAAAACGCGTTTGTTTCCAGCAGGATGGGGCAACATCACACACCGTAAACACTTCAATGACAGTTCTTAGACGCGTGTTTCCTGGCCGGATTATCTTACTTTTTGGCAATGTTCCTTGGCCTCCCAGGTCTACCGACTTGTCAGTATGTGACTTTTTTCTGCGGGGGTACCTTAAGGACGGTGTCTATAACCGCAAACCACGAAATTTGGACGAGTTGAAGATTTCAATCATTCAAGAAATTGTTGCCGTCCCTGCAGAGATTTTAGTCCTTGTCCTGGAGGATTTTGAGTAGAGACTTGAGTCGTGCATTCGAAGTGATGGACATCACCTTGACGACATTATTTTTCACCAATAACTTTGTTAACTAAAATGGCAAATAATGAGCTTTGATTCTGTGTAAATAAACATGCATTAATTTTAAAGTTGGCTGAGTATTATTTCATTAAAACCGTGCGTCTCCCGTGTGTCACCCCGTATTTCCTGGAGCTTTTGGGTTTCTTATTTTGTTCAGTAATTGCTCCTGTTCCCTCAGCTCTATCAAATCTACTCAACTTTCGTGTGGTAAAACATTATACTTTGTTTAAACGCGGAGAAGTCACACTGGACAGTATCGCTGACAGCAGCAGTCTGTTTTTAGGAGGTGCTGGAGACGCGGCAGTCGGAGTTCATGTGGCTGCTGCTCCTCAGGCAGAACGAGACGGAGGCCGTGCTGCGGGACGTCCACATTCAGTTCGACAGCCTCTTCCTCGTCGCGGTGCCGACGCCAGAAAGCGTCATACGTATCCTGGAGGCGTACAGAGTAGCCAAAGGGTACCCTCTGGTGACGCAGGGCTTTTGTACTTGGAATCCAACGTCTCAGCTCTCCTGTCGAACAGAGAGCATCAGAATGCGACGGAATGACCTCATGGGCTACACGATTAAAACAGGAGCAGTTCCAGTAAGTGTATTCCCTGTGACAATATGAAGGAAAAATATTCAGTTGTTGCGTGGTATTGTTCTCACCTCTCGTTGTGTAAGCATATTATATCATAGTCTTTTATATTGTGTGCGTCCGGAGCTGTAGAAAGGCTCGATATTAAGAATAATTCCACTGCAGCTGGTACAATTGTTGTTTCATTGATACACAGTCGGTTTCGCGTCTTAAAGCTGCTTCATCATGTGCAACTTAGATGAGAGAGTGTAATAAGCAGAGATTCAACTTTGCGGATATTAAAATTAACAAGGATAATATCTAAAATAAACTCAATCTTAAAAGGTGGTATGTGTACCCATCGTTCCTAGTCAAGATATATCATCCAGTGAATATTATCTGCCGGCCACGGTGGCCGTGCGGTTCTAGGCGCTGCAGTCTGGAACCGCGGGACTGCTACGGTCGCAGGTTCGAATCCTGCCTCGGGCATGGATGTGTGTGATGTCCTTAGGTTAGTTAGGTTTAAGTAGTTCTAAAGTTCTAGGGGACTGATGACCTCAGATGTTAAGTCCCACAGTGCTCAGAGCCATTTGAACCATTTTTTAATATCATCTACATTACATTACAAACGAAAGTTTACAAAGACGTGATTCATTAATTTCGTAAAGATTTGCTTGTGAGCGGATCATATAGTTATAGAGCCTTGTTTTAACATTTGCCTGTATTTAAAAGAAGAAAAAAATATTTTACAGTCGGGGACGCTAAAAAGCCGGATTGGCAATAAAAAATAGTCACTGTTAACGTGATTACTCGGGGCACAATGGAAGTTACTGTATGGAATGGTATGACGTGGCACTTACTTACCGGTCTGACGGCAGGGCAACCCCACGTTGGGAAGAGTAGAAGGACCCACACAGGCGTCTAAGACCAACTAACAGGCTAGAGGAACAGTAACTATCTTTTGGACGGTGTGACGTCATGTACTCATGACTAGGAGCGCCAGAATGCTATGGTGCTTTAATTCTAACTAATTATTCAACATGAACTGCGCGATTTCTTTTTTACATCTAAAAATTTCTCTGATGCTGGATTCTGCGCCCGGTTCTTTGCAAGTGAAGGACTGGAAAAACGTGAGATTGAACGTCACCCACAGCGCTGACAATAACTAAATTGTTTAAGCCAGTTCATTTTAAAGGAAGCGTTTGGTTTACGGCAAACTAGTTTGCGAGGGTTAACAACGTTAAATACACTACTGGCCATTAAAACTGCTACACCAAGGTGAAATGCAGATGATAAACGGGTATTCATTGGACAAATATATTATACTAGAACTGACATGTGATTACATTTTCACGCAATTTGGGTCCATAGATCCTGAGAAATCAGTACCCAGAACAACCACCTCTGGCCGTAATAACGGCCTTGATACACCTGGGCATTGAGTCAAACAGAGCTTGGATGGCATGTACAAGTACAGCTGCCCATGCAGCTTCAGCCCGATATCACAGTTCATCAAGAGTAGTGACTGGCGTATTATGACGAGCCAGTTGCTCGGCCACCACTGACCAGGCGTTTTCAGTTGGTGAGAGAACTGGAGAATGTGCTGGCCAAGGCCACATTCGAACTTTTTCTGTATCCAGAAAGGCCCGTACAGGACCTGCAACATGCGGTTGTTCATTATCCTGCTGAAATGTAGGGTTTCGCAGGGATCGAATGAAGGGTAGAGCCATGGGTCGTAACACATCTGAAATGTAACGTCCACTGTTCAAAATGCCGTCAGTGCGAACAAGAGGTGTCCGAGACGTGTAACCAATGGCACCCCATAGCATCACGCCGGGCGATACACCAGTATGGCGATGACGAATACACGCTTCCAATGTGCGTTCACCGCGATGTCGCCAAACACGAATGCGACCATCACGATTCTGTAAACAGAACCTGGATTCATCCGAAGAAATGACGTTTTGCCATTCGTGCACCCAGGTTCGTCGTTGAGTACACCATCGCAGGCGCTCCTGTCTGTGATGCAGCGTCAAGGGTAACCGCAGCCGCGGTCTCCGAGCTGATAGTCCATGCTGCTGCAAACGTAGTCGCACTGTTCGTGCAGATGGTTGTTGTCTTGCAAACGACTCAGGGATCGAGACGTAGCTGCACGATCCGTTACAGCCATGCGGATAAGATGCCTGTCATCTCGACTGCTAGTGATACGAGGCCGTTGGGATCCAGCACGGCGTTCCGTATTACCCTCCTGAATCCACCGATTCCATATTCTGCTAACAGTCATTGGATCCCGACCAACGTGAGCAGCAAAGTCGCGATACGATAAACCGTAATCGCAATAGGTTACAATCCGACCTTTATCAAAGTCGGAAACGTGATGGTACGCATTTATCCTCCTTACACGAGCCAACACAACAACGTTTCACCAGACAACGCCGGTGAACTGCTGTTTCTGTATGAGAAATCAGTTGGAAACTTTCCTCGTGTCAGCAACCACAGCATCTTCTGCCTGTCGGTTAAATTTCGCGTCTGTAACACGTCATCTTCTTGGTGTAACAATTTTAATGGCCAGTAGTGTAATATCAAGACATGAGCTTCAATAAGTTGACTAGAGAGTCCAGAAAACACTTATTAAGACCGAAAATTAATGACATGAGGATAAGTTTTACAAAGTCTTTTTGAAATAGAACATAAAATAATTTATCCAGCGCGCCCGCCGCCGCTGGACCGAATCGGGATAGTTAACCGATCCAACGACTCAGAATCCTGCCTCTGGCTTGTTTAGAACACACGAAGCAGACACATGTGACTGTGCAGGTACACAATACAGAGTCCACCACAAAAATGTATACACACTTTAAAGATCAAAAGTAGTACTTATGTGTTTATGTTACATTTAATAATTGATCACACATGTTGTTCAACCTTCAGTTTAACACATGGTTACTTTAAATGTACAAAATGTTAACCGTTGGCTGCTATACACATAACAGACCTATGAGCGGTCGCCGCAACTACGTCAGTCAGTGTTACGAGTACAGTGGAAATCGGTGCACATGTCGCTGTAATCTCCTGGCGATGCTCCTCCGCCGTGCTTGGCTTACGTCGATCGACGTTAACTTTCATAGTTCCCCCACAAGTAAAAGCCCGTAGATGTTTGAACCGGCGACCGTGGAGGAAACTCAATGGGACCTCTTCGTCCAATCCAATGCTCCGGAAAATTGCCATCCAGGAAAACTCGTACGGCTAGGTGGTAGTGTGGTGGAACCCAATCCTGGTGGTAGAAGACCTCTTCATCAGCTCCATAAAGCGCACGTATACCTGGCAAAATTTATGTGCGTAACATTTCAGACTACACTTCTCCAGTGATAGTAGCATCAAAGAAAAAGGGTCCTACTAAGCCCCTGGATGATAGTTCACATCACACGTGTACCCCTGGTAGATTGACCGCTTTATACAATAAACATGCAGATTTTCCGATGCCCAGTACACACTGTTATGCCGATTCACGGTTCCAGTAAGTTTAAATTGTGCCTCATCATCCACACTACCTTCGTCGTAAATTGTTCGTCATCAGTTGTCATTTGATGATACCATTCGCAGAACTACATTCGGTGATCACGATCGTCATCATTAATCGCGTGCAGTAATCGTGGAATGTAAACGTCCTGCTTTGCAGCTTTCAGAATTCTTCGTATACTTGTACTGCTAACCCCCACTTTACGTTCACATTGCGTAGCAAACTTCTGTGGAGAATTAACAAACGTTTCAAACACGAGAGCAGGACTTGTAGCTGTACGCTATCTTCTTGATCTTCTTTTGTGAATATCACAAATCGTTCCATGCAATTCAAACTTATTAATGATGCATTTAATTGTTGGGTGGGTTGGCGGTTCTGCCTCCACTGACGTTGCACTTCAACAGCATTATCAAACTTGTAAAACCACCTCACTATACCTTTTCGTTGCTCGAATGTCAAGCGAGCTCCAGCCATCTTGTTTCCTCAGTACCGAGATGAAAGCGCTAACATCTGTTGAGTCAAAGACCATACTACAACACACTCGTAGCTCAAATCGAACGACAATATCGATATCTCGATAGAGCCTGACAAAGAGTGTGCACTTTTTTCTGGCGGCCTATGTATAATTAACAGTTGTATGAGCGCAGGAGGCTTCGTCAGGCACCACCAAAATGTCCAAGGCAATTATACTGGGAGACTGACATGATAATTCCAAAATTTTCATACCAACAAATCTATCATGGCAAGACACTACTCATAGGCTGTACAATCGGAGTACACCACAAATAATAATAACAATGATAAACAACAGCAATGCATTCTGATTAATTTCTAATAGGTAAACGTCTGAAATCGAAGCAACAATTTTAGTCGGTTGGTGGAACTCACCCACTTGGTCCCTGTAGGCAGGAATAAGTTCAAACGCCAGCTGTTAACGAAATTCAAAAAAAGCGCCCTTGGCGCAGAACTGAAACGAATCCACTTGTCGGTAGGCGGGATGGACTCAACTTGCATGCGTCAATACAAAGGTTGGCAAGAGAACTTTCTCTAGGCTGTGCCAGAAAGCCATTTATTAGCACGTGACAGTAGTTAATGGTTCATCAAATTTACTGTAGAAGGCAACGAGACTTAATCTTCAAGACACATGTCATTCCTGCCTGGTAAGTAAACAGGAAAGGAATAAAAATTTAATAATTTTCTACACAAAATTTGTTAGAATTCGAGGCAAATGCGACACCAGTGTGGCCAACCGTAAGGCAGTTATAAGCGTGGTGCATGATAACGCAGGCGTTACACTTAAATTTGGAGAGAGTACAGGGCCGACAAACAGCGAAATTCTGTTCAGGAGGCTGAGCTGCAGCACGAGCCGCACTGCAGCCCACTTCGTTAAGTCAAGTCGCAGAGTAATGACGCAAACAAAGGCTCCCAGTGTAACAGGAGAGACGCTAGCAGCTCCACACACTGAGACGAGGTCACTGCTCTGAAATGACCCTTGCTTGGTTAAGTTAGCCCCGAGAAATACGAGTTTTTCAAACGTGCTCACTGGGAAGATCTTCTGAGGTGTCAGGTGAAGGATAAGTTCTGGTGTTGTCTGAAGCTCTCCTCAGAGTGTGCCTCCATCCATCTGCCATGATGGCGCGTAGACTTGGCAACAGCACATGACGTCATCCAAGATGGCGGATTTTTGCGGGGAAAATAGGCCAATTGGGCTACATCCGCTAAACTAACCCTCCAGAAAATGGCGGGAAATTTGAATTTTGGTGGGAAAATAAGTTAAGTGGGCTATGCACACTAACCTAACCCTCCAGAAAAAATTGGTGCCAAATTCAAATTCCAACACGACAATGGCTGCAAAAACGGTACTTGTCTTTATTATTATTCATTATCATTTATTATCATTCATTATCATTTATTATCATTTATTATTATTTATTATTGTTATTTAATATTATTGGCCTACCTCCACTAGAAAACTGCGCCAAATTCAAATTCCAACACGATAATGTCTCGAAAACTGTACTTCTATTTATTATTGTTATCATTTATTATTTATTCAAGATGTACGATTTCTGTAGGAAGGAAGCCATTTGCATTACATCCATAACAAAAATCTGTCACAAGTTCAAATTCCAACACCATAATCGATCACATGTACGAAATAGTCCACATCCTATGAACTTTGACTGTCACTTATCTCTTTTCACTTTCTATCAAAATCGCATTAAATAATAAACTGCACTTGTACTAATGTAATTCACATCCTCTGATTTTGCAAGGAAAAAGGACTGAAGTCTTTATTTCAAGCAGTACAGTCATCACATGTTATCCAACAGACTTAGTACACATCCTCGAGATGGCAGCAACACCCAGTGCGCTCGCCACTAGATTGTCGCCAGCAGAGGAGGCTCCCCCTGGCACCACCGGTCAGCAGTAGCCCGCCACTGGTCCAGTGGCCGCTCGGATTGCACTAGCTGCTGGGCGGTGTGAACATGTTTTCGCTGGTCATGCTGGAACCCGCCAATGCCGACGTCACACAAGCGTCCGTCCGTTTGGGATCACCACGTGGCCGACATAGAAGGCACTGCCACACTTTTGGCGCCAAATTTGTTTTGCTGAACAGGTTGGTGCCTGTCCATGCCTACCTCAAGACGGACGGTCGGCCGCTCAGACAACTAAACATGTTTTGCTCGTTCGAACCTGCCGATTCTGACATCACAATGGTCGGTTAGCGATCCACCACGTGGTTTCCTGGCGAACAAAGAACACACTTGGCGCCAAAGTTGTTTGCTGGAGAGTGGACTCTGCCTTGGCGTCACACAACCGCCGGTCCACCACGTGGCGTGCTCGACAAAGAATGCTCTCGCTAAGTTAACTGACCCAAGATCGTCTGCTCTCTCGCGTGCACGTTATAACCGGACACGCGCCGCCGCCCCGCTTATGTCACACGCCCTCAATCGCCGCCTCCATACACACGCCGCACATAGTCTTCTGTAAATATGCTAACAACCACATCCCACATCTAAGCTAACAATTGCCAATCTGACTGCTTACGTCACACACCCTCAATCGCCGCCTCCGTACACACGCTGGACATAGTCTTCTGTAAATATGGTAACACCCACATCACACATCAAAGCTATGAATTGCCTAAGTACTTAATTGCATTTCAATTTTAATCATATTAAATAATTCAATTTACAATTTCATAGAAGTAGGAAAAGCGGTTCAATTATCTAATTTCAACTACTTTCAAGGTCGAGACCGCCACCTTTTCCTAGGAACCAGTGCCGAGTTTGAATTCTGGCAGTAAAGAAAGGTCACTTGTGCTTCCACCACCAACCTAAGAAAATTGTTGCAAACGAAGCTCATCACCACTAATCTAAACCTCCAGGACGCAACCTCTTCCTATGAGTTTCTGGTAAAATGACCCAACCTGCACTAGGCGCATGGATGGAGGAACGAATGTACCTTATTTAGGGATGGAGTATATGTATCACAGAACACACTCACTGACATGTCCCACACCATACCGACCTGCAAATCACTCGTACATAACTCAAGGAACTCAGCTAAGAAAGCACACAGATGAAACTATACAATTCGCTCCTGGTTGTTGTTGTTGTGGTTTTCAGTCCTGAGACTGGTTTGATGCAGCTCTCCATGCTACTCTATCCTGTGCAAGCTTCTTCATCTCCCAGTACCTACTGCAACCTACATCTATCTGAATCTGCTTAGTGTATTCATTTTTACCCTCCACGCTGCCCTCCAGTACTAAATTGGTGATCCCTTGATGCCTCAGAATATGACCTACCAACCGATCCCTTCTTCTAGGCAAGTTATGCCACAAATTTCTCTTCTCTCCAATTCTATTCAATACCTCCTCATTAGTTATGTGACCTATCCATCTAATCTTCAGCATTCTTCTGTGGCACCACATTTCGAAAACTTCTATTTTCTTCTTGTCCGAACTATTTATTGTCGATGTTTCACTTCCATACATGGCTACAATCCGTACAATACTTTCAGAAACGACTTCCTGACACTTAAATCTATACTCGATGTTAACAAATTTCTCTTCTTCAGAAACGCTTTCCTTGACATTGCCAGTCTACATTTTATATCCTCTCTACTTCGTCCATCATCAGTTATTTTTCTCCACAAATAGCAAAACTCCTTAACTACTTTAAGTGTCTCATTTCCTAATCTAATTCCCTCGGCATCACCAGACTTAATTCGACTACATTCCATTATCCTAGTTTTGCTTTTGTTGATGTTCATCTTATATCCTCCTTTGAAGACACTGTCCATTCCGTTCAACTGCCCTTCGAAGTTCTTTGCTGTCTCTGACAGAATTACAATGTCATCGGCGAACCTCAAAGTTTTTATTTCTTCTAATGGATTTTAATACCTACTCCGAATTTTTCTTGTGTTTCCTTTACTGCTTTCTCAATATACAGACTGAATAACATTGGGGAGAGGCTGCAACCCTGTCTCACTTCCTTCCCAACCACTGCTTCCCTTTCATATCCGCCGGTCGCGGTGGTCTAGCGGTTCTAGGCGCTCAGTCTGGAACCGCGCGACTGCTACGGTCGCAGGTTCGAATCCTGCCTCGGGCATGGATGTGTGTCATGTCCGTAGGTTAGTTAGGTTTAAGTAGTTCTAAGTTCTAGGGGACTGATGACCACAGATGTTAAGTCTCATAGTGTTCAGAGCCATTTGAACCATTTGAACCTTTCATATCCCTTGACTCTTATAACTGCCATCTGGTTTCCGTACAGCCTATCGCTCGTGCCACCTTCAGAATTTGAAAGAGGGTATTCCAGTCAACATTGTCAAAATCTTTCTCTAAGTCTACAAATGCTATAAACATAGGTTTGCCTTTCCTTAATCTGTTTTCTATTTGTTTTAATCTATTTTCTAAGGTAAGTTGTAGGGTCAGTATTGTCTCACATGTTCCAACATTTCTACGGAATCCAAACTGATCTTCCCCGAGGTTGGCTTCTACCAGTTTTTCCATTCGTCGGTAATGAATTTGCGTTAGTATTTTGCAGCCGTGACGTATTAAACTGATAGTTCGGTAATTTTCACATCTGTCAACATCTGCTTACTTTGGGATTGGAATTATTATATTCTTCTTGAAGTCTGAGGGTATTTCGCCTGTCTCATACATCTTGCTCACCAGATGGTAGAGTTTTATCAGGACTGGCTCTCCCAAGGCTGTCAGTAATTCTAATGGAATCTTGTCTACTCCCGGAGCCTTGTTTCGACTTAGGTCTTTCAGTGCTGTGTCAAACTCTTCACGCAGTATCATATCTCCCATTTCATATTCATCAACATCCTCTTCCATTTCCATAATATTGTCCTCAAGTACATCGCCCTTATATAGACCCTCTATATGATAATATGTAATGATAATAAATGATAATGAATAATAATAAAGACAAGTACCGTTTTTGCAGCCATTATCATGTTGGAATTTGAATTTGGCGCAAATTTTTGTGGAGGGTTAGGTTAGTGGACATAGCACAATTGACCTATTTTTCCACCAAAATTAAAATTTCCCCCCATTTTTCTGGAGGGTTAGGTTAGTGGACATAGCCCAGTTGGCCTATTTTCCCCACCAAAATCCGCCATCTTGGATGACGTCATACGCTGTTGCCAAGTCTACACGCCGTCATCTTGGATGACGTCATCGCCGCAATCTTGAATAAATTTGGTAACAATGCACAGTGGCCTGATACTCAGGTAGTCCCACTACTCCCTTCACCACTGCTCACGTGGGCCATCCTACATCAAATCCCAGCCTTGTGGCTTCGCAAGCTGTGCGTCCCACACTTCAGAGATAAGCCATACTGGGGCGTGGCGACACCTATTGATTCACGCAACTTCTCAATTTCTGCTTCTTCTAATATTTGGCTCATTTTTTCTTTTTTATTAAGTATTTTTAAATTTTTTGAAGAGCTTGTTATGCTGTGGCCCAATTTGCGTCAGTGCGTTGTTATTATAGATCGGGGATTATTTAAGTGAAGGTATTCTTGAAATCTTTTTCGAGGTGATCTACCTGTTTGGTTCAAATGGCTCTGAGCACTATGGGACTTAACATCTGTGGTCATCAGTCCCCTAGAACTTAGAACTACTTAAACCTAACTAACCTAAGGGTATCACACATATCCATGCCCGAGGCAGGATTCGAACCTGCGACCGTAGCAGTCGTGCGGTTCCGGACTGAGCACCTTAACCGTGAGACCACCGCGGCCAGTCTACCTGTTTGAGCTATATTTTTTTTAAGGCAATCATTGCATGTAATGCTTTATACATCCACTTCCCTATACACATTTACCACGCAAAGAAATTAAAGACATTGGCTGCTAGCGGTCATTGATTGGAATCAATGGAGAAAGTTGAGAATTTGTGCCACACTGAGATTATAAACCGGTCTGTTGCTTACTAGGCAGATACTCTAAACACTAAGGCATCCCCACACAGAAGTCAATCCCACTGCACGGACTGCCCTAGCATGCCTCCTGTCAGACCCAAATTCTCAACTTGTCCACACTACTAACGTCCGAAAGAACAAATACCATTTTAATCCGGCAGCCATTATGAATTAAGATACTAAGGAATTACAGACGTTAGTGCAACTGGTAATTGACTCATAATGGCTGCTTAATCAAAATGGTATCTGTTCTTTGGGACATGTCCGAGAACAGATACCGCATATTTGTATAATTAAGGCGAAGTCGGCCAATTATCTCTTCAGTGCAGATGTACCCCACGAACGGACTCTAACGGGAATCGGCGAAATGCCGCGCGTAACGAGGATGATGGGAAAGGGACACTCCATTAGCAGTGTGTGGCCGCACGAGGAGTGGCCGCGCAGTTTGAGTCGTAATGTCACGGATTGCTCGGCCCTTCCCGTTGGAGGTTCAAGTCCTCAGGCGTGTGTGTGTGTGTGTGTGTGTGTGTGTGTGTGTGTGTGTGTCTGTGTGTGTGTGTGTGTGTGTGTGTCTGTGTGTGTGTGTGTGTGTGTGTGTGTGCTGTTCTTAGCATAAGTTAGTTTAAGTAGTGTGTAAGTCTATAGACCGATGACCTCAGCAGTTTGCTCCCTTAGGAATTCACAAACACGCAATTAGTGTGTGGATAAGTTGAGAATTTGCGTCTGAGCAGGGGCGTGATAAAGTCGTCTCTGCAGTTGCAATCAGCACTGAGGCAGGATAGCTCCGTGGTCACAGCATATGCCTAGTAAACAGGGGAACCGGGTCCGAATCCAGGCTTCTGGAAAAGCCACGGGCGTCATGCTGTCAAGGGCTCTCGTCGAAGCCTGCGGTATGGCGTCGATAGAGTCGAATCGCTTCCCCTTTAGGCCTGTCTTGATTCGAGGGAAGAGGAAAAAGTCGCTTGGAGTCAAATCAGGGCTGTAGGGTGGCTGCGGCAGTGTTGTCACGTTGAACTTGGCCAAAACTTCGGCGGCGGCGCGCGACGTGTCAGCGGGCGCGTTGTCGTGGTGGAGAATCCAATCGCCCTTGATCGCCGGGCGGACGCGGCGAACTCGATCCCTCAAGTGGCAGAGCACTCTCCACATTTTGATCCGTTCGGCTTGATGATGGCATCCCAGAGCAGTCGTCGCCTTCAACATTTCCGCAGCCATCTTTGAAACATTTGTGCCACATGAAAACCATTGCACGCAACATGGCTTCTTCCTTAAAGGCCTCTTGAATCATACTGAGAGTCGCACGCAAAACTTAATCGCATAACGCTGCTCCAAGTGCTGCTCCATTTTCGCCTCTCCCACTTTTCGACGAAGGTCAATGACACCCACTCTTGCTGCAAGCGATGCGCACTCTCCAGGGTTCCAGAGGCAACTGCCGCAGCGTCAGTTCGTTCCCTGAGACCCCCCACTACTTCCCCTATCCAGCGGAACCGGTCCGCGCGTGCTTCCCTACTCAGAAATGAATCAGTTTTGAAGCTTCTGAATCACACCTTGTATATATAGTTATATACCACAGCTTTTTCCTTATGCTTGAGTTTGATACCTCGATCTGAAGAAGTAAAATACACTGGAATGATGCTTTTTCGGATACTGCATTCAAATATAGTGTGTCACTAAAAGTAGTGTTCCTTGGCCTGGTCGGCTGGTTTTAGCGTTATAAGATCTGTCTCTGATTCGATACGGGAAAGAACATTGTTTTAATATACTTCTATTAACTGCGTTAACAAGTTCTAGATCATAACCGTTTTGATACGCCATATACTGTATGACACATTCAGCCATTTGAGCTTAGCTAATAAGGGCACTTCATATACAGCAATGGAAATAAGTATTCATACACTAGAGCGTGGAAAAGTAAACTGCCTTTATTGTCAATACGAAACCAAAAACACTAACTGGATATGCACTATACACATTGGCCAGTCGCCAATGCAGCTATGCTGGTATATAGAACGAGAATGAAAAAGCCTTTACAAAACAAAATAAAAAAACGTCTCCCAAGTTCTCTACTGCACTGGGAATTAAGTATTCATACACCAACAGAAAATGACACTTCTAACAAAGCCAGAGCATGTTTAATACTTCGTATGCATACCCTCCCGATGTATTACTTCTCGCAACCTCCGTGGCATGGAATGGACCAATTTTCTTGTAGTTTCCGACGTGATACCTTCCCATTCTCGAAGGAGAGCCTCTTTGAAAGAGGTCTTACTACGGATGTCGTGTTTTCTCACTCGTGTCTCCAGCTCACTCCACAAGTGTACGATAGGATTCAGGTCCGGACTCTGAGCTGGTGTTTTAACAGTGTGTGGAGTGTTGTAAACAGCCGGTCAGTTTACGCCGTATGTTTGGGACCATTGTCCCGTTCGAAGTAGTAATTTCTAGGAAGACCCAAGACGTCAACACTCTGTTTGAGAATGTTCATATACACAAATCTGTCCATGGTACCTTCCACAAACACTAATTTTCCGACAACGGAGGCTGACATACAGCCCCATACCATCACTCCACCACCTCCGTACTTCACCGTGGGTTGAATGTTATTTCGGTCGAGGTCTGTATTCGGTCTTCTCCAGACCAAGATCCTAACATCATTGCGCACGATATTACATTTGCTTTCACCACTAAACAATACAGTATCCCAGAAGTCTGCTGTCTTGGATACATGCTGTTTCGCGAATTCCATCCGCCACTTCCTGTTCTTTTTGCTAATGTAGGGCTTTCGTCTCGGGACCCTGGCTCTGTAGCCCGAGCGATTGAGAATGGTACGAACTGACCTTGAAGTGATGTCCTTTCGGAAGTGGTCATGTACATATGCGGATAGGGCTGACGCTGTCGTTTTCGGGTTTTTCTTGATGATTCTTAGTAGCATTCCGGTCTCTCTTGTTGTAAGCTTCTATGGACGACTGCGTCGTTCACTGTTTATTACTACATGCCTGTCCTTACTTCCCTTAATGATAGATTGCACAGTCGCTCGGCTTCGTCCTATGATGTTCGCAATTTCGGCATACGACTTGTGTTGAAGATATTGGGCGACAACGATGTTTCGTTCCTCAATGGTAGTTTCCTTCCCCTTGCGGCCCATTCTGCTGTTCCACGGTACCCACGTCCGACGTGCTGTTGCTTCACGGCCGCCACACGACTACGCAAGTGTGGCATGCACTCCGCGGCTGCGTCAGCCGTTTGTTTGGTTGAAAGTAGTCCGCTGTATGAGCACATTTTGACCTGTCGTAGACCGTGCGGAGTGTAACATATTTTATTTTCCCAAAATAGATTCATGGCATACGGGAAGCTTCATTATCAAGAACATGGTTATCTGACGCAACATCATCGTACTTGTTCGTATCGGCACTGTGGATGATTTACTATCCCGAAATACCATCGTAGTTTGTCGCCACCTATTGTACGAATACTTATTTCCATGACTGTATACGGTTTAACGTGGCTCCGAATGCCACGGATTTATATTTCATTGGGTGACATGACTGCCTGTTTATAACAAGATCTGTATTCGCTTGCTTCCGGTAAATATCGAAGCGAATGTCTAAAGAGGAGGACGAAATTATGGCTTCATTAAAAATTACTTTACTTTTATTTCAAATTCGGGAATGAGCTTTACTTACAATAAGAAGGTTTATCGGTGGACAGTTAACATCTGAGGCCATCAGTCCCCTAGACTTAGAACTACATGAACCTATCTAACCTAAGGACATCACACACATCCATGCCCGAGGCAGCTGCGTGGTTCCGGACTGAAGCGCCTTGAACCGGTCGGTCACAACGGCCGGCCGCAGAGAATAATACTTTACCTTTTTCGGACTTCCAATTGACCGTAAAAAATGCAAATATTAGCTTCGGTATTTACCAAAAGCCAACCACGACAGTTCTTGTTATCCATAGGCGGTCATATCACCGAATGAAATATAAATACTCTGTATTCCGAGCCATGTTAAACCGCGTGTATGAAGTGCCCCTTACCAATGAAGCTCAAAATGATGAATATGAGCTTATACAGTGAATAGCGTATCAACACGGTTTCGATCTAGAATTTGTTAACGCAATTAATGGAAGTATATGAAGAAATAAAAACGTTCTTTCCCGTTGCAGTTTAGAGAAGGATCTTGTAATGCTGTATTTTTAGTAGAATACCATTTTGGCTGCAGTATTCGAAAAAATAGGCAGATGTATGAGACCTAAAAACATAATTCCAGGGTATTTTATTTCTTCGGATCCAGGTAGTAAACTCAGGCATAAGGAAAAAGTTGAGGTAAATAAATGTAACGAAGCAGGTTTAGACTGCATTACATGCAATTATTGCCATAAGAAATATATAGGACAAACTGGTAAGTCATTTCGAAAAAGATTTCAAGAACACCTTAATTTAAGTTCAAATGGTTCAAATGGCTCTGAGCACTATGCGACTCAACTGCTGAGGTCATTAGTCCCCTAGAACTTACAACTACTTAAACCTAACTAACCTAAGAACATCACACACATCCATGCCCGAGGCAGGATTCGAACCTGCGACCGTAGCGGTCTCGCGGTTCCAGACTGCAGCGCCAGAACCGCGCGGCCACTTCGGCCGGCTTAATTTAAGTAATCCACGATCTATATCAACAATGCAATTACGCTAAGCGGGCCACATAATCATGAGCCTTTCAGGGCATTTAAAAATACTTCATAAAAAAGAAAAAATTTCATATTTCCAATATATTAGAGCAGTAGAAATTTTTAGATATAAAAAAAGAAAATACACAGTTCACTTTGGAAAATCAATTAGAATTAAAGCATCGTAGCGTTCTGGTTAATTTTGATTGTTTATACGATTAAGCATTGGTACGTACTAAAATTCAGTGTTATTTTGGTTTGTAAAAGGGAGCGACCCAGCGATCCTGGTCATAAGTACACGACGTCACACACTCCACTAGATAGTTGCCGTTCCGCCACCCTGTTAGTACACGTTAGTCCCTTGTGCTGGCTGTGTCTGCTGGGTTGCCCTGCCATCACACCGACAAGAAAGTGCCACCTTGTATTATTCCACACAGTAATTTTAATTGTGCCTGCACAGCTGTTTAGCCGGCCGGTGCGGCCGAGCGGTTCTACCCGCTTCAGTCTGGAACCGCGCGACTGCTACGGCCGCAGGTTCAAATCCTGCCTCGGACATGGATGTGTGTGATGTCCTTAGGTTAGTTAGGTTTAAGTAGTTCTAAGTTCTAGGGGACTGATGACCTCAGATGTTAAGTCCCATAGTGCTCAGAGCCGTTTGAGCCATTTTTGAGAAGCTGTTTATGATTTATTTTGTTTCATGGCTGAAGTATATTGCTGAATTACGACCAGATTTCTTTGTTTGGTAGAAATCGTTGCATATCCGCAGGTAAAGAGCCCGCACTTTTAAACCAAATGTATACGTCGTTAGGGATGACAATTACCTGGTTAAAGATTTGCAGATTAAGATTTACAGCACTGCTGAAAGTAACTAAAATACTGAAGCTTGCACATCCTGAAACGTGTGCACGTTCCTGTGCTTCATTTACCACTGTTCACATTACACTGCTCAGCTCTACATACGACTCTTCCAGACAGACGCGGGGCTGGTGTTCATGAACGAGACACACTGCAAAGGATTCCTGTGCGACGTGTGGGAGATTCTGTCTCGCAGACTTAATTTCACGTGAGTACTGCATTCACAGTGACAGTGCACCTTTATCTGCAGTTATGTTTACGTTTCTGGTGTGCTATTAGTACGAAAACTTATTGGTTAATTAGCAATGTGTGGATATTAATGAAGTTAATGTAGTAGTACCAATATCTACTTCGTTAAATGATGTAAGAATTTCAAGTTGCTCTTGTTGTTGAAGTTACTATTCCTCTATACAAAGTTGCAACCGAACTTAAGTCTTCAGTAAGATAATTTATTTGGTTCAACATAAAATCCAAATTTCGAATCTTCGTGTTTGCACAGTCATATTCACTTCATAGCAACTATCGTCTATGTCATAAAATACAAGGTGTTTGAAAAAAAACTCTCTTGTTTTAAGTATAAATTTATTGGGAAATTAATGAAAAATTACATCAATGAGTACATATCATGAAAGAGCATTCCTTCAAGTTTTGTTTAATGTTAGTAGACTCAACGTGGAATCCATTTGTTGCCCTGCACACATCAAAACGATATTCCACTTCTGCGGTTATGACGATTAACTGTTCTTCATCAGAAAAGTGAATCTTTCTTTAAAAAAATTGACAATCATCATTAATTCTGATTAGAAAGTCAGTAGCAAACTCGTACCTTTCGATGTTATCAGCAGGTTTTATTTCATATAACAGTTGCAATTTGTAGACGCACAACTTAAGTCTTTTGTGCACAACAGCATACACGGTACATTTAGGCACTCCTTATTGTAGACTACCTCCGGCCAATGACTTCTTCGGGCTCCGAACACACGAAACACGGATCTGTTCAATACCATCGGAAGTTCTCGGTCTGCCTGGTGATTTTACTTTTCAAACACTACCGGTTTCCTTGAAAGACTTCAGCCAATGACAGATATGAAACTTCCTGGCAGATTAAAACTGTGTGCCCGACCGAGACTCGAACTCGCACTTGCCTGCGAAAGGCAAAAGGTCCCGAGTTCGAGTCTCGGTCGGGCACACAGTTTTAATCTGCTAGGAAGTTTCATATCAGCGCACACTCCGCTGCAGAGTGAAAATCTCATTCTCAATGACAGGTAGTTTTTGCTGTAGGTGGTTCTCCACCATACTGATGACATCTAAAATTCATTTGCACTGTTATAACTGACTCAATTCTCACAAGCCAAATAAAACACTGCACTTTCTGTTGCGGAGTACACATTGTTGCTGAGTTGCTCTGCACTGCACTGCACACACACCTGGACTGAACTATGGGAACAGAGGGGAAAAAAAACAGCACTGGTGCCGTCTCAAGGTCAAGCAGACCTGTCAACTGCAGGGGAGCCAAACTTGGAGAGTTGATGAATCAAAGACCACACACTAGAAGAGTGTATGTCACTTTTTACAGATTCTAGGACACATTAAAACTAGGGAGTTCTTTCTCAAGCCCCCTGTATCTCTTCACAAAGACTGACTACCAGTGTACCAAGTAGAAGTCGAGAACCTATAGCTCCGGACAGTTGTAGAAATGGTGGACGTCAGAGCACCTGACTTGTTGCCAATGAAGAGCGCGCATCTTTAGGCTTGCGTTCATTTAAGTAGCCAACATGACAAACGTAGCTAGTTTAAAATCGCAATACCTCGTCGGCGCCGGCCGGGGTGGCCGAGCGGTTCTAGGCGCTAAAGTCTGGAACCGCGCGACCGCTACAGACGCAGGTTCGAATCCTGCCTCGGGCATGGATGTGTGTGACGTCCTTAGGTTAGTTAGGTTTAAGTAGTTCTAAGTTCTAGGGGACTGATGACTTCAGAAGTTAAGTCCCATAGTGCTCAGAGCCATTTGAACCAATCCCGTCGGCAGTCTCTAATGTCAGATCATACATTTTCAGTCGCTTACTTTGAGAACACTCCAATTTATTGCTTCTTAACATACGTCTATCTAGTCCTGAAATGCTCTGTAGAAAGTGTGTATTATGCTCCATCACTTACCGATTGATATAAAATGCTACTGTAGCTTGCTCGTTTCTTTTGGCTTTGGGAGGATCGAAATGAAAGAAATAAATGGGTTCTAGCCGTCACTGTCTTCCCTACTATATGATTACAAGGATCTACTGGTCTCCAGGCCGCAATGCAGCTACTGCATTCATTTCGATTGCTGACTGAAATTAACTGCTTGATGAAGAGTACAGGGGGAGGCTGCAGACTAGTAACAGACAAGCATATATCTTCTCGTAAAGACATTGAAACGAGAGCCAGCTTCGACACACACAGATGGTACCTAGCCAGTCCACAATTTCGGACTACACGGCGATCCGCAGGTTTGTTGTGGGCCAAGCCAAAAGTACATGGAGAGACATAAAATACGAATAAAGATGACGATAACTGTTCCAGTCCATAGAGAGTTTTGATGCAGCTTAAAAAAAGACAAACTACTGAATTCGCATTACAAATTAAGGTAAAGGGCCATGAGAAGAAACACGTTGCGAACACACCGACAGTGCCAGCACGACAGCGACTACCCAGTTATCAGTGATAAAACAGTGAGGCTGATCTGTCGCGGTGCAAACCGAATATTCGCATCTTAAACACGGTGAGTTTACTATCAGCGTTCAGTAGCCAATCACTTGATAAAAACAGAGAGTAACTACGCGTTGTTGCTTCCGTGTCTGTGGAAACGAACACAAGAATCACAAAATGGCGGATACTACAGTGCCATTGCTGGTCATGAAGTAAAGCTTACTAAGTACTACCACGAACTGAGACTACTAAGCAATGCAATGAACTGGGTCTACCGAGCACTGCAACCAACTGAGACCGAGAGGGTGACCCTCAGCAGTGTTGTAAACTCGGGTCTTCGCACACTGTAAAAGGTTTCTGCTGCCAACATTGGCGGGGACGGGAAAGACAACGGTCGCTTAGACAGTCAGCCGGGGGGCAGTTCGGCCAGCCCACTCACAGGTCGGCGTTACTGCCGACGGCTATTTTGAGGAATTTATGAATTAGCTGATAATTCAACCCAGAAATTTCTCCGTCCTCACCATTTGATAGTCCTGTATTCAGGGAAGCTATCTGTGGTTCTAATTGCCTTGAGAAAATTACTTTTAATGCATAACCAAGCAAATTAAATTCATCGTCTTTGGAATACAGTATTGTGCAGTCCTGTGCCTAATGTCATTGAACTCGTAATCGTATCAGCAACCCGAATCGGTGATTGGAACTCGAGTTTTAACTTTATTTTACTCCCTCTCTACAAAGAGGGGCTGGGCAGGACTGCTGTAGAAACTTCGTCGTTTGTTCTAAACGTCTCTGGATTGCCTCTGTGTTACACTTCATTTTGAAAAGTTAACTTCTCGGAAAAGTTGAAACAGTATAAAGCCTGTTAAATATGTGTCGCCAAAGCACAAAACGAAGAAATTGTATTGTATTGTATGTTGACCGGGGACCTAGAAACGACGGAGAGGCTCCGTCCCCGCCGCAGCCGCAGTGGTCCACAACCCCACGACGACTACCGCAGTCCACTTCACCCCACCGCCGCCCCACACCGAACCCAGGGTTATTGTGCGGTTCGGCCCCCGGTGGACCCCCCCAGGGAACGTCTCACACCAAACGAGTGTAGCCCCTGTGTTTACTTGGTAGAGTAATGGTGGTGTACGCGTACGTGGAGAACTTGTTTGCTTAGCAATCGCCGACATAGTGTAACTGAGGCGGAATAAGGGGAACCAGCCCGCATTCGCCGAGGCAGATGGAAAACCGCCTAAAAACCATCCACCGACTGGCCGGCTCACCGGACCTCGACACAAATCCGCCGGGCGGATTCGTGCCGGGGACCAGGCGCTCCTTCCCGTTAGACCGCACGGCCAACCGGGCGGGCAAATGAAGAAATAGAAGTAGAGGCCTTGATTCTACGAAAGAGAACTACACTCGAAGCAACTGTTGCAAGTCAGACGATACAAACGCTCTTTTCATTTCTTTCATTTGACAGTATGATGCATCGTCGTACACTTATTTTCTTATTTATGCAAGTTAAAATTGGTTCTTACTTATAATTTTAAGGAATAATATACTAATTACTCTTAGACAATCAAAGTGATGCATTTAACAAGAATATTTGAAATAATTATTAAAAATGGGGAACATTGCAGAGCATTATTTTAAGTTCAAAATATATTCCATAAGACTGGAAATTACATTAAATACCACGTTTCAAAAATCACTTCACTAAATCGCTGTCCATTTTGCCGTACATGTGCAATGCAGCCTGAGATGTTGACGACTTTCTGTCCAATCTGACTTGAACCGTGCGTGGGATCTTGGTCTAGTCTCGCATATAACGCTCTACAGGTGTCCCTATAGAAAGCAGACAGAGACTGGAAGGTCCGGAGACCAAGCCGATATATCATTTTAGCATTCCATGAAATTTTGCGAGCCGCAAGCAGACGTTTCACGATTGCCATGGACTCTTACCAGTGTGATAAAACTGCCATGAAACGAAGTGTGCTGAGTGTTGGGTCCAAAATAAAAACGTCTCTAGGTTCAGGTGGGTCAAGTACCTCGTTCATCCTCATAAAAATAAGAGCCGAGTGAGTTTTTCCTACGCACAGTAGCGGAAGTTCAGCTTATGCAATCGGATTTCATTCAACATCCAAAGGTTTTAAATGGCGTCTGTCCTTCATTGACTTTAGCCAACAATTCTCTATAAATTTGCACCGCGCTACACAATCACTAACAATTTTTGGAAAATCACGTGTTTGTACGACTGAAATCAAAGTTGAATGAGTATTCTTTAAACGCTCCAACGATCTACCCGCAATGACGACGTAGTTTTTAGCATCAAAGTACGAGGACTCTTTACTATAGCGTCTTGCATGGCAACAATGTTTTCAAACTCTGCTCTGCCCTCAAAGACTTTTCTTCAAGGCTCACAGTTCTTAGAAAATCCAGTCTCATGTTCCCTACGCGTGTCACGAATAAACTTCACCACAGTATCTGTTCTGATAGTGCGCCGAAATTCTCTTTGTGCAATTGTCACTCTGTCACCACGTCAGAAAACCGAATGCTCTAAATCAGACCACAGCTTCATGGAAACTAAATGTCTGTTAACGTGTACACAATTTGTCGCCATTTCTGCAGCGCACGCATTTGGTAACTTTGTTGCTATGTAACTTACTAGCCTTCCTGCACTCCTGTTGCTCTGCACCATCCCGTACCGTTTATCTTAATCTTCACCACATCTGTCGGCAGATGTGACCGAACGGTTCTAGGCGCTTCAGTCTGGAACCGCGCGACCGCTACGGTCGCAGGTTCGAATCCTTCCTCGGGCATGGATGTGTGTGATGTCCTTAGGTTAATTAGGTTTAAGTAGTTCTAAGTTCTAGGGGACTGATGACCTCAGAAGTTAAGTCCCATAGTGCTCAGAGCCATTTGAACAACTTTAACCACATCTCTGTAAATCTTTGATGAATATCATATCAGCTGACTCATTCATAGCCTCTGAAGAAGTCCTACAAATGATTCCTGTCATAAGCAATGCGGCATGATGGGGTGAATGAGTTAAATCACCTTTTCAGCTTTTTGAGGTTTCTGAATTATTCCAACTTCTAGGAATGATTTCATTGATGTGTCTGCTACTGTTTCATCATCAGATATGATTAGTGCTCTTCATTACATACAGCCTCTTGTTCATTACTGTTCTTCTGTCCCTCTGTGGCTATATATCAAAGGTCAAACCACTAAGTCGTAGTCATCATTTTACGGTTCATTCAGTTACTATCTCAGATCCATAACTTCTGCTGATGTTTATGGTCACCTTCACTGTGTTATAGCGCAGATTAAAAAGTAAAAGAAAATGTAAGAATATTTCGATTATGCTCCTGTAGATTATTTATAATTGGACAGGAAAGTTGTTGTAGCCCCAGTTGACTTCAAGTACTCGTGGTTGTATCTGGACTAGGGTCCCACAGTTCCGCAAGTTATCTCCTGTGAACAGCTGACAACTTGAAAGGCACGTCGGCGGCCATTGTGGTGGTAAACTTACCTGCTTTTCGTTATAACGCATCTTCTTATGAATTATGCCACAAGAAAATGCTAATTTAAGACTGTAACTATAAGACAGCAATTCAGTTTATGAACTAACGGCAGCTATTCACTGTTTGCTGATTCTTTTTTAGATATTACAAGAAACTTGCCGTAACTTTGTGTGCACGACTAAATGCATCTTATTACGAGGGTCGTTCAATAAGTAATGCCCCAATTTTTTTTCTCAAAACATATTTATTGTTAAGATTCAGAATTTGGTGACAATGTACATCAACATGTCTTGTCCGCGTCCTATTTTCTACATAGTCTCCATCACATTCTGTGGCTGTAAGCCAACGTTGTGGAAGAGCATGTTTTCCCTGTGGCAGGCCGCGGTGGTCTAGCGGTTCTAGGCGCTCAGTCCGGAACCGCGCGACTGCTACGGTCGCAGTTTCGAATCCTGCCTCGGGCATGGATGTGTGTGATGTCCTTAGGTTAGTTAGGTTTAAGTAGTTCTAAGTTCTGGGCGACTGATGACCACAGATGTTGTCCCATAGTGCTCAGAGCCATTTGAACCATTTTTTTTCCCCTGCTGGTTTTTTATTTATTTTATTTATTTATTTATTTATTGTTCCGTGCGACCAAATTAAAGAGAAGTCTCCATGGTCCTGGCACGAGTCAATACATGAAATTATAACACGATAGTAGAAACAGATAAAATGAAATACAAGAAACGTATTCAGGCGACAATTCGTAAGTTTAAATAAGGAAAATCAACAATGCAACACTGGAATTTGCTTAATTTTTCAGCTCTTTCAGGAGCTCCTCGACAGAATAGAAGGAGTGAGCCATGAGGAAACTCTTCAGTTTAGACTTAAAAGCGTTTGGGCTACTGCTAAGATTTTTGAGTTCTTGTGGTAGCTTATTGAAAATGGATGCAGCAGAATAGTGCACTCCTTTCTGCACAAGAGTCAAGGAAGTGCATTCTACAAGCAGATGTGATTTCTGCCTATTATTAAGTGAGTGAAAGCTGCTAACTCTTGGGAATAAGCTAATATTGCTAACAACAAACGACATTAAAGAAAATATATACTGTGAGGGCAATGTCAGAATTGACAGACTATTGAATAGGGGTCGACAAGAGGTTCTCGAACTTACACCACATATAGCTCGAACAGCCCGTTTTCGAGCCAAAAATACCCTTGTTGAATAAGAAGAATTACCCCAAAAAATAATACCATATGACATAAGCGTATGAAAATATGCGAAGTAGACTACTTTTCGTATTGAACTGTCACTTATTTCAGATACTGTTCTAATGGTAAATAAAGCAGCATTTAGTTTCTGAACAAGATCCTGGGCATGGGTTTTCCACAACAGCTTACTATCTATCCGAACGCATAGGAACTTGAACTGTTCCGTCTCGCTTATAATATGCTCATTCTGTCTGATCAAAATATCAGTCCTTGTTGAATTGTGAGTTAGAAACTGTAAAAGCTGAGTCTTATTGTGATTTAGCATCAAATTATTTTCCACAAGCCACGAACTTATTTCATGAGCTACATTATTTGATAATGTTTCAATATTACACATAAGATCCTTCACTGCCATGCTGGTGTCATCAGCAAACAGAAATATTTTTGAATCACCTGTAATACTATTTATATAAATAAGAAACAGCAGCGACCCCAACACCGACCCTTGGGGAACGCCCCACTTAACAGTGCCCCATTGGGACTGAACATCACTACCACTCTCAATATTGCGGAGAATTACCTTCTGCTTTCTGTTCTTAAAGTAAGAGGTGAACCAATTGTAAGCTACTCCCCTTACTGCATAATGGTCCAACTCCTGGAGTAATATTTTGTGGTCAACACAGTCAAAAGCCTTCGTTAAATCAAAGAAAACACCTAGCGTTCGCAACCTTTTATTTAATCCGTCCAAAACCTCACAGAGAAAAGAGAATATAGCATTTTCAGTTGTTAAACCATTTCTAAAACCAAACTGTGCATTTGACAGTGAATTTAAATGCTCCAGTAACCTTGTATATACAACCTTCTCGATAACTTTAGCAAACACCGATGGCATAGAAATAGATCTATAATTGTCAACATTATCCCTGTCTCCCTTTTTATAAAGTGGCTTCACTACCGAGTACTTAAATCGGTCAGGAAACCGATCACTTCTAAAGGAAAAGTTACAGATATGGCTAAGTACTGGGCTAACATACATAGAACAATACTTCAGTATTCTGCTAGATACCCCATCATATCCATGAGAGGTCTTGGTCTTTAGTGATTTAATTATTAACTCAATCTCCCTCTTGTCAGTATCATGGAGGAGCATTTCAGGTAAAAGTCCCGGAACACTTTTTTCTACGAGCGCTATATCATTCCCTGTTGGGACTAGGTTTCAATTTAGTTCACCTGCTATATTCAGAAAGTGATTATTAAATAGTGTGCATATATGCGACTTATCAGTAACACGGACATTCCCACTACGCACTGATTCTATATCCTCGACCTGTCTCTGCAGACCTGCCACTTCCTTTACGACTGACCATATGGTTTTGATTTTATCCTGAGACTTAGCTATTCTATCTGCATACCACATACTCTTGTCCTGTAGGCGTAACCATGTTTCCATAGCTTGATTGACACTTTCGCCATGTTCAAAGTGTGTTCCCCGTAGAGAATCTTTAAGCGGCTCAAAGAGATGGAAGTCAGAGGTTGCCAGGTCTGGACTGTAGGGTTGATGAGGCGATGATGTCCAACCCAATTTGGCGATGTGTTCCGGGGTCTCAGACTTGTCTGTGGGCGTGCATTATCGTGATTTCCGCTGGTTCAATCGAACACGGTTCTTGAGTTTATTCAGTGGCTTCACGTATGCCTCTGAATTGACGGTTGACCCTCTTGGCATCACACCCACGAGAATGACGCCATCAAAATCCCGGAAGACTGTCACCATGACTTTTCCGGCAGAGGGGGTTGTCTTGAATTCCTTCTTTTGTGGTGAATGTGATTTATGTCACTCTATTGACTGCCTTTTTGTTTCCATAGCAAAATAGTGCACCCAGCTTTCGGTCCCCGTAACGATCCATGACAGAAACGCATCTCCGTCAGTCTCAAAATGGTCCAAGAATTCAGATGAAATGGCCTTTCTTTGAATCTTGTAGTCTGCTGTGAGCATTCGTGGAACCCATCGTGAGCACCTCTTTGAATATCCGAGAGTCTCGATCATTGCAGACGCACTTCCAATGCTGACCGACAACTGTAGAGCCAACTGTCGGGTTTTGATTCGCCGGTCGGCACGAATAACGGCATCCACACCATTCAGCATGTCTGGAACAGTGGCTGTGACAGGCCGGTCCCGAGTGTGGCTGATCATGGAGTTCTGTTTCTGCGTTTCCTGATACTGTAACTACCTTTACCCATCGCCCATCTGTACCCCTATCAATTGCAGCATCGCCATACACTGCACTGCGCTGCTGTTCCCCCACTCTCGATTGCGCCCGGCCGCACCTAGGTGCGCCGCTTACTGTTGCCTCAGCAGCTGTTCGTGAGCGAGGTGCCCTTTGGTGATCCCGTCAAGTGCGAGATTCGCTCACCACGGTTTCTTTTTCTGCACACAATAATTCAATAACAGGGCGCTGCTTGTAATGTGAGTCGTATATAGACGCCATTTTAACTCTGTACTACGGCTCTGCCATCTGCCAGAACGGTTCGAAACTTCACTGACGCACAGGAAAAGCATCAAATGTGAAGCACGAACAAGGACGTTTGTCTATGTATATTAACGGCATTTTTCAAAAAATGTGGAGCATTACTTATTGAACAACCCTCGTACATTAGCACGAGCGCAAATTGCAGTATTTCGTTGTTCAGTGCTCCAAATATATGAAGTGAAATGTATTTCGAATCACAAGATTTTTCTGGTAAGAGGTAGACTACATAATTACCTTTTCGCACCTACGAAGCATGCAAGCGAATCCCGAAATCCGATGTTTGGTGTTCTCACCAACATTTGAGTTGTTTTACAGCACCACAAAATGAAACGCTTTGAGCCTCACGTCCACCAGCAGGTAACTGTCAAAAACAGCAGCCGCTATTAGAAAAAAAGAATGTCAAGTCAGTGATGTAATTCCTCTAAAAATGTTTAGTGTTACGACTGAAAGTTCCCAATATAACAAATCTAAACGTCCACGTACCTGTGAAAGGTAACAGGGGTAGCTTTCCCGTATTTTTTCGTGGAAATAAATGGTGCACAATTTTCCTTCACTTACACGGGGTTGTGTAGAAAATGGTATAGTTAAATCAAATGGCTCTGCGCACTATGGGACTTAACATCTGAGGTCATCAGTCCCCTAGAGCTTAGAACTACTTAAACTTAACTAACCCAAGGACGCCACACACGTCCATGCCCGAGGCAGGATTCGAACCTGCGAGCGTAGCGGTCGCGCGGTTCCGGACTGAAGCGCCTAGAACCGCTCGGCCACAGCGGCCGGCTGACGGTATAGTTACTACTTAAAAATACTGTATGTATTCCATAATGAATATAAGGGAGAGCCACTTAAACACTTCACCGCAAATATGTCTGGAACAACAACAAATATTGAAAAACGACTTTCACGGGTATGTATGTAAGGTAGGGGTTCATGAAATACTACACTGAAGAGCCAAAGGTATTGGTACATCTGCCTAATATCGTGTAGGGCCCCTGCGAGGACGAAGAAGTGTAGCAACTTGACATGGAATGGGTTTGACTAATGTCTGAAGTAGTGATGGAGGGAATTGATACCATGAATTCTGCAGGGCTGCTGGGACACCTGAGAGTTCTTACTGTACGGTTGAAAGAGCTTTGACGGAAAAATTTCTTTTATCACATGTGTTGCACTCGATGGGTACCAAATATGCTGACAGCAGAACATAAGGAGAAATGCCTTCATTGTGCTCGCCAATTTCTTCAGAAGTGTCGAGAAGATAAAGGAGAATTGTTGGACTCCATTGTTACGAGAGATGAAACGAAAGAAAAATCCAAGCAATGGCGTCATTCAGCGTCACCAGTTGCAAAGAAGTTCAAGCATACTCCTTCTGCTGGCAAAATCATGGCCACTGTGCTTTGGGATCGTAAGGGGATACTGGCGATTGATTTCATGGAACCTGGGACAACAATCAACTCAGACAGTTATTGTTAAACACTACGAAAATTCAGACGGGCTATGCAGAAACGCCAGAGAGGACGACTGACAGAAGGTGTAACGCTGCTTCACGATGACGCCCGACCTAACGTCTGCCGCCAAACCGAGGAACTTTTGGCAAACTTTGGTTGGACTGCCATGCCCCACGCTCCTTACAGTCCGGACCTCACGGCTAGTGATCACTTGTTCCCCAAGTTAAAGGAAACACTTGGGTGGCCAACGCTTCTAGAGCGACAATGAAGGAAAAGAAGAGGTGAAACGCTTCCTCAACGGGTTGGCGGCGGAGTTCAACGACATGGGGATACAGAAATTGGAGCACCGTCTACAAAAATGTATAGAAATGATTATGTAGAAAAATAGAGCTAAGTTTCTTTTTTCCAATGATGTAAATGTCTATTAGAATAAACCATGCTGTCTATTTGAAAAAAATGAAGGGAGCTTTACTTTTGGATCAAACCTCGTATTTAAGCTGTTATTAACTGGACTGGAAACAGTACAGACGTTGAGTCACAAACTACATAGAAATATCATTTACCCTTCTGTTAGATCCTTGGTTAGCTATTAATTATGTTTACCGTGGCCGGCGATATTCGGTTATTCGTTGCCGTTATGTCCATTCAAGTACTGTAGTAAAGATCAACAAAGGACGAACGAGTAAACCCTTTCCTTATTTTTCAGTGCATGTAACGAAATTCTATTATTCCGAGTCCACATAATAACAGTGTAAATATTCAAAGTTAGTTGCATCGTCGGAATGTGCATTAGCAGCGGGTTTCGTTTATTTCAAGCGTCGACATCGCTGTATAATTACTCGGAATGTAACTGACGTATTACGACTCAACCAACGCCATTCTTTTCGTGATTTTTCGTGTTGTTGCTTAGGTAAGAAATAATATGGGGTGTCCATTTAAAAAAACATATGTTTGTGTTGAAAATTATATTTGCTTACGTTTTAAAGTTTCTTATATTCATTCCCGTGAAAGTCGTTTTTGAATATCTATTGTTTTCCAGAGATATTTGCCCTGAAACATTTAAGTGGACTATCCTGTATAATTTGGTATGTGTCATTACAAACGACAACACGCTTCAATTTACCAGACTCTTAAAACCGCAATGGCGTCCAGTTGAAGGTTCAAAATAGTTTTCAGTTAGCATGGGGACTCTAGTTTTCTTTTTCCAGGGTCTTTCATTTGTACACATAGTCCTTTGACGACGATGGAGAAACCAGTCGGTTGCAAATACCGTCCATCCAAAAAGTTCTGAGACTGATTTTATGCCTGTCCCGTGTCGGACGTCAGTGCTGTAACCACTGTGGCAACTTTAACTAACAACTGTAAACAATAGTCGACAATCGACAAGTCAGTTGCTAACAGGGAATGTTAAGTACTGGGCGTGTGGCTTTAGTGTGTCAACTTTGTCGTGTCACAAATCGAACTGGAGCAACATCTCTTAATCAAGTATTCAAGACATTCTCTAGAATGTTTTTTTTCTGTTTCTATAGATTCAGTTTCTAACTCATTGGACTAACGGGCTGATAAACATAAATGGACAGACTGTCAGTTCGTCGATAGCAGAACCTTGTACCAAAACTTCCTTCCTTCTTAATCCAATTCTTGAGGAAGTGTATTGTAAGTTAACAGCCACTAATATCTATTCAGACGTATGAAACAATCATGGCACACCCCAGGGAACACGTTAGTATTTATCTACAGCTAAACAATTAATCATTGACATTCTAATGAAGTACGCTCTAACAAAGAAAAAGAAAAGAACGACGAACCACGGAAATTGGTAGACGTGCCGTAAAAGTACAGACAAAAAAATGATTACAATTTCAGAGAAGTTGGATGATTTAGTCAAGAGAAACAGCTTCACAAACTGAGCAAGTCAATAACACGTTGGTCCACCTCTGGTCCTTATGCAAGCAATTATTCGGCTTGCCATTAATTGATAGTTGTTGTCCAACTGGGACATTAGATCGTCAAAATCCTCAGATGGTTGGACGGCCCTCCCCATAACGCTCCAAACTTTCCCAGTTGGCGAGAGATCTGGCTACCTTGTTGCCCAAGGTAAGGTCTGGCAAGAACGAACACAAGCAGTAGAAATTCTCGCAGTGTGAAGAAGGGCGTTATCTTGCTGAAATGTAAGCCCAGAATGGTTTGCCATGAAGGGCAACAAAACGGGGCCTTGACTACCGTCGATTTTTCGGTGCGCTGTAAAGGTGCCGCAGTTGAAAACCAAAGAGGTCCTAGTATGAAAACGAAATGGCACCTCAGACCATCACTCAAGGTTCTCGGGACGTATGGCAGCTGAGTCAGTCTGGTATCCCACCGGGTCCTGGGATGTCTCCAGAGACTTCTTCACTGGTTACATTAATCAAATATCTTTTTTTGTAAGAGCTGGGCGGAAAGGTCATTATGTCCCCTTCATACGTGTGGGAAACATTGACAGTAAGCCTCAGTGTTTACAATTGCCCCCAGCAAGGATTTAAAGAGGAGAGACGTCTGTCTTTCTTCAAAACAAACTTTTCCCCGTTACCAAGAACCAAGTAACGACAACAAACTTAGATATACGTTATAAAACTGTACACGCAAAAACCCAATGTTAATTACAATGAGAAAAATGGAACTCTGTTTTCTTTGAGACTACCGTAGTAACAATACTGAAAGTTCTAAACAAGTTTCAACGATGAAAAAATATTTTCCATCAGGTGGACAGGTTCCGCAGACAGTGTCACTCAAATTCAACAATATGCAGGGTGGTCCATTAATCGTGACCGGGCCAAATATCTCACGAAATAAGCGAAAAAACTACAAAGAACGAAACTTGTCTAGCTTGAAGGGGTAAACCATCTAGATGGCGCTGCCATAGGTCAAACGGATATCAACTGCGTTTTTATAAATAGGAACCCCAATTTTTTATTACATATTCGTGTAGTACGTAAAGAAATATGAATATTTTAGTTGGACCACTTTTTTCGCTTTGTGACAGATAGCACTGTAATAGTCACAAACATATGGTTCACAATTTTAGACGAACAGTTGGTAACAGGTAGGTTTATAAAATTAAAATACAGAACGTAGGTACGTTTGAACATTTTACTTCGGTTGTTCCAATGTGATACATGTACCTTTGTGAACTTATCATTTCTGAGAACGCGTGCTGTTACAGCGTGATTACCTGTAAATACCATATTAATGGCAATAAATGCTCAAAATGATGTCCGTCAACCTCACTGCATTTGGCAATACGTGTAACGACATTCCTCTCAACAGCGAGGAGTTCGACTTCCGTAATGTTCGCACATGCATTGACAATGCGCTGACGCATGTTGTCAGGCGTTGTCGGTGGATCACGATAGCAAATATCTTCAACTTTCCCCACAGGAAGAAATCCGGAGACGTCAGATCCGGTGGACGTGCGGGTTATGGTATGGTGCTTCGACGACCAATCCACCTGTCATGAAATATGCTCTTCAATACCGCTTCAACCGCACGCTAGCTATGTGCCGGACATCCATCATGTTGGAAGTACATCAACATTGTGTCATGCAGTGAAACATCTTGTAGTAACATCGGTAGAACATTACGTAGGAAATCAGCTAACATTGCACCATTTAGACTGCCATCGATAAAATGGGGGCCAATTATCCTTCCTCCCATAATGCCGCGCCCTACATTAACCCGCCAAGGTCGCTGATGTTCCACTTGTCGCAGCCATAGTGGATTTTCCGTTGCCCAATAGTGCATATTATGCCGGTTTACGTTACCGCTATTGTTGAATGACGCTTCTTCGCTAAATAGAAGGCGTGCAAAAAATCTGTCATCGCCCCATAATTTCTCTTGTGCCCAGTGGCAGAACTGTACACGACGTTCAAAGTCGTCGCCATGCAATTCCTGGTGCATAGAAATAGGGTGCGGGTTCAGTCGATGTTGATGTAGCATTCTCAACAACAACGTTTTTGATATTCCCGATTCTCGCGCAATTTGTCTGCTACTGATGTGCGGATTAGCCGCGACAGCAGCTAAAACACCTACTTGGACATCATCATTTGTTGCAGGTCATGGTTGACGTTTCACATGTCGTTTGACATATGGCAACGCCATCTAGCGGGCCAACCATATCGCCATCTGGTTTCCCCCTACAACCTAGACAAGTTTCCTTCTTTGTTGTTTTATCGTTTGACGTCTATTTCGTGAGATATTTGGCCCGGTCACTATCAATGGATCACCCTGTATACTGGAATAAAAGAAACAACTTTGGATGCATGCCTGCTCTGTCAAGAATAGTCTCTCCTAGAGATATCCTTCCAAATCAACAAACAAGCAAGACAAAAGAAATTAAACATATTTTTCTGACTTTATCTGCAATTACAGTTGTCACTACTTTGCTCATTCTCACTTTCCTTAGGTCTTTGGGGATGATTGTACATACATCATGTTGGTGGAATTGACGAACTGTCAATGAGAAGTGGGAGGGAGGGGGAGGAGATGGAAGGAATGGTCACACAGTACTTTCCATTCGCACCTGGTTTCATACACTGGTGCAGTGGTGCAGTTGTGTTTGCTGGTTGCAAATGGGCGACTTTTTTCCCTGAGGAGGAGTCGTTGGCCAGGCAGCCTGACCAAGTGGCTGGCCAGCTCCACAAGGGAGAAATTAATTACAAGCAACGTCCGGCAGGAGGCGCTGCCTGAGTGCCAGCATTCAGCCTGTGGCTGTTGTCTCATTCCGAGGTGGTTGGCTGCAGGTGTGCAGGTGGAACAAGCCCTCATATCTCAGTGAACAGTTTTTTTATCTTCGAGCTCCCTGAGAGAAATCTGTCTTGTGCGCAGCTGTTGCTGCATCGATCAAATCCTTTGGCAGTCGGCCTTTTTTTAGCTCATGAAGCTCTTCCTTCCCTGTGTGGGCACTCTTTGCTTGATTTGCCGATTAGATGCCAGGAATGATGAATAAGCTGTGCGCATACTGTCTCTGTTTCCAGATTTGGTTTCTGCAAAGCAAATACTCCTCTTAATAACAATACAAAAATAATAAAGAATGTTGTTATCAATACTATTCTGCGATCACCTTTCTACAAGTGTGGCTCCGATCACTAATTCCAGGGCGTCTTGAGCTTCTAATTTACCATATTTTTCTTAATTCCACAAGGGGTGCTCAATAAGTAATATAGCACATTTTTTTCTGAAAGCAGGCTGGTTTTATTCAGGATTCCAATATACTGTATCATTCCCCACCCTTTTGGCTACAAAATCCTCTTTTTAAAAGTAATCTCCATTCAAAGCGATGACCTTATGCCACCATACTGGCAAGGCTCGTATGCCTGCATGGTATCACTCTACTGGTCGACGTCAGAGCCAACGTCTTGCTGCATCAATAACCTCCCTATCTTCCACGCACTGCTCCCCGCCGAGTGCATTCTTCATTGGACAAAACAGTTGGAGGCCGGAATGTGCGAGATCTGGGCTGTTGGACAGATGAGGAACAACAGTCCAACGAAGTTTTGTGAGCTCCTCTCGGGCGACAGACTTATGTGAGGCCTTTCGTTGTCATGGAAGAGAAGAAGTTCGTTTGCATTTTTCTGAAGTCGTTTCTTCAATTTCCAGAGGCCGGCCGGCACACGGGAAATGGTACACGTTTACATAATCTTGTTTTGATGATAACAGAACCCTTGCACAACCACTCACCGGCTTTTGTTCGGTGCCAGGTCTCCGTATACATTCTGCAAGCGCCTATGATTATCTACAATGCCTTGATTTTCCTCCAAAAGAAACTTAACGACAGCTCTCTGCTTGGAACGCACCTCCGTTACAGACGCCATTTTGAAGGCTATTTTAGCGCTGCCATCTGTTGGAACTTCCTGAAACTATAGGGTCTCAATTGGGAATATTCCAAGATATGTAACAACAAATTCCATGTTTTTTCAACCGAAACTGGCCGAGAAAATAATGTATTGCGTTACTTATTGAATGTCCCTTGTAGTATCTAGCATTTAGATTACTCTGCTCCACATTGTTTTGGTGGACTAGAGGGACACTGGTCTCATTTTGCCTCATTAAATTCATTCAAGTCCATCCACTTTTAAAGCTGTGACCGGTATTAGATAAGATGCCTTGTGAGACAAGGTTAATACAGAATATGTTTATAGGTTATCTTTCCCTTATCATTCAAAGTGCCACTGACCAAACTGGCTGCGAGAACCAACACAATCCTCATTACTGACAAGCACTAGTTTTTTGTTGTAGTCTTCAGTCCAGAGACTGGTTTGATGCAGCTTTCCATGCTACTCTATCCTGTGCAAAAAATGGTTCAAATGCCTCTGAGCACTATGGGACTTAACATCTATGGTCATCAGTCCCCTAGAACTTAGAACTACTTAAACCTAACTAACCTAAGGACATCACACACATCCATGCCCGAGGCAGGATTCGAACCTGCGACCGTAGCAGTCGCGCGGCTCCGGACTGAGCGCCTAGAACCGCTAGACCACCACGGCCGTCTATCCTGTGCAAACTTCTTCATCTCCCAGTACCTACTGCAACCTACATCCTTCTGAATCTGTTTAGTGTATTCATCTCTTGGTCTGCCTCTACGATTTTTACCCTCCGCTCTGCCCTCCAATGCTAAATTTGTGATCCCTTGATGCCTCAGAACATGTCCTACCAACCGGTCCCTTCTTCTTGTCAAGTTGTGCCACAAACTCCTATTCTCCCCAATTCTATTCAATACCTCCTCATTAGTTATGTGATCTACCCATCTAATCTTCAGCATTCTTCTGTAGCACCACATTTCGAAAGCTTCTATTCTCTTTTTGTCTAAACTATTTATCGTCCACGTATCACTTCCATACATGGCTACACTCCGTACAAATACTTTCAGAAAAGACTTCCTGACACTTAAATCTATACTCGATGTTAACAAATTTTTCTTCTTCAGAAAAGCTTTTCTTACCATTGCTAGTCTGCATTTCATATCCTCACTACTTCGATCATCATCAGTTATTCTGCTCCCTAAACAGCAAAACTCATTTACTATTTTAAGCGTCTCATTTCCGAATCTAATACTCTCAGCATCACCCGATTTAATTCGACTACATTCCATTATCCTCGTTTTGCTTTTGTTGATGTTCATCTTATATCCTCGCTTTCAAGACACTGTCCATTCCGTTCAGCTGCTCTTCCAGGTCCTTTGCTGTCTTTATCGCATGGATTTCTCTCCTCGAGTACCGTCTCTACTGTTCGCTTTTCTGCTTTACTTTTAATGCCGAGTTCGGCTATACAACGTGGTATACCGTCATTTCGATTTCACCTTGCTTATCGACGAAGACCTTAGTCTCATGCTTTCGTTTCGCGCTATGCTAATATCGCGATCTCAGTCACCTTTTATTCTTCTCCCATCTTAATACTGTCTTTTTATCGGATCTCCTTTTCTTTTTTTAACAGATATTTCACAATATTAGATGGTAATCTGGACTCCTTCTTCCTCAGCACGTTTGCAGCTGGGAACATGCATAGAAGGACTATTCCTTCCAAAGTCATTGGCCTCTATGTTTGTCAATAATTGTTTGCGCTCACGCTTAATGTCGACAGATTATTTGGTGAATTTTCGGCCACGTGCTTTGTGGGAGGACATCAGTGCTGCGGATCGATCCTTTGGTCTAGTCTGCCTCTGGATGCTATTCTGTGGGAGATGTGCACCAATCCAAACCCACTACGCACTAGCAGTAACTGAACAGAGCATCCCGCTGCAAGGGGAACAGTTCCTTTACCGTTTCCGCTGCTGTCAAATCAATCCCATCTGAAGATATGGATCCGTATCTCCATCTTCATCTCTATGATGAACTAAGGGCCTCTCCTGGCTATTTCAGAGACTGTCCATTGACATAGGAATTTTCTTTCCCTTTCCACTGAGTTCCCACAACGGAAGTTCCCACACTTAAACAGTTTGTTACGACATATTAGTACTTACTTGCACAGAAAGCAGTACTTCCACAAAACAAAACTTATGTGTTACATACTGAGACATACCGAAACATAAAAGACATTTCTCATTACCTTAAAGATTACTCCTTAAATTCTAGTTTGTCACAGGAACGAGACAGAGGGATGGGCTGAGGGGCCACGAAGGGGGGGGGGGGGGGGAGGGGGGAGGAATGTTCTCCAACTAATAATCACCTTTGCCTTTGATTGCGGTATTTTGTATTCGCCTGTGACAGGGTATGCTATGTAAGAGTGCTCATCTAGGACCTTCTAACTTTGTAAGAGCTATCAAACAAAAAAATAAAACGTAGAGCTTCTTCTCCACTACATCCGACCGTAGGTGGACCAGCGCTAAATCACCCACCTTAATCAAGGACTTTGTTCAGTCACGTTATTCCTTTCGCTAAACTTCCTTTCTTCATATGCAATCTCTACTTTCTTTCCAGGTTCATATCTGGGAGAGGCGGTAATCTAGCCACTTCTCTAATGGGCATGATTGTTGTCCTATTTAGAATCAGTTCGACAGGCAGATAACCTAAGGCACCATGAACTGAGCTATTAATGACAGATTTTATTGCAGGATGCGCTTTACTCACTTTGTATGTTTCTACGGACGGTGTACGTGGGTCAATTTACTGATATGTTAGAAACATCTTTCTATCAGGTTTGCCATGGCATTATACTGTTGATTTTTTGGCGTTGTACCTCATTGGTCCACGTTCGTAAGATGACTGCAGAGCGTTTTCAACGAGATTCCTTTAGGGATACCTATGCTAGTACAACTCGAACTCAAGCAGCTGTCTTCATGAATTTTGTTTTCTGATTCTCATTCTGGCGAATGTGAGGGCAGTTGCTTCTGTCTCTTGGTTTTACCATTCTCGCCCACAATCGGGGACAAAGGGCACGTATATATGCCACTTCTTTCCCTGTCTCCAGATAAATGAATGAATGATAACTTACCTGAAGATCTTCCTGTCTCCTTTACTGTGGCAACACCAGAGATCGAGTCTAGAACAGTTTTTCCAGCCAGGTGTAGAACAAAATACACAGTGAAGGTCACAAACATGTAACAGAAAGGGAGAAAGTCAGTTATAGCCACACAAGAGAACGGAAGAGAGGAGAGTATTTACAGAATGGGACAGCACAAGTCAACAATGTTGGATTTTCCGTAGTATTACCTCCCCTTCTTGGGAATAAGAATTTATGAAATACTAGCAGGTACCTGTGACTCCACTCACATATCAGTAATTTTGTTATGATAAGTGACGGTGAGTAAGTAAGCTACTGTGCGTCCTACAACGTGAGCTGCCCTCACATGTCGGTATATTTGGGTAAGCATAGCTGATGATTCGTGCCACCCCCAACCCACAATTGGAAAATTTTGGAAATTTGTGGTAAGTTCTGTGGGACCAAACTGATGAGGTCATCGGTCCCTAGGCTTACACACTACTTAATCTAACTTAAATTAACTTACGCTAAGGAGAACACACACGCCCATGCCCAAGGGAGGACTCGAACCTCCGACGGGGGGAGCTGCGCGAACCGTGACAAGGGGCCTAGACCGCACGGCTACCACGCGCGGCCCAACCCGCAATTACTACAGAGCACAAATGACACAACATGCGTTGTCATAAATCCATAATTTTTAGATCTAAGTTGAGAATCTTCCTTTATGTATAGGAATCCCATGCATTTCATTAGAGAATTACGCTATAAATTATTATTTATTGTACATATTATTGTAACTCATTTCTGTGATTTTTGTCTTCTACTCTGGTGTTTAAAATATCCTTGTTGACAAAAACATGGAAACACTGCGAGAAATGCATGTTTGAACGTACGAGTAAATGCAAATGCTGCCCAGTTCGGTGGTTGCACTGTTGTATTTGACCACGAATGGCACCAGTGCAATATCCTCAACATGTTGCAAGTGTCAATCGGGTCAAAACAGCGTTCTGTGTAGTTATGAGTGCCGTACATCGTATGTCGTATGTCGGAACTCAGTTAATTCACCCAGCGTGGGTAAATTGTTAGTTCTCGAATGGTGGGCACTTCCGTAACCAAGACGGCCGATGTGTTTGGTATCTCAAGAGGTGACCTATCATACTAAGTCACAACGCGAGCGAAAGTGTGTTTTGAGTGACTGTGACAACGCTCAGTGAAGAGCACTGTGGCGATAAATAAAAGGGCAACAGCTGCTAAAGCTACTGCAGAACTGAATGTCGCACTCGCGAACATTGTCAGCAGAAAACAACACGAGGGAGCCCCATAAGTTTTTCATTGCAGGTTGAGCTGGGATACAAAATTCACTCGTCAGTGATTCAAATTCCCGTAACAGAAAAACAAGGTGCTGAAGCCATAATGCCTGGACTATGAAGCAGTCGAAGAAAGTCATTTGATCGGATGACTGTATTTCTAACTTCTGGCCGAGTGTGAAACACGGCAGGGATGATTTGGACAGCTATATTCCATCGTCCGCACGGTTACCAGCTGTGCATGTATGAAACCGGAATTTCCCTATAGATGGTGCTAGCCGTCAGTGTAGGGCCCGTGAGACCGTGTCTGCAGCACCATCTAGCCGGCCGCTGTGGCCGAGCGGTTCGAATCCTGCCTCGGGCATGGATGTGTGATATGTCCTTAGGTTAGTTAGGTTTAAGTAGTTCTAAGTCTAGGGGACTGATGACCTCAGATGTTAATTCCCATAGTTCTCAGAGCCATTTGATTTTGCAGCACCATCTGCTTTATGTAACGGCTGACGACGAATGTCAACACACAGTAACTCAAGTTCCATACATTGGTATCTGTTTCAAACACGTAAACATCTCGAGTTTTGTGCCTACGAACTATGATTTGCGCACAGCATTAGTGTTCTGTTATCATTTGAACAAAATGCTGCAGAATCGCATCGAATACGTGTCAAAGCTTCGGCGAACATGCTCTTGGTTCAAAAATGGCTCTGAGCACTATGGGACTTCACATCTGAGGTCATCAGTCCCCTAGAAATTAGTGCTACTTAAACCTAACTAACCTGACATCACACACATCCATGCCCGAGGCAGGATTCGAACCTGCGACATTAGCGGTCGCGCGGTTTCAGACTGAAGCGCCTAGAACTGCTCGGCCACTCCGGCCGGCATGCTCTTGGGAAAACAGTGTTTCGGGTAGTTCAAAAAATTCAAAAGTGGTGATTTTGACGTGAGAAACGACGAGCTCACGAAACCACTGAAGAAGTTCGAAGACAACGAATTGCAGTCCTTATTGAATGAAGATGATGCTCAAACTCAATAGGAACTCGCGGAACAATTGAATGTGACGCAGAAAACCAGTTCTCTTCGGTTGAAAGGTATGTGAATGGTGCAGACAGTGGTAAAATGGATTCCGCATGAACCGAATGAAAGACAGCAAACAGTTCTAAAGAGCACTTGTGAAATGCTGCTCGCCAGATACAAAAGAAAGTCGTTTCTCCATCGAATAGCGACAGGTGATCAAAAACGGCTATATTTTGAGAATCCTGAGCGTCATAAATCATAGGTGAATCCAGGCAAACGCCACCATCCACTGCAAGACCAAATCGCTTTGGAAAGAAGACACTGTTCTGTGTTTGGTGCGATCAGAAGGGTGTCATCAATTATGAGCTGCTAAAACCTGGTGAAGCCGTTAACACTGATTGCTACCAACAGAAAATGATCTATCTGAATCGAGCATTATGTGAAAAACGACTGGAATATGGGAAAAGGCAACACAAAGTCATATTCCTCCATGATAACGCCCTATCACACACAACAAAACGGGTCAGGGAAACGATCGAGGCATTCAGTTGGGAAATACTAGGGCATGCGGCTTATTCTCCTGACTTGGCTCCTTCCATTTATCATCTATTCGCACCACTAGGACACGATCTCACTGAACAACGCTTCAATTAGTATGAAAATGAACTAAAACGGCTCGCCGACTGGTTCACTTCAAAAGAAGTACTGTTTTTTTGGCGTGGCATTCACAGCCTGCCGGAGAGATGAGAGAAATGTGCAAATAACAGTGGAGTTTATTTTCAACAACTGCTCGCTCAGATCTGTACCTACAGATTGGAAAATTGCGCAGGTCGCACCAGTGTTTAAGAAGGGTAGTAGGAGTAATCCATCGAACTACAGACCTATATCATTGACGTCGGTTTGCAGTAGGGTTTTGGAGTATATACTGTATTCAAACATTATGAATCACCTCGAAGGGAACGATCTATTGATACGTCATCAGCATGGTTTCAGAAAACATCGTTCTTGTGCAACGCGCCGGCCGCGGTGGTCTCGCTGTTAAGGCGCTCAGTCCGGAACCGCGCGACTGCTACGGTCGCAGGTTCGAATCCTGCCTCGGGCATGGATGTGTGTGATGTCATTAGGTTAGTTAGGTTTAAGTAGATCTAAGTTCTAGGGGACTGATGACCACAGATGTTAAGTCCCATAGTGCTCAGAGCCATTTGAACCATTTGAACCATCTTTATTCGCACGAAGTAATGGCCGCTATCGACAGGGGATCTCAAGTTGATTCCGTATTTCTAGATTTCAGGAAAGCTTTCGACACCGTTCCTCACAAGCGACTCCTAATCAAGCTACGGGCCTATGGGGTATCGTCTCAGTTGTGCGACTGGATTCTTGATTTCCTGTCAGGAAGATCGCAGTTCGTAGTAATAGACGGCAAATCATCGAGTAAAACTGAAGTGATATCAGGTGTTCCCCAGGGAAGCGTCCTGGGTCCTGGGACCTCTGCTGTTCCTGATCTATATAAATGACCTGGGTGACAGTTGCGTTTCATTGGCAGGACACTTAGAAGATGCAACAAGTCCGCTAAAGAGACTGCTTACACTACACTCGTTCGTCCTCTGTTAGAATATTGCTGCGCGGTGTGGGATCCTTACCAGGCGGGATTGACGGAGGACATCGAAAGGGTGCAAAAAAGGGCAGCTCGTTTTGTATTATCACGTAATAGGGGAGAGAGTGTGGCAGATATGATACGCGAGTTGGGATGGAAGTAATTAAAGCAAAGACGTTTTTCGTCAAGGCGAGATCTATTAACGAAATTTCACTCACCAACATTCTCTTCCGAATGCGAAAATATTTTGTTGAGCCCAACCTACATAGGTAGGAATGATCATCAAAATAAAGTAAGAGAAATCAGAGCTCAAACAGAAAGGTTTAGGTGTTCATTTTTCCCGCGCGCTGTTCGGGAGTGGAATGGTAGAGAGATAGTATGATTGTGGTTCGATGAACCATCTGCCAAACACTTAAATGTGAATTGCAGAGTAATCATGTAGAAGCAGATGTACTGTTTATCAGTTTCAAACAACAGACCTGTAATTATTACAATCGAATTCCAGTTTCATACTTCTACAGCTGGTAATCTGCGAGGTCGCCTTACTGTCCAGTGTTAAGTGACCATTTTGGCGGATCACATCCATCCCATGGTACACTTCGTGTTCTACAGTGGTGATGCAGTGTTACAAGACCACAGGACCCTGTTCGCACAGCTCGCATTATCTAGGACTAGTTTAGTTAATTCGAGGATCGCCCCTGTCATCCTAAGTCATCAATGTAAATATTACTGAGCCTTTATGGCCGACTTTCCAGAGGAGAATGCCTGGTTGCTATGCACCTAATGAACCTGCCACTATAGGCCAGAAAATGTGATATACACTACTGGCCATTAAAATTGCTACACCAAGAAGAAATGCAGATGATAAACGGATATTCATTGGACAAATATATTATACTAAAACTGACATGTGATTACATTTTCACGCAATTTGGGTGCATAGATCCTGAGAAATCAGTACACAGAACAACCACCTCTGGCCGTAATAACGGCTCTGATACGCCTGGGCATTGAGTCAAACAGAGCTTGGATGCCGTGTACAGGTACAGCTGCCCGTGCAGCTTCAACACGATACCACAGTTCATCAAGAGTAGTGACTGGCGTACTGTGACAAGCCAGTTGCACGGCCACCATTGACCAGATGTTTCCAATTGGTGAGAGATCTGGAGAATGTGCTGGCCAGGGCAGCAGTCGAACATTTTCTGTATCCAGAACGGCCCGTACAGGACCTGCAACATGCGGTCGTGCATTATCCTGCTGAAATGTAGGGTTTCGCAGGGATCGAATGAAGGGTAGAGCCACGGGTCGTAATATATCTGAAATGTATCTACCACTATTCAAAGAGCCGTCAATGCGAACAAGAGGTGACCGAGACTTGTAACCAATGGCACCCCATACCATCACGCCGGGTGATACGCCAGTATGGCGATGACGAATACACGCTTCCAATGTGCGTTCACCGCGATGTCGCCAAACACGGATGCGACCATCATGATGCTGTAAACAGAACCTGGATTCATCCGAAAAAATGACGTTTTGCGATTCGTGCACCCAGGTTCGTCGTTGAGTACACCATCGCAGGCACTCCTGTCTGTAATGCAGCGTCAAGGGTAACCGCAGTCACGGTCTCCGATAGCCCATGCTGCTGCAAACGTCGTCGAACTGTTCGTGCAGTTGATTGTTGTCTTGCAAACGTCCCGATCTGTTGACTCAGGGATCGAGACGTGGCTGCACGATCTGTTACAGCCATGCGGATAAGATGCCTGTCATCTCGACTGCTAGTGATATGAGGCCGTTGGGATCCAGCACGGCGTTCCGTATTACCCTCCTGAACCCACCGATTCCATATTCTGCTAACAGTCATTGGATCTCGACCACCGCGAGCAGCATTGTCACGATACGATAAACCATAGTCGCGATAGGCTGCAATCCGACCTTTATCGAAGTCGGAAACGCGATGGTACGCATTTCTCCTCTTTACACGAGGCATCACACCAACGTTTCACCAGGCAACGCCAGTCAACTGCTGTTTGTGTATGAGAAATCGGTTGGAAACTTTCCTCATGTCAGCACGTTGTAGGTGCCGGTGGCGGCACCAACCTTGTGTGAATGCTCTGAAAAACTAATCATTTGCATATCACAGCATCTTCTTCCTGTCGGTTAAATTTCGCGTCTGTAGCGCGTCATCTTCAAGTTCATCAAATGGCTCTGAGCACTATGCGACTTAACTTCTGAGGTCATCAGTAGCCTAGAACTTAGAACTATTTAAACCTAACTAACCTAAGGACATCACACACATCTATGCCCGAGGCAGGATTCGAACCTGCGACCTTAACGGGTGTCATCTTCGTGGTGTAGCAATTGTAATGGCCAGTAGTGTAAGATACTCTTGAAAACCATACAGGACCTGTATTTTTCCGTTCCGAAACGACTGCAATCTTTTTGAAAGAGAGAGGTTTCCGAGCGCCGTATCAGGCATGGTAATGTGTTGTATTTTCGGTGTTTCCCTATTTTTGCCCGCCCTCTGTAATGAATCGTTCCATGAACCAGAGCTTTCACCTCACATGGTCCCTTCATGCTGCGACCTGTAGTGTAGTGTTTGTGTGTGGCAGGTACCGGTTCGAGCAGAGCGCGGGCTGGGGTTTCCGCAGCCGCGGCGGCAGCTGGAACGGCCTGGTGGGGCGGCTGCTGTCGGGGCGCGTCGAGGTGGCCGTCGCCTTCGTCATGATGACGCCCGAGCGCCACCGCGTCGTCGACTTCTCCCTGCCCCTCGTCTTCTCAGGGTCAGTGGCCGTCCTTCCTCCAGGGACGACAAGTTCTCCTTGGCTTAAACAGCCGGTTCACTGCCAACTTCGTATCATCCATAACACCACTTCGCATAAACTCTCCATATAATGAAAGCGAAAAAATTTATTTAGTTGGCCCTGGGTTCCCTCGAGATAAAACCGAATTTGTGTGTAGAGTATTTATACAAGGTGGTGCATTGATAGTGACCGGGCCAAATATCTCACGAAATAAGCGTCAAACGAAAAGACTACAAAGAACAAAACACGTCTAGCTTGAAGAGGGAAACCAGATGGCGTTATGGTTGGCCCGCTAGATGGCGCTGCAATAGCTCAAACGGATATCAACTGCGTTTTTTTTTAAATAGGAACCCCCATGTTTTATTACATATTTGTGTAGTACGTAAAGAAATATGAATGTTTTAGTTGGACCACTTTTTTCGCTTTGTGACAGATGGCGCTGTAATAGTCACAAACGTATAAGTACGTGGTATCACGTAACATTCCGCCAGTGCGGACGGTATTTGCTTCGTGATACATTACCCGTGCTAAAATGGACCGTTTACCAATTGCGGAAAAGGTCGATATCGTGTTGATGTATGGCTATTGTGATCAAAATGCCCTACGGGCGTGTGCTATGGATGCTGCTCGGTATCCTGGACTACATCATCCAAGTGTCTGGACCGTTCGCCGGATAGTTACTTTATTTAAGGAAACAGGAAGTGTTCAGCCACATGTGAAACGTCAACCATGACCTGCAACAAATGATGATGCCCAAGTAGGTGTTATAGCTGCTGTCGCGGCTAATCTGCACATCAGTAGCAGACAAATTACGAGAGAATCGGGAATCTCAAAAACGTCGGTGTTGAGAATGCTACATCAACATCGTTTGCACCCATATCATATTTCTATGCGCCAGGAATTGCATGGCGACGACTTTGAACGCCGTGTACAGTTCTGCCACTGGGCGCAAGGGAAATTACGGGACGATGACAGATTTCTTGCACGCGTTCTATTTAGCGACGAAGCGTCATTCATCTGCATCTACATCTACATCCATACTCCGCAAGCCACCTGACGGTGTTTGGCGGAGGGTACCTGAGTACCTCTATCGGTTCTCCCTTCTATTCCAGTCTCGTATCGTTCGTGGAAAGAAGGATTGTCGGTATCCTTCTGTGTGGGCTCTAATCTCTCTGATTTTATCCTCATGGTCTCTCGCGAGATATAGGTAGGAGGGAGTAATATACTGCTTGACTCCTCGGTGAAACTTCAACAAAAGCCCGTACCAAGCTACTGAGCATCTCTCCTGCAGAGTCTTCCACTGGAGTTTATCTATCATCTCCGTAACGCTTTCGCGATTACTAAATGATCCTGTAACGAAGCGCGCTGCTCTCCGTTGGATTTTCTCTATCTCTTCAATCAACACTATCTGGTACGGATCCCACACTGCTGAGCAGTATTCAAGCAGTGGGCAAACAAGCGTACTGTAAGCTACTTCGTTTGTTTTCGGATAGCATTTCCTTAGGATTCTTCCAATGAATCTGTCTGGCATCTGCTTTACCGACGATCAACTTTATATGATCATTCCATTTTAAATCACTCCTAATGCGTACTTCCAGATAATTTATGGAATTAACTGCTTCCAGTTGCTGACCTGCTATATTGTAGCTAAATGAAATGGGATCTTTCTATGTATTCGCAGCACATTACACTTGTCTACATTGAGATTCAATTACCATTCCCTGCACCATGCGTCAATTCGCTGCAGATCCTCCTGCATTTCAGTACAATTTTCCATTGATACAACCTCTCGATATACCACAGCATCATCCGCAAAAAGCCTCAGTGAACTTCCGATGTCACCCACAAGGCCGTTTATGTATATTGTGAATAGCAACGGTCCTACGACTATCCCCTGCGGCACACCTGAAATCACTCTTACTTCGGAAGATCTCTCCATTGAGAATGACATGCTGCGTTCTGTTATCTAGGAACTCTTCAATCCAATTCACCAATAGCGGTAACGTAAACCGGCATAATATGCACTATTGGGAAACGGAAAATCCACGATGGCTGCGACAAGTGGAACATCAGCGACCTCGGCGGGTTAATGTATGGTGCGGCATTATGGGAGGAAGGATAATTGGCACCCATTTATCGATGGCAATCTAAATGGTCCAATGTAAGCTGATTTCCTACGTAATGTTTTAACGATGTTACTACAAGATGTTTCACTGCATGACAGAATGTGCGATGTACTTCCAACATGATGGATGTCTGTCACATAGCTTGCGTGCAGTTGAAGCGGTATTGAATAGCATATTTCATGATAGGTGGATTGGTTGTCGAAGAACCATACCGTGGCCCGCACGTTCACCGGATCTGACGTCCCCGCGTTTCATTCCGTGGGGAAAGTTGAAGGACATTTCCTATCGTGATCTACCGACAACGCCTGACAACATGCGTCAGCGCATTGTCAATGCATGTGCGAACATTACGGATGGCGAACTACTCGCTGTTGAGAGGATTGTCGTTACACGTATTGCCAAATGCATTGAGGTTGACGAACATCATTTTGAGCATTTATTGCATTATTGTGGAATTTACATGTAATCACGCTGTAACAGCATGCGTTCTCAGAAATGATAGGTCCACAAACGTACACGTATCACATTGGAACAACCGAAATAAAATGTTCAAACGTTACTACGTTCTGTATTTTAATTTGAGAAACCTACCTGTTACCAAATGTTCGACCAAAATTGTGAGCCATATTTTTCTGACTATTACAGCGTCATCTATCACAAAGCGAAAAAAGTGGTCTAACTAAAACATTCATATTTCTTTACGTACTACACGACTATGTAATAAAAAATGGGGGTTCCTATTTAAAAAAAAAAACGCAGTTGATACCCGTTTGACCTATGGCAGCGCTATCTAGCAGGCCAACCATAAGACCATCTGGTTTCCCTCTTCAAGCCAGACGAGTTTCGTTCTTTGTAGTTTTTTCGTTTAACGCTTATTTCGTGAGATATTTGGCCCGGTCACGATCAATGGACGGACCACCCTGTATGCAGCGACTGTCCAGAAAGTAACCATCATCCGGCTATAATACACTCCGACACAAAAAAAAACTGACACACCACAAAAGAATTATCCGAATGGGTCGGAAATCAGTAGATGTGGCGTACATGTACAGACAAACAAAGGATAACAATTTCTTAAAAAACTGGATGATTTATTCGAGAAAAAGAGGTTCACAAAATGAGCAACTCAAGAACCCGTTGATCCATCTCTGACCCTACACACGAAGTTATTGGGATTGGGATTTACTGATAGTTGTTGAATGTCAACGAGAGGGTATCATGTCAAATTGTGTGCAATTGGCGCGTTAGTTCGTCAAAAACCCGATATTGCTCTAAACATTCTCTATTGGAGAGAGACTCGTGGAGGAGCTTCAGTATGCGGTGGCAGCGTGTGGGAGGAAACACCACCCGGCATTGAAATTCGTCTCTACCTAACAAAATCACACCCACAGAGACTTTAAATCTGTGCCGTAAGAAAAAAAAATGCGCCATTCCGGGTCAGTGTTCTTAGGCAGATGCTCCGGCCAACCTCGGCACATAGCAGCCAACACCCTGTGGAGTAGTGGATTACAATCTATTTCTGCTGCTACTTCGCCCGCCGTAATCGAAAATTTGTTAAGATGTATCATTGATTTGCACATAAGGCAAAATACAGAACTCCGTGCCTATCAATCTCTGTATCTGGGCTACACAGCAAGTGGGAAAATGTGTCGGGGTTGGAGTGCTGGATCTCATAGGTTTAGTTCCTTAGGAACAACACCCACCACTGCAACTGCTGCGCCTTCCTACTTGAAAGTTTCGAATGGAGATGGAAAAGTGAAATGAGGGATTTGTGATTGGTGAAACTCAGTACCACAGAGATACACATGAAACTTCCTGACGCCGTATTTGATAGCCAGAGCTTCTTTCTCAATCTGCGAATAGTTCCTGTGCGCCACATTCAATGTGTTGGATGCAAATGTAACGGGCTGTTCTGTGCCAGCGGCGTATTTGTTGACACCGTGACATCGATGTCACAATCTGATGCATCAGTGACAATTGTTGAATGTTTGTTTGGATGGAAGATTACTAAAAAGCGGCCGACCTAAGGTATTTGTTAAGTTGTAAGACAGCCTTCTGTCACACCTCTGACCATGCAAACCGAACAACTCCTTTATGCAATTCATTAAGGGGGTAGAAAATCTGGGCCGCATTGGGAATAAACTTTCCATAATAATTTACTTTACCGAGAAACAACTGAAGCTTTTGGAGATTGAGATCTTTAGGAGCTGGTAAGTTAGTGACTGCATCCAAATTATCCTTTGTGGGTATGAGCTCATCTTTACTTAATGCATGCCCCGAGTACTTGACATTCGGCTGAAAGAAACTACATTTGTCGAAGCTACAATGCAGACCACGGGTTTTTTGCTGCCCATACAACATCTGTAGGTTGCACAGGTGCTGCTCTCTCATGGACCCAGTAATTAGCAAGTCATATAAATAATTAACACAGTTTCGGTACCTTGGATGAGTTGCTCAAGCTCTCTCTGAAATATCATGGGAGCACTTGCGAATCCAAATGACAACCTGTTATAATGATATGAGTCAAATGACGTATTAATCGCTAAAAATTGTTTTGTCTGATCATCGACAGGCAACTGCAAATACTTCTCAGCGAGATCTGTGTTTCAAAAAAATATGTCTGAAAAATAATGGTCCCCAGCCAATTTTGCCAATAATTCCTCTGGCGTAAGAAGTGGATACAAAGCAACATTTGGTTGAGGATTAAAGTAAGACTTAAAATCACTACAAATTCGAAGTGATCCATTAGGTTTCTTAAGTACGACCCTAGGCATAGCCCAATGGCTAGATCATACTGGGGATATAACTCCCATATGCTACAACTTATCTAGTTCTGCTTTGACTTGGTCGCACGCGGCAAAAGGCACTGCCAACTGCTTTAAGGATGCGTGGGCCTGGAACCGCATTTTAGATTCAAACAGCTGCTTAAAGTGCACACATAACGTATCACAATCTGTGGATGGAATCGCAGATGAATCTAGATTTACCTGGTCCTGACTTTCAAAACCAAGTGGTAGAAGCGTCTAAATGAAAAGGTTACTTGACGTCCAAAGTTGACTGCTAGCAAGTTTAGTTGCTAAACTATATCTCTATATTTAGCTTGGACTACGATGTGGCCCCACAATGGGATGAACTAGCTATTGTTTGTCATCACTTTATGCTGAGGAGGCCTCAGCTGCAAGGAGCCAATCCACTGGTACAGTCCTGCTCAAAAGTATCCGAACGACCTGAATTGAATTTCGCCTGATTCGCATGCAACCCGCATAACGCAGCTGTCTAGCTGGTCCACTAATCGCTCCTTGGTACAGACGTTTACCTATTGAAAATGGTTCCAACAGGTCATCACGACACTGCTCTCTATCGCAATAACTCAAGATGTAAAGTAATACCACGATACTACAAATATCAGGTAACACCTTATCACAGATAAGACTGACCTTGAGGCTTGTTAGCTCACATTTATTACAACAAATGACATACCTGAAATGTTACCACTCTCATTAATACGTCAGATTGTTAATGTACGTAGTAATTTCGTCGTATTCATGATTTCCTCTTCAAAGTAACATACTGTACTTATTATTTAACACAAAATGACATTAAAAATTTAAGTTATTCACGAGCAGCTTGTTGAGAATATGTATGAACTTCAAATCATACGACGAACCGTCTCGTTCTGCATATGGATTCATACCCAGGCAATGCAGACTAAGCAAATATTTCGTGACTGACGGAAACTAACAGTCATTCCTGACTAGGCATACAGAGAGTGATATACCTCGATTTTAGTTGGCAAATATCTACTTTAAATTACATAACGTAAACATTTTTAACGGATGTGAATTCCTACCCAGCATCTAATGTCGCTGTTAACGAACTACGAGAGATGTTAAATATCGCTTCTTCACAAGTAACTTACTTGAAATGCCGTGAGGTAAAGCTTTGTGTTGGATAGGGATTCGAACCCAGAACCTAATCGGATTGTTATCGAAGCACAATCAACTGTGACATATCGGATTTTGTCGGCAGTAGCTAGATGTTTTAACTGAAATGACGAGACGAAACATTAATTTTTTCCTTCCCAGGACTCCAACCCGGCACCTATCGCTGTTATATTCTAGAGAAAACGAACGTTAAATATGGGTTTGTTACACCAGCAACGACATGTGAGCATGTTTGAACTAGAAATAATATGACGAAGAGTTCAGTGCTGACTGGGAATCGAACCCCACACATATCGTTGTTGACTACAGACAAAGAGAAGTCAGCTACCGAATTTTTCTCCACCAGCAGATCGGAATAACATCATTGAACTTAAACTGATCTCGGAAATAGTTCTGTGTCTCACTGTGAGTCAAAAACGTCAGATATCGTTAGTGCTGACAACGAATGAAAATACAATAAAAATCAAAATTATTATCCACCAGCAGATAGACGTTCTCATGCTAGAGCTTGATAATACATAATGAAAACTTTAGTGCCAGGTCAGGTTTCGAACCCATTCACGCGCAATATGTGGAGATGTTGAGGACTCTGCAGTTTTGAACAAACAACAAGTTGTAGTCGAGCTGTATTGTCACGAAGAGATCAAATTCCGCGTTAAGGGCGGTCTGAGTTGCATTCCAAGTTCAGAACCAATTTTATAGACATACGGAAGCTCAAATAAAAGATGGAATAAGTGTCCCGTGACCATATATAGCGTTTGTTTCGTCACTAGAAATAAATAACTAGTATAAGAAAGGTTACTGGTGATAGAGTTTCTACATGTCGCCACTCCTGACTTTATTGTGGTTCAACCTAATGTCTACTGGGTAGAGAAGGAATATTATGTTTAATGTGAATTTCAGACCACAATGCGGTTATACCTTCTTCACTTGACGTAGCCAGAAGAGAATAGAATCTGTCTCTTCCTATCAAAAACCATTGGCAGTAGTTGGAATTGAACCCACAGCATTAGTATATGAAACTATCATCAATACAACAGACCACCAAATCCTCATTTGTCTAGCATAACGCCGTTGCGCCACATTGGATGAGAATTCTGACACACAGGCTCCCTGTAGTGGTTTTTCAGCATGTTCAGTAGATTCATTTACTTTGTTGACCGAGTCGCCATGAACTAGCTGCCTGGGCTACCCAGTGCATCTGCCTCGGCTACCCAGTGCATACAGTCGACTCTATTTTGTAATCATTGAAATAAAATCACGTAACTGCTACCTTCACAGAACTGCCAACAGTGTGGGATGCAGAAATTTAAATAGGAAGTGTTCTTTTCCAGTTGCGCTACTCTATTGCGCCATCTGTTTGTTGAAAACGTCGTGCAGTGCAAAAGAAAAGCTTTAACTGTTTGTCTCTCAGAAGTCTAGATCCGTCCATATGCATTATCTCACAGCACTGTGGAATGTGGAAGTTCTGGAGGAATTGTTGTTGACTTCTGGAGCCGCTGTAGTTACGTATCAGCTAGTAGCGTAACGTTGTCATGCACCGTATACCGGGTGATCAAAAAGTCAGTATAAATTCGAAAACTGAATAAATCACGGAATAATGTAGATAGAGATGTACAAATTGACACACATGCTTGGATTGACATAGCGTTTTATTAGAACCAAAAAAATACAAACGTTCAAAAAATGTCCGACAGATGCGCTTCATCTCATCAGAATAGCAATAACTAACATAACAAAGTAAGACAAAGCAAATATGATGTTCTTTACAGGAAATGCTCAATATGTCCACCATCATTCCTCAACAATAGCTGTAGTTGAGGAATAATGTTGTGAACAGCACTGTAAAGCATATCAAGAGTTATGGTGAGGCACTGGCGTCGGATGTTGTCTTTCAGCATCCCTAGAGATGTCGGTCGATCGTGATACACTTGTGACTTCCGGTAACCCCAAGGCCAATAATCGCACGGACTGAGGTCTGGGGACCTGGGAGGCCAAGCATGACGAAAGTGGCGGCTGAGCACACGATCATCACCAAATGACGCGCGCAAGAGATCTTTCACGCGTCTAGCAATACTTTGTTTTTTTTGTTTCTTTTGTTCTAATAAAACCCCATGTCATTCCAAGCATGTGTGTCAATTTTTACCTCTCTATCTACATTATTCCGTGGTTTATTATGTTTTCAAATTTTTACTGACTTTTTGATCACACAGTGTAGGACTTCGTGATTTCGAGTACATTCAGTGCTACATTTTTTAAAACGCAATTCTGCTATCTGCTGAAGTTATCAATCTAATGGAACTTTGAACATAATTCCCTTCACTTCTCAACCCAAAATAGTCGCATTTGGAAGAAGTGCTAACTTCTGTGACATTTTGTTCTTTTCAGGTTTAATAGACGGCCAGGCAGCAGATGCATCTCGAAACTTTTGTATTATGTATCGTGCCCAAATACGTCATAAAAGTATTTTCTACATTAGCTGTCGTGTGGTAGTGGCATTTTATTCTTCTTCAAACCTGTTTGACAGCTTTAACTCAGAATAAGTTTTCTACATGTATGTAATCAATAAACTGCATGTGCAGTGTCAGACTGTTATAGATAACATCAGAGAATTCGCATATATCATTGATGATTACTTTCTCTCTCATGTTTACTATTGCTTTAACAACACTAAAAGAAACCTTACGAAAATTGTTCCTTGTATTGTAAGAAAGGAAATAAAACTACCCATGATAACCTTACGACAAAAGTCTGTTTTAAGAAAAATTGAGTATCTGTACACAAGCGCACCTCTATGGGCATGTATTAGTAAAATACTACTCACTTAGATTTCGATAGGGTCTGTGTTTAATTGGTATGCTGTATCATACTCAAGAGATATGCAAATGTGCAATTTCATAAATAAAGTTATGTATTCCCAGAAACCCAAAATTGGCTTGTCGGCAGTGGAAAGAGGCGTTACCTGTTGTGCAACATCGTAAGTTTGTCACCATTGCACTATGAGCTGAAAGTATTTTCTTGCGATTTCCTTATCGATGTTTGATCTGACTGCTTGTAGTTCTTTCACAAAAGGGATAAAAACGTTACAATCAGCGAGGGTGGAGCCGCGAACCAGAACAGAGGCTTTTTTACAGGTCAGCACGTTACCACAGAGCTAGCGAAGAGGTCCATGAGTATTGTATAGCACGAGTCATTCAAATGGAAAGGGAATATCAAGTGAATTTAGCGAGTCAATTCAGTACCATACGCGGAAGTGACTGCACTGTCACAGTGTTGCCAAATGTTTGTGACGATGTTGCCAATTCTCAGCAGTGCTAGGAACAGCTCTGTAGCTGTAAGCAAGGAGAATCCCGTGCTCGCGTCATAGGAAGATATGGAGAGGAGTCGCGGGGTTTGGTTAATATGCAGCGTTTTCTCCTACTAGTTGTGTCTAATATTCAGGTGTATAATCTTCCATCACGATTATAGTTTCCCACAAAATATATACGAATAAAACACCTTGTTACTTTGTGACAAAATTTTATTTCAGTACAATAAAAAGTCTTTGGAAATCAACTTTGCCCACCTGTCACGAAAAGTAAGATTAACACTTTGCACCTCTAAATCGATTGCATCTATGTGCAGTCTTGTGATCATACAAGTAGAGTTTCATGAATTGCACGACAATGTAGAAAAATGTTGGTGCGAATGGAAGCTATAAGAAACACAGTTAACTAATTATTCAGTGCCACGTAATAATCAATTCATATGAAAATTCAGAAGAGAAGAAACTAAAAATTATGCCCATTAAGACAGAAACTAAAGTGCAGATGCGGACACTGTGCAGATCTGCGCTTCTTCATCTTCAGATGTATACAAATAATGTATACTAAACAGCGTATTCATTGCTTTAGTAATGTTTCCCTCTTGGTTAGTCTTCTAATGATGAACTGGATCCACATTCATGAGTCTGATTGTTTCTTTGTATCCTTCCAGCTACTATCTTTATGTGTTATTGCTCGATGTTCAAAACGAAAAATATTATGCATGCTCCCACGAGGTATTAGAACGAGGTCGCAAGAAAGCTAACGAATTATAATCAAAATACACTGAGACGCCAATTTGTCTGTCGTCATGGTGTTAAGTCGACAGAAATAGTTGGGTGTTATTGCCTGCATCACCAGCATCCTGTTGTCGTCTTCTCTTACTGAGATTTTCATATTACTCTGAACACAAGACGTCGAGATAAATGTGTATATTCTTCGTGACGAAACATCCCACATCCCATTCATCCTGATCCATTCGTTACATGCATCGATAGCAATGAGTGATAGGAAAGCTGTTGTGATGTGACAAATAACAATAACAATGGTAGTAATAACAAATCAGAAATCAAGTATGTTTAATGCATTACAGAAAATTGTTAACGATTAACAAAATAACCAAGAAAGGCTGAGTGTTTAATTGGCGCACTGCATAGGTGTTCTTACCATTTTCTTACTGAATTCTGTTCTGGTTGTTTGCAAAGAGAAGAGGAAAAACCTTTTAGCCATACATAAGGCAAGTACAACGAGGTATTACCTATCAACTATCCTTGCTTTATATCACGAGACGAACATGGCGTCACCGAGCTGATATTTGAAATCCATTTCTGTTTTCTCTCTCTGTCTCTCTCTTTTTATTATTCTTTTTATGTTTTGAGGAAAGCATCGAGAAGCGCGAGTAATAAGCAAGCAGGCATATAATCCATTTACAGTTATTTTCATCGGGATACATAATGCAAAAATACATCTTTTAAGTGTGTTGTTGCATAATTCCAATTATTGACAGACTATTCGTGAGCTTGCTCGCATTCAGTGGGGTGAAACATACCACAGAAGCAAGCAAAACACAAATATTTCTTGCACCATGCGCAACACACAAACGAAATATCGCTGCGCTGACGTGTTGTCCGATATATTGCTCGGAAAACATACCTGATTCATGTTGCTAAATACAGCTCTATCAGATATCAATTTGGATGCGTACTAAGTGTATGAAAGCATATCTTGAAATACACAGAAAGGCACATAGAGGCATTCGACTGAAACATAGCCATGACCAAGATCGTCTTGACAACTCGAACGTTGACGGTGCTCGGTCGGTTACTTACGTTTACTGGTATCAAACCTACAGCATGAAAACACAAAAATGTTAATAACCCGAGAACCATTAACTTTGGAACCCATAGTAAAGTAAAGCAGTTGGAAGACTGGTTTGAACACCACACTGCTTTAATAGGCATTGTCCTGTTGGAGGTGATATGCCGTTGCTTTGAGTTGACTTGCCTAGCCAGTTAATAGGGGAACCTACAGTTTAACATGGTTTTCGCACCACAGCGCAACTCGGATAGCTTAGAATGAAAATCTTTATGGTAATTGCAAAGGAAAACAATTAATTTTCTAAAACATTCTCTCTCATACACAACTTAAAACAGGTCACGTCGACCAAATCATATGGAAGAACTGACAGCGACATATATCGGAGGCAGTAAGATCCCTTGGCTTTTGGTTTGGCAGTATTCGACAGCCATTTCTAGGCGCAAGTAAATGAAGAAAGGCAGTGCGTTGTTGTTATCAAGTAACGCCTTCATCAATTACTTTAGTTTTAATGTAATCTACGAGTAATTTCTGATGTTTGATATTAACATGAAAAAGATTCCGTAGATAGGGAAAGAATCTGTTCTTGGGCAACTACTTCTATAACGACGAAAAGCCATTAAATGATCTTCAAGCACATGTGTTCCAGCAGCGGTATCAAGAAAATGATGGTAATAATCGAATTATCCGGTAACTTCACACTTCACAGTGGATTTTTCTCGGACTAAGAAATTTGCTAAATTAGTGAAAATTTCAGAATGGCTTCACATCGAGGCTATAATGCCTAGAACAGTCTTTACACCCTGCTGACATGAGAATAGTAAAATCTCCGCGTCAGAAGCTTGCTTTTACTTAACCATTTAATAGACTCGTATTTTTTCCACCGTGGCTAATTTTGTAAGCTAAGCACATCAATCCGTTACAGCACACTCCTGGGGCTGGGAAATGTGGCCACAATGGTCTGGTGGAACGAACTATCACAGGTGCAATGCGTGGGTTCAGGCATTTACTTTTAAGAGACACAAACAGATTTGCTTTACCTCTGGTAACCTGAAGAGAAAGACGTTATAATCCAGAATCCGCATTAAACATCACGTTCCTTCATTACCAACTGGGCAGAGCCAGTTCACGTTGGGAAATGACATAGGCGGAAGTCATGGTAAACAGAAACACTGTCGCCAATAAACTTACTTACATTAGAAAATTTTATTTTATTTGATGAACCGATAGCCATTTAAAGGAACAGGGCTCTTATTTTACTTGTACTTGATTGAACTATAGACGTTGAAAACTTTCGTGCTGGACTGTAATTCGAATTCGTATCTCCACTTTCGAGGATCTGAAACTCTTGGAACAGTATAGTTCAATCATTTCGTTCCTTTTCCCAAGACTGCAATCTTCTCTAGGTGTCCTCCAAAGGTATGTGGGTCCGAATCCTGATCCAGTACAAAAATATTCATAATTTCACTTCAAGCCCTATCAAGTGCACACCGGCCTGCTAGTGAAAATTAACGTGCATTTTTAATGTCTATTCATGTGTTGCCAACAAAGGCAATAGGCGTCGTTATTTCTGATCAAACACGCACACATCCTACTGTTGGTGAGTAAGCACTTGATACTTAAACTATATTCGTGGATTATAAAGAAGGACGGTAGGTGTGCGGTTCGATTGTCGCTCAGGCACAAAAATTTGTATCCTTATTTTAGATTCAAACACCTAGCAGCTGGTTAGGAAAACCGATACGTAACATTTGATTTTGCTTAGTTAACAATCCGTTTACATGTTGGGTTCGTATCTCCGTCACAGAACTTCACATTATGCACTTCATAGAGGTATATCAGACATCTTTCGTGGTTAGTTAACAGGGATGAAAGAGTCTTGATAGGAGTCCCGGTTCATTACGGAAACTGTCGTCTTTTATTTTCACGTTTAGATTTGGTTACTGATATTGGCGAAAATTTCGGTAATTCATGGCCCTTAAGCAAGTAGACGTTAGGTTGAACCACAATAAGGTGGTGACATGTAGAAACTCTATCACCAGTAACCTTTCTTATACTAGTTATTTATTTCTAGTGACGAAACAAACGCTATATATGGTCACGGGACACTTATTCCATCTTTTATTTGAGCTTCCGTATGTCTATAAAATTGGTTCTGAACTTGGAATGCAACTCAGACCGCCCTTAACGCGGAATTTGATCTCTTCGTGACAATACAGCTCGACTACAACTTGTTGTTTGTTCAAAACTGCAGAGTCCTCAACATCTCCACATATTGCGCGTGAATGGGTTCGAAACCTGACCTGGCACTAAAGTTTTCATTATGTATTATCAAGCTCTAGCATGAGAACGTCTATCTGCTGGTGGATAATAATTTTGATTTTTATTGTATTTTCATTCGTTGTCAGCACTAACGATATCTGACGTTTTTGACTCACAGTGAGACACAGAACTATTTGCGAGATCAGTTTAAGTTCAATGATGTTATTCCGATCTGCTGGTAGAGAAAAATTTGGTAGCTGACGTCTCTTTGTCTGTAGTCAACAACGATATGTGTGGGGTTCGATTCCCAGTCAGCACTGAACTCTTCGTCATATTATTTCTAGTTCAAACATGCTCACATGTCGTTGCTGGTGTAACAAACCCATATTTAACGTTCGTTTTCTCTAGAACATAACAGCGATAGGTGCCGGGTTGGAGTCCTGGGAAGGAAAAAATTAATGTTTCGTCTCGTCATTTCAGTTAAAACATCTAGCTACTGCCGACAAAATCCGATATGTCACAGTTGATTGTGCTTCGATAACAATCCGATTAGGTTCTGGGTTCGAATCCCTATCCAACACAAAGCTTTACCTCACGGCATTTCAAGTAAGTTACTTGTGAAGAAGCGATATTTAACATCTCTCGTAGTTCGTTAACAGCGACATTAGATGCTGGGTAGGAATTCACATCCGTTAAAAATGTTTACGTTATGTAATTTAAAGTAGATATTTGCCAACTAAAATCGAGGTATATCACTCTCTGTATGCCTAGTCAGGAATGACTGTTAGTTTCCGTCAGTCACGAAATATTTGCATAGTCTGCATTACCTGGGTATGAATCCATATGCAGAACGAGACGGTTCGTCGTATGATTTGAAGTTCATACATATTCTCAACAAGCTGCTCGTGAATAACTTAAATTTTTAGTGTCATTTTGTGTTAAATAATAAGTACAGTATGTTACTTTGAAGAGGAAATCATGAATACGACGAAATTACTACGTACATTACCTATCTGACGTATTAATGAGAGTGGTAACATTTCAGGTATGTAATAAATGTGAGCTTACAAGCCTCAAAGACAGTCTTATCTGTGATAAGGTGTTCCCTGATATTTGTAGTATCGTAGTATTACTTTACATTTTGAGTTATTGTGATAGAGAGCAGTGTTTTCTAGTGGTGACTTGTTGGAACCATTTTCAATAGTCAAACGTCTGTACCAAGGAGTGATTAGAGGACCAGCTAGACAGCTGCGTTATGCGGGTTACATGCGAATCAGGCGAAATTCAATTCAGGTCGTTTGGATACTTTTGAGCACGACTGTACATGCTCTCATTAATCAGAGACACGGTCACGCCTGTGTACAGCTGGAAACGCGTCTGCTGCCGCAGTTCAATCATTGGTCACTTAAAATAAGCTGTCAACAGAGCATCTCGCATTTCCGACATACGTCGTGGCCGCTTACAAAATAGCTTCGCGCCCTATTAACAGCCTTTGTCAAGTGATTTTCTTGTTTGTGTGTCAGCTATAACCGAGTGGTAGCCGGCAGCCGATGTGGCAACACCGTAACAGCAAGTAGCAGACGTCAATTGTCACGTAATTTTAAACAGACTACAGCAAGAGACTGACTAGTGCGAGCTGGGCCGTGAGTACTTACCGGCTACCCGCGTCGAGTCGGCTCGTGCCTCCAGGTGCCGTGGTCGCTGCGGCTGCAGCGCCTCGCGCGGAGGCAAGCTGCTATTTTAGTAGGGATGGTGGTTATGGCTGAAACAGGAGGTTTTCGGCTATAGTTACCGTTTTTTTTTCATCCCCAGTTTAACCTGCCTGCTAAAACCGCACAAAATGACCGCTTTCTAAAATAGCCAGATTTCGTTTTATTATTACTATTATTTCTAGTAGTAAACGTAGACGTCGAATAAAAACTGAAAATTTCCGAGACTCCCTCAGACTTTTGCATTATACGTTACAGGGTACCTAGAACCAAAAATCAAATAAAGTAGGTACATAAAAGAAAACTTAATCCACATAGACTACTGTTCGCTGCTTTTCTCGAAACGTAATGAGGGACTGAATACCACAAAAAAATCAGCGGTATTCTACTATTGATTCTAATTTTTTGAAGCTCTGCTCATAAGATATGTTGTAATCAGGGCCGTTGCTTGTTTTGCCACCCTAGACAACAACAGAAAAATGACGCCCCTTCTATTTTGCTACTATCAGTCTCCCCAATATCGTCCCCTCCACCACTATCAAGTCACAACGGCAAACCTCCTGTAATACTTTTAATCATTAATCTAAGATGATCAGACGTCCTCATTTTCACCTGGACTGCACAGACAAAAACAAAAGAGGGACAGAAGGAGGTATGGTATCAAGTAGCAAAATGATCGCAAGCCAGCGCACGTGTTTCGCTCCAGCGCTCGGCAGAGATGAATCAGGGTCATGTTTCTTCCGTCTGGTCAGCTGTGGCAGCTGCTTTCGTTTTGACGTAGATAGAGGCAATATGTTTGCTTGCGTCAAAGTAAGTAAAGAGTAACTGTTCCAGACGCTTTTGAAAACAAGTCGCTGTTTAATTTTTCCTTTTTTTAATTTTTTCTCCTCATTTGCTCAGTATTGTCGCTATTTGATTTGAAATGAACTTTTTCCGCCCTTTACCGCTCCTAAAATTTTGACGCCCTGGACGGCCGCCTAGTCTTGCCTTGCAGGATTTTAGAACATATATTGTGTTCGAACATCATGAATTACCTCGAAACTAGCTCTTTATTAACATGAAGTGCTGAGTGCTATTGACAAGGGATTTCAGATCGATTCCGTATTCCTGGATTTCCGGAATGCTTTTGACACTGTACCACACAAACGGCTCGTAGTAAAATTGCGTGGTTATGGAATATCGTTTCAGTTATATGACTGGATTTGCGATTTCCTGTCAGAGAGGTCACAGTCCGTAGTAATTGACGGAGAGTCATCGAATAAAACAGAAGTGATTTCAGGCGTTCCCCAAGGTAGTGTTGTAGGCCCTTTTCTGTTCCTTATCTATATAAACGATTTGGGAGACAATCTGAGCAGCCGTCTTCGGTTGTTTGCAGATGACGCTGTCGTTTATCAACTAATAAAGTCAAAACAGACTGCAAAACGAATTAGAAAAAATATCTGAATGGTGCGAAAAGTGGCAGTTGACCCTAAATAACGAAAAGTGTGAGGTCATCCACATGAGTACTAAAAGCAACTCGTTAAACTTCGGTTACACGATAAATCAGTCTAAACTAAAAGCCACAAATTCAACTAAATACCTAGGTATTACAATTACGAACAACTTAAATTGGAAAGAACACAGAAAATGTTGTGGGGAAGGCTAACCAAAGGCTGCGTTTTATTGACAGGACACTTAGAAAGTGTAACAGACCTACTAAGGAGACTGCCTACACTACGCTTGTCCGTCCTCTTTTAGCACACAGCTGCGCGGTGTGGGATCCTTACCAGGTAGGACTGACGGAGTACATCGAAAAAGTTCGAAGAAAGGCAGCTCGTTTTGTATTATCGCGAAATATGGGAGAGAGTGTCACAGAAATGATAGAGGATTTGGGCTGAAAATCATTAAAAGAAAGGCGTTTTCCGTTGCGGCGGAATCTTCTCACGAAATTCCAATCACCAACTTTCTCATCCGAATGCGAAAATATTTTGTTGACACCGACCTACATAGGGTGGAACGATCACCACGATAAAATAAGGGAAAACAGAGCTCGTACGGAAAGATATAGGTGTTCATTCTTCCCGCGTGCTATACGAGATTGGAATAATAGAGAATTGTGAAGGTGGTTCGATGAACCCTCTAGCAAGCACTTAAATGTGATTTGCAGAGTATTCATGTTGATGTAGATATATGTAGATGATAGAAGAGGCCCTGGTTTAAATCGAGGATCATACAGCTCTTACGAATAGTGAGTGCAAAAAGATGAAACCTGAGGTTGGAGGAGATTTCGTGTTATGTTGTCCGTCCCAAAGGCTGCAAACAGATAAAGGCATCCATTGGTCAATATTTATTGTCCAGTCTGTTAATAAATAGTCGTTCTGTAATGTATGCATCTGTGAGTCGACTCCTTTCATCAGAAACAATCTCATTCAAAGACGATAACAGTCCTTCAGAAGTCACAGAACTTCATACCAACGATAAATATTTTTGGGCTGGAGATGACAAGCCTTGCGTACACCGTCTACTTTCTATAAAAAAACCAAAAGATCTTTGCTTCTTGGCAGAAAAGGACAAGAGGTACATTGTTGTCTTAGCAATCCCGTACCGAATCTTCTGTAATATGCTTGTTGCTCATTTTTATCCGTCGGCGTTGTTATTCCATTTTCTACAATGACCGGTTATTTCAAAGTAATGGAAATTTTACGAAAAAGACATTACTCATTTTTAAAAATGTTTTATATGAAAACCAAAATTTTGGCCCACTGCCACGTCAAGTTGATATACCGGTTTTTACCCGCTTATTAGTAAAAATAAATAAATAAATCGGTTATTGAGAACTAAAATACCGATGTCGGCTTTACCCCGTCGGTTTGTCCCGTGTCTAGAATGCAGCCCAATTGCCTCTGGCACTTCTCCCTAATGGTACCGTGGCTGGGTGGCGAGTCCGTGTCACCGTCGGGTACTTGATTTTCAGCGCATTTCCCGCCATACATTGCACCTACTAAATAATTATTTTTTAAGCTGTGACTTGGGATTCACGAATCATCTAAATTTCAATTTTTTTAGCTTTCTGGGTCTCCTTTGCGGTCCAGATAGATAAAAAAGCTGCCATAAAATAACGAAAGAACGACGTTTCGATTGTACTGGAGACTTCAGTGACTTTTCGAATTTTTTGTTTGAAAACAGTATATATTCTGGAAGAATCACGTACAACTTAAAAAACAAATTTCCGCATCGGCCATATTCAGATCCACAAGGGAAATTTAAAAGTGAAGCTGTGTAGATTACATCAAAACTAAACATGTAAAATGCAGTGATGTGATACTATAAGACATTATGTAGCTAAACAAAAGGATCACAGTGAGTTTGTATGAGATGCATATTTTAAGATCTTTGACGATATTTTATGAACACATTTCACTGCACCTGCCATGATAATATGATCATAAATTCTGTAAGGCGTTTTTCAGTGCGAGTAATGCATTTATTTGCGGATAATCGGCTATAGTTAAGAGTAATCGCGACATTAACATCAGGCCAGACATTTTAGAGGACTAGAATTCAGTAACACGAAGCCTTTAATCGAACTCATTACATTCAAAATTTGTCACTACTAGACGCACATTACCTTTCAAGCTAGGTTTGTTACTGCTGTCGTTTCGAATGGAAACGGTGTGGAGTATCAGAATATGCAAGTCGTATTCTTATAGGCGCGAGCTTAACGTTTCCAGTTTCACGTCTGCACTGAGATGTCTCCCCAAACTGCTTTGTTCAAAAAACTGGAATTCAAACCCACTAGTTGCGTACTATTAAACTAACTTTTTTTTCCTTGTAGCTTATCAACCGCTGAGCTTCGAGAAAGTTATCACACAAGTACATTTACACAATTTCTTTGTTTGTGCTAGTGTTATTAGCTTAGAAAATGTACTTCGAAGCCCACATTTCTACTATTTTGTCTGCAGGTATAACGTATACATACAGCAACCGAGTGAGCAAGAGTTCACATGGGACCACTTTCTACGACCTTTCGAGAGTCGCCTCTGGCTGTGCACCATGACGTTGGTAGTCACTACTTGGGTGGTGCTCAGAATGCAGAGGAAGTTTGGACAAGCTTCCGAGAAAGAAGGAGATGACAAGGGAACATACAGCGATTTCCTGCAGGTCATGGGAATATTCCTTATGCAAGGTAAGGGCATAACTTTTGGATAAATGAAGCTATGTGGCTTAAATCTGCATGGAAGCTTACGATGAGCACATAAATTTATCTTTTTTACTTGAAAAATAGGAACGGAACTTACCTAACGCTATACGGTTCGTTTCCGTAAAAGCGCGCAAAAGTGTAACAGGACATAGAGAATGCTCCACTGAACAATTTGAGGTTGGAAGCCTGAGGTCGGAGAAGCCAGCTTAGGGTGATGTGGAAGTAAACTCGTCTACCGCTTTGTCTAGCATTACTGTTTTCCACCTTATTTATAAACTAACATACATAAAGTGATTCTTCAGTTTCTACCGGCGTATTTCTTACTCGAACAGTACACGGGTGTACTGCCGGTCCATAGTGTCCAACGGGCACAATATTTCGGCCGTCATACATGTCGCCATCGTCGGGTGCGCTGACGAACTGAGCTCCTGAGCCGCTGCAGAATATATGGGGGTATCTAGGATTGCCCAGTCTGAAAATAGAAGTTCAAGCCTTGCGGCTACGCCTTCAATAATAAAAAGTGACAATAAAACAATACCTTTTTGGTTGTCTTGTTTTTTCTGCATTTAAATTGGCTGAATGTTGTTTTTTTATTTTTTATTTTTGGTTTTTTAAATTTTTTTATTTTTATTTTTTTAATTTTATTTTTATTTTTTCCCCACTCGCTCACACATTCACACGATATATACATTGTACACACTTATACATATTACGGTGAACACATTCGCACACACATGCATTCTATTTTTTAAAAAAGAAAAAAAAGAAAAATAAAATAAAATTAATTTTAAAGATTTTAAAATATACATACACAAGATGTATAGTCTTGTTATTCGCGTAGGTCGTTGGGCCATCTGGTGGAGGCCAGGTAGTGCACCCTGCGTCCAAGTTCTCGTACGAGGTTGTTATCCGACTGTTGTGTGCTTTCGTAGAAGCCTTTGGCAGTGGTTCTGAATCGTTCGCTCAAATAGGGTACCCCTGCGAGCTGATGAAGTTCGTTCGTTGGGAACCGGTATGGGTTCCATGTGGGCTGGAGCAGCATTGCCCCACACAACAGCGGCTTAGTCCAAGATTGGTTGCACCAATGCGAGGTACAATATCACCCCCAGTCTTGATGGTAGTGTTGACGATGGATTTAGTAGTGGGTAAGGCTGTGCCATTCTTCTTCTGGCTTTCTCTCGAATGTTTTCTATATGAGGTTGCCATGTCAACGCCTGTCAAGGGTCACACCCAGGTATTTTGTTGTTTTTGACCATGGGACTGGGGTGCCCCTTATCTCAATGGGCTGGATGTTAGGTGGAAGAGGTCTTCTGCATATAGCTATTGCCTGCGTCTTCGTGGCGTTGAAAGACAATCGCCATTTCGTCGCCCATTCCCTCAGCTTATTACATGCTTATTGCAGTCTTGCCTGGAGGTGTGCAGCATTCATACTTCGAGAGTAGATGGCTGTCTCATCGACATAGGTCTGTTCTGGCCGTCGATGGTAGGTCAGATAATAGTGGTCCCGGTACACTGCCCTGAGGTACTCCTGCTTTGATGGGTCTGCTGGACGATGTACCATCTTGAGTGCGGACATGAAATGTCCGGTTTTCGAGATAGTTCTTCAGGAGTGTTGCGTGTGACACAGGGACCCCTATATCTAGGAGTTTATACAGGAGTCTCTCGTGCCACACGCAATCAAAGGCGATGGGTTTGTCAGGCGAATAGGTACAGACTCCCCATTGCCTTTTTGAGATTTCCTCCGTGACTTTCATAAAATCCGCGGTAGTTATGGTTTGAAGCTTGTAGAGATCTTTACCAGCTGTTCTGAAGTGGAAAGGTTTACTGAGAAGGCCCTTAATAGTTTGCAGAAGGATTTTATACGCCTCCTTGAATTCTATAATGATGGGAGGAGGTTTCTGTGCTTTTGCAGTAGCCTGGGCCGTGGTGGCCAAGGTGTCGTTTTCGTCGGTTGGGTCGGCGTCCATAGCCGCGAAAGAATTGTTTGTTGATATCGGAGCAGCACTCGTGATCTTGCGGGCAGGAGCCGTCCGAGTGGCTGGGATGAATCCCTCCTCGTCAGAGATGGGGCGGGACTTCTTGTGTCGATTTTCGCTGGCTAACGAGTTCGGGGTTGTCTCGTCCGTCTTTTTCCTCTTGGCTGGCCCAGGAGGTTCTTCTGTTGGCGTAGAACACATGGTAGTGGTTGGCATTAAGCCAGTAAGAAGCTTCAGGCTTTCATTTGGATCCTGCTCGGCATTGGTGGACGTTGAAGTGCCTGTCTGATGCAGGTCAGTGTCTCTCTTGGCGATGAGTTCTTGCTTCTTCTTCGTAGCCTCGGACGAGCGAGGTGCGTTTCGTGTGCAGACATAGCGCCAGTGAAAGCGACGAGATTTGGACATAGAAGAAGGAAAGCTAGCCTTGACCTCTGCGAGCGCGGGCTTGTCCCATGTGAAGGGGACCATGGCTCGCGAAATCCCTCACTATCGGTCACTAGATGCGCAGGATTTTATTTCTGAATAAAGCACTGCGCAACCAACAAGCGCTGGAACATGACGGCGTGAGCTCCTGAGGGTGGGTGGCCGACTTAAATCCCCTCCCCTCACGAGGCGTTCTCTCCTCGGTCCGCGCCCGCGCGTCAGCCGTCGTTGAGACGCTGGCGTCGGGGTCTGTGGTGGCGTCGGTGTAATTGCCTCGTCCGCCCTAGTCGCCCGTTCGTTTCCTTTGCTGAGTGTCTTTTTAATTAGACTCAATGCTGGTTCTCATTCCCTGCTGAGGCTGTAGCCGCAATCTCGGTTGACGAGTCCGTCCCTGGTACGAATTTCGCTAGCCTCTCTAACGACGCTGTCCCAGTATTTAGATGTCTATGCCAGGACCCTGGAATTTCGTGATTTTCGGACAAACAGTGGTCTGCGACCGCCGACTTGTTGGGGTACCCAAGTCGAGTGTGCCTCTGATATTCTCGGCAACGATCTTCGATGGTGCGCATTGTCTGCCCAATATGAGTCTTCCAACACTGACACGGAATCTGGTATATACCGGTCTTCCGCAAACCGAGATCGTCTTTGACACTTCCCGATAATGCTCGCGTTTTATTTGGTGGGCAAAAGACAGTTCCTACTCGGTGTTTCCTCAGTATTCGTCCTATTTTCCCCGATAGTGCGCCAGTATACGATATATAGGCAGTGGCTATATCTTTCTCCGTGACTTCTTCCGTCTCCACACGCTGTACTGTAGAGGTGGGGCGGAGAGCGCGTCTGATCTGCCATTCCGAGTACCCGTTTTCCCGGAATACAGTTTCGAGGTGTTCCAGCTCTTGGGGCAGACTCTCTGCGTCAGAGATGGTGTGCGCCCTGTGCACCAGTGTTTTTAGCACTTCGAGGAGGAAGCTTTCGCGTCATCCTAATGGAAACCTACTTGTTTTCTACGTTATGTGGATGACACGTTCGTGATCTCGCCCCATGGAAGGGACAAGCTCCTAGACTTCCCTACACACCTGAACTTAATACATCCGAACATCAAATTCACTATGGAGACCGAAGCAGAAGGAAAATTACCATTCCTGGACGTCATGGTCAAAAGAAGAGCGGATGGCACCCTGGGTCACGGGGTATACAGGAAGAAAACGCAAACCCACCTGTATTTGCAAGCGGATAGCTGCCACCACCCTGCGCAGAGAAATGGGGTGCTAGTTGTCGGTATGATGACGCATCGCCTTTGGCCTGATACATCCACTAATTCTGTTGGGAAGGATGTCGTAAAGCCATGGTGTCCTCTCCTGAGACAAGATGGCCCACAACAGTTATAACTCTTCCGTGGTATCCTGGACGATGGCACTGGGACAGAGCTGATGTCCCAGCTGAACCAACATATGTTCTGTTGAGGACCGATCTAGAGATTCTGCTGGCCTCGCGAGTACCTCAACAGCACGCAAATGGTTTATTGAGATACGTGCCATGTGCGGACAGTTGTCCTGTCGAAAAATGGCACGATGATACTGTTACATGAGAATGCAGGGTGCCTGTGACGTGCCGTTGCGCCATCAGAGTTCCTTCAACCACTACCAGCCGTAACCTGAATTCATACTCGATGGTGCGCGACACCATGATGCCAGAATAAACGCTGCTGTACCTCTCCAAAACACTTACCGAACGGGTCATCTTACCAGGTCGCAAACATAGTCGCCAACGATAGTCGTAGGGGTTATTGCGAAAACATTACTCGTTGATCAAAACAGTACGACGCCATTCAACAGCAGTCCACGCTTCTCGGTCACGCGGCCACTCTAAACGCAGCCGTGTGTGTTGTAGTGTTAACAACAGACTACGCATCGGACGGTTATTCCCTAGTGCGGCTGCTGCTAGTCGCTGGCCAAAGGTGCGAGATCACACAGAATGTTGCAGGCAGTCCATTACTTGCTCTCGGACGGCAGGCGAAGATGTGAAGGGAGTATAATGTGCTTGGTGGACACTATTGCAATCGTCCCTTGTTGTGATAAGACGTGATCGACCAGAAACTTAGCGACGAAAATGCCTGCCTTCAAATTGCCGCATGATTCAATCTCGGATCACTGTCACTACCGAACGCCGCACAAATCTGGATATTGCACGATTCGACCTGCCGTCCAATTAGGTGCTGAGAATGCTGCTTACACGTACGCAGCATGTCCGTTTCCCTCACTGATCACTCAACATCTGAAGCTGTTCACGTCCCTTCTTTATCATACCAGACCTCTTAACAACACAAAACACGAACAACACTAATGCCCCCTGGTGGAAGTTCTCTCAGAGCGAACTGCAACTCATTATACCGATCAACGGTGTGTACATGTATACAGTACCGCTGACATCCGACCTCGTCCCCTGGGTGTCTTATTATTATTATTATTATTTTGTCAGGCAGTGTACAAGCAGTCTTTTGTGTATCTGCTATTTCCATTATCTCTGATCTCTCAGGTTTTCTCATTGCATTTGATTAATGTTGCATTTCTGGGTGTTCTGCCGAGTTCTTCTTCCCATTTTCTTCTTCTTCTCATTTTGTGCTCAATATTCCGACGACCGACCTAGCTGCTCTCCCGTTGGGCGTACTCGCCGCCTGGAGTCCAGCCACACTGTAACATGTTCTTGGTCTCGCACCGCTATCTATAGCCAAGTTCGATTCCCGACACTCCTTCCTCTGTTTTCTCAGGTCATGTACTGATATTCAGTGAAACATAAATTCTCTCAGCGTTTCTACAAATGTAAACAACATCTCGACAAAACACCCGGAAGCACACCGTTTGCTTGCCAGTTCATTTTCGTAGCGCCTCCGGTATGGTCTTCCATGGGTCAGACAAACTTGTGACCACAATTAATAAAATATTCTGGGCTATTATGCCGTGCTCTAAGGGATTTCACTTCAAAACTAGACGTTTCGTCCCCATCTGCAGAGGACAGTTTCAAGGGGGATCGTAGATTTGTTGAACGTCCGATTCACACCTTGTCTCGCCCGACGTTTCGTCCCCATCTGCCGAGAACATTTTCAAGGGGGATCGTAGCTTTGTTGCAGGTCCGATTCAGCGAGCCAGGCTGTGAATCGGACGATGAACAAAGCTACGATATCCCTTGAAAATGTCCTCCGCAGATAAGGACGAAACGTCGGGTTTTGAAGTGAAACCCCTTAGACCACAGCATAAGAGCCCGGAATATTTTATTAATTGTGACTCATCCGGCCGTGAAAGTTTACATTTTACAAACTTGTGACCGTTTTTGCCTGTATTTGTATACAGGGTGAATTGCCTAAAACTTGGACCGCAAATATTGTGTAAATGGAAAGTGCTATTGATGTGCAGTTTTCACAGAATTGATTGGTAGTATTGTTAGCCAATCAACAGATTGTAATAATACTTACAAAGTGTATTTTTCTGCAAACATACTTTTTTTTAAAAAAATGGAACAATACCTATTGGCATTAACAAACTAAAGGTGGAGTAAATTAGGATGTCGGTGGTGTTTGCCGCAGGAGTCTAGTGCGATTCATTCAAGAGTTATCCTAGTTTGAAAAGGTTCCACACTGACATTTGTGCCATTCAACCTGCGTACCTGCTGCGTACGATTGTTACGTTCGCTTACATTGTGCTTTTGTGGTCCTTCAGTGCATTGTAACTCGCTAGACAGTTAGTGTGTGACAGTCTAAGCAGTACGTTGCGAGTGAACGTTGGGATTTACCAATGCAGAAAAGCTAGTAGCATGGTCATGGTGTATGGAGAGTGGAAGAATAGTGCAGTTCTAGTACGGTCTATGCAGCATGATATCCCAATAGACGTCAACCATCTCGGCAGTTATTTATCATCCTTTTCAACCACTTACGTGAAAGTGGTAATGTAACACTCAGACAACGTAAAAGAACGAAACAAGCGGTGACAAAAGAGGGTGAATTTAATATCCTTACTGAAGTTGCAGTTGCTCTGTACCTTAGCTCCCGCGCTATCGCAAGAGTAAGTGGCATGAGTCACGCAGGCGTCCTACACATTATCCATCAACATAGGTTCCATCCCTATCACATCTCTCTTCATCAACAGCTGCATGCAAATGATTACGAGAATCATGTTAATTTCTGAACATGCGCGTTAAGGCAGGTTACTCTAGATATACCATATTCCTTGTTTAAGACGAAGCCATATTTACCAATCATGGCCACATAAACCGCCAAAACATGCACTATTAGTCTGTTGACAGTCCCCGTTGGCTTCGACTAGTGGAACATCAGCTTCCAAGGAGTGTAAACGTGTTGTGTGGGATAGTGAACCATCAGCTTGTAGATCCGTTTATCACAGACAGAACACTGAAAAGCCGCATAAGTTTTACCGCCTCCTAACAGACCATCTTCCATGGATGCTAAAAGACCTTCCTCTGCAGACTTGGAGGACTCTGTGGTACCAATATGATGGCTGTCCAGCAAATAGTGCACGAAGCACTACAGCATGTCTTCACGAATTGTTTCTAAATCATTGGATTTGACGAAAAGGATATGGACCTTGGCCACCCGCTCCCCGGCTTGGATGCCAATAGACTTTTTTCTGCGGGGAAATCTGAAAGACGCCGTCTACAAGGACATACCAACTATAACTGATGATATACAATGACATATTACTGCAACCTGTTCGGATATCTCCGCTGAAATGTAAGCAAATGTGTTGCAGTCTACCAGACAGGAAGCGTGTATTGCCACTGCGCCACTTCCGGCAATCATTTTTAACACGACCTGTGATAGTCAGTTGTCCCGTTACTGGTCAGAATCCACATAACTAGTTATGCACTGTGTTGTTCCTTAGTGTGTGCTGTGACAGGTATTGTACAAGTATCATCTGTTGTGTTGAGTGGCAGATTATACACTTTTAACTGAGTCTGAATAATCATACCAGCTTTGCAGAGTGTAAGCAAATTACAGAGACCCTACATTCTCATTGAATGCACTAAACGAGATAGTTGCTTGAACGATATATATATATATATATATATATATATATATATATATATATATATAGTGAGAAAGAGAGAGAGAGATAGAGACAGAGGGAGAGAGAGGTTGCGGTCATGTGAGTATTGGAGCAACCTGTGTTCTGAACCACTCTGCATTGTTGCCAGATGTATCCAAGATGGCGGTTGTGACATCATCAAAGATGGCGGATTTTGGCGGGAAGTTTGAATTTTGGCAGGAAGATAGGTCAATTGGGCTACCTCCACTAACCTCACCCCTATCCCCTCCCCTCCCCCAGAGAAATGGCGGGAAGTTCAAATTCCAATAGGATAATGCATCCCACCACGGTTACCTCCACTAACCTAAGAAAATGGCAGGAAAATAGTTCAATTAGGCAACCCTCACTAACCTAAGTCATTTGACTGCCACCTCGTCTTATGAACTGGCGCCAAGTTTGAATTTTGGCTGTGAAATAGGTCAATTGGGGTTTCTCTACCAACCTAAGAAAATGGAGGGAAAGGTAGTTCACCTCCACTAGCCTAAGTCACCCGACCGCCACCTCCTCCTAAAGGATTTGTGGGAAAAGACCTCGACCAGTGCTAGACATAAGTCTTTAATATTTTGCATGCACTACTTTATTTGAACAATTAGAGGCACTAACACCATCCAGTGTAGTCGCCATCGGGTCTGTACTCCAACTGACCTAGTACACAGTACCACAACCAGAAGGCACTCTCATCCATGATGTAATCCAAGATGGACACCATGACGCGAGTACCATTATCCAAGATGGCAGGAAACTGTGTTTGCCATGAGGTACAGGTCTAGTACACAGTACCACCACCAGAGAGCGTTGACATCTGTTCCATGATGTAATCCAACATGACAGTCTGTGGTTGGGGAAATGGCGGGAAAAGGACTCTGCCTGTGCTGGACATAAGTCTTTAGTTTGCAGATAGTGTCTCTGATATGAGGTCTACAATCCAATTGGCCTAGTACACAGTACTACCACCAAAGGGTGCTGTCATCTCTCCTGTGACTCAGCCTGCGCTGGGCTGGTGGAGAGACTGAGGAAGGAGTGTACTTTATTTATTTTGGAACAATTTATTTAGGGATGAAGTATATTCATCACACTGATACAAAACACACGCTCTGATATGCTTAGGGTCACACCACACAGCCCACAGATCTGTAAACTACTCCTAAATAACGCTCTACGGACACACAAATAACTCCTAACTTACTGAAATAATTTCAGTACATACCTGCAAACTGCTCCTAAATAATGCAGCACAGTGATGTGTAGACACGGTCAGCACTCATAAACTGTCCAAATAGCGCATAGCACAGCCTACAGACCAGCATGCAAAATAATGTAACAGGCACGCGCAGACACCGGCTTCCGCCCCCTGTCCACTAGACCGCACAGCAGGCTACCGACACCCCTGCAAAGTGACGCGGCCGTCAGTTGTCAAACCACACACAGGCACCTGTTCAGGTCCCGCACGCATGAGGCGAAGGCATCCGTTTCATACCCAACACCCGAGAAATTCCTGTCGAAATACGTGATCACCTAGGCGCCATTGATGACGCAACTGGATGGGAGCAAAGACCTATTTACGAATCGCAGATGTTCCAAGGTGGGCCGCGCACCCCTTTGTTCACCGCTACTGGTGCGAATACTCCCTCTACCTGCAGTCCAGCGAAGAGCTAATTGCTGGGTGATGCTGCAGAAATCCATTCCAGAATAGCACAAGCTGCTTTCTCCCTAGTGATTCTAACGGACCATACGTGACATGTGGCTGACGCATGGCCACGCTTAGCTACATACCATCACAAGTGCATCTAGCAACGTTCTCAATGTTATATTGAAGCCACATGGCTATCTAAAATAATAACGAAGTCGAATTCTGGTAAATTGCATAGTGTCCCAGAAATATTTAACATGCACTTTTGTAGTAGTTTTCGTGATGTCTCAGCTTGTATGCACGGAAATTCTTGAACTAACAGAACCTGTTTACGAAAATAGCACAGAATAACATTGAATGCACAAAACCCGATCGCAACAACTACTGTATGTTACTGTCACTAGCGGTCTTGGTTCTACAGGTACAAACAAGTATCCATGTTAAAAGCTATACTTGCTTTATAAATCCACGTATGGCGTTACCTACGAATCACGTGGGTTTTCCAGACAAATACCGAGACGGTGATCGTCTTACAAACCGCCAGATGTTAAAAAACCCGATCCCAACAACTACTGTATGTTACTGTCATAAGCGGTCTTAGTTGTACAGATGCACACAAGTATCCATGTTAAAAGCTATACCGACTTAATAAATCCACATATGGCAATAGCTATGAATGACGTGGTTTTTCCAGACAATTACCATGACACTGAACATAGACGGTGAGCGCCGGAGTGTATATTATCACACCAGCAGTGCAGTTACATGTCGCCAACAGTGCACCCTTGTAATAAAATTATTCAATTTTGAAAGTGATTCGGCTAAGTAGCGTGGTATGAAACAGATATGTGCAGCACCCTCACGCCGCCGCCACTAGATATTTCTCCAGTATTTGTAACACATTCTGTCTTGATGTCATATCATATTTCTGGCACTCACATATCTCGAAAACAAGCCACCTTTCTCGAACCTATTTGCTACAGTAAAATTGCAACGTGGTTTTAGGTAGCCCCTGTGTACCTTGCAACTACCCCTCAGACTCTACACTACCGTTCCTACAGCTTTGCACATGGGATTGTTCCAATGTAAGTCAGAACTGAGTACCACCTTCGGCAACCCGTGTAGAAACAGTCGAAGCTGAGTTACTGAGACAGAACTGTGTTTGGATCATTTGCCGGAAATGAAGCCTGATTCTGCAACACGAGGCAGTATAAAAGACAGTACGGGAGCTGGGGTAAGGACATGGATTTTGCTACTACATTGTGGTGCTTCTGCAAACTACAAGCAAGACAACAGATCCACATCCCTCAGGGTCCATTCACGTCTATCACCCCAGCATTCTGTCCTCCTTATTCTATACCATCCACCAGCGAAAAATTATGAACTATAAAAGCTCAAATAACTTCATCCGATAGAGAACAGGATAAAATTTTTAACGCATCTCTCTCCTCCCATATATCGAAACCAAATACAGCATGTGTGCAGGCATCAAGCACATGTGACGATCCTATTAAATATACTGGTACTGATCAACTGCACAGACAATTTCAAGGTTTCATCATCCGTAGTGTAGGATGATGACCGTATCCCGCAGGCTAAACTGTATGTCGCAAGAGACACTCCCTGTGGCCCTGTGTCGTTGTTTGAAACATTGTTTTCTAATATGCTTTGTACACTGCCATACATTTTATTTTTCTGCCACGACTTTGAGGTCTGTGTCAGGTCCTAAACTGATATTAAGACGCTCTGATCCACGGCCTCTCGCAGAAAATTAGACATCACACAGTGTAAATCATTTTGTTACTGCGGTTACCATAAAATCATTTTGTTACTGCGGTTACCATAACACACGACACACAGTGGATGCTTTTAAATAAAAGATAGTTACAACATAAGGAAACTAGAAGAGTTTGGCTGTGTTGAGGAGAGTTTCCAAACTGACGTCCGAAAGTGATTGACGACCTCTACATTTAAAGTAGTCTGCCCCAGTGACGGAATAGATGATGGCTCTGTGTTCCCTTTCGACTGATTCCTCGTATTGCACTCATGTACGCAACCATTGTTTCGGTGCTAGCAACCCCCAGAAGGTGTCACCCATCCACGAAACTCATTCCCTAACTCAAACAAGAGCTGTCAGTCAATCATTGTGTGGTAACGAACAGTGCACCATTGCACAGATGGGATGGAAAAGACACCACTGATGTACTGTAATAACAAGCATCACAGTTGATAGTGCGAACAATTTTAGCAATTTTGCAGCAATTTCAACACCGGTCAATGATGTGACAGCATGTTTCCCCAATTTCAGTATCACAGCTAAACTGCCCCTTCTCTACTTTGCGAGTATCATTGCGAATGTAGATAGATGACTCCGCAGTACGTCCATTCAGTGTTAATTCTTAAACACATAAATCATCAAAGTATACCAGACAGAGCTCTACATATTTCTAACACCTCGAGCACAGTGCTTAATTTGTGATCTACCTCTCTGCGTATGAGAGTCACAGGGCATACTCTTAAGTATTGTTCTAGAGACTAGGGTCGGTACCTGGAAGGTATTGGTAAGAGAGAACATAAACACATGCACTCCTAGGGCTACAACGTTGTGCACTTAAAATGGGCTATTGTGTTAGATCGCCTGCATTTCCAACCTATCAGTCATATGGAATGTTGTGCTGTTAATATTCCAATGTAAGAAATATATTTCAAGTGCAGGACATACATCCTTCTTCCCGGTTTCTCTACGATAAACTGTTATCGAGCCGTAAAACGAAAAAACTACTTCCTTAAAACATTAGCCCTGTGTGATATGAGTACAATATAGGTTTCCAGAGATGTATAGTGCCCACTGTTCACATCTAATCACGGTTTGGAAATTATACCATGCCTACATCAGCCCTCTATAAAATGATCGTTAGTAATGGCGAATACCTCTTACAAGGAAACAGATAAACGCATAGCAGCAGCGTCTGACATGTGAAAATTACAAGTCATTCCGTCACTAACTTTGTAAACAGGACACCTGTCAGGCAAATGTGTAAATGTGGATTGCAATGCCTCACAACACCTATCGCTAACTTAGTTTGACGCTGAAGTCTAGATTTTACACCCAAGATGCGACAGAGGGGATGGAGAACATCGCATAAATCAAAGTTCGTTTAGAGGAATGTGTCACGTTTCATCACACATGAGATGGAAGTCCTCTGATGACCGATAGGTTTACCGTTAACGGTCGCAAGTAGACAGTGCTTTAAACCACATACAGAACACGTGACTGTATACAAGTAGAACGGAGGCTATATCATGCGACTGATGCATCCTAACAGAACTGTAGAAAAATTGACCTGCAGCAACTTCCTCTTCTCTAGAATGCATTGTCAGTCAACCATCAAATCGTACCTCATTACAGCTCAATATCAATCGATCACCCTGTCCACACTCTGTTATCCTTTAACAGAGATGCAAGTAAGTTTAGAGGCGGATGGTTCTCTGTCTTCCTGAAAAGTATCAAATACAGTAGTCAACTCGCGTGCATCACTGGTACCTCAAGACATACTGTATAATGCTGCCTCGAAGGAGGAAAATTGACTGCCTCCCTGATTCCCTACGTTTCCCTTCGTCGGCGTTTTCTCGGATTCCTCTTACTGCTGCACACTTGTTCCCAAGTACAAATTGTTCAGCGAGAACCATGAGATACACAAATACTTCCTCAATCGCCCCACATTTCGATGTACACTACTGGCCATTAACAATGCTACACCAAGAAGAAATGCAGATGATAAACTGATATTCATTGGACAAATGTATTATACTAGAACTGACATCCGATTACATTTTCACGCAATTTGGGTGCATAGATCCTGAGAAATCAGTACCCAGAACAACCACTTCTAGCCCTAATTGAGTCAAAAAGAGCTTGGATGGCGTGTACAGGTACAGCAGCCCATGCAGCTTCAACACGATACAGCAGTTCATCAGGAATAGTGACGGGCATATTGTGACGAGCCAGTTGCTCGGTCACCGTTGACCAGACGTTTTCAGTTGGTGAGAGATCTGGAGAATGTGCTGGCCAGAGCAGCAGTCGAACATTTTATGTATCCAGAAAAGCCCGTACAGGACCTGCAACATGTGGTCGTGCATTATCCTGCTGAAATGTAGGGTTTTGCAGAAATCGAATGAAGGGTAGAGCCACGGGTCGTAAAACATCTGAAATGTAACGTCCACTGTTCAAAGTGCCGTCAATGCGAACAAGACGTGACCGAGACGTGTAACCAATGGCACCCCATAACATCACGCCAGGTGATACGCCAGTATGGCGACGACGTATACACGCTTCCAATGTGCGTTCGCCACGATGTCGCCAAACACGGATGCGACCATCATGATTCTGTAAACAGAACCTGGATTCATCCGAAAATATGACGTTTTGCCATTCGTGCACCCAGGTTCGTCGTTGAGTACACCATCGCAGGCACTCCTGTCTGTGATGCAGTGTCAAGGGTAACCGCAGCCATGGCCTCCAAGCTGATAGTCCATGCTGCTGCAAACGTCGTCGAACTGTTGGTGCAGATGTTTGTTGTCTTGCAAATGTCCCCATCTGTTGACTTAGGGATCGAGGCGTGGCTGCACAACCCGTTACAGCCATGCGGATAACGTGCCTGTCATGTCGACTGCTAGTGATACGAGTTCGTTGGGGTCCAGCACAGCGTTCCATATTACCCTTCTGAACCCACCGATTCCATATTCTGCTAACAGTCATTGGATCTCGACCAACGCGAGCAGCAATGTCGCGATACGATAAACCGCAATCGCGTTAGGCTACAATCCGACCTTTATCAAAGTCGTAAACGTGATGGTACCCATTTCTCCTCCTTATACGAGGCATCACAACAACGTTTCACCAGGCAACGCCGGTCAACTGCTGTTTGAGTATGAGAAATCGGTTGGAAGCTTTCCTCATGTCAGCACGTTGTAGGTGTCGCCACCGGCGCCAACCTTGTGTGAATGCTCTGACAAGCTAATCATTTGCATATCACAGCATCTTTTTCCTGTCGGTTAAAGTTCGCGTCTGTAGCACGTCATCTTCGTGGTGCAGCAATTTTAAAGGCCAGTAGTGTATATTCGGTCAATTATGTCTATTCTCTCGTCATTTTCCGCAATGCTCTCGATTTTATGTCAGATCTGTCCATGCAGTCATGACATAGCCTCTCGTTCTGTGTTCTAAAATTGCTTGTAAATGTAGCGCAGCTGCCAACACCTAGCCCAAATGCACTGCTTGGGAGGCTTAATACAGCACTGTACTTGACTGTATCCAGTCACCTCCACATTTGGAGAACGTTTGCTCTGTTTTCTGCCTTCCACGAAGCATGCAAATACACAGACATACAGAAAACAGAGAAAACGCTCTTCAAATGTGGAGGTTACTGGATGATGCAGATACTCAATGGGCATGTGAATGCGACTGAGCTGGCTTAACTCTGTAACAGTGTGCTGAGTCCGTTTTGCGTTACTAGCGTCAGCAGTGGCAGCTACGCTGTCTTACAGCGCGCTCACGCGCTGCTGTTGTGTACAGGTGTCGGCTCCGGACAGGATACGACGTCACGTGACAGCGTGCGGGCGTCGCTGGCGGTGGCGTCTTTGTCTGCGCTCCTGCTGTACACAGCCTACTGCGGCGTTATCACAGCTATCACGGCGTCGGGGCGGCCGCGGCTGCCTTTCCAAAACATGTCAGGACTGCTGCGTGATGGCTCGTACACTCTCATTACAATCGCAGATTCTTCTCCAATGAACACCTTAAGCGTTAGTAGCTTTATTTCTTTCTTTTGCCGAGCAGGCTACACAACGAGAAGTAGGTTTGTGTCTAAGAGTTAACTTTAAAACGCGACTGCAAGTAATAGATGTAAGTTACTGCGTGATGTCTTGTGTATGTGTGTGTGTAGATGTAACTCAATCTTCTTGCTGATTTCCTTAGATTATTAATGATGCTGCAAGGTGTCTACCTACATTTTAAATCGGGCTCGATGCAGTAATTTTTAAGTAAAAAATATTCTTATACTATTTTACAGGTATGTATAAGGCCGTCGACACAGGGAACGTGCTGTCGACCGTTAACGTTGAGTGTGCCAAGTTCAACGTGCTGCTGAACGCTCAGGAACGATGCGACTTGTGCATACAGTAGGTGGGCCCCAACATGGTATACGCGATCAGAAGGCACGCAGTTGAGGGATGTTTCTAGTTCGTAAGTCACACTGCTTACTCAACGGGTAAAATTCCCATGTTAGCCGGTCGGAGTGGCCGAGCGGTTCTAGGCGCTTCAGTCTGGAACCACGCGACTGCTACAGTCACAGGTTCGAATCTTGCCTTGGGCATGAATGTGTGTGATGTCCTTAGGCTACTTAGGTTTAAGTAGTTCTAAGTCTAGGGGACTGATGACCTCAGATGTTAAGTCCCATAGTGCTCAGAGCCATTTTGAAATTCCCATGTTAGCTCTATTAAATCGCACATTTTCTCCATCGTCCAAGAAAAGGAAAGTACCATGTCCAATCAATAAGGACACTGGCTTATAGAAGTTCCATTACAAACAGTGCGGTACAAATGTGGAATACTTCTCTGCATAAGATAAACATTATTTAATCATTCCTACATTTTAATAAAACCCCAAGGTCAGTCTTACTTGATCACTGTTCCTACCCAGTAGCAGAATCTTTGCAACATGTGAATTATGAAGCGTAAAAGAAAAAAAAGGAGCAAAATATCTTTATACAAGTTGCACAAGCTGTCCTGTAGATTAAGCCAATCGAACAAAGTCACCCCTCAAAAGAAGGTGAACTTATATTTACATAACATCAAATATTATAGCATATACTTATATTAAACTAATAATAAAGTATCAGAACCTAATAAAAACGAGAATGTTAGGAAAAAAATTTGAAAATACTTAGACGTGAACCACCACCCCAACAAAGAACTCTTATATCAGGCATGCGTGTGACGTAGGTGGCGTTGTGCCATCTCATTGGTCAACGCTCATTCGCATGCTCAGAATATCTGACATACCAGATACTGCTCTGCACGTTCGGAAAGACTCCCGAACGTGCTGTTCCACGCTATGACGTCAGAAACTCGGCACGCTCAACGCTCAACGCCTGGATGCACGGTCCGTGTGCCGACGGATTAAGACTGAGTTTCAACAGACACTGAACTCACACCATTCCACACTGCCCAGCACTGGCCCCATGGGCACAAACGCCATGGTGTAAATATACACCAACAATTAACATATTTTATAGCATTGTTAAATACTTGTTTTTTGAGAAATTGTAATGAAACTCTTGCTAATGTAATCAGTTTAGTGGTGAATTAAACTAAGACATAACTCAAAGCTTTCCGCAAGATAATGATTTTACAAATCCACTAACATGAAAATGTGCAGTTACGTAAAGTAAATACAATAACAATAATACACCTGCCTCTGTGGCCGAGGTCGTAGCAAACGTTTGTGCGGTGACAATTGATTCGAGGGTAACCTATTTCGAATTCTGGCAGTGGTAAAAAATTTCACTGCCCGTATTTGGCCGTCAAGGGCTTCAGGTGCCGGTGTAAACTTTCTGACCACCCAACTTTGCACCAATGTCCTGTTTTAAATACCAGACCTCTCCGCAGTGTCTCATGAAGTGAAGGCATGTGACGCTATTGATGGAGATCTGTCTGTCAGATGGGGATGTTAACCTTGGCATCGCCTTGGTTCTATTTGCGAGGAGTAGGTTATGTGCCGGCACCGGGTTTCACCCTCACCCTTCTATCACCACCATCACAGAACACAAGCACACAATTGAATTCACACATTCAATACATACAGGTAATATTACAAATAATGTAAAGGAGCACATCGTAAACAAATAAACAAAACAAAATGACAGCTAAAGAAACACGAATTACAATGACGCTTAGGTGAATTGCAGATTACTAACATGTTTTCAGCAATTTTACATCAAGTAGTTTTTACTAAGCTAATAGTTTTTATTTAGTAAGGTCGTGAAATCTAGATTCTGGAGTTTCTCTATGTTGTGAGAATGATGAAACGTTTTGCAGTTGGATACTTTTTTGAATATTTTAGCTGTTTGACAATAAAATAGTTAAAAACAATTTCTGAAGATTACAAATATTTTTCTGCAACTCACATGCATCTATACAAAACTGTAGGTTGTTCACTGTGAATGAATACAATATGTGACAATGGGTACCATAAACTGTGGTTGAAAAAGGTATCGATAGATTTGTTTCGTCCATGCCCATTCTGTCTGTTGAAACTTAACTTCATCCTCATATTGATTTGCTTTCTTCTTGTGGTCTGCCATATGTCACTGTAGCAAAAATGCCAATGTAGATCACTTAACAAAACAAGAAAGCTTAGGGCAGGAATTGTGTGTCCATTTGGGGAAACACACTTGCACTACGTACGCATATTTGAGGAGAAAATGCTAAACCAAAATTGTATTAATTGCAGTTGTTTTTATAGCTTCTTTGCTGTCATGGCACTATTCTTTTTTCACACTACCTATTTTCATTCAAGTTCCAGCAAAAGAATGTATTCAGAAGTGTAATAGATTGTCCCTACAACCTTACTTCCCTCTCTCTCATTACATGCAATCCACGTAAAAGGGATTAACAAAATGTGTGACCAATTTGAAAACTCAATAATTAACATTGGCTTCCGGGAACTGCATGATTACCGTTCTTCTAACTTCTAGATAACTTACAAAAATGCAAACAGGATGTGGTTGGCTAAATAAAACTGTCCTTAATACAGAGTGGTACATTTCAGTAAATAAATATCTTTGTCTTATACTTTATGCCTGCTGTAAGTGGAACAACAGACTTTTGTTGACTGTGGAAAATTTTTCTATGCCCAAGAACTTGTGCAGCTATTTTACAAAGTCATGGACTTGTCACGTGAATATCTCCAAACACTTTTGATTGCAACTGGTACACTGCACATTCGCACAAATCTTGCTTCGACATGTCCGTACAACCAACTGTCCTAGGCCAACATGTTCACTGCCCCCAAATCTGTCTTCCATCTGTCGTTGCAAAACTCTAAAAATGCATTTACTATACAGTTATTACAAAAACTGCACATCTAAACATTTTATATAACTCATGCATACATCTTTACTTTCTACTAGCCCTCGTCTTTTTACCTACTTGATCCTCTGCTGCCTTCACTACTTCAGCCCTCAAAGCTACCCATTCTTCTTCTACTGTATTTCTTTCCCCCATTCCTGTCAATTGTTCCCTTATGCTCTCCCTGAGATCGACAGGAAGTGCAAAATGGCTAAGCAGGGATGGCTGGAGGACAAATGTAAGGATGTAGAGGCTTATCTCACTAGGGGTAAGATAAATACTGCCTACAGGAAAGTTAAAGAGACCTTTGGAGATAAGAGAACGACTTGTATGAATATCAAGAGCTCAGATGGAAATCCAGTTCTAAGCAAAGAAGGGAAAGCAGAAAGGTGGAAAGAGTATATAGAGGGTCTATACAAGGGCGATGTGCTTGAGGACAATATTATGGAAATGGAAGAGAATGTAGATGAAGATGAAATGGGAGATACGATACTGCGTGAAGAGTTTGACAGAGCACTGAAAGACCTGAGTCGAAACAAGGCCCCAGGAGTAGACAACATTCCATTGGAACTACTGACGGCCTTGGGAGAGCCAGTCCTGATAAAACTCTACCATCTGGTGAGCAAGATGTATGAAACAGGCGAAATACCCTCAGACTTCAAGAAGAATATAATAATTCCAGTCCCAAAGAAAGCAGGTGTTGACAGATGTGAAAATTACCGAACTATCAGTTTAATAAGTCACAGCTGCAAAATACTAACACGAATTCTTTACAGACGAATGGAAAAACTAGTAGAAGCCAACCTCAGGGAAGATCAGCTTGGACTCCGTAGAAACACTGGAACACGTGAGGCAATACTGACCTTACGACTTATCTTAGAAGAAAGGTTTAAGGAAAGGCAAGCCTACGTTTCTAGCATTTGTAGACTTAGAGAAAGCTTTTGACAATGTTGACTGGAATACTCTCTTCCAAATTCTGAAGGTGGCGCGGGTAAAATACAGGGAGCGAAAGGCTATTTACAATTTGTACAGAAACCAGATGGCAGTTATAAGAGTCGAGGGACATGAAAGGGAAGCAGTGGTTGGGAAGGGAGTGAGACAGGGTTGTAGCCTCTCCCCGATGTTGTTCAATCTGTATATTGAGCAAGCAGTAAAGGAAACAAAAGAAAAATTCGGAGTAGGTATTAAAATTCATGGAGAAGAAATAAAAACTTTGAGGTTCGCCGATGACATTGTAATTCTGTCAGAGACAGCAAAGGACTTGGAAGAGCAGTTGAATGGAATGGACAGTGTCTTGAAAGGAGGATATAAGATGAACATCAACAAAAGCAAAACGAGGATAATGGAATGTAGTCGAATTAAGTTGGGTGATACTGAGGGAATTAGATTAGGAAATGAGACACTTAAAGTAGTAGAGGAGTTTTGCTATTTGGGGAGCAAAATAACTGATGATGGTCGAAGTAGAGAGGATATAAAATGTAGACTGGCAATGGCAAGGATAGCGTTTCTGAAGAAGAGAAATTTGTTAACATCAAGTATTGATTTAAGTGTCAGGAAGTCATTTCTGAAAGTATTTGTATGGAGTGTAGCCATGTATGGAAGTGAAACATGGATGATAAATAGTTTGGACAAGAAGAGAATAGAAGCTTTCGAAATGTGGTGCTACAGAAGAATGCTGAAGATTAGATGGGTAGATCACATAACTAATGAGGAAGTATTGAACAGGATTGGGGAGAAGAGAAGTTTGTGGCACAACTTGACCAGAAGACGGGATTGGTTGGTAGGACATGTTCTGAGGCATCAAGGGATTACCAATTTAGTATTGGAGGGCAGCGTGGAGGGTAAAAATCGTAGAGGGAGACCAAGAGATGAATACACTAAGCAGATTCAGAAGGATGTAGATTGCAGTAGGTACTGGGAGATGAAGAAGCTTGCACAGGATAGAGTAGCATGGAGAGCTGCATCAAACCAGTCTCAAGACTGAAGACCACAACAACAACAACAACAACAACAACATGCATACATATTCATACATTCAACAAGATGCCAACTGGATTTTTTCTGTAGATTGGAGAAAATAACTTTCACATGACATGTCACTGCCAAATAACATAGCTTAATGGAAGTTGGACCATTTGTAGAAAGAACTGTTACAGTACACTACAGAACGTTCCTGTAAGAAATACACAATAAGACGAACAGAAATGACACTCTTAGTCAAAGGCAATAATTAAACTGAAGTCACCGCTGCTGTGTCGAGGCCTTGCACCTACTCAGCCAGCAACCAACAACACAGAGTTTATGCTCAGACCTTGCAAGAGATAGATCTTCAGATGACAGTAAGGAATGGTCATGCTCTGCTTGGCCACTAGGTGGCAACCTAGGCGCCGCACAGTGGGCCAGAATCTTGAAAAGGTGGCCAAAAGGCAAAAAAAGTTTATAGATGGGAAGTTTGGGCTATCGGGTAGACTTCAGCAATGCTGGAACTAGTGATGGGGAGCTCGTGAATGAGTCGTTCAAATGAACGCTTCACTCCAGTGAAGTGTGAACTAACCACTCAATTTCAATGAACTGGTACTTCAAACTCTCCACAGATAGCACACTCCACACTTTTTTTCTAGTTCGTTCACTCACTCTCTTCCCCTCTCCCTCTCCCACTACATTGGCGCTACGTCACTCATTCTCCCTTCACTTCAGTCCTCCCTCTACTGCCTGTCGACGAATCGCGCGGTGAAATACATTGACAACAGGTGCACTTTGCTTTCCCATCACCTAAATCAGCGAAGAAACCCCAAATTTCACTACTTCTACGCGATCGCGAGTTGCTAGCCATTGTATAAGCGTGAACAGACACAAAAATTGCTTTCCGAATAAAATAAAGAGGGATTTTACCTGAAATCGTACCAATAACTACAGGTGACAGTTTACGTTTTGAACTTAGAGGGTTATTATTCTCAACAAAAATAAAATCTACAGGAAAACTTCTGAATAATTACTTAACGTAGGTATATGGACTTTGTGACAGTGGTAAACATACTCATTCTATTTTGGATTAAATTTTAAAAGGAACATAAAATTGGACTGAATTTCGTTAGTAGCCCTAGTTTTCAGTCCATAAACACAACAAATAAGGTTTCACTTGGCAGATGAAGACTCTTTTTGGCGCTTCATGAGAAAATGTCGAGCAAGGTTAAACGTAATACATTCTTTATATGTGACAGGCTTCTCTATTTATCTTTCCTTTGCCCTCTTCGACAATGCTGTATTTAGGTTACGTCAGACGCTGTAAGACGCAAAACGTTGCGTGGACGTTACTTCATAGTTCGGCCATCTGTTGGTAAAATTATGAAGTATTACGAAGCTTTATTGTACGAGCGAGGCAAAGCGAGCGTAGCCACAGCTGAGCGGCGAATTGGACAACTTCGCCAGGCATCCGTACTTCATGAATGAACTACTTCATTTGAACGCTTCACGGCAAAGAGTGAAATGAATGAAGTACTTCACGGGAATGAACGAGTTCGACCCATCTCTAGCTGGAACAACTGAATGCTGGCTGTGCGGACGACCACATGTTCATTTTTTCGGTTATATCTCAGGTCAAATGCGGCAGTTCATTGTTAGCCTACCTGCAGCTGGCCGGGCTACAGAAACAGCCTTGTTGTTAAAGATAGTTATCTGTGTTTTGTGCAAGTGAAGCTAATATTTCCAATATAGAAGATATTTCAGGAGGTATGTACTAATGAAAAACATTTATATCACTATTAAATCACCAATTATGCATGTTTATTTTTCAATTAATGTACTATAGGAAAAAGGACGAGAAAATTTTAAATGCGCTTAAAAAATGGAGATAAGTTATGAATTCCATGACATTCCGCTTTCTTTTGCGCTGTGTCCGTAAGTATATATTATTACCTTTGTAAATTAAGCTTCAAATCCTGATACTGGTCGCTACTCTGGCTTTGAGCCAAGTTTCAAATGACACTTGTAAAATGTCATTGTTGAGACATCTTCAAAAATGACAATAGAATTAATTAACTATGAGTTGCATTGGTACAATTTAAATTATAATCGAAGCGTAGAAGCATTGCAAAGAATAAAATAATTAGAAAAATAACGGACAGTGTAACACAGAACTTTTTTCTTTTAATTTCAGTTTCATCCGCTCCAGCGTATTCCAGAATCGGATTTTCGAGGAAAGATATTTTTCTAATAACAAAAGAGTATTTGTCAAATGATTTGCGATCATAGAACATTTGGAAAAGTCATCGACAGAAAAAAGTGAACATACATTTATAATTCCCAATGATATGAGGCCTACCATTTCGATTTTGTTGACAAAGTTAAGAAGCAAATATAAGGAAGAAACTGGGCGACAGCATTATTTTTTCAAGGAGAACGAAAGCTGGTTAAATACAATAGTATATATTCCGATTGATGCAAGTGTGACTAAATCCACAGGCCGACCTGCTATAAAATTTGAAACATTATCTGATAGGTCCAAAGGAGAACTGAGGAGATTCGTACGAAGTTCAGTATTGTCGAATTATCATTCGCTGCGCAAATGAGTCTTCGATCTTCGGGGCACCCAGACGCTGCGAAGATTGTGAAAGACGGCACACTCTCAAGTCCATCCAAGGTGAAGAGTGTCAACATCATCGCCATCCTTGTATGATGCAAATGAAGGTCTAACACTTCTTTTAGACTTGAAATTATCAAAAGAATCTTACCACCATTTGAGAAATGGGGCTAAAGGAAAAGGCTTAAACACTCTTCATCCACGGTACTCAGCTGTTTTGACAGCAAAACAAGCTTGCTGAGCTCCAAACGAAACCCTCACTTTTAACGAATCAAAAGCTGAAGTACGTTTGCAAGCTTTGTTAGACCACGCCGTGTAACGTGTTCTACTGCTGAAATGAGACGATATTGTGCGTATGAGTGATTCGGAAATGTCTAATATGGCTTTTATTTGTAAGTGGGGCTTCGGCGGATTTTCCGGGCAAAGCATGTATAAAATGAAGTTTTCAGATGCAATTTTATTTTTCACTTCACTTTTTTCACTGAAACTTGCAGATGTAAATGAAGAAAGAACAAAAGATCTTATGGATTAATCCGAAGCCGTCTTCACCCCTCTTTTGCAGACCACTCAAGTTAGAATTTACAAAGAAAACAGGGCAAACGTCTTTAAATGAGAAGCGTATTACGACAAACGGATCGACACAACTCCAGCCATTCGAAACAGTCATTCATGGGAAAGACATTTCCATTAAATACAATTTAAGCATGACCATGGTAGATGGTAAAGTGTGCAATGCTATGACCAACACAAAATCTGCACAACGGTGTTATCTCTGCCAGGCCACGTCCGCCCAATTTAATAACATTGATGATGTTTTGAAAAGACAAGTTACCGCCGATTATCTGTATTATGGACTGCAACTCTTCACACCTGGATTCGATGTTTTGAATGCTGTATTCATTTGGCATACCAAATGAAAACAAAAAAATGGCAAGCTCGTAAAGCAGAAGATAAAGAGGAAAAAGCAATACTGAAAACCAACATTCGAAAAGCTTTCAAAGAGCGGCTTGGAATTTTAATCGATATGCCAAAACAAGGGTCTGGCAGTACGAATGACGGAAACATCGCTCGATGTTTTTTTTTTTGTTTTTTTTTTAACACTCCAACATCAGCGCTGATAATTGGAATTTCTGAAGAACTAATCCATCGTTTTCATATAATTTTGCAGACGATTCCGAGCGGACATCAGATCAACGTTGAAAAGTTTCCAGCATACACGTTAGCAACTGCCAGGCACTACAACAAAGAATACCCCTGCCACGAAATGTCAGCAGCAGTCCATAGATTGTTGATCCACGATCCAGACATTGTTTCTTCAGCCATTTTAACCATCGGTCAACAGTCGAGGATGCTCGGGAATCAATCGATAAGTTGATAAAGCAATATCACCTGAGTTTTTCTCAAAAGTTTTCAAGAGCTAAGACTGGAAGACGTGTTGAGGACATTGTTGGCAACGACAGACCCCTACATTTCTTCCTTAGGCAAATCTTCGTCAAAGAAACTGAAGAGTTTGTCGCCAGAAGCTGTTGCCCTCTTAGTTCCTGTGGCGAAAGATTGTGAAGATTCAGATTCAGATGATGAAGAAACAGATGATGATTATTCAGCTGAAGCAGAAAAAGAAGATGATGAAGATGAAAAAGAATAAGAAAACGAAAACTTGTAATTTAGTTATAAAAATTTACAAAATAAATAATTTTAATTGAAATGAAATAATTTTTGTAGTATTTTACACTATCTTCTATCCTCTGTTTGCTCCTTTCTTCGATCTTTCCACTTTTTTGGTTTATATATTTAGCCATTAACTACAACCCCTAAATACTGACTTTTATGTAAATGAATATCAATAAAAAGACTTATCATTTTTTGACCACCATCTTGGATCGACCATTTTTTTATTATTTTTGAACTCAGTCTTCATCAGCAACCTCGATAATTCCATAAAAATTACTTTTATATGAATAAAGTAACAGTAGAAATATATCTAAAAACAAAGATGATGTGACTTACCAAATGAAAGTGCTGGCAGGTCGACAGACACACAAACAAACACAAACATACACACAAAATTCAAGCTTCCGCAACAAACTGTTGCCTCATCAGGAAAGAGGGAAGGAGAGGGAAAGACGAAAGGATGTGGGTTTTAAGGGAGAGGGTAAGGAGTCATTCCAATCCCGGGAACGGAAAGACTTACCTTAGGGGGAAAAAGGGACGGGTATACACTCGCACACACACACATATCCATCCAGTTGGTGTCTGTATATGTGTGGATGGATATGTGTGTGTGTGCGAGTGTATACCCGTCCCTTTTTCCCCCTAAGGTAAGTCTTTCCGCTCCCGGGATTGGAATGACTCCTTACCCTCTCCCTTAAAACCCACATCCTTTCGTCTTTCCCTCTCCTTCCCTCTTTCCTGATGAGGCAACAGTTTGTTGCGAAAGCTTGAATTTTGTGTGTATGTTTGTGTTTGTTTGTGTGTCTGTCGACCTGCCAGCACTTTCATTTGGTAAGTCACATCATCTTTGTTTTTAGATATATTTTTCCTACGTGGAATGTTTCCCTCTATTATAACCATAAAGTAACAGTAGTTTACATAGAGCCCGCCATCTTGGGTCCGCCATTTTTTTTCGATTTTTAATACTATATTCTTAATCAGAAACTTAGTTAACCCTTGTGTACTAAGTTTGGTACAAATTCAACAACTCCTTATATTTTGACCAGCTTTTTCGGATTTTGACCAACTGTGCGCGGCCTTTTCTCCTCCATAAGCCTTGTGACTGGAAGTAGCTGCGGTTTCCTGGCGCTCAGGCAATATTTTGGCTGGCTCCTGGGCTATGCTCGAGCAGTATGCTCCAAGTGACTTTCCTGGGCCTGGTGCCAACTGCGAAAGCATTCTCACAATCAGAATCTCACTCTGCGGCTGCCACTACGACGATGCCACATTCCACATCTACCTTTGCCTCCAGGAGCTGGCAGCTGTGGATCTACACAAACCGTGCCCTTTGAAATGAAGAGACGTGGCCTACAACACTGTGACCAGCAGTTGGATTTTGTAATATGTGTCTTTGTTTCTCATCAGCAATACTTCTGACTTAAACCTTTGTGTGTGCCTTTGGGATTTTTAACTTTGACTCATCATTTCAGGACTTTAACTTTTTGGATGTCCCTTCTGGACTTTGACTGTGGCATGCCTAGTGCATGGACATTGGGTTTTGAAACTTTCAGTTTACTGTTACGTTTTCAGGCTTTCAGCTTTCTGATATCATTATTATTCTTTCAGTTTTCAAGAAGTGATTTGTTTTCAGTTATTGTGTTCAAAATTATCTCCTGTTGGAGAAGATTGTTTATGTGCCCTAAAATAAACTTCATAGTAATTTATACCTGGGTATTTTTCCTGCACCGCCCTCAGCAGACATATGAACCACAGTTCATTATGGTTCACTGGACATAAGAAAAGGTGGGAGGTTTTTAATAGGATACGTGATCACCTCAGAAGACAACGCACACTCTGAAAGATGCTCCCATGCTGGCCACAGGGCTGATAAACATTTCTTGTAGAAATGCATTCTGTTTGACAGCAGCTGGTTGGTCTTTGTTCCATGTGGACATTCTGCAATACGTCCACATAATGCATTCCACATGTGCTCTATGGCTTTTAAGTTGAGGGAATGGGCAGGACAGTCCATTCGCCAAATATCGTCTTGTTACAAGTGCACCTCCACCTGTGCTTTTCAAAGCGATCGTGTATATTCATCTATAAAAATGAAGTCAGAGACAAATGCACCGCTGAAACAATGGGGAGTGAGTACAGCATCACAACACTGTTGACTGGTGAGCAGCGGTGCCTCGAGAAAAATTTTGTTAGTGGGCTGCAATGTGGTGCCCTACAGCCATTTGACATACAAGGGTAGTAATCGCAACTAAACCGAAAATATTAATTTCACGTATATACGAGGGTGAGTCAAATGAAAACATTAAACATTTTTTTAAATATTATTTATTGTGCAGAAGTTGTACAAAGCTGTATCACTTTTCAACATAATCTCCCCCACGCTCAATGCAAGTCCTCCAGCACTTACAAAGTGCATAAATCCCTTTAGAAAATAATTCTTTTGGTAGTCCGCACAACCACTCATGCACCGTGTGGCGTATCTCTTCATCAGAACGGAACTTCTTTCCTCCCATTGCGTGTTTGAGTGGTCCAAACATATGGAAATCACTTAGAGCAAGGTCTGGTGAATATGGTGGATGAGGAAGACACTCAAAATGTAGGTCAGTGATTGTTGCAACTGTTGTATGGGCAGTGTGGGGCCTTGCATTGTCATGTTGCAAAAGGACACCTGCTGACAGCAATCCACGTCGCTTTGATTTGATTGCAGGCCGCAGATGATTTTTTAGGAGAACTGTGTATGATGCACTGGTGACAGTGGTCCCTCTAGGCATGTAATGCTCCAAAATGACGCCTTTTTCGTCCCAAAAGAGAGTCAGCATAACCTTCCCTGCTAATGGTTCTGTTCGAAACTTCTTTGGTTTTGGTGATGAGGAATGGGCTTTTCCTTGCTCGCTCTCTTCGTTTCCAGTTGGTGGAGGTGAACCCAGGTTTCGTCCCCAGTAACGATTCTTGCAAGGAAGCCATCACCTTCTCGTTCAAAGCGCCAAAGAAGTTCTTCACAAGCATCAACACGTCGTTCTCTCATTTCAGGAGTCAGCTGCCGTGGCACCCATCTTGCAGACACTTTGTGAAACTGGAGCACATCATGCACAATGTGGTGTGCTGACCCATGACAAATCTGTTAACATGATGCAATGTCATTCAGTGTCACTTGGCGGTTTTCCTTCACTATGGCTTCAACTGCTGCAATGTTCTGTGGAGTCACAACTCTTTGTGCCTCACCTGGATGAGGAGCATCTTCCGTTGAAGTCACACCATTTGCTAAATCCTACTCCATTCATAGACTTGCTGCTATGAATTTCAATAGGTTTCACACCTTCACTACGCAAAAACCGAATAACATAACGCTGTTCTTCCCTGGTGCATGTCGCAAGTGGGGCGGCCATCTTTATACTGATCCTGCGATGGTACGTGTGCATCTGCACTATGCTGCCACCTACAAGCCATTCTGCACGCTGTCTGTAGCACGCTTACCAACTTACACGATAACGGCGCGAAATTTCGATTTGTTATTACAAATTTAAAGTTTTCATTTGACTCACCATCGTAAATTGAACTGTTTAAATATATCTGAATTTTGTATTTAGTAGTTTAGCAATATTCTGAATAAAATAAAATGGAGAAAAAGATAAGAGCAGGTATCGAACCAGTCAGTGTGCTTGACCCCTCCATCACAGCACCGTTACGGAAATTGCTTCTCAAAAATCCCTCACACTCTATGCTTGCATTATACGTTACACATATTTTCAAAGAAAAATACTGACTTGATGCTGTAAGAAACGGAGAACCCATAACACTGGAAAGGATGACGTCACATCAGAGTATCTACAATCGAAAACAGACAGCTGTGTCCCTTCTCAGAATTGATCTTAGTCCAGCTGACCATCATTTCAGCGCTTGGCACTGATTTATAGTTATCGTGGAGAGAGCACTACAAAACATGTTTTCGTCCGTTTTATTTGCGTAAAACCTCGCATTTGAAGAGAAATGACGTAATTTTTGGGTGATATCTACAGTGTGCTGTAGCACATTAGCATGCAATAACGGACCACCATTGCCAGTGTGTGTGCCGAGTTCAAAGATTTGGAGGTCAGCACGTCCATGCAACATTGTATCTCACCACACCACAACACCTGAACTACCAAAACGGTCATGTTGGACAATGCATGATTTACCTTCATGTGGAGAGAGGTGGGAATGTGTAATGCGTCCAGGAACATTGTTGAACATCATCCCTTTGGTGGCCCTGGTATTATGATGCATGGGAATACTGACCTCCAAGTCTTAGAATCCGGTACATTCACCGGTCAACGTGACACTGTACTCCTTCCCCATGCACGTCTTTTCCGGGGTGCATTTCGCCATGACCTCGTTTTACGGATGAAAATACGCGATCACATGGAACAGTGCTGGTGGATGAGCTCTTGGGACGAAATGATATTCGGCGAATTGATTGGCCAGACCGCTCACCGACTTAAATCCCATCGAACATGAGTGGGATGCGTTGGAGAGGCGTGTTTCAGCAGGTCCACATGCGCCAAAGATCATCCAGTAGTTGTCACGTAAACGAATAGAGCGCTCTACCACAAGAACCCTTGCCAATGTTTCGGCCAGTAAATGTGAATGTTAAGAGCATGAGCTGCCATCCTTGATGATCACACACCCTGTCAAGAACTATTTCTCGTCTTTTGTAATGCTTTGAGATTCATCATGTAATGCGGTAACTCCAGCATAATTATTGTCTTTGAATAAAAGTGTAATTTCTGTACATCTCATTGAGTATTTCTTCCAGTTGCCAGCCGTTCTTTATATATGCGGTCCAAGTTCCATAGAGCAATGTTACTCGCAGTGACACATCATATGAAAATTGCTATCGTCCAAGTTTTGCACATCACTGTAGGTTAATCTGTCTCTCACCAATCACATGCACAACTTTTCATGAATAAAAATTGCAGTAAACTTACCGCTGCCACAAGATTACACATCATATAATACCAGAATTTTAACATCTGAGCTGGTGACGGTTTTCTGCCTGGGTACTAAGTTTATGAGTGATTTGCGTTCATTATGATGAACTGATAAAAATTAGCACCTCTGGCCATTAACAAATTAAACCTAAGAAGAATACATCTCTACAGACAGCTATTCTGATTTATTATGTTATACTGCTAGTATTCTAGTTCCCCACGTATTTTTTCTTAAACGTGTTTTTGTGATCGGAATTAATATTCTAGCTCTTTATTCAAATTGCATTAATAAAAAAATCTGATACGGACTTTCGACAGTCATGTTAAAGTTCTATCAGAAGAAACTTTGTTTCAAGCAATCATTTAAGATATTTTCAAGTTCTTAATCTTTGAATTATCTTCAAGGCACATCAACATTTTCGATTTTCTGCACCTAATATATTACTGCATCTACAGAATGGGTCTTTAAATGTGCTTCTTTGCATCATTTTTCTCTTTAATGTGATCCGTTACGTGATTTGGGATACTGCGTAGATTTATTAATGCTGGTTGTACTCGTGCACCAGCTACAAAATAATGTGCGGTCTTTGAGTTTACTCCCTCACACCACTCACTGTCTTGCAACAGCCACTCACCCAAGGAAGACCACTGACAGTGACCACCTTGTCTGACCATTGCCCTTCTAACACCTGTGGTTTACTTCATGGGTGATACATCCCACCAACAGCAAAGCTCGGGGGCCACGACAAAAACAGGCCGTGGCACGTACGTCACAGCATGTGATACAAGTGCCAGGAGCCATCTCCGACAGGGAACGAGTAACTATTTCAGACTATTTTAATAATTCTTAACAGCATGTTTACATGCATACAAGCTCTCAATATCACATGACAAAGTCGAGACTTTGCTTGGGTATCTTTTCACTGAAATATCAATTTCCTATGAGCCCTGCACGGAGCCGAACGTTCGCGGCGTATGGCGGAATAGGTGATTAGTGTGACGTCACAAGTTCCTTGCAGGCCCCGTATTTCTCGTAGGTCCCAAGCAGAGCTCAAGTGACGTCAGCTGTTAGTGACAGCTCCAACCACGCCGCCATGCAGCGATACTCCCACCTATCTACAGACTCATCGCACCGTCTGTCAAATCTCTCATGTCACCCGCACCTGTCTGTCATCTCACATTCCGTGTACCCGTCACGCAACAGCGCTGGAAGATCTTATTATACCACTCTTCTCAATGACCAGAACTTTTCACCCACGTTCAAGGTTTCTGACAGGCAATTAAATAGCTTGATCAATCGTTCTGATTGACTATTAGGCGCATAATGCCGACTGTTATTGTGGTTTCCTCATATTATATCTGTTGCTGGAATTCAATACTTCTAAAATTTTCCACATAAGGAAACAGATAAACTGCACTCTGTTGCAGTTCTTTAGCTGCCATAAACTTTCAGATTTTTATGCACCAATAAGAGAAGCTTTCTGGACGCATTATTCATATAATACTCTCAGGAAAACTCACTGCTGTCCATATCAACGGCACTGTCCACCAACACTGTGCGTGATTTCTCTTTATTACTATTATATTGAAATATTTTCAAATTGGAGAAGCCTTTCCAGTATACTGTGGGACCTGAATGACATATTTTGTTTCCCGTTTTCTTAAACAGTGGAAACAGTTGCGCCATTGTATTGTGACATCGGTATGGTGTGCAACCATCCCTCTGTTACACTCCTACATTGTCCGACTGTGTTATGTCGAGGGCTCGAGCAACCAATGCGAAACAACGATTAGGACTGACATGAACAGTGACTTCCGTCAAGGCCACATATTGTTTTAACTTCAGGAAATCCACCTCTTGTCAAGCAATGAGTAGCTATATGCGCGTACTGCAAAGCAGAAGTTAAAGAAAAACGTGGGCATACCGTCGCGTTTTACCGTTCTGTACCTGTCGGTAAAAAACAGGACCCTTGTACGATCACTTTATCAGTAAATTAGTTTTTACTACGCAAAAAATCAAATAAAAATGAAAATTGCACGTTGGAAATACTACAATAATCATATTACAATAATGTAGTAAAATGACCTTTTACTTGCCGATTTTCAGGATTCAAATAATCCAGTCGACAGGATGATTTACAAGAAGTACATTGAGGGCAAAGATATGCCTCGTACATCAGAAGACCTCTTTGGGAGGCTGTGCAGCTCACGGAAGTATGCCGTGATGGTATCCAAGACGAAGTTCATCCACAGCACTAACTACATGCGGTGCTCAGTCACATGTGTGTACGAGTCCAACGGAATGCAGGAAGCTTTCGCGTTCCCAAAGAAAAGTCCTTACCGGGAAGCCATTAATTACCAGTAAGTACATACGCCCGTGATGCAGTAATTACAACAACCAAACATTTATTCTTGATTATTCTGTCCCATGGAAATGGTATCGTGTACAACACCTTTGCTCAGTTCCTTCTGTTTTAAACTATATTTTTATATCCAAAAACATGCAGGAAAGATCTATAGTGTAACTCATTTTGTGTTGCTAAGACTGAAACAGGGGAGAAATTGCTACACTAATACTTGCTCGGAAAGAACTGTTGTAAACGTTAAGTACATAATGTATACAGTGTGGAGAACTGTACCTGAATTGAATTTTCTTTTTAATGTACACTAAAAGGTAAAAAGGCACTGGTATTTTTGTAACAAGATTATTGCATAACATATATCTTAAAGTAACAAGTCCGTTAACAGTATGGGTAAATGTTGTCAGGCGTACCAGACTTACAGACTTAGACGCTCTTTCACAGTACTGGCTTTGTGGACACAATACACTACTCTCTAAGATACACAAAGATGTTATTTGAATTGTCAGTATGATCACTTAATAATGAAGTATTTGTGTGAACATTGTGAAGATACTGTTTTAGTTTATTTTCAACATCTGTGTTCAGATCATTTAGTTTTCAGCCGTAGCAATGTACTGATGAGTACCGGTGGCAAGTAGTGAGGAGAGTAGCATGGTTGTGGGCAGGTGGGTCCCAGTAGACACTCTGATAACCAAGAAACAATATTTTTTTAAATTTTAGATACACAATACATGTGAGGCAGGCATGCACCATTTCAGTGATGTAGGCTGCTGAAGCCTCACAGGCGTCGGTTTCCACCCCAGCGAGAAGGAACAACGTCAGAGTCCCACAGTGCTGACGTTGGCAGAGTGATAGCCAATGGCCAAGAGTGGGCCACGGCCTCGGCATCAACAGTCCTCCATGTTACGCTTCGACTGCATACTGCAGAGCCGGGTACCCGCACTTAGGTGACTCACACACGGCCATGTCCACCACACAATCAAATAAGGACTGCTGTGCACGGGACACAACCCACTGTCTTGTGGCAGGAGCCAGACAAGGGAATGTGCAGATGGCAGGACAGCGGCGCCGTGGCACTAAGCCCCACAAGGAGGCTCAGTAATGGCAGCAGCTAGCCCGACCCTGTCCCAAACCCAAGGCTACAGACGTCCAGAGTGCACCTGGTGTTGTGTTGGTGCTGCTGAGCTTCAAATGCCTCTACCTCAAAATTCGCATTTGTAACACTAAAACTCTGCATCCATTCACTTAGCACACAACAAACCCTGCCCTGGTGTGATGACATCATCCTGCCTGCTACAGCTATTAGCGCTGCACAGTGCATTTTTCTGCTGAGTACGACTAAAATGTCTCACAGCCCTTTTGCATATATGTTATTCTATCCCACATGTTGATACACTGCACTTACTGACCAGTGCTAGTTCGATGCAATACTACACCGTGACTCCTCATAAATTATTCCAGGTTCTACTAAAACTACACACATCACTCCGGTTCCCAGAACTCCTGAAGATGGACGTTGACTGTGGATACTGTATCACAGACACAGTCCCTTTGACTGTTCAGAGATGTCACTAAACCCACCCAAAGATGTAAACAACCATGCATGAGCAGCACCTATTAGACGGATGGGGTCCGACAGCCAATCACTTCCAGTCATTCCACCAGGAAGGTGGTAAACAGCTCATGTTGTCTGTAGTTCAACCATGCCTAGATGGTCAATACTGCGGTTCAATTGTGTCCGCATTGTAACTTTGTGCTGGGAAGGGCTCTCAACAAGGGAAGTGTCCAAGTGTCTCTGGGCCCAAGAACATGTCAAATGGACCGCTAAGATTGGCATCATGTTCTCTTCACCAATGTCCTGCCATCAACCAGACAACCGTCAGAGACATGTTTGGAGGCAACCCGGTCAGGCTGAACGCCTTAGACACACTGTCCAGCGAATGCAGCAAGGTGGAGGTTCCCTGCTGTTTTGGGGTGGCATTAGTGGGGCCGACGTATGCCGCTGGTGGTCATGGAAGGCGCTGTAATGGATGATTGATACATGAATACCGTCCTCCGACCGACAGTGCAACAATATCGGCAGCATATTGGTGAGGCATTCGTCTTCATGGACGATAATTCACGCTCCCATCATGCACATCTTGTGAATGACTTTCTTCAGGATAACGACATCGCTCGACAAGAGTGGCCAGCATGTTCTCCAGACATGAACTCTATCAAACATCCCTGGGATATATTGAAAAGCCGGCTGCTGTGGCCGAGCGGTTCTAGGCGCTTCAGTTTGGAATTGCGCTGCTGCTACAGTGACAGGTTCGAATCCTGCCTTGGGCATGGATGTGTGTGATGTCCTTAGGTTAGTTAGGTTTATGTGGTTCTAAGTCTTGGGGACTGATGACCTCAGATGTTAAGTCCCATAGTGCTTGGAGCCATTTGAACCATTTAGATTGAAAAGGGCTGTTTATGGCCGATGTGACCCACCAACCACTCTGAGGGATCTACACCGAATTGTCATTGAGAAGTGGGTGATCTGGACCAACAGTACCTTGATGAACTTTAGGATGGTATGCTACAACGAATACAGGCTTGCATCAATGTAAGGGGACGTGCTACTGGGTATTAGAGGTACAGCAATCTGGAGGTCTCCCTGTATGGTGGTACAACATGCAATGTGTGGGTTTCATGACCAATAAAAAGGGCTGAAACAATGCTTGTGCTGATCTCCAGTCCAATTTTCTGTACAAGTTCCGGAACTCTCAGAACCGAGATGATGCAAAACTTTTTTTTTATATGTATAGATACTGACACTATTTTACCTCCTGCTGGAGACCTGTCCCCTCGAGTCTTCCCTAGTACCAGTTCCCCACCATAACCACTTCCACCTTTATATTAAAATGTCAACTTCAGATACTGTATATTCATTATCTTAACAGTATATGGCTACCTCCTATCCTCTTCCTCTCCTGCTTTCAGGATCCAATCCACTGGAACCTGGATCACTCATGAAATGAGATTTCTTTATGGCTCACTGTTGCAGATAAACAAAAGCTATGCAGAGCTAAATCAGAGTCACCACAGCATTAGGAGTTGTGACACTCAAGGTCACAGCTGCTAGTTGTCTACCATCCCATTTCTGCTCCACGTGCTGCATTAACAGTGTGATCTGTCTCCCCTGTGTAGCTATCGTCTGACTTATTGAATGGACTAGTCTTCGTTCCCAGGTATCATTCAAGAAGCTAACATTTTGGTTAGGCAACATCTCCAAGGCATCATCTGGCCAATGCAGCTTAAGTTCTGTTATATTTAACTGAAGAACTCCCATTACTGCAGTCGGTAAATGAAAAGTTGGCCCCATAATATCACACATAGCTCCGTTTAACAACCTATTACCTCTTAATTCTAAGTGTCTGGCCCCCATGAGCTTCCCTTGCTCAGAGCAGTTCTCAACCACTATTGTTTTATTGTACACTGAATACACCTCAAGTAGTCCTGCTTGCCGGAAGTAGAGTTTTAGTTCCATCACCTCCTTTCAGCGTGGACAACCCTCTGCCTTTCCAGTAGACCACTGCATGGTGCAAGTACTTCCACCTGAATCTTGCGAGGAGTGATCATTTTAGCTGATCAAGTCCATCTCATATACAATGTTTGTTCCCCAGTTGTGATGCTGTGTTCCAAGATGAAAGGGCTTTTGTTAACACAGCTCGCATGGTCAAGGATTGGTTTTGTGAGCACGAGAATAAATAGTCGCATCTCCACTCGAACAGAAAGTACATCTTTTTGGATAGCTCAATTGGAAAGAACACTGACCATGACAGGCAAGTCTTTCCCAGTCTGACACACAGTTTTAATCTGTCATTATGTTTCAAAGCAGACATTTGTCCGCTACAGGATGAAAAATTAATTGATTGCTGTGTGTTGCAACAGAAGTCTCTGATGAAACTCCAGGCTTTTTACTCCTCATTATTTTGTTTCACATTTAAGTGTTTCCCTCTGTTATCGTTTGACTCCATTGTCTATTCATAAGCCAATGTAATGAAGCAGCAGCCAGCATGTTAAGTACTAACAGAAGCCTTGTTGAGTGTCACAGTTATCACTGTTTACAGCCTGCTGCGCTTGAGGAATGAGGGGGTGCTGGATCATCTGCTGTGGAACTTTTGGAAAGTGGGCAGCACACAGCACCACCAGCAGCAGTCCACGCCTATGGTAGGTGCGAGGCAAGTCGTCCCAGCACTTGTGGTCCTGGTAGCTGCTGGAGTGATAGCCCTATGCCTGCTGTTGCTGGAGAATGCCTGCTGTAGGAGGGGTGCAGAAGTAGTCTGTGCCACAGGTGGATGCAAAGCTAGTGACTCCAGTTATAGCAGTCACTGTTCTCTCCACCCCATGCCTCCTGCTGCTGTGTACTAATAGAATACAATTACCTTCATGTTAATTTTTTCAGTATGTATTTTACAACTCGTTCAAGGCATAAAAATAGTTGTACATCCATTCTCCCTATTTTATGTGCACACTCAGTAACATTCAGGTGTGTCTCTGAAACAGGGTACGCAATTGACAGATTAGTTTTCTGATGGGCAAGCAGATTTCATATCATCTTCTTTGACATTACTGTTCCATCAGGCTGCACGTGTCCATCTAATACAGTGTTTCTCAACTTTTCTGATATCATCAACCCTAAGCGCAAGCAAATACCCTTACAGGAAAAAAATCACAACATCAAAAAAAATTAATGTAGAATAATAAAATTTCAGGAATACATTGTTCTAGCTAATATACGAGGGCAGTTCAGAAAGTAACCTCCGATTGGTCACAGTGCGGGTTGTGGGGGGAGTAGCGACGCCATCTGTGCGTTCACGCACTCAACAGGTCAGTCGGCATCAAGCCGTGGTCGAGTGAACGTCGTACCTGCGCTAGTTTAGTTTTTGTAGCAGTTTGAAATGTGTGCTGCAATAGAAAATCCCACCAAATGTGAAGTGCGTGCTGTCATAAGGTTTTTTACAGCCAAAGGATATTCTGCAGCAGCTATTCATCGTGAGCTTTGTGCCGTGTACGGACCAAGAGTTATGAGTGAAGGAGTTGCCTGTGAATGGGTACGTTTATTTAAAAGTGGACGAGAAAACGTTCATGATGAAGAGAGGAGTGGTAGACCATCATTGGTGACTGACGAACTCGTTCAGACAGTTGATGTAAAAGTTCGTGAAAATCGACGTTTCTCAATGTCGGAGTTGTCTACTGGTTTTCCACAGATTTATAAGACTCTCTTGTACGAGATAGGGACAGCAAGATTGGGTTACCGTAAGTTCTGTGCACGATGCGTGCCCAAAATTCTTACCGACCACCACAAAACTCAAAGAATGGCCTCTGCATTAGACTTTCTGTCACGTTATGAGGACAAAGGAGAACCATTGTTAAACAGAATCATGACCGGTGATGAAACCTGGATTAAGTACGTGAACCCTGAGACAAAAGAACAATCAAAGATGTGGGCACATTCAAATTCGCCTACCAAACCAAGAAAAGCCTCGCAAGATTTTTATGCCAGAAAACTGATGGCAACGGTGTTTTGGGATGCCAAAGGGGTGTTGTTGGTTGAATTCATGGAACGTGGTACGACCATTAATCAAGATGTGTACTGTGAAACAATAAAAAAGTTACGACGGGCTATACAGAACAAACGCCGTGGTATGCTGACTTCCGGTATCGTTTTTTTGCACGATAACGCCCGTCCTCACTCTGCTCGCAGAACAACGGCCCTTCTTGAGTCCTCCAAGTGGGACGTTATCAACCATCCACCTTACAGCCCAGACCTGGCGCCAAGTGATTATCACCTCTTCATGCATTTGAAGAAATGGCTCGGGTCACAGCGGTTTGATGACGACGAAGAGCTCAAAGATGCGGTCACAGGCTGGCTCCAGGCACAAGCGGGTGATTTTTATGCAGAAGGAATTTCAAAGCTTGTGAAGAGATACGATAAGTGCCTCAATCGCTATGGAGACTATGTAGAAAAATAGTGCAAAGATGTAGTTGTAAGATGTATATATTAAAATATTTTTATTTAACTTGGTGTATTTTTTTAAATCAACCGGAGGTTACTTTCTGAACGGCCCTCGTATTTCAGTCATTAACATTGAAAGATCACAGGTTAATGTAATTGTGAGATAAGCCATTCCAAATGTGTAATGCTGCTACATTAATAAGCGGTGTAACTGCCAGAATGTTGAATGCAAGCATGCAAATGTGTATGCATTGTGTTGTGCAGCTGCCAGATGTTAGTTTGTGGGATGGAGTAGCTTGCCTGTTGCATTTGATCAGTCCATACAGAAACGGTTAATGCTGCTTGAGGATGACACTGGAGTTGTCATACAGTGATGTCCCATATGTGCTTGATTGGAGACATCTGGTGATCAAACAGGTCAAGACAACATGTTGACACTCTGTAGAGCACGTTGGGATAAAACAGCAGTATGCAGATGAGTGTTATTCTATTGGAAAACACTCCCTGGAATGATGTTCATGAATGGCAGCACAACAAGTCGAATTATCAGAATGACATACAAATCTGCAGTCAGGATGCATGAGATAACCAAGAGAGTGCTCCCAGTATCATTTGAAATCATACTCCAGACCATAGCTCCAATGTGTCTAGCACAAAGACAAGTTGGTTGCAGGCACTCACCTGGCCTCATAAACATCATACAGCCTCAATCAGTTTTCATCAGAAAACATAACAGACCTCCAACCTGTCCTCTAATGAGCTCTCACTTGATACCACTGAAGCCACAAGTCGTTGCAGTTTGGGATCAATGGAATGCACAATACAGAGCATCTGCCTTGGATTTGTAAAAGTTCGATGGGTCGCTGTGGTGCTCACTACTGTTCAGATTGCTGTTGGAGAAGCAGTACAATGCAATGGGGCCATATGCCTAACACAATGGTCTTCCTTCTTGGTAGTGCTACAAGGCCATCTGGGTCCCGGCCTTCTTGCGACCATACCTTCTCGTGACTATTGCTGCCAGCAATGATGTACAGAGGCTACATTCCTGCTAAATCTTTCTTCAATATTGCAGAAAGAACATCCAGCTTCTCGTAGCCATATTACATGACTTGTTCATGTAGCCCTATTATACGACCTTGTTCAAACTCAGTGAGGTGTTGATAATGGCCTCTTAATAGCCTTAGAGGCACTCTTGACCAGCATCAACTCATCACGTCAAATCTCAAAAATAACTTGACTACACACCATGTATCAGATGTGAAAACATGCCTCTCAACTTTCGTTTATGTCACACAACTCCTTCTTGGTGCTGCAGTTTTTGTTCCTTAGTGTATCAGCTAATGCTCCAAGACCATCATCAACATTAGCACCTGCAATTTAGAATGAAAATTAATTTTCTTTGAACGCGTTTGGTTTGCAAATAACTAAAGATAAACAATATTTAGTTTTTGTAGGTGTTTTGTTAAACTACATACTAATCAGTGAGAGATTTGGTTTTGCTTATTTCTAATAATATTTTTTTTTATAGAGCAACAATGAAATTCTCAGTAAACCACAAATGCTACCTACAACTCCTCCTCAGAAAAAAAGCTAACTATCCATACTGAAATAGACACTCATTCCAAAACATGATTCCTCTGCACCACTCCTCTCTCTAGCAACACTTACTTCTTCCATACATTGCAACCTCATTTAAAATAAACCAAGTAACAATGTATGATCTTTATTTTCTAATCACTGGATTGCTGGTTTCCCCACTTCTGAACTGGCAGAAATTGGTAGACATTGGACAGCCAATGATCTGCATATGACAATTGCCACTAATAATAATAATAATAATAATAATAATAATAATATGTAGGCCCTAAAGCCATGTAGTAAGTGGACTATCAGAGCGGTGGCTCATGGGAGCAAACACAAATCCAAAATTCCTTAATGGTCACTCCCATAAGCTGCCGCGACAAGTGTCAACTTAGTTTGTGTAAATAATATTCTGTTGTGCTCCAATTAGTTCGTTTCTCTGTTGCAAAGTGAATAATGAAGCAATTACTGGTACATTGTGGGAACTGCCTGTAGCTTGGAGAAGGCATTTTCATGATATATTTAAGAATATGTGATATGTATGGCGTATGTCTTAATTTTACTGTTGTATATACATGGTACAAAGTACAAAATATATGTTGGTGGGCAGACTGTGTGAGGAAGATGACATACATATATGGTATTCTTTTTGGAAGCTGTAAACTTGACTACATTGTGCCACGCATTAATCCTAATATTTAAAAAAACAAATGTGGTTCTTTGTAGCTTATGTAATAAATTTTAGTCTTATGAGATAGTGTTAAAAGTTATAATTCATGACCAAAACACACTCAAACACTTTCCTTTTTACCCATTAGAAAATTTCTTTTTGTCCCTCAGGGGTAATTATTTCCGGTTTCCAAACCTCTGGTTTAATAAGTGCTTTAGTAGAAATTTCAACAAATGAGATGCATCACAGAATAGCCACACTTTTCTGTTGTGGTCAGAAGGGGTCAAAAATACATTTAACCCATGGATACAAACAAGCAATGTTTGTTTCCTCAAATATGAGGACAGACACCATTTCATAGGATTTAAGCAATGCCATTTTAGTAATAGATTTAATTTTGTAACATCTTTTGAAGTCACCAGTGTAGTCTCCAGTTGCATTGCCAACATTTGAAATGTTGAATGCCTAAACAAATAACTGTGCACTTTAGGGCAAAATTCCCTGTTTTGTTTTTTATCATCATGATTGTCACTGGTTGTGTATCCTGCTACGTAAACTGATTCGTTCTCCATGTGTGTTTCCTGAATGGCAGCAACGTCAATGTCATTATTGTTTAGAACCTTTTGCAGGACATCACTCTTTGCCCTGCTTATTCCTTCTATATTCAGCTGGCAAATCCTGAGGAAAGGTCCAAGTTTTCTTGTCAGCTGACCATGAGAATGGCCAATGAGTTTCATCTGTGCCATTTCGATTAGGATGTGCTATTATAAACAGCCAGGAAATCAATATGATTCCAGAATGGGATATTTTCACTCTGCAGCGGAGTGTGCACTGATATGAAACTTCCTGGCAGATTAAAACTGTGTGCCCGACCGAGACTCGAACTCAGGACCTTTGGAACGTAGGAGATACTGGCAGCAGTGAAGCTGTGAGGACCGGGTGTGAGTCATGCTTTGGTAGCTCAGTTGGTAGAGCACTTGCCCGCGAAAGGCAAAGGTCCTGAGTTCGAGTCTCGGTCGGGCACACAGTTTTAATCTGCCAGGAAGTTTCATCAATATGATTGTCTGGCTGCCAGGTAGCACTAGTTCATTTAGTTCATATCTATAATTAGATGCTATCCAGGGTGCACATGTAGTATTCTATTACAGACCGAACTAGCTTTACACCCCTGAGCATTGTCAAGCCCTCCCCTGCATCACCAAGACCACCCAGATATGAACTACCATGTAAAATATGGTCATTCCTTAACAGAATACTCACAAATCACAGAAGATATGCAGATACTCTTTAAAGATGGGGAAAAAAACCAACTCCCAAATGTGACTGTGGAGCTAACAGACAGGCCATCCACCACATTGTCCAAGAGTGCAACAGAAGAACATTGGCAAGTTCATGGAGTTTCTGATGGTAACAGACACCACAAAAGACTTTATACATAATCTTGATGTTAGTATTTAATTGTATTGACCATATATAATCTTGGTGTTTGTATTTAATTGTATTTCCCTCTATCTGCATGTTTTATACTTCTTATATAGCATATTTTATTGTGTTTTCATGTATATCTTTCTTTAAACATTTGTAAGAGGTATAAAATGATGTGCATTGCCAAATGCTAAATAAATGATTTTTTTAGTTTTGTGATTTACAGGAATGTTTTTGTTTTATCTTGATGATTTTGCTACCGATAAGTAGCTCACTTGGGCATTTATATAACTGCTGCCATCTCAGATTCATTTGTCATCGAAAGAAGAAAAACGACATATGAAATTGATGAAAGAAATCAAACTACACCCTTAGGATGGCGTTACTGCAGGGATAGGACTGACAGCATTGTACAAATTTGTGTATGTTCATGAGATGATCCAGAAGAGCAAATAAACAGTGGATTAATGAAAGCATCTCTGACGCACCGATAATATTTCATGAAAGTATTTAATATTCTCAATGTAGTTTTGTTAGATCCACATTGGCATGCAGCAACACAGGGTTCAATACGTGTGCCTGTTAAAAATGTAGGTATGCCATAAAATGGGGTGAATAGAAACAAATTTGAACTTGAGATTAAAAATTTATCTATGGTTTGTTAAGTTAAAACAAGAAAATAATACCCAAAACACAGGTCTGTATTGCGCCTGTCAGCTTATGATAGTATTATTAAATTATTTTATTTCATAAAATTTTCAAAAATGTAAACATGGTGTTTTTAATCATCCCACAGATAGGGGAGAATAGAAAGTGTTTTAAAACCATCGTTGTTTCTTTTAAAAGCAAAGAGATGTGGATAGAAACTATGAAATATTTGTATTAGGAAACAAACAGATAAACATTTATTTCACAATAAAATGTCTTGTTAATGTAAAAAATAAGTAATGAATATAATAGAAAGAAACATTCCACATGGGAAAAATATATATAAAACAAAGATGCTGTGACTTACCAAACGGGAAAGCGCAGGTAGATAGACACAATAAAAAACACACAAACATACACACAAATTTCAAGCTTTCGCAAACCAAGGTTGCTTCATCAGGAAAGTGGGAAGGAGAGGGAAAGACGAAAGGATGTGGGTTTTAAGGGAGAGGGTAAGGAGTCATTCCAATCTCGGGAGCGGAAAGACTTACCTTAGGGGGAAAAAGGACAGGCACACACACACACACACACACACACACACAAAGGCAAAGAGGTTGGGCAGAGATGTCAGTCGAGGTGGAAGTACAGAGGCAAAGATGTTGTTGAATGACAAGTGGTGTACGGGGGGCGGCAACTTGAAATTAGCGGAGGTTGAGGCCTGGTGGGTAGTGGGAAGAGAGAATATATTGAAGGGCAAGTTCCCATCTCCGGAGTTCTGATAGGTTGGTGTCAGTGGGAAGTATCCAGATAACCCGGATGGTGTAACACTGTGCCAAGATGTGCTGGCCGTGCACCAAGGCATGTTTAGCCCCAGGGTGATCCTCATTACCAACAAGCACTGTCTGCCTGTGTCCATTCATGCGAATGGACAGTTTGTTGCTCGTCATTCCCACATAGAAGGCTTCACAGTGTAGGCAGGTCAGTTGGTAAATCACGTGGGTGCTATCACACGTGGCTCTGCCTTTGATCGTGTACACTTTCCGGGTTACAGGACTGGAGTAGGTTGTGGTGGGAGGGTGCATGGTGAAATATGCTCACTATTTTTATTTACTTAAATTTGGCATATTTCGTGACAGTACCTTTTCCGTGAAATGTTTACAAGACGATATTTGTCTTGGCTTCAGTCGTCTAGTGGAAGTATGATTCCACAATGCAGTTTCGTCGGCTGCAGAAATGACCTGGTTCAATGCATTTGCCTCATTTTTGGTGCTTCAAATGCCATTTCTTCGAATGTGGATTCTTCTTAAAGTTTATATATAAAAAGTAATAACATAATTCATTTTTTTCCTTTTCACTAGCAAATATTTATAACGGCGACCTGCACATTGTTCTACCATCAACACACACCAAGAGTTCACTGCCGACTGACTACAGTCAAAGATGACTCCAGCGTCAAAGATATTTTACACAACACACAAGCTTCCACTTGTAATCAGTCTCTCTGATATTCTTCGTCACATCTACTAATAGTAATCAATATGCTGTCACTCTCAAAAATATAAGTAAATTAGCATAAATAAGGCAAATTACAATTTTTAAAAAATTCTGACAAAAATATAAGAAAACATTTACAACTTCCCTCATTAAATTTTGTATCGACAAATCCAGTAGAAAATAACACATCTCCCAGATCCATTACAATGGGACAGGTTTTGCACTGGGGGCAGTTACAAGGGTAGGAGCCAGAGGGTGGGGAAGGTGGTTTGGGGATTTCATAAGGATGAACCAAGTGGTTACAAAGGTTAGGTGGATGGCGGAAAGACACTCTTGGTGGAGTGGGGAGGATTTCATGAAGGATGGATCTCATTTCAGGGCAGGATTTGAGGAAGTCGTATCCTTGCTGAAGAGCCACATTCAGAGTCTGATCCAGGACCGGAAAGTACCCTGCCACAAGTGGGGCACTTTTGGGGTTCTTCTGTGGGAGGTTCTGGGTTTGAGGGGATGAGGAAGTGGCTCTGGTTATTTGCTTCTGTACCAGGTCGGGAGGGTAGTTGCGAGATGCGAAAGCTGTTTTCAGGTTATTGGTGTAATGGTTTAGGGATTCAGGTCTGGAGCAGATTCGTTTGCCATGAAGACTTAAACTGTAGGGAAGGGACCGTTTGATATGGAATGGGTGGCAGCTGTCATAATGGAGGTACTGTTGCTTGTTGGTGGGTTTGATGTGGATGGATGTGTGATGCTGGCCATTGGAGAGATGGAGGTCAACGTCGAGGAAAGTGGCATGGGATTTGGAGTAGGACCAGGTGAATCTAATGGAACCAAAGGAGTTGAGGTTGGAGAGGAAATTCTGGAGTTCTTCTTCACTGTGAGTCCAGATCATGAAGATGTCATCAATAAAACTGTACCAAACTTTGGGTTGGCAGGCCTGGGTATCCAAGAAGGCTTCCTCTAAGAGACCCATAAATAGGTTGGCATACGAGGGGGCCATCCTGGTACCCATGGCTGTTCCCTTTAATTACTGGTATGTCTGGCCTTCAAAAGAGAAGAAGTTGTGGGTTAGGATGAAGCTGGCTAAGGTAATGAGGAAAGAGGTTTTAGGTAGGGTGGCAGCTGATCAGCGTGAAAGGAAGTGCTCCATCGCAGCAAGGCCCTGGACGTGCGGGATATTTGTGTATAAGGAAGTGGCATCAATGGTTACAAGGATGGTTTCCAGGGGTAACAGATTGGGTAAGGATTCTAGGCGTTCGAGAAATTGGTTGGTGTCTTTGATGAAGGATGGGAGACTGCATGTAATGGGTTGAAGGTGTTGATCTACGTAGGCAGAGATACGTTCTGTGGAGGCTTGGTAACCAGCTACAATGGGGTGGCCGGGATGTTTGGGTTTGTGAATTTTAGGAAGTAGGTAGAAGGTAGGGGTGCGGGGTGTCGGTGGGGTCAGGAGGTTGATGGAGTCAGGTGAAAGGTTTTGTAGGGGGCCTAAGGTTCTGAGGATTCCTTGAAGCTCCACCTGGACATCAGGAATGGGATTACCTTGGCAAACTTTGTATGTAGTGTTGTCTGAAAGCTGATGCAGTTCCGCAGCCACATACTCCCGACGATCAAGTACCACGGTCGTGGAACCCCTGTCGGCCGCAAGAATGACGATGGATCGGTCAGCCTTCGGATCACGGATAGCCTGGGCTTCAGCTGTGGTGATGTTGGGAGTAGGATTAAGGTTTTTAAAGAAAGATTGAGAGGCAAGGCTGGAAGTGAGAAATTCCTGGAAGGTTTGGAGAGGGTGATTCTGATGAAGAGGAGGTGGGTCCCGCTGTGATGGAGGACAGAACTGTTCCAGGCAGGGTTCAATTTGGCTGGATACTTCCCCCTGACACCAACCTATCAGAACTCCGGAGATGGGAACTTGCCCTTCAATATATTCTCTCTTCCCACTACCCACCAGGCCTCAACCTCCACTAATTTCAAGTTGCCGCCCCTCGTACACCACTTGTCATTCAACAACATCTTTGCCTCTGTACTTCCACCTTGACTGACATCTCTGCCCAACCTCTTTGCCTTTACATACGTCTGCCTGTGTCTGTATATGTGCGGAAGAATGTGTGTGTGTGTGTGTGTGTGTGTGTGTGTGTGTGTGTGTGTGTGTGTGTGTGTACCTGTCCTTTTTTCCCCCTAAGGTAAGTCTTTCTGCTCCCAGGACTGGAATGACTCCTTACCCTCTCCCTTAAAACCCACATCCTTTCGTCTTTCCCTCTCCTTCCCTCTTTCCTGATGAAGCAACCTTGGGTTGCGAAAGTTTGAAATTTGTGTGTGTGTTTTTTATTGTGTCTATCTACCAGCGCTTTCCCATTTGGTAAGTCACACTATCTTTGTTTTATATATAAAAAATAAGTAAAATATACAAAAATGTTTATCTCACAGGGTCAATGCATTTCTACTTATGGTGAACAAACAGACTACAACTCTTTATCATGACTCTGGTACTTTATAATTAATAAAGTTCTAAATCACACAGATCATCCTCAAATCATAGCATGTCTTTGAAATTACCACTTGAACTGAGAACTGGCAATGACAGTTTTATGATGACATCATTTCTTGAGACAAAAGATTCTTGTCCAGTCACTGTCAGCTTTTTGGTTTTAGGAACTCTTTTTAGAAATATTGCAACAAAATAATTGTCAACAAGGTAACTAACTCTGCATACATAACATCTAACAGAGATTTTTTTTTTTTTTTCATGCACTTTGACCACCATATTGTCACCTTGGCTTGTGGAGACATTAGTATTTTCTTCTAGATTGGAAGACTCTGCAGAGTACAAAATCAGATCATGTGTGTATGGGGTTATATCCTCCCCAGCCACGTACTCAAAGTCATTAACATTAACATGTCTGCCAGGTTGGACATTTACTTTCGTCTTTTTTCCTAGGTTTAAGAGTATACTCTTATGTAAGTCTTTGAAACAGTTCTTTAAAGCTATTGTCAACAGCGTTAGTGGATTCGTCAGGGTTCTTCATATTCTGGGTGTTGTCTAACAGTACCTGAGTACACTGGCAACACATTATTGCAGTCTAGAGGGGCAATCCCATATTTCCCTAAAATCTGCAGTAACATTGTCTTGCTTCAAGGAATCGTGCACCTTTTCACCTTAAGTACTGTTGTCTTATTTCTTCCTGGGACATTTTTCCATTCTTCTAGTATTTGGCACCAAGTAGTTTTACGAGGCTGAAAAAATACCACATTCAGCAGTTGTGTGAGGTATGTTGAATTTGCTGGTAGGAATATACGAGGGCCGTTCAGAAAGTAACCTCTGATTGATTTAAAAAAATACACCAAGTTAAATAAAAATATTTTAATATATACATCTTACAACTACATCTTTGCACTATTTTTCTACATAGTCTCCATAGCGATTGAGGCACTTATCGTATCTCTTCACAAGCTTTGAAATTCCTTCTGCATAAAAATCACCCGCTTGTGCCTGGAGCCAGCCTGTGACCGCATCTTTGAGCTCTTTGTCGTCATCAAACCGCTGTGACCCGAGCCATTTCTTCAAATGCATGAAGAGGTGATAATCACTTGGCGCCAGGTCTGGGCTGTAAGGTGGATGGTTGATAACGTCCCACTTGGAGGACTCAAGAAGGGCCGTTGTTCTGCGAGCAGAGTGAGGACGGGCATTATCGTGCAAAAAAACGATACCGGAAGTCAGCATACCACGGCGTTTGTTCTGTATAGCCCGTCGTAACTTTTTTATTGTTTCACAGTACACGTCTTGATTAATGGTCGTACCACGTTCCATGAATTCAACCAACAACACCCCTTTGGCATCCCAAAACACCGTTGCCATCAGTTTTCTGGCAGAAAAATCTTGCGAGGCTTTTCTTGGTTTGGTACGCGAATTTGAATGTGCCCACATCTTTGATTGTTCTTTTGTCTCAGGGTTCACGTACTTAATCCAGGTTTTGTCACCGGTCACGATTCTGTTTAACAATGGTTCTCCTTCGTCCTCATAACGTGACAGAAAGTCTAATGCAGCGGCCATTCTTTGAGTTTTGTGGTGGTCGGTAAGAATTTTGGGCACGCATCGTGCACAGAACTTACGGTAACCCAATCTTGCTGTCACTATCTCGTACAAGAGAGTCTTAGAAATCTGTGGAAAACCAGTAGACAACTCTGACATTGAGAAACGTCGATTTTCACGAACTTTTGCATCAACTGTCTGAACGAGTTCGTCAGTCACCAATGATGGTCTACCACTCCTCTCTTCATCATGAACGTTTTCTCGTCCACTTTTAAATAAACGTACCCATTCAAGGACAACTCCTTCACTCATAACTCTTGGTCCGTACACGGCACAAAGCTCACGATGAATAGCTGCTGCAGAATATCCTTTGGCTGTAAAAAACCTTATGACAGCACGCACTTCACATTTGGCGGGGTTTTCTATTGCAGCACACATTTCAAACTGCCACAAAAACTAAACTAGCGCAGGTACGACGTTCACTCGACCACGGCTTGATGCCGACTGACCTGTTGAGTGCGTGAACGCACAGATGGTGTTGCTACTCCCCCCACAACCCGCACTGTGACCAATCGGAGGTTACTTTCTGAACCGCCCTCGTAAATCTCATGTCATTGTCTTGACACAGCTTAACTAATTCTATGGACAGTTTTGAAGACAAATTGTCCCCCCAGTAGGCTCATGGTTCTTTAGTGAGTTTGTGCATGGTGCACACGAGGCCCTGAGCTATTGCAGTCAATTCTTCCTTCTCTGGCTGCGTTTCCTTCACCCTGCCCTCCCTCCCTATCCTTGCTCCTTCCCTGTTGCCCCCACCTTCCCCTCTCTCAGTGTTCTGATTTATATCAACCTTGCTGTCCACCTGGTTTCCTGAATTGGTTGCAATTTTGTTCCTTTTGCCTGTTCTTTCATATTTTTGGGCGTTTAGGTCCCCACTTGAGGTTTGACCTCCAAAATTTCCTGTTTTTAGTGTGAGCCATTTGCGGAAGAACTCCCTCCCTAGCATCTACGGTGTGCACTCCTCTCCCCACTTCCTTACCCTCTCCCTTTCCCGTTGTAGCCCCCTTCCACTCTGCTATGTCACCAGCATATGTAGCTAGTCCATGTGGTAGGGCTGTTATGTTCTCATATGGCTGAGGCCCCTGACAACACAGGGATCACACTACATATACCTGAGCTGTTCCCTCCCCATATATGCCAAGTAGTGGTTGCTTATCTTCTTGGAACATCGGACCTCCTGGCAATGGCCACTGTGCCAGAGGGCCCTTGCTGTGGCTGGGTGGCGCCTATGCGCAGGGGGGAGGGGAGCTGGTCAGAGTGGGTGGTATCAGGGTGGATGCTTGGTACATAAAGTTTATCAAACTGCAAAAATCTGACCATTCTCACAAGGCTGTTTCTTCAAATGGTGAAGCATCATTGAATGCTGCTTTGTACGACCCAGCAACCTTCCCTTCCCTGGCTATACCATGGGAGGAGGGCCAGGCTCGCCATCTTGGGATGAAACCCTTCCCCCATTACCTCGTCTGTACTAATACAAATCGGGGTTACACCACAAATCCATTGTTTTTTGTGGTAAATATCGAGTACAAGTTTGGTGAAGTGAAGTCTCTTAGTAAGATCCGGTCGGGCTCCCTGTTGATCAAAGCTTCTTCTGGCTTGCAATGTGCAGCTGATCATGCCTGTGATTGTCTCGGCAATGTACCGGCGTCTATTACTCCTCACCAATCTCCGTATATGGTCCAGAAAGTGATTTTTCGTAGGGACCTCATCCTGCAAACTGATGAGAAACTCCAAGCTAATCTGGAGTGGCGCGGCATTCTTTCTGTTCGATGTGTGCAGAAGGGTCATAAACACAACTGCACTGATACTGGCGCCTTCATTCTGGCTTTCGAGGGGGATACCATCTCAGAGATGGTCAAGGTTATGTGCTACAGATATGATATGAGGCTGTACATCACTCCACCTATGCGGTGCATTTTGGGCATATGTCTTCCCGCTGTACGGCAGACCCTTTGTCTGGTGACTGTGGACACCCACTCCATGAAGGAAGCCCCTGTGTTTGTCAGTTGTGCTGACCGCCACTGCCCTCACTTGCCAGATTGCCTGGCTCACAAGATAGAAAAGAAGATCCAAGAATACAAGTCCCTAGATCACCTGTTTTATGCTGAGGCTGGCCACAAGTATGAGAAACTCCATCCAGTGTCACTATCTTCAACTTTTTCCTGTGTTACTTCATTTCCTCCTCCTATCTTTTCCTTACTCCAGCCCCATTCCCTCTTCCCTCACCCTCCTCTGCAGTTCCCACGACATCCCAACTGGGAGCCACTCCCCCTCTCTGGCCAAAGAAGTGCCCCCTTCTTCAGCACCTGCTAGTGATTGGGCTCCCTCCCAAGACCCCTCTCCCTGGTGTCTCTCAGGTTACCAGAACTTGCACCACCTGTGTACCCCAAGGTCGCCTGCTCTGTTTTGGTTTCATATCTTGCAGGCATCTGTACTGCACTCCTCCACCTCTCGAAGAGGAGGAGGAGGAGAAGAAGAAGAAGAAGAAGAAACATAAATCCCAAGACAAGACCTGTCCAGTGCCTCAGGAGGTGCCATCTCCCCCCTCACAACCTGAGTCCAACATTTTATTTATAGATGTCACCCCATCCTTGTTGGTGATGACTACTGACCAAATGACATGACTTCCTCTCAGCTTCTCTATGTCTAACCTAGACTATCGCAACACGATCATCCAGTGGAATTTGCAACAGACCCTATCATCACCTACAGGAAATGCAACATCTTGTTCTTCAAGAAACACATTTCCGTGATGACCAACCTTCAACATTTTGTGGTTATCGGGCCTTCTGTCAGAACCTTGCCAGCCCCGGGATAGCATTTGGTGCACTTTTATTCGCTATGACATCATTAGTGACTGCATGCCCCTATGTATCAATTTGGAAGCAATAGTCATTCAAGTGCAAATGACTCTGGCAATAACCGTTTGCAATGTCTACCTCCCTGCTGGTAGGCCACTTCCTTATGTTGCACAGTCTACCTTAATCCACCAACTCCCACCCCATTTCTCCTCCTTGGGGACTTCAGTGCCCACCACCCACTGTGGGGGGAGTGTCACTTCAATGAGTAGAGGTCTCCTAATTGACCAACGTACCGTGGACCTCAATTTGTGTCACCTCAATTATGGTTCCTCTACCCACTTCAGTGCCGCTCATGGCACCTTCTCTACAATCGATCTCACAGTTTACTCCCCTGCCCTCGTGGTTCCCCTGCATTGTTCATCCCATGATGATCGTGACAGTGACCACTTTCCGGTGATTCTATCATTTCCCTGGTGCCGCCAGGCAGACACGCCACCACGTTGGACATTCTGCAGGGCCAATTGGCCTTTATATACGGCTGCTGAGCACTTGAACACCTCCCTCTCAAATTCCATTGAAGTAATCATGCAAGGCATCTCTGCCACAGTTCTTCCCACTGCTGGCACTGCTGTCCCCCTATCCTCATCCCCCCTCCCCCTTGTCATCAACTGGTACCTTGGTGGACCAAGGATGTCCAGGACCACTGACGGACGCTGCAGTGATTTAAGTAACACCCTTCACAAACCATCCTCCTCCCTTTTAAGCATGTCCGTGCTAAGGCTCATCACCTTATTAAGTGCAGTAAAAAGGAATGCTGGGAGCACTATGTTTCCTCCCTGGGGACATATGCCTCTTCATCGTAGGTTTGGTCCAAGCTCTGTAGCCTTCTGGGCTGCCAGAGACAGTCAACTGTCCAGGTCTTAATCTTCAAGGTGCTCCGTGCAATGATCCATTGGTCCTCACGGAACACCTCATGGCACACCTTGAGACAGCATCAGCATCCTCCTCCTATTCTACCACCTTTCTCTAGAAGAAATGCAGAGTTGAACAGGACCCCCTGTTTCATCCCACACCATGCTGAGCCCTATAATGCACCCTTCACTGAATAGAAATTCTTGCAGGTTCTTACCTCTTCCTGAGACATGGCCCCAGGCACGGATTCCACCCACAACCAGATGATCCAACACTTGGGCATTCCCCATAGGCAACATCTCCACAGGGTCTTCAACTGCATTTGGTTCATGGGTGCTTTTACGTCACAATGGTGAGACAGTATAGTTATCCCCATCCTTAAGCCCAGGATGAACCCAACACCAATTGACAGCTACCACCAAATTAGCCTGACGAATGTACTTTGTAAACTGCTCAACAGGATAGCCAGCTTCAGATTATGTTGGGTACTCGAATCTCGGGGCCTTTTGTCCCTGTATTAGTGTGGCTTCTGGATAGGACAATCTCCAACTGGCCATTTACTCAGATTGAAAACACCCATCCGACAGGCTTTTATCTCACCGCCCGCACCTTGTCGCAACCTTCTTTGACCTACATAAGGCATATGACACGGCTTGGCCCCATCACATTTTAGTTACCCACCATGACTGGGACTTCCATGGTCCCCTTTTTTATCTCACCAGCTCTTCCAGGTTCGAGTTGGCACTTCACTCAGTGACCCCTGGATTCAGGAGAACAGTATCCTGCACGCTTCTGTGCTAAGTGTCACCCTCTTCCTCGTTGCCATCAATAGGTTTGTGGCCTATGTTGGGGCTCTGGTTACCCTTACATTGTACATCGACAATTTTTACATCTGATGCAGCTCCCTCTCAGTGGCATCTGCTGAGTGCTGGCTCCAAGGCGCCATCCAACAGGCCTCTGCGTGAACCATCTCCAATGGCTTCCATTTTTCTTCCTCCAAAACGTGGGTTATTCATTTTTGTCATCGACCAACAGTACACCCTGATCCAGGACTTTATTCAGAGTACCTGCTCCTCGCTGTTGTAGGACAGTCACGTTTCTTAGGCCTTATTTTTGATAAAAAGCTGACATAGTTGCCCCACATTTGCCACCTAAAGACTACATGTATACAGAAGCTTGATGCTCTCCGTCTCCTGGCCCACACATCATGGGGTGCACACCATTCCACTCTTCTTTGTCTTGCTCTGGTCTTGTCCAGACTAGATTATGGTAATGAGGTTTATGGCTCAGCAGCTCCTTCCACTTTGAAACTGCTTGACCCTGTCCATCAATGTGGGGTGCATCTGGATATTGGTGTCTTTTGCACTAGTTCCATTGATAGTCTCCTCACAGAAGTGGGGATTCCCCCTCTACATATAAAACGCAGCCAACTCCTTGTTTCTTACACAACCGCCATTCGCCAATTCCCTGACTTTCCTGTGCTCCTTGCCAATGAGAGATGTCTCCCTCCATGCCAGTTGGCATGCATCTCACATCCTACTGTTGGGATCTCCATCCTCACTCACTGGACTGCACCCCGTGTCTTTCCTCCCATAACCCCCCCCCCCCCCCCCTTGTGTCTACCTCACAGATTAGGACTGATCTACTCCAGTGTCCTAAGATCTCTGTCATTCCTATGGTTTTCCAGCATCTTGTATGTGCCATCCTTGCAGAGTTCCAAGGTGCCACCATCTTCTACACTGATCGTTCTAAGACAATCGATCAGGTGGGATATGCTTTCACGTCTCCTACTGGCTTCGAACACCATTTATTGCCAGGATCATGTAGTGTGTACACAGCAGAGCTTCTAGCCATTCATAGGGCACTCCTTTTTGTTTCTCAGGCCTCACTCCACAGTTTTTTAATTTGTTCAGACTCAATGAGCAGCCTGCAGGCTATCTACCAATGCTACTCTTGTCTTGGTCTCTGCTATCCATGACCTCCTCTCTGCCCTTGAGTGTGCCACCTGTTTGGTTCTTTCTCTGGGTCCCAAGTCATGTGGGCATCCCAGGGACTGAGCTGGCTGACCGTTTGGCTTCCAGCTGCAGATATGCAAATCCACGTCGAATCTCTCATTGCCCAAAAGTGGAATGCCATCTGGAGTGCTACTGCTCATAGTAATAAACTCCGTACAATCAAGGAGCCCACTGCAGTTTGGCATTCCTCCTTCAGCTCCTCTCAGAAGGAGTCCACTGTTTTGTGTCGTTTACACTTTGGTCATACCCAGCTCACCCATTGTTTCCTCCTACATTACAACCCAGCCCCACAATGTGGTTGTGGAGCCAGACTGATGATATCTGACATATTGGTGGAATGTCCCTTTCTATTGGCCCTTCGTATTAAGTATAGTCTTCCTGATTCCCTAAATTTAATATTACCAGACGATCCTCAGTTGGTTGAATTGGTTCTCAGTTTCCTCTGTGAAAGTGTGTTTTATTTCCAGATATAAGGCTCCACCTTACTCTTGGAGCAGGGGCAGGTTGGTAGTGTTTGGGACTTCTTTTCCAGTCTTCTCGGTCTGTGACCCCATGACTGCCCCTTTTTTCCAGTTTTTAGCTTTGGTCTAATCTTTTATGCCTCTTACTGTGTGTGTTTAATGTTCATTATTTTATAATTTGACTCCCCTGACTGGATACGTCCACTTTTAGTGGACCCTCTTTCTTCTGTGATTAACTTTGGAATTGCGGGACTGATGACATCACTGTCTGTTCCCATAACCCCTTGCAGTTAATCAATCAATCAAGATAAATCGTCTCCTATAAGAAATTTCTGCCCTCTTACATTAGATGGTGGCACATTGTCTATTTCATTCGATAGTTCATTGAAGTAACTGTTGATGGTTTCTGGTGTTACACCGGCTCTGGAGTGTTTTATGTTGTGACACACTCACACTGCCAATTGATCTTTTTATTGCCTCTTCCACAAAATCACTACCAGGGAGATTATCCTTAAACCTTTTCACCTCCTCCCCCTTTCTGACCAACAAATCCTTTAGTAAAAATCTTAAGGTTGTAGAGTCGATAGGATAGCCTTATTTGCTGCATATTTTCAATCTATCTACAAACAGCTTCTCTTCTTCAAAATACAAGGTAATTTGTCCATCCTGATATTTAATGTTGAGGTCTCATTTCAGGTGCCTGTGTAGTACATTACAATGAATCCCATGTTTTTTTAGCTGCTTTCCACAGGTTAACACCAAATTCAATGTGAGAGAGGGTATTTTTTTTATATGTATGATCAGGTCTGTGTTTTCTGTAACCGCCTCCAGCGATGAGTTTGTATCTCCATGGCATATCTGAGCACCAACTCTGAAACAAGAAAGATATGTTAGTTATGCATATAACATAATTATAGAATGAATAATAGGCTTCTATGTAGTATTAATATGGGATAATAGGACCTTTTTTGTGATGTGAATAGGAACACCAGAATTGTTATGTTTCTATTCGTCCCACAAACTTTAAAAACCAAAACTAAGAAATATGAAAATTCTCAGAGCTGATTTCATTAAAAGTAGAAGAAAAATCAACCCCTACTATTTTATATTAATGTTATAGGTAGTATTTATGCCATCAACCCTCATATGTATAATATCGTTTACTTACCAGAGAAGTTCGAAGTAGGTAGGCTTGAAAACTTTTGAGGCAGACACTAGGATAAATGTCAACCTACTGTGCTGCCAAACAAACAAAACATAATATCCTTGTTGGTGCAAAGTGTTGCTAACTCAAAAATATTAATAGTTAAAAATAACAGCACAAACATATTTTATCCAAAGTAATTATGTATATGAAGTTTTGTCTCTATTCACCCCACTGTTTCTATTCACCGCTTTTCATGGTAAAACATTTTTGTTATTAAGAGGGAAGTCATAGAAAGTAATTCAAACAAAAATAAGATTATAAAAATTATGACTGTTGAACAAGATGACAATTTTCTGAGGGGAGCATGCAAAAAACGTCAAAATGGCATGAAGTTTACCACATGGTGGGATTGCAAATGCTTTGTATTTCAGCACAACCACACAAAGTAGGTAGAAATCACGCCATCTAAAGTCTGTGTAACATCACAGAGCCAGGTCATGTTCTGAATCAAGAAATAAGCCTGCTTAGAGCAAGATAAGCATCCACACACACACACACACACACACACACACACACACACACACACACACACACACACACACACAGTATAATGACATCCAGAGCACCAAGATGACCGAGTGGCACCACACACTACTTTCAGAGGAGTCCTGCTTCTTGTTATAGCAGCACAGTGGGTGTACTTAAGGAGAACTAATGTTGTTAGATTATACTCATCATTTTCACAAGGGGCTACCACCTGTAAGATTCTATGGAGTACCATTGGGTACAAAATGGTATACTTCTGGTAAACATATCTGGTAATTCAGGAAGCAAATCCACACAATAAACTCAGTTTCAGTGTGGGCAACAGTGGGGTGAGACCACTGTTGTTTTTGCCTCCCTGCGCTAATCAAACCAATTTGGATAGTGTTACATCTCTTACATTTTAAGGTTAGTGGATGTGCCATATATTTGAAGTTTCAATGATGTTATTTTTCAATAAGACATTGCAAGACTGCATATGATCTGTGTTGTCCTTACCCATCTTGACACAGAGGGCATCCAACTACTGCCTTGGACAGAACTTTCTCCAGAAATCTCACCCAGTGAAAACCTAGTCATGGGTTGTCGTGGACCAGCGGGGCACCACTTGCCAGCACTGTGATTGATGAACTCTAGCATGCAGATGAAGCACTGTGGAGTGATGTAATGAATCTGTTATCCAAATTCACTTCGACTTGATATCCAGCCGGGTTAGAGGGATTGTTGTTGCCAGAGGTGGCAGTTCTATGTATTAAATTTCACACCCATACCAGCACTTCATACTGGTCCCGACTGGTCATTCAGTACCACCGGTCCACTGTGCCAGCCTTTGCCACTGGCATCGTTCATATTCTGTATGAAGGGGTATGGGGTAGTAATATCATTCTCCCAGCCATTGTCAATTTCCCAGACCTTGGAGCGGCTACTTCTCACACAGGAAGCTCCTCAACTGGCAACACAAAGCTGAATGCAGCCCATTTCAGTTCTCCCACCAAGGAGAAATCTCTGGCAGTACAAGGAATGGAACCCACGTCGTCTGCGCAGGAATCAGACATGTTGCCCACTTAACTGTAGTGGCAAAGAGTTTCACATCCCGTATATCCACAGATCAGCGACAAATTTAATTGTGTATTTTTGTAATATATTGTACAAGAACAATAAGTAAAATTCCATTATTGGCAGTGTAGTCTCAATCTTAGTCTTAGTTTCAAAAATTTTGAATTGTGCTATATGTTATTTTACATTAAATTAATTTCTGTAAATTTCATTTCATGGACAAATATGCTAATATGAGTGTATTAAAAACCAGAATTCAAGTTAAAGGAATGGAAGAAACAGCCTGCAGGAAAAAGAGGCAATGGTTACTGGAATAAACACACATTACACTTTTTATCTGTAATAAAATCAGTATTAAGTTTGTAACAGGTCAAGTGATAACAACGTCTTTCCTGAAACATTTTGTGTTTTCTAGTGACTGATTTGGTGCAGTTAGCTGACACGTTTCATGTAATGATGGAAGCTGTTTTGTTTGAGACACTATTGTGACTGTGCACACTATGCTACAATGAATATATTTTAATTGCCACTACTTTTAATTTTAATTTCCAGTTTGGTGCTTAATTAATTTTTTTGATTGGTTTGGAACAATATATAGTGAAAGAATTTGGTCCTGTCATAAGTTAAATGATTTCATGCTACATGGATTTGTTTGAGCAGATAAATCAGTTAACAGAAAAAATTAGTAGCCTGATCATGGCCATTGCAACTATGGTTGAGTCACAAAAGAACTGTCAATGGAAGTAGGCAGCACGAGTGAATCACAAAATCAATTGCCAGCGCAGCCATTTTGGAACAAGCTATATAGGTAGAAGCAGTCGAGGAGATGCCGACTGAATATGAATATACAATTTTAACACCTAATAGAAAATGCTGTTTAGAGTTGTTTTTTCCCCTTTGCAAATGTATGTTCACAACACAATTTGATTGGTTGCATTAAGATGACACCAACTACTACTTTTAATTACTATCCTTACAGCCCTTTTCTGTAGTTTGAAAACAGTGTTCATGCTTATGTGCATAACAAAACTCCATAGCTATGAACTGAATGTACATGGAAATACTGTCACCACAAGACACTAGCTATTACACACTGCTGACATGGCACTAAGGACACAATATGCTGCTGATATTCTCCTTGGCAGTATCTTGAAGTGCCACCTACATCAGTTAACAATCAACACTCATCCCTAAAAACTTTGTGTTTGCTACACAGTATATAGATTTATCATTTATGCTATGGTGCTTTCTCTCTCTAAGCTAAAACTTATGCTAATTGTTTTCTTTATGTTTAGTTTTAATTTATTACATACCACTAAACTGTACTCATTAACGACAGCTTCATTACATTTAACATTAACTCATTACAAACTGTTCAATTGTACACATTAATGATGGTTTCATTTTCCTTCTCATCTAGAAGTTCTAGTGTTTTATTGGAAACAATAATGTTCTTGCCATCAGGAAAGAGAATTCTTCCTCGGTGTATTACACTGTTTAAAAGGTCTATGGTCAATATTAATAACATAACTGGTCATAATGAGAGTACATTAACATTAATCATAATTTGTCACTGTAATTTAGAGACATAGCATACAGTAACTACTTCTGCTTGTGAATGTGTAACCTGATTTTTTCCACATTCATGAAAGCCCTCCTTGATGATATTTACAGAAAATAATGTGTGAACGAATGCATTAATTCAAGAAGTATGCATTGTACAGTAATTTATCACATATGACACACTGTATTCAGCGGTGAAAATTTACTGTGAAGGGCATCAGATGATTTATGGAGTTCATTTTTATTAAGTCCCCTTTTCTTGACACAATCTTACTAGATACAACACATAACCACAATTTGGCAACAATTTTGTCACTGCAAGGCAAGCTTTTCATTTTCGAATATAGTTTTTACCTCTACGGATCCCTCTAGTATCACAGAAGTTACTCCCTGATGTCTGAACACAAGTTTTCGCACCCTGTAACTTCTTCTTGTTAATGTTTTCCACATATTTCTGTCCTTGCTGATCGTGTGGAGAACATCATTTCTTATCTGACCAGTCCACCTAATGTACAGCATCCTTCTATAGCTCCACATCTCAGACACTTTGATTCTCTTCTTTTCAGCTTCCTCCACAGTCTGTGGTCAGAAATTTCGTCTGCAAAATAAGGACAGTGTTTAATTCTAGTAGTCGTCTTTTGATCAGGAATGCCCCCTTCTCTTGTGCTAATCTGCATTTCATGTTATTCTTGCTTCACCTGTCATATGTTATTTTGCTCCCACGGTACAAGAAGCCCTTCACTTCATCTACTTTGAACATCCCAGTTTTAATGATAATTTTGTCACTAAACCCCAACCACATTTCTGCTACTCCTCGTCAGTTTCATCTACCTTCTGTTAACTCTCAGTGCATATTCTGTGCTCACTAGACCGTTCATTTCATTCTGTATGTCCTGTAAGTCTTTCTCACTTCCACTGAGAATAAAAATGTCATCAGCAAGTCTTATCACTGATATTGTTTCACCTTGAATTTTAATCCCACTTCTCAGTCTATCTTTTATTTCCATCATTGCTTCATTGATCTACAGACTGAACAATAACCCAAACACTTCATTCTTGGTCACCATTCTTATTGTTCCTTATTGGTTCTTATACATATTGTGTATTACCCATCTTTCCCTAGTTTCCACCCATTTTTTCTGAGAATTTTGAACATCTTGCACCATCTCACATTGCTGAACACTTTTTGTAGGTTGGCAGATCCTATGAAGGTGTCTTCATTTTTCTTAATTCTTGCTTCATTTATCAAGTGCAATGTCAGGATTGCTTTTTGCTGGATTTACCTTTCCTAAAGCCAAATTGATTGTCACCTAAACGATTCTTGATTTTATTTTCCATTCTTTTGCATATTATTCTCATCAGCAACTTTGAGGCAAGAGCTGTTAAGCAGATTCTACTATAGTTTTTGTGCTTTTCTGCCCATGCTATTTTGGAGACTGTGTGGATAATAACTTTAAAAAATTCGGATGGTATGTTTCCATTCTCACATATTCTACACACCAACTTGAATAGTTTGCAGCATTGACAAGTACAAACAATATATCTGTCATCGTAAGTTCTTTGAGTCTGAACTTAATGACCCAGGCCATCTTGTTTGTTCAGTTTGCTGTATGATGTGTTGTAATGTGGACATCTGTAGGAAATATACTGATCCTTACGGAAATCAGTGTGTTTCTTTGGGCTACAACCCAACAGAAATCCCACAGTGGTGACCCCAAGTAAGAATTTGCATGCCGGCTTTGTTGATGCCTTCGTTTGTTCCACTTGGCCATGTATCCTGCCATGCAGCACGAGGATATTGAAGCTCCTGCACCTAAAACGGGACATTTTGTCACTTCACCACCACCTGGATTCTACAACACGTTTCCTGCAGTTTCATCACCTCAACACTTTCGCCATTCGACAATGTGACATGTCACTGCAGACTCAGGCTTTGCCTCTCTAGTGATTGTGCATCGACATGTGCATTTCCAAAACATTAATGAGGAGAGCAAAGTTCCTGAATTTCATCATGCTGACGTGGATTCTGCAATTTCGTGCATAAACTATGTATCAGACGGTTGCTGTCCGAGCGACTGTTACAACAGTGTCGTGTGCAACAGCACCTTTGTTAGGACAGACGATGTGTACTGACAGAGTTCCCATGATGTCCGAGCGCTTCACCACTTCACCAGTTTACAAAGTGGACAATGCCCAGTGTATATCACGAACAATTGAAAGACAGTGTCCGTCCCCCGTGACCATTCGGCCCCTCAGTGCACTTTACTGGCCCCCACTTGGTGTGAACAGTGTGCCGTGTAGTGATACTAACTGTGGTTTCTGCCCCTCCAAACATGCCCTAGCTCGTCATGTCAACAACCCGGTGGGAACATTTTACTGTGCTGGTCTGTACACGTCCGTTATTCAACCTCCCCACCACCACCACCGAAAGTAAACTTGCAGGGGATTTCAGCTGCAGCCATTCCTCCACTTGCTTTTCACATGGCGCCGGCTGTGCCTTCTGCGGTGGGACTACCATGCTGTGAACATAGCAGTGGACAGTTGTACAGCAGCATTTCCTGGTACTTCAATGCCATTCTCATCTCCTCCTACAGACTGCTCGATCGCACCCTACGCAGTGCCTGCCATCTGCGTCTATCGCACCGGTCCAGCACTCATGTCATACGAGTGATACGAGGGACTCAGATACAGAACTAGCTGCACCTTCATCACCACCACTAGGCCGCTTACTGAGGCTGCCTACGCTATCTGAGGACAACCCAGCAATCCGGTTTGTACTGGCGGAGACCTCGTTCTAACTGTACCACGTAACCCATGACAATTCAAAATTCCTGTGCTTCACGACTCAACTGCACGGGCACACAGACCTGATCTGTGACTTATTTCTGACACTGCTGCTAATTTCAAACGACGATTTCACAAAACAGACTATCATCGAGTGCTCTCAAGTTCCCCACAAGAGGTTATTCTGTGAATACTGTGCGAGAAACATCTCAGCGACCGCACCCCATCCCAGCTTTGGCGCCGGCTATGCCTTCTGGTCAGTAAGCAGATGATGCTGGACAAAACTCTGTGGTTGGTGTGGTTATCAAAACTGCCTACAGATCTCCAGGTTCATCTTCTCGTAAATACCCTGGAATCCATCGATTCGCATTTGCAGATGGCTGACCAGGAATTCACTCACTCACCAGTGCCACCAGCTGGAGCACAAGCAACAGGTTGGCACTCCTGTACCAGTAGCTCACACGGCCACAGGCATGGGCAGGCCACGTTCTGCCCCCCAGACTGCTGCGCCAACTGGCACCCTGCATGTGCCCTCTCTGCCCACCGAGCCGCTGCATATTGTGCCTGCACCGACCACTCCAGTGTATGAACCCAAACACACAGAGGACGACTGGCCACCTCCTCTCCAAACATACTCTCACTGTTGGTACCACACAGTATTCAGCTACTATCCAAAAAAATGCCACCCCCTATGCAAGCATCCAAAAAGCCGATCGTCTGATAAGTGGCAACCCATGCTACATTCCATCCACACCTCCATCCTATTGAATGGCTGCCTTAACGTCAAATACATTACTGGACATTAAAATTGCTACACCATGAAGATGAGGTCCTACAGACACAAAATTTAACCGCCAGGAAGAAGATGCTGTGATATGCAAATGATTAGCTTTTCAGAGCATTCACACAAGGTTGGCGCCGGGGTCGACACCTACAACGCACTGACATGAGAAAAGTTTCCAACCGATTTCTCGTACACAAACAGCAGTTGACCGGCATCGCCTGGTGAAATGTTGTTGTGATGCCTCTTGTAAGGAGGAGAAATGCGTACCATCACATTTCCGACTTGATAAACGTCGGATTGTAGCCTACCGCGATTGTGGTTTATCGTATCGCGACATTGCTGCTCGCGTTGATTGAGATCCAATGACTGTTAGCAGGTTAGCAGAATATGGAATCGGTGGGTTCATGAGGGTAATACGGAACGCTGTGCTAGATCCCAATGGCCTCGTATCACTAACAGTTGAGATGACAGGCATCTTATCCGCATCGCTGTAAAGGATCGTGCAGCCATGTCTCGATCCCTGAGTCAACAGATGGGGACATTTGCAAGATAACAACCATCTGCACGAACAGTTCAACGACGTTTGCAGCAGCATGGACTATCAGCTCGGAGACCATGGCTGTGGTAACCCTTCACGCTGCATCACAGACAGGAGCGCCTGCGACGGTGTACTCAATGACGAACCTGGGGCCACGAACGGCAAAACGCCATTTTTTCGGATGAATCCATGTTCTGTTTACAGCATCATGATGGTCGCATCCGTGTTTGGCGACATCACAGTGAACGCACATTGGAGGCTGTATTCGTCACCGCTATACTGGCGTATCACCTGGTGTGATGGTATGGGATGCCATTGGTTACACGTCTCGGTCACCTCTTGTTCGCATTGATGACACTTTGAACAGTGGACGTTACATTTCAGATGTGTTACGACCCCTGGCTCTACCCTTCACTCGATCCCTGCGAAACCCTACAATTCAACAGAATAATGCACGACCGCATGTTGCAGGTCCTGTACGGGCCTTTCTGGATACAGAAAATGGGGCTGCTGCCCTGGCCAGCACATTCTCCAGATCTCTCACCAATTGAAAACGTCTGCTCAATGGTGGCCGCGCAACTCGCTCGTCACAATATGCCAGTCACTACTCTTGATGAACTGTGGTATTGTGTTGAAGCTGCATGGGCAGCTGTACTTGTAAAAGTCATCCAAGCTCTGTTTGACTCAATACCCCGGTGTATCAAGGCCGTTGCAACAGCCAGATGTGGTTGCTCAGGGTACTGATTTCTCAGGATCTATGCACCAAAATGGTGTGAAAATGTAATCACATGTCAGTTCTAGCATAATATATTTGTCCAATGAATACCTGTTTATCATCTGCATTTCTTCTTGATGTAACAATTTTAATGTCCATTAGTGTGTTATTCTTTGAGTCGCAGCTTCCTCATGGACACCGGCGCTGACGTCTCAGTCGTACCTAAATCGATGGTTACATGCCCCCTCACACACACACACACACACACACACACACACACACACACACACACACACACACACACACACACACACACACACACACACACACACACGCACACACACACTCCTGCAAGCCATGATCTCATCTACCCTCCAGACCTGCAGCTCCATCGAGCTTCAACTCTGTCTCTCTAATGGCCTCTCCCTCCCCTGGATCTTCTACGTGGCGGACATTGCAGAACTGATCCCGGAAATCAACTTATCACACCACCACCTGTCTCCAAACATTGTTCGAGGTTCTCTATTTCACCACACCTCTAACTCTCACATCCCATGTGACCATGCTCCGCCAACTGCTTGAAGTGTAAACGTCGTTAACTGTTTTGTGAATCAGTGCATGGCTCTCGTGAGAAGGACTTGTGCAACTGTGAATCGCGTCCTGGCGGGAAGTGTCGAGACATGTGCTCTCTACTGTGAGAATGCCGTTTTGAAATATCCCATTGCATGCGCTGAGGATGAGCTTGCTGCGATCACCGCCCACATCAATTGACACCGTTCAGCAGCATCAACACCCGAGCCTTCATCCGCCGCACCCGACAGCTCTGCTGACAACAGCGCGCAGGTTAGCAAGACCACACCTATCTCGTGTGACTCAGTGACTCCAGTCTCAACCACACAGTGTTACCACCCCATCAAATGTGTTCTGCTCAACATCTCTCTAACCTCTTTCACCAACTGACACTCTTGCACCTTACAACAATCCACCTGTCTGGGCTCTGACCACGCTGCATGCGCGCCTGCACAGTGTTGATAAAAATTCTCCCACTCTCACACCTCCTCACACGGCTCGCTCCATAGCTCCAAACAAGCTAGCAGTGCCGCTACTGCCGAGCGTGCCTGTGTTGCACACTATGGGCAATAGACAGCCTCTGCGCACATCACTGACACCCGCCTCATGCTCAGCACTCGCAGACTGCCATCTGCACCGCCGTAAAGATAAAAAAATGTGACTTTTTCACTGCCATTCCTCTCTCGAAAAGAGAACTATGCTGCTTCCAAGCCATGCGCCCCTAATAAATCGATCAATACCACACCCCACACGCACACAGTCATTGAATATTCAGTTTCCCCCCTCACGAATGGAACTGTTCATCACATCGTCACGTCCAAGGGCCCACCTTTTCGCCACAAGGCTTGCTGTCTTAACCCACTTGAGTTACGCTAGGGTCGCCAGCAAATACAGGAGCTTTATGAGGTGGGAATTTTACAGCCCTCCAATAGTAGCTGTACATCACCCACACACCTCACCCCTAAACAAGATGGCTCCTTTCGTATGTGTGGCGATTACAGACGCTTTAATGCTGGAAATGTGATGGACTATTACCCAATACCAAACATTTCCGACTTCACTCATCTTCTTGTGGATGCTACAATTTTCAGTGAACTGCATTGTAAATGCACTTATCACCAAATCCCAATCGCACCAGAATACATTCCAAAAACAGTGATAATCACCCCCATTGGGTTGTACAAGTACAATTTCATGCTACTCGGGTTAAAAGGCATTGCTTTATTGACTCACTCTTACTTCACTTCGACTTCTGTTTCGTATATCTCGATGATATCCTGATCTTCAGCAAATCAGCGCAAGTTCACAAACATCACATAACTATAGTAAAGGACATTCTCTCTTCAAACAGAGTTGAGATCAACACCGACAAACTGCAACTGCGCCAACAATCTGCCCAATTCTTGGGGAACACAGTCTTGGCCGCCAATAATAATCATACCCTTGAATCAAAGGTACAACCAATCTTATCCATGCCATGCCCTATCACATACAAAGAGCTACGTTGGTTCCTGGGAACCATAAACTACTAGTGTCGTCATTTGCCTGCAGCAGCCAACACCCAGGCCGCCCTCACTAACGCCATTGCCGGCAAGCAAACTAAAGGGATGCACCCTATTCCATGGACGGAACCAATGTGTGCAGCCTTCCAAGCCCTGAAAGACTCTCTCGCACAAGCCATTACCCTCGCTCATCCAATCTTGGATGCTGAACTCTTCAACACCACGGATGTCAGTGACTCTGTGGTAGGCGTGGTCCTACAACAATGCCGCAACAATGTGGTCATGCCACTTCAGTTCTATTCAAAGAAACTTTCACACACCCAAAAGAAATACTCAGCCTTCGGCTGCGAACTTTTAGCGGTTTATGAGCCAGTGAAACACTTCCACGCCAATGTCATGGGCCGACCTTTCCACATCCTGACTGACCAGAAACCAGTATCAGATGCCATATGCAACCCCCTCTCGGCATCCCCCCCCCCCCCCCGTCACTTTTGGCATTTCGATTTCATCTCTCAGTTCTCTACAGACATCCGCCATATCAAAGACACCGACAACATCATTGCAGATTTCCTTTCCCACATTAGCACCATCTCAATGGTCGACGACCTTTCCTACCTTGCATCCCTACAGAACCAGGACGAGGATACACAGCAACTTCTCAACAGCACCTCCACTATGCTGTCTTTCACCAAAGCAAAATTCGCCAGCATCCAAGAGGAAGTCCGGTGTGACTCCTCCACTAACACCCTAGAACCCCTCATCCCCATCCCCCTCCACCTTCCAGTTTTTGACATATTACATTCTCTAGCACACCCCAGAATTAAGTTATCGACACGCATTGTGTCCAAATGATTCTTGTGGTGAGACATGAAGTGCGATTGTCAGATCTGGCCCCGGAACTGCATCACCTGCCAGCGCAATAAAGTCACCAGCCACACTGTTCCACCTGTTCGCAAATTCGACATTCCACCTGGCTGCTTTCACCATGTACACCTAGACCTCATCGCACCCTTTCCCCCCCACAGAGGGCTTCTGTCATGTTGTTTCTTGCATCAAGCATTTATCTCAGTGGGTAGAGGCCGTACCTCTCACCAACATAACCATCAAGACAACACTGCAGTGTCACGACAGTCTTTAGACCAAGCCCCTCCCGTTGGTACTCCTTGGCCTACAGTCATCGTACAAACCAGATATCAAGGGCACCACAAGTGAGTTCATCTATGGTGAAAACCCTGTCCTCCCTGGGGAGCTGTTACAACCTACCTCCCCCGACAATCCCACCCCTCTTCCTGACTTCATAAGCCGCATTTTGTGAAAATTTCCATGACCCCTGTCTAGCCATACCTCCCTTCCCTCCGACTCCCCCCCCCCCCCTGCTCCTACTTGCCCTCTGATCTCCTTTCATGCAAGTTCGTTTTTCTCTGTGATGACAGTGTCCGGGCCCCATTTGTCCCACCATATTAAGGCCCATACGAGGTCATGAGCCACCCAGCTAACACGATGGACATCCAGATTAAAGGTTTGCCACTCACTGTTTCTGTCCATTGTGTGAAACTGGCATGTCTTTCATGCCTGACAACATTATGCACCTCCCAGCACTGAGGACTCACATTCAAGCTATGCCCCCTCAAAGCTGCCACTGCAGCCCTCACCTGAACATGTGTCTGTATCACCATCAATGCCGTTCCTCAGGTTCTCTCTACCTCCTCCCCCTCTATTGGTTCTGCAAACCGACATCCCGCACAAATTTGTGAAGGATGTCACCTTCCTCATCGATGACAATCACATCTTCATCGTGCCGCAAGACAACTCACCCCACCCGACAGGGGATCTGGTTTGTCAGTCGATTGCTGGCTTCCGCCTGCTCCCACTTGGGGTCGATTACATGCTCCTCTGAGCTACGGTAAACCCCCTAGGGAGGGTCACAGTTCGAATGCTGCCAGCCAGTCACGCAGGGGACACAGTCCTTCCCTACACAACTTCATCTTCACATGCAGGCCTACGCCTCTTCCATCCACATCACCTACAGGAGTTACACATCTACCTCCCAGCATGGGCCCTGCCAAAACAACCTCTGGAGATGAACATCCCCATCAGATCACTGCTGTCTCCATCACCACATTCACCACCGGACATGCCCCCCCTTCCACTGCACTCAAACTGTGCACCACACTGCAGAGGGCAGTTTTGTGGCATCGAGAAGTATGAATGATATATCTCCGGCATTGCAAGTTCTTTGACTCTGAACCTAACGGCCCACACCATCTTCCTTGTTAAGTTCACTGTATAATTTGTTGTAATGTGGATGTCTGTAGGAAATATACAATTCTTACAGAAATGAGTGTGTTTCTTTGGGCTACAACCCAACAGAAATCCCACAAATTGTTTGGTTGCCACATCCTCCAGACTGTTTAGAAATTCCAAAAGAATGTTAGCTATTCCTTTCATCTTATGTAATCGCAGTTGTTCTATATCTTTGTTAAAATCTGACTGTAGTACTGGACCACGTATGTCATTCCATATTGATTCTCAATTCTTCTATCTCATCAGACAGTACCTCACAGTCACAGAGGACTTTAATATACTCTTTCCATCCATCTGTTCTCTCCACCACACTTAACAGTGGAATTCCTCTTGCAGTCTTAATATTGACTCCTCTGCTTTGAATTTCATTCAAGGTTGTTTTGATTTTTCTGCATGCTGAATCTGTCCTTCTGATGACCATTTCTCTTTCGATTACTTCACATTTTTCCTGCTGCCCTTTCGCCATAGCTTCCTGTGATACTTATTTATTTCATTCCTAAGCGACTTATATAGCTGAATTCCTTTCTTTTCCTGAGCATTGTTGTACTTCCTTCTTTCATCAATAAATTGAAATATTTCTCCACTGTTATCTTCCTTGTAATTGTAGTGTCCTTCCAACTTCTATGACTGCCCTTCTTGGAGATGCCTCTTCAACTGAACTGTATACTGCTGTACTCATTACAACAGTATATACAGCCTTATAGAATTAAAATATACATAATCATTCCTCAGTATTTCAGTATCCCACTGCTTCATAATTACCAAATTCTAGTCTGTGTCTATATCTGCTTCTGGGTATGCCTTATAATCCAATATTTAATATCAGAATCACTTTCTGACCCAGATGTAATCCAGCTGGTATCCTCCCAAGCATTTTCCAAGTATACTATCAACACTTGTGATTTTTTAACAGTGAATTTGCTATTACCAGTTGAAATTGTGACATGAAAGGCACATATATCACTGTGTGGTATTTGATTCTTTTTTTTTCTGATTGTCTCGGCTATTTTTGAGGAGAGTACATAATTTGCCGACTCAGAAAGAAAGCTTCACATTATCTTGTTACAACCAAGTGGGCCCTCATGTTCACCCCAAGGTCTCACTTGACGACAGGAGGTCAGTCACAGAGGCTCTGAAGGAAGGATGTGGGTCCCCAAACCACTGCAGCTTGTAGACATCAGTTGGACTCAGCCCTGGCTCCACACTTTGTCAGCAAATGCAGTTTGCTCCTTCAAATGCAATCTGCTCCTATGACACTACGTGCCCCTAGTGTATAGTGAGAGTGACAATCATGTTCCTGTAAGCAAATCAACGAACAGTGCCTTCTCTAACAAATACTGAATTTAGGATGAACTGCGGAAATCACAACCAAAAATCTAAAATTATCATAATCTCCACATTGACAGTCTTGGGCTTGAAATGCAGTTTTATACCCTGGTGCAAAAGTCTGTGACAGGCTGCCAGCAGAAATGACACAAGAGATTGAAAATCCCCAATATTTGAAAATAAAGTAAAAGAACACGTCATTAGCTACTCTTAATATTCCTTATAATATTTGCACTCAGAGCTGTAAATTTACATTAACTCTAACATTGGTATTCAACAAATCTTGTTTTAACTATTAAATATTCTACTGATAATGTTACATTTGGTGTTGTTGTTGTTATCATCATCGTCTTCAGTCCAAATCTGGTTTGATGCAGCTCTCCATTCAACTCTATCCTGCGCACGCCTCTTCTTCACCGAATAACTACTGCAACCTACATCCATCTGAAACTAATTACTGTATTCATCTCTTGACCTCCCTCTATAAGTTTTACCTCCCACACTTTCTTCCAATACTAAACTGATGATCACGTGTTTCAGCCAGTGTCTTTTTAACTGATCCCATCTTTCAGTCGAGTTTTGAGGCAGATTTCTTTTCTCTCCAGTTCAATTCAGTACCTCACCTTTAGTTATATGGTCTATCCCCTCTGACTTACAGCATTCTTCTGTAGAACTACATTTCAAAAGCTTCTATTCTCATCTTGCCTGAACTGCCTCACTTTCATAAATGGCCACACACCTGACAAATACCTTCAGAAAAGGCTTCCTAACACTTAAATATATTAGATTTTTTTTTCTTCAGAAATGCTTTTCTTTGCATTGCCAGTATACATTTTATATCCTCTCTACTTCAGCCATCTTCATTTTGCTGCACAAATAGCAAAACTCATCTGCTACTTCTCATAACCCATTTCCTAATCTAATTCCCCGTTATTTCCTGATATACTTCAACTACATTCCATTACCCTTGTTTCACTATTGTTGTTGTTCTTCGTCTTATATCCACTTTTCAAGACACTATCCATTCCGTTCAATTGCTCTTCCAAGTCCTTTGCAGAACTAAAATGTTATTGGCAAACATCAAAGTTTTTATTTCTTCTCTCTGAACGTTAATTCCACCTCTAAATTTTTGTTTTGTTTTGTTTCCTTTACTGCTTGCTCACTGTACATCTGTTTCAAGTAATAGATAAAAACGCCAGGTGAGTGGGAGAAGAAGAGGATTCCTCCTAATACACATGAATATACAGGCAATAATCAAGTAGCAATTCCCTAAATTATTTGTGTGAATAGATTATCATACTTAATTTGTTGTTAGTATACTATAAAGAAGCAGGCAGAAGTAGCTGCTTCTACAAGTTAAGATGTAATCTCACTCACTCCTCATTCCTGAATTAATGGTGGAATTCACAGAATGCTGTGAGAATGAACGAGTGAATGGTTGAAAAGCATAAGGCAATTTCTAGGACTTACTTGTTCAAAATATTTTTTCAGTTTTTATAAATAATGCATTCAGCAACATTTGAGTGCCACAAGCCTCTTAATTTATCTTATGTTGCTCATTAGGACAAAATTATGACCATAATTTAAATGAAAGGCGACTGTTTTGGACATAAAATCTGGCAAATCAATAGGAGATGGACTAAGGAATATCTATGCTAGTTTTCAAGACACAATAAGAGGCCAAGTAGATGACTTAATGAAAGAGGGACAGGCAACATTAGAAAACATCTAGGAGCAAGTGATATTCATTTTCCCATTATACCAGAAACAAGTCACACACATTCTAAAGTTGTCTTCTGCCATCCGTGTTTTTCATTATTGAAGAAACACATGAAATATTTTATGACATACGATGAATGACAAAGTATTCCGTGTGGGTAAACAACCATTTTATAAACATAATCTTTGATAACCCCAGGTCACTTCTCAAACATTTGTGTATATTATAGAATAACTCATCTACTGAGATTTGTGTCTTGGTTATTATGTAAACCCTGTTCTCCTTGCCTAGTTTCACTACCTTGTCAAGGAATAAGTTACCCATCTGTACTCATTACAGTTCATATTATTTTGTCTCCTATGATATATAGCACCTTGCCAATCATTATATCTGCATCTGTTGTTTGGATTTGGCTGGTTCTGGTAGCTTGGTTCCTAGCCACGGCCACCTGTTTTTAGATAACCATTGTTTCCCCAATAACTGAAATTTCTCTGCTTATTATCTGGTCGTGACACATATGGTTGCCAATGGTGGCTGTTGTTCTTGTTACTATAATGGTTGTATCTATTGCTTTGGACACATGACCATACATTTCAATTGTCTCCTTGCCCTCAGTCATCTTCATGTATGAGAGCTATGGAATCCAATACCGAGAGAAAATACACAAAGTCAGTTCAGGTACAGTAATTAATTTTCTCACAAATTCGGAAGCAATCTACTTTTCAAGATTTTTAACACATCTACATGTGAAAGATATGTTGTTGTTGTTGTGATCTTCAGTCCTGAGACTAGTTTGATGCAGCTCTCCATGCTACTCTATCCTGTGCAAGTTTCTTCATCTCCCAGTACCTACTGCAACCTACATCCTTCTGAATCTGCTTAGTGTATTCATCTCTTGGTCTCCCTCTACAATTTATACCCTCCACGCTGCCCTCCAATACTAAATTGGTGATCCCTTGATGCCTCAGAACATGTCCTACCAACCGATCCCTTCTTCTAGTCAAGTTTTGCCACAAACTCCTCTTCTACCCAATCCCATTCAATACCTCCTCATTATTTATGTGATCTACCCATCTAATCTTCAGCATTCTTCTGTAGCACCACATTTCGAAAGCTTCTATTCTCTTCTTGTCCAAACTATTTGTCGTCCATGTTTCACTTCCATACATGGCTACACTCCACACAAATACTTTCAGCAACGATTTCCTGACACTTAAATCTATACTCGATGTTAACAAATTTATCGTCTTCAGAAACGCTTTCCTTGCCATTGCCAGTCTATATTTATATCCTCTCTATTTCGACCATCATCAGTTATTTTGCTCCTCAAATAGCAAAACTCCTTTACTACTTTAAGCGTCTCATTTCCTAATCTAATTCCCTAAGAATCACCCTACTTAATTCGACTACATCCCGATATCCTCGTTTTGCTTTTGTTGATGTTTGTCTTACATCCTCCTTTCAAGACACTGTCCATTCTGTTCAACTGCTCTTCCAAGTCCTTTGCTGTCTCTGACAGAATTACATCATCATCGGCGAACCTCAAAGTTTTTATTTCTTCTCCATGGATTTTAATACCTACTCCAAATTTTTCTTTTGTTTCCTTCACTGTGAGAGGCTACAACCTTGTCCCACTCCCTTATATATCATCTTTTGTATATATTTTTTTGATTATTTTTGCAATCCTCCATCTTTGCTGTTGAACCTTTGAAGGTCAAACATTTCTCACTGCAATCATTCTTGAATACCAGTGAGCCAAAACTTGTCTAAAAAGACTTGCTCAAACTGTTCATATGTTTGACAATGTCCTGCAACATCTGCTACCCAGAGCAGTGCACCTCTTACGGTGAATATTTCAATGTAGTGTATTTTTTGTTATTGGTCCAGCTTCATGGCAGTATGTTACAGAACACTCTTGTAAAAGTTAGATGGCAGACCTTTTTTGTCTCTGGGGAAAACACCTGCATTTGGCAATATTTAATAAACTTCCATCCATCAGTATTGACGAAGCACAGGGTCCTATTTCCAGTGAATGTTGTAGTAAAGTGTGGCAGTGAATGGGGTAATTTTGTCTCCAGTATTGGGAGTTCGTTCTACAAGCTAAAACCCTTTTCATTGACTCTGAGAAACTGGAGAGGTGAAAATGTATTTTCTCTTTCATTTGGAATACTGTTTTGCTTGTTTCTAGTCTTTTAACAGTTTTGTTCAAGCTCACTCTGCAAAGAGTCAGTTTAGAATGTATTTGCTGTACAGTAGCATTGATTTTATTTTACTTTTTGTGCATCAATTTTTCGGTGTCAGTTACATAGGTTTGATGCTGCAATACAAACATTTGAATTAGTGTGATATTGTCGAATGCCCCCACATCCATGTGATTGGTCAACTACATTACGTCTTTGTCAATGCATTTTTGTCCTATTTTTATAAACACTTCATCTTCTGATGGTTTTTTTCACTTTGTTGGGATATTCATTACAACCAGCCCGTATTTCTGAAATCTCTCTCTGAATGTATCTATAGCCTAAGCTATCTCATCATGTGCTGTTTTGAGATTGTTTTGCTTTTCAGTGAGTTCACCTAACCTACCAATTGTTTTCTTAAGTTCAACAAGTAATTGTGAAAATTTTTTATCAAAACTTTTTGATGCATCTTCAAATTTTTGATCAAGTTTGCTTGACATATTTGTAAAATCTTGACTGAGAGCATGTGACATATTTGTAATCATCTGTTTGAAAATTTCTACTGTCTCAATCATTGTACTTGGCTTCAGTGAGGTGTTTTTTTCTGATATTTGGGGTACCCTTTTGCTCATAAGCATTTTGTGTTCATGCAATAGCAGACTGTCAGAAATTTCAGTCACCTACAACGCCTCTTCCAAAACTAATAGGTGAAAAATCACTCTCTGTTGACAACTTTGTTGGCAGTGCATCAACTGCTTGCACTGAAATATTTCCTAATAAAATGTGTCTGTCTGTAGTTTTTCTTAAATTGCTAAAAGAAAGGAAAGCAAGGGTCTAATACCACTGAATCGAACTACAGAACACTAATCATTATGATAATTGTTTCTTACCTTCCGCTGATGTGCTCATTTATATAAATTTTCTTTTCAATGTTGATTTTGTATTTCCTTTTACAAGGTGCTATACAAAATTTTCGAGACTGGTGCTGCCATCTGTTGAAAACCTTACCTTTGGACTAATGGTCACCATCACCGTCAAAATGGTTCCTATCCAAAAGTACACACCGGTCCCAGCACTTCTGCACTGGCCAAACATTTTCTGGAAGTCCTGTTCTTTGAGGGTGTTTATCACTGCCAACAACGCTTCTTAAATCCTCTCTAGTGTGTCGAACCAACGGCCTTTCAACTTGAGTTTCAGTTTTGGGAATAGCATGAATTCGCAAGGTGGCAAATCTGGCAAGTTTGGTGTGTGGGGTACAAACACCATGTTGTTTTTTGCCAAAATGGTCCTGGTGAGCAAGGATGTGTAACAGGGCATGTTGTCATGATGCAGCAGCCAGCTCCCTTGAAGTCAAAGTTTGGGCCGTTGTCACCGCACATCTTCATGGAGTTGTCACAAAACGTCACAGTAGTATGCAGAATTCACCACTTTGCTCTTCACCTGTGTCCCTTTTTTGGGTCTTGGAGAGCCCGGGCTCTTCCACTGGGGTGATTGTTGCTTTGTCTCTGGGTCATAACCATAAATCCAGCTCTCATCGCCAGTGATAACCCGTGACAAGAAGGTTGGGTCATCAGATGTGATCTGACGGAGATCCATGCACACTTCAACACTGTGCCTTCTGATCAGCAGACAAAATCCTTGGCACAAATTTTGCACCGACATGATGCATGCCCAATTCATCGGTCAACATCCGTTGACATGTCCCATAACCAATACCCACTTCATCCGCAAGGGCTTAAATGGTTTGACATCGATCCACATGAACCAATTGTTGAAGTTTGGCAACAATGTCTGGCATTCTGCGGCTAATGGGCCTTCCAGTGTGAGCATCGTCTTCGACATCCGTACCGCCAGCCCTGAACCGAGCATGCCACACAAGCAAACGCGTACGGCTCATGCTCTGTGCCCCAAACACTTGTTGAATCATTGCAACGGTCTCTGTAGCACTTTTCCCAAGATTCGCACAGAATTTGATACACACGCGCTGTTCTGTTCACGGATCCATCATAAAATCGCCACACACCAAACACAAAAGTATTACGGAAATCACTGTGGACACACAACACATCCTCTCAGCTGAATGCCACTCTGCGCACTGACTCATCAGATATGCAGCTCTCACCACCTAGCAGTGCAAAGATCTACTACTCCTACTTTCCAGATGGCAGTATTAGTCCTGAAAATTTGATTCCACCTCGCATTGTAGCTTTGCAAATTTCCCTCTCGGCTTTAATTGTTATTGTTTTCTTGCCAATCTCATATCATGCAACAAAGAAAATGTTCATTATTATTATGTGAAAAATAAAATTTTTGACATAGTATCAACAATAGTACTTACATCTGATAAGGCACAGTACCTGTAAGGTCGACAGTCCAATGAAACTACTACTGCTACTAATAATAATAATAATAATAATAATAATAATAATATCAATATAATGGAAGGAAACATTCCACGTGGGAAAAATTATATATAAAAACAAAGATGAGGTGACTTACCGAACAAAAGCGCTGGCAGGTCGATAGACACACAAACAAACACAAACATACACACAAAATTCAAGCTTTCGCAACAAACTGTTGCCTCATCAGGAAAGAGGGAAGGAGAGGGGAAGACGAAAGGAAGTGGGTTTTAAGGGAGAGGGTAAGGAGTCATTCCAATCCCGGGAGCGGAAAGACTTACCTTTGGGGGGAAAAAGGACAGGTATACACTCACACACACGCACATATCCATCCACACACACAGACACAAGCATAAATATGTCTGCTTGTGTCTGTGTGTGTGGATGGATATGTGCGTGTGTGCGAGTGTATACCTGTCCTTTTTTCCCCCTAAGGTAAGTCTTTCCGCTCCCGGGATTGGAATGACTCCTTACCCTCTCCCTTAAAACCCACTTCCTTTCGTCTTCCCCTCTCCTTCCCTCTTTCCTGATGAGGCAACAGTTTGTTGCGAAAGCTTGAATTTTGTGTGTATGTTTGTGTTTGTTTGTGTGTCTATCGACCTGCCAGCGCTTTTGTTCGGTAAGTCACCTCATCTTTGTTTTTATATATAATAATAATAATAATAATAATAATAATAATAATATGCACCACAAAATGTACTGGAAATGATGAATACAAATTATACTGGAACAGAACCATTATAACAGATAAAACAACACCACATAACAAACCTGACATCATTCTCACCAATAAAAAGAAGAAATTAACACAACTAATCAAAATATCCATACCCAATACAACAAATATACAGAAGAAAACAGGAGAAAAAATTGAAAAATACATCCAACTGGCTGAGGAAGTCAAGGACATGTGGCATCAGGATAAAGTTGACATTATACCAATTATACTGTCAACTACAGGAGTCATACCACACAATATCCACCAGTACATCAACGCAATACAGCTACATCCAAACTTATATATACAACTACAGAAATCTGTAATTATTGATACATGTTCAATTACCCGAAAGTTCCTAAATGCAATGTAACATATACTGTACAGTTAAAAGGAAGTCATGCTTGATCAAGGTCCACGTCACTTTCCATTTTTGACCAGACATAACATCTGAGAAAAGAAAGAAAGATAATAATAATAATAATAATATGTGTAATTATATTGTTTTAATGTGTCCCTCACAGAAACTAAAAGAAACATTAGATAAAAGATTTCACAATGACCTTTTGTAAACACTGTGTTAAATGTTTGTCGTTTTTTTGGATACATGTTGCTACCAATGGGTATGAAATTGTGATCACCTTTTACCTCGGGAGTTCATCGTATTTCAGTTCCTCTGAGTTAACTGTGGTCCACCCAACATGTCCTTTATTGTTTCTGTGTAGCATAGACTCAGCAATCTGACATGGTTTTGCGTTCCATCGTACAGAGATTCTTTTTCCATCGATATTTCTTCTTTCACATACAAATAAGTAAAAAATTTTGCGTTCAACAACTTTGGCAATCATATTCTCCATTTAAGCATTTTTATTACAGAGCACTGTTGTGTATGCTCAGTACAGGCATCGCTCTCAACATATCATCAGACCAACGGAAGAAGCTCATTAAAAAAAATTTGGATGAATTCTACTTTCATTTTCTGCTTCATAGATATTTTATTTCTTGGTTATCATTACACTGTACAGTTTACCACAAGTTGTTGAAAGATAATAAAGTTTATAGTCAAAACAAAACAGAAAAATATGACTTTTTTTCTTTCCTTATGTTTTTATACATTCAAAATATCTTAACCAAAAGAGGCCCTTAGCCATCTAATTTACTTTTCGGATTTGCACTTAGCAGTTACTTCCAATTCCCCAAGCTTATTGCATCATTATTAAGTTCTGCATATATTTTTTTGTAAAAGTCCTTGCATCATCTCTGAATGAGGTGCGCCACAAGTATAATAAAGTATCGTGAACTTTGAACACACCTACAAGAAATGCACGAGCATGTAGTTCTTACTCTTTATTTAAGAATACAGTGAATTCAACACAAATGGTCTTTGTTCACTATCAAAAGAAACAAGTAACCAACTTTTTAACTCTTTCTTAACAGGGAAATAAGTTCACAATCAAATGCAAGTACTTGGAACAACAAAGGGAAGACTTTCACAGTTAGAGTTGGTTCACTATAAGTTTACTATCCAATATTTAAGACTTCATTGTCCTTGAGCAGAGCACTTTGGAACAAATTAACACTTACAGTCTATATGAGTACACAGTTTCTACAGTCTTGCCAAGCGAGACTGACAGAATACCAATAGAACTGCAAGCAGGTTCCAAGGTCTCAGGAGCAATGGTGGCCTACAGACAGTGGCTCTGGACCTGCAGCAGACTTCCTCTTTTGGCTGGCTGCATTATAACTGCTGTGAGTGTCTTGGACACGGTCCTAAATACCTGCACAGGGGGAGTTACACTTCTTCCTGATTGGCTGCCCATGGCACTAGCGGTCAAAAGGTTCATGATATGAGCGACCTTTGTTGCTAATGTCATACCCTCTGTACTGTGATCTGCTGTACATGAAGGTACTCTGCAGGTTGCGCTGCAAATCACTGAGTCGGAACATCGTGTAGTCGCAAGGGCTGAGATAGCAGCCAGCCAGACAGTGGTGTGTTGCCTTATGGCATCAGCACTTGGCGGCTTTTGCAACACATCACATAAAATGCACAATACATTTATTCAGCTCAAACTTTTGGACAATTTTGTACTGTTAGGACACTGTCTATACATAAATGTAGGTTGGGGTTTAAAGAGGATAATAAATATTTGTATCTGAAATTGAGAAGCACTAAATATTTTGCCTCGTGGCTCTGATAGTCCAGCATGGTGATTTTGAAATCCCACTGGAGGGTACGGAACTTGATGACAGCCTCTAGATGGCACTGCTAAACCTGCAAATGCCTGTAATCGCATTTGCAGCACTGGCTGCACATTACCACCAGGACATGTCCACCTTGCCAGCCAATTAGTGCTTGTGCCTGCATCTTCACTCTCATATCATTCTCATTACACATCATTGGTGTGGTTTTAGATTATTCAATTTTTTTTATGTTTTTGATCTTGGATCACTTGTTTGGACTATCATTCTATGGTGCTGCTCCATTGTTTGTTCTTTTTGTTGTTGTCCTTGTGTCCACACTCAGTAAATCGCTGTTGACAGTCTGTGCAGTTTCTTTGGCTGTTCCTAACTTTCTGCTGAATCCCTGTCACTATAACTGGCAACAAGGTAAAAGGTTAGCAGCGTCCCATGGACACAAAAAGTTCATGCAATTCATGGAACAGAAACAACAACATCTGCTCCAGCTGCTGCAGATGTAACAGCAGTTCCAGCAACAACAACTACAACTACAACTACAACTACAACTACAACTACTACTACTACTACTACTACTACTACTACTACTACTACAGAAGCAGCAAACTTAGTTGCTCCATTAGGAAAGTCTGACTACAAAAGGATCAACTCTATGTTCAGAATACACACCGCCTAAAGGCGAAGATCACCTCCAAGGCGGAGAGGCACACACCCAATGTGTGTTTAACAATGACAAAGAAGATTGGGACATGTATTCACAGCAGCTGAAACAGCGCTTCACCACCTTTCCGTTCTCTTATGACTCTTCAGTGGCCACTTTTCCTTTCTTGGGCTTCCCCATAGATGTTTCCTTACTGTAGAAGTTGTCTCCCTTCTCAAATCCAGTCGCACTAACATCTGAGGAGAAATGCATGTTTCTTTCAAATTATTATTCGCAACAACTTCATTTGGTCACATCATGATTCAAATTTCATCAGTCTCACAAGCAATTTGGTCAGTTGCAGTGCTCCTAGATAACCAAATTACAGAGATCTAGTTGCTGATGATATTCCACTTGTGTGAACACAGCAGGAAAAACCTCATATGCTGACCCTTTTAATTTGAGATTTTGTTGTCCAGTTTGCTCTCTGTCTAGAAGTACACATAGCAACCTTCAAACCGGACAATCATTTCTTTGACAATTTGAAAATCACATTCATGACTACAAGTAGCAGCAGTTCTGCCCCACATGGGACCAGAATACTGGTACACCACTTCCCAGATGGCAGTGGCATTAATCATTGATTTCTGATGTCAGTGCCCTCTGAACATACAGTCACACCCTGCCAGTGAGATCTTCCATCACATTCCGACAGTTTCACAGCACACACAAGTGAACTGTCTGGATCGCTGGGTGCACCGCATCCATTGCATAAAATATGGATTTCTTCAAACTGTCTGTTGTAAACTGTCAAGGTAATTGAACTGTGATCCCTGAATGTGTCAAGGGGTAGTGCATGAACGTAAAGGCAACTGTTCTGCTGGGCATTCCTTTCACAATCAAGTTGCTTATCAACCTCACATCTGTGAACAAGGTGTCTGTATCCAGGCAGACATAGGAGGTTCCGTTTCCATGGTAAACCTCCAAATATATGATTGTATGGGTTCCCTCAAAATGGCCTGGCCCTCCCATACATTGGTCACATTTGGTGACTGTTCAGTTCCCCTCTGTGGTCAGTTCACTGTCAATACCACCTACAAACAAGCCACATGGCTGATAACACTTGTCAATATAACCACTTGGCTGGAAACATTTTCGACTTCTAGATGCCTTCTCATCTGGATTCTCCATCACCGATGATGTTCAGGCTGTATCAGATATGTCTCTTCCAGGAACTTTCAAACATTTGAGCCGCATTCCCACAAATCTTTGAGTCTGGCCTATGATGCACCACAGATATCCAGGCTCATATCTACTTCTGTCCTGATGTAGTGCCCTGTTTCTGCCAGGTTAAACCCACTCCATCCTCCTAGCACATGGACTTTACACAGGAAGTCAGTCACTTCCATGAGGCTGGGGTGAGTGAGCCTATTGAAATCAGTGCTTTGGCTACGCCCGTGGTAGTGATAAAAAAACCTAATGGCTCCTGTGGCTATGTGCAGATTTTAAATTGACAATCAGTGCCGAGGCACAGGTGGAAATGTACCCTATACTTCATCTAGAGGGCCTCTTCACGAAACTTGTCAAGAGGTGAAAATTGCTGACACATAATTTGCATATCCCATTGGATAAGGAGTTGCAATGCATCACAGTTATTAACATCCCCTTTGGTTTATAAAAATAAAAGTACTCACCTTTTGGAATTTCTCTCTCTGCGGCAATCTTCCAGTGATACAGGAATACTTAACCTTCTCCATCCTCGCTTCCACTATCTTGATGATTTAATTTTCATGGGTACTATGAGGTCAGGACCACCTGTGCACCCTATTTACTATGTTGTGTGACACAGGGCTCAAGTGTCACACAAATGCCAGTTTTTTCAGGAACAAGTGGGATACCATGGACACTTGTTCAATAAAGAAGTGATTCAGCCTACTGACTGCAATATTGCACTCATTGATTCTCTATCCCACCCTCCCACAACTTACAGGAGATTCAGGCCTTTTGGGAAAAGGTGAATTGTTATTCTAAGTCTCTCCCACAATTGGCTCACATTATACATCTCTAAACCAGTTGCAGAAGAAGGGCGTTCAGTACAGGTGAACAGCTGCCTGTGAACAAGTTTTCAAGCAGTTGAAGCATATGCTGCACTCAACACTTTAATTTAAATTCCTTTCCTCATAAAGTCCACTAGTTTTGGGAGTGGGTGCCTCTCCATGTGGCACTGGTGCAGTGCTGGCGCATAGGAACGATGATGGTACTGAGGAACCGATTGCCTGTGCATCAAAGGTGTTGTTGACACTCACTCAAAAGAACCACTCACAGCTCACAGGTAGGAAAGGAAGCTTTCACATTATCACCGCAATTAAAAAGTTCCATATTTACCTATTTGTGACTAAGTTTACACTCAAAACATACCACAATGCACTATTCCGGCAGCGCTCTTGCCTTCCAGAGCAGACAGCACAATGTCTGTGACACTGGATGTGTCTCTGCAGCTCCTAAAATTATACCATTAAACACAAGCCCACAGCACATGAAAATGTGGACGCATTATCTTGTCTACCCATAGGACCTGACCTGACCTTTGACCAGCAGGAAATCTTATGTTTCCACACAGATGAGGAATGGTGATACATCTTGGATGAGTTTCTCATTACAACTGCTCAAATCACTGTACACACAGCTATGGCCCTGTCTTATAGAGTGTCGTGCACTGTGTCTCCCACTGTCTGGCAGTATATCACCAATGACGTTAAGCAGTATACTCATTGTATCATCATCCCAATTGCCCTGCGACATCAAGTCTCACAACTCTTCCATCGTGGGCACTGTGGTGTGTAATGTCTGCAAGCCCTCGGGCTGTGGCATGCCTACTGACTAGCGGTGACCAAGGATGTGGCAGCCACGGTGCACAGCTGTTCCACTTGCAGCTAGTGTTATGGCTCTCCACCCCAATCTTTTGTCACCTGGCCCACCCACATCGCTTCTGTCTTAGTGGGTCCCTTTGTGGGGTTTATGTGACTCATTGCCATGGACACTTACTCTAACTACACACATGGTCAGGACAGTGACAAGCACAACAGATGCCGCAGTAAGCACACTCATCCAGAATCTCAACATCGAAGGGCTTCCTCGAACCATTTCGGACAGAGGGCCCCAATTTGTGGCAACAATCATGCATCTCAATTGGCATCAAGCACACATTTAGTCCAATGGCAAAATACACCGTATGGTGCAGACGTTTAAAAAGCAAGTGTTGAATCAGTGGGAACCACCACCACCACCTGCACCACCACAACTGCACTCATAATGTTCTTGAGGACCACTAGCATCCAGTCATATCCCAGGAGAGCTCCTTCATGGGTGGCAGCCACACACTCTCCTCCATCTTCTAGCCCCATAGCCCTGAAAATCCCAGACCCAGCACACTGGAAGCTACCCACCGGTCACAACAGTGTGGGCATGCTCATACAGGGCAAAAGAAGCATGGATGCTGGCTACAATGCATACCACCCACGGGTGGCATCTTACAACAGTTGACACTCCAAGGGGTTTGGAGTGCCATCATACCTACCAACCAAGTCCTCACCTTATGACTGCACCACTGTTAGTGGCATAATTGGACTTAGATGGCCCACTTTTGCTGATACCACAACAGCATAGGTACAGCCTGAGTAGAGAAATGGACATCTGAACATGGCTCCTGCAATCTCAGCCACCATCACGAAATCATCACACCCCAGTACTTTGTTGAATGAGCCCCAGTTCTTCCCACCAGCCAACGGGTTTAAGTGCCAGGACACCAACCATGCTGCCAGTTCACCCCTCCAAAGCATCATCATGGATACTTCTGGGGGAGAGATCCAGTTTACCGGACCAAACCACTGGAGGGCACATGAGTTGATGACAGCCACTAGATAACACTGCTACGTCAGTAAGCACTAGTATCACCTGTGAAGCGCTGGCTGCGCGATGCCGCAGGTCCAAGCCCACCTTGCAAGTCAGTCAGTGCCTGTAGCCGTGCTATGACACTAGTTGCACAGGGGCTCTCCTATCTACAGTTGCGTATTCACTGTACCCTCATATCGCTTTCATTACAGACTTTTGTTATGTCTTAGGTTTTGGTCTTGTTACACTCGTTTGGACTATGGAATGTGCTGTGTGTTCCTCTTTTTGAAATCGTTGAGTTAACATTTGGTGAATGCGTTAGGTCTATTGGTCGATGATGATGATGATGATGATGATGATGATGATGATGATGTTTGGTTTTTCGTGGGGCGCTCAACTGCGCGGTTATCAGCGCCCAACTATTGGTCGATTTTGGAATAACCGTGCTGGGAGGAAGCCCGACAGCCAACACAAAGAATATGAATCAGAATGAAATTTATGTAATGAGGGATCATTACTACTGGAAATACTGGAATTAAAGCATGAATTCTTGTTGAAACTAAATTGGTGCCATGAATAGTCTTCCTTACAGCATAAGAAAAATATATTGTAACATACCAATACTGAAGTCACATAAATTGTATTTTTCAGTAAACTTGGTGCTTAACAAAAAGTCAAGTGTTCGATTATTACATACATATATATTTAATAGAAGTCACTATTGAGTTATACTGACATCATTAATTTACCCTGAATTTTCCGTGGTTGCCGATCATAGTCTGTCCCCTAAATCTTGATGATTAGCACATATAGTATTTTAAGATGTCTTGATGGATGGAAGAAATTACTGCCTCTTCTAATGATTGCAGGCAAAAGACATGCTTGTGAAGAAATATTGGTGTAACAAATAAAAATATTCCTGCATGTATGATAATTCTTTACACACACACACACACACACACACACACACACACACACACGCATTTTCATCATGCATAACATTTACTACACATATTGTTGATGGATGAGTAAAAATCACACGACCTTTTTGTGTGAGATCTAAAACATAAGTACTCTCAAGCGAGATTGAAAGAAAAGTTGTTAAAAAAATTGAATATTCCCGGGACATTGCCTTTTTATTACAAAGATAATTTTAAAAGCCTATCCTTGCCTTCTTCTGCAGCAATGTACAAATTTTTTATTACTAATGAGGAAAAGAAAACATTCCTAGAAATTAATAATGAGAAAAAAAATAAAAAATATGATATTGAGAGCTAGTTGTTTTGGTATTAGACATGAACTGTTGCTGACAACCCGTGACCAGTCAGTTCAGTCTCAGTGGGCTCTTTGATTGTTCCCGAATTTCTGCCAAATATTGGACACTATACTGACTAACAATTGTGACTGCTCCTGGTATCTCAAGATGATTACCAGGGTGGAAGAGATCCCAAAACGTAAGCACTTGTTTTTGTTTAAGCCAAATGGAGACTTGGGAGCTCCAATGTGAGGTGCGTAATGGGGGCACTTAGGAACATGGCTGCCAAGGAGGGGAAGGAAATCAGTGTGCATTCCGGAGGGAGTCATTCCGGATAAGGAAGGGGTGCTTCCGGATGCCATGAAGAGTACAGGGTGCAGCCAACTGCAGGTGGTGACTCATATCGGTACCAATGACGTGTGTCGCTTTGGATCAGAGCAGATTCTGTCTGGGTTTTGGCGGCTAGCGGGAATGGTAAGGACTGCCAGTCTTGCTTCCGAGATTAAGGCAGAGCTCACCATCTGCAGCATCGTCGATAGAAGCGACTGTGGTCCTTTGGTGCAGAGCTGAGTGGAGGGCCTGAATCAGAGGCTCAGGCAGTTCTGTGACTGTGTAGGCTGCAGATTCCTTGACTTGCGCCATCGGATGGTTGGTTTCCGGGTTCCGCTTAACAGGTCAGGAGTCCACTACACACAGGAGGTGGCTACACGGGTAGCAGAGGCTGTGTGGAAGGGTGTGGGTGGTTTTTTAGGTTAGAGGGTCTCAGAGAACCACAGAAGGGACATCCATCTAAAAGTGGGCAGGTAAAACACAGTAAGGTAGTTGTAGAAACAATTGGTATTGTAGTTGTAAATTGTCGTAGCTGTGTTGGGAAAGAACCAGACCTCCAAGCCCTAATAGAAAGCACTAAAGCTCAGATAGTTGTAGGTACAGAGAGCTGGCTAAAGCCGGAAATAACTTCAGAAGAAATTTTTTTCAAATGATCTAACAGTGTTCAGAAAGGATAGATTAAATACAGTTGATGGTAGAGTATCTATTGCTGTCAGAGGTAGTTTACCTTGTGGTGAAATTGAAGTAGACAGTTTGTGTGAAATAGTATGGGTAGAGATTATACCTGACAATCAGACTAAACTATTAATTGGATAGTTTTACCGATCCCCTGACTCAGAAGATATAGTTGCTGAGCAGTTCAAAGAAAACTTGAGTCTCATTTCAAATAAGTACCCCGCTCATACAATTATAGTCGGTGGTGACTTCAATCTACCCTCGATATGCTGGAAAAATTATACTTTTAAAGCCGGCGGCAGGCATAAAACGTCATCCGAAATTGTACTGAATGCTTTCTCAGAAAATTATTTTGAACAATTAGTTCATGAGCCCACTCGAAGCGCAAATGGTTGCAAAAGTGTACTTGATCTTTTAGCAACAAATAATCCTGGACAAATAGTGAGTATTGTGATGAATACAGGGATTAGTGACCACAAGGCAGTTGCTGCTAGGCTGAATACCATAACACCTACAACCACCAAAAAGAAACGCAAAGTATATCTATTTAAAAAATCTGATAAAAATGCTCTTACTGCCTTTTTAAGAGACAGTCTTCATTCCTTCCAATCTGATCACGTAAGTATAGAAAAGTTGTGGAATGTTTTCAAAAAGATAGTATCGACAGCAATTGAGAGATACATACCACATAAATTAATAAGTGATGGTACTGATCCTCCATGGTACACAAAACGGGTCAGATTGTTGTTGCAGAAGCAACGAAAAAAGCATGCCAAATTTAAAAGAACGCAACATCCCCGAGACTGGCAAAGTTTTACAGAAGTTCAAAATATAGTGTGTGCTTCAATGCGAGATGCTTTTAACAATTTCCACAACGAAATTCTGTCTCAAAATCTGGCAGAAAACCCAAAGAGATTCTGGTCATACACAAAGCACACCAGTGGCAAGACGCAATCAATACCTCCACTGCGCGATAACAACGGTGAAGTCACTGACGACAGTGCCACTAAAGCAGAGTTATTAAACACTGTTTTCCGAAACTCCTTCACCAAAGAAGACGAAGTAAATATTCCTGAATTCCAATTAAGAACAACTGCCAAGATGAAAAACATAGAAGTAGATACCCTCGATGTAGCAAAGCAGCTTAAACCACTTAATAAAGGCAAGGCCTCCGGTCCAGTTGTATACCAGTCAGGTTCCTCTCAGAGTATGCTGATAAAATAGCTCCATATTTAGCAATTATATACAACCACTCGCTCACAGAAAGATCCATACCTAAAGACTGGAAAATTGCTCAAGTTGCACCAATGCCCAAAAAGGGAAGTAGGAGTAATCCGCTGAATTACAGTCCTATATCACTAACTTCGATTTGCAGTAGGGTTTTAGAACATATACTGGTTTCGAACATCATGAAGTACCTCAAAGAAAATGATTTATTGACACATAGTCAGCACGGATTCAGAAAATATTGTTCTTGTGAAACACAACTAGCTCTTTATACTCATGATGTAATAATTGCTATTGGCAGGGGATGTCAAATTGATTCCATATTTTTAGATTTCCAGAAGGCTTTTGACACCATTCCTCACAAGCATCTTCTAACCAAACCGCATGCCTATGGAGTATCGCCTCAGTTGTGCGACTAGATTCGTGATTTCCTGTCAGAAAGGTCACAGTTTGTAGTAATAGAAGGAAAGTCATCGAGTGCAACACAAGTAATATCTGGCGTTCCCCAAGGAAGTGTTAGAGGCCCTCTATTGTTCCTGAACTATATTAACGACATAGGAGACAATCTGAGTAGCAGTCTTAGATTGTCTGTAGATGATGCTGTCAATTACCGTCTTGTAAAGTCATCAGATGATCAAAATGACGTGAAAAATGATTTATATAAGATATCTGTATGGTGTGAAAAGTAGCAATTGACCCTGAATAAAGAAAAGTGTGAAGTTATTCACATGAGTACTAAAATAAATCAGTTAAATTTCGATTACGTGATAAGTCATACAAATCTGAAGGCTGTAAATTCTGCTATATATTTAGGGATTACAATAACAATTAACCTAAATTGGAATGATCACACAGACAATATTGTTTGTAGGGCAAACCAAAGTCTGTGATTCATTGGCAGAACACTTAGAAGGTGCAACAGGTCTACTAAAGAGACTGCTTACACCACACTTGTCCGCCCTATTCTGGAGTATTGCTGTGCGGTGTGGCATCCGCATCGGGTGGGACTGACGGATGACATCAGAAAAGTACAAAGAAGGGCAGCTCGTTTTGTATTTTCACGTAATAGGGGAGATAGTGTCACAGACATGATATGTGAATTGGAGTGGCAATCATTAAATCAAAGATGTTTTGCGTTGCGACGGGATCTTCTCATGAAATTTCAATCACCAGTTTTATCCTCCGATTGCGAAAACATTCTATTGGCACCCACCTACATAGGAAGAAATGAGCATCACGATAAAATAAGAGAAATCAGGGCTTGCACAGAAAAATTTAAGAGTTCGTTTTTCCCACGTGCCCTTCAAGAGTGGAATGGTAGAGAGAAAGCTTGAAGGTGGTTCATTGAACCCTCTGCCAGGCATTTTATTGTGAATAGCACAGTAATCACGTAGATGTAGATGAGTAAATCATTACGCATTGCAACTCCTTGTCCGGCAGAATCTGCAAAGTATGAGTCATCCAGATCTAGCTTGAAAAAATAGTCATATCTGACAAGCTTTATGAAGAAGCCCTCTAGATGGGGTATGGGGTAGGTTTGCACTTATGCCTGGGTATTGACTGCCAGTCATCACATAGCTGGATGGAGCCATTAAGTTTCTTGGCCGCTACCAGGGGCATAGCCGAAGTGCTGGTTGTAACAAGTTCAGTCATCAAAACCTCATAAAGGCACTCGTGTTCTTGCCTAACAGATGTCTGTAAAGAGATTGGAACTGGTTTTGCCCAGCAGAAACCGGGCACTGTATCTGATACAAGGAGATATGAGCCTGGAAATCTCTGACACAACCCAAGCCAGGGTTGAAGGTCATCAAGGACTATTGACAACAAACAGTATCAGTTGTGTGACCCATTTGTAAAACACAATGACTGTGAACTGACCCCAGTGTGGAATCGAAGTCACCATATGTGATCAATGTTCAGGAGGGCTGGGCCATTTTGGAGGAACCCACACAATCACACATTTGGAGGTTTACTAAGAAAAGAAAAGCTCTTGTGTCCACCTGGACAGACAGATATCCTGATTCGTAATTGTGAGGCTGATAAGCAACTTGGTATTCGAAAGGGTCACCCTGGGGAACAAATTCCTTATGTTCATTCACCGCCGCTTGACGGAAGAAAGGAATGGGATTCAAACTGTCCTGACAGTTTACAACAGACAGTTCGAAGATGCCCTTCTTTCACACAATGTGTGCAGTGCACCCAATGATTCAGACTGACTACACTTGAGAGTGCTGTGAGACAGTCTGGACGTGACGTAAGACCCCACTGCCCACACTGATGGGATGTGAGTGGCTGTTGAGAGGCAGTCGACAAAGTATGGCATTTGGATAGCTGCAACCTGTAGACAAGCCATGAGGTGCTCATTTTCTGCCCATGCAATTTTAAAAGAACATGACATTTTCAAAATTTTGTCCGAGAAACAATTGTCCATGTATACCTCCATATATATATAACTGCTGCTGCGTTTTCGTCAGGGTCTACAGTAGAGTTGCGCAGCATGTGCCAATAGTCCGTTTATCTGCATAGTTTAGTTTTCCATGGCCTTTAGTATGAACAGGGACTGCAATTGTTGTGTGCGGATGTGAGCCGAGTTGGTGACACTTCGCTCTCAGCTTCAGGCTGTGATGGCTTCTGTTACACAGCTTGAGGCTGCAGTGGATGGGCGCCACTGTTGTGGGCCGGCCATGGGGATCCAATGGACTTACAGCAGAGTCCTCCGATCAGTCCTCACCGGTGGCCAACCCAGTTATTACTGGCACTGAGGTTGACCCCTCACCTGGGGTAGGGTGGGAGGTCGCCCTGGGGGGAAGCAGGCGGCGAAAGACTTCCCAGGCGGCTGTACTTAAGGCCTCCCCAGTTTGTCTGACAAACAGGTTCCAGGTGTTGTCTGTGGCTAACACTGTAGCTGAGCCAGATGCTATCGCCTGTCCTGTTCCAGAGGAAACCACTCAGCCTGTAAGATCCGGGCAATCGCAAAGGGTGGGATTATTGGTAGTTGGGAGCTCCAACGTTAGGTGTGTTATGGGGCCCCTTAGGGACTTGGCCGACATGGAGGGTAAGAAATCCATTGTGCACTCCGTGTGCATACCGGGTGGAGTCATTCCAGATGTGGAAAGGGTCCTCTCGGATGCCATGAAGAGTGCAGGGTGCAGCCAGCTGCGGGTGGTGGTTCACATCGGTACCAATGATGTGTGTCACTTTGGATCAGAAGAGATTCTCTCTGGTTTCGAGCGGCTAACAGAAGTGGTAAAGGCTGCCAGTCTTGCTTGCAAGATGTAAGCAGAGCTGACCATATGCAGCATAGTCGACAGGACCGATTGCGGACCTCTGGTACAGAGCCGAGTAGAGGGTCTGAATCAGAGGCTCAGACGGTTCTGCGACCGTGTAGGCTGCAGATTCCTCGACTTGCGCCAAAGGGTGGTTGGGTTTCGGGTTCCGCTGAATAGGTCAGGTGTCCACTATACTCAGGAGGCGGCTACACGGGTAGCAGGAGCTGTGTGGCGTGGAATGGGTGGTTTTTTAGGGTAGAGGGTCTCGGGAAAACACAAGAATGGTTTCAGTCACAAAGGGTGCAGGCTGAACACAGGAAAAACGTAGGTACAGAAACCATTGGTATAACAGTTGTAAATTGTCGTAGCTGTGTTGGGAAAGTACCAGAGCTCCAAGCGCTAATAGAAAGCACTGATGGTCAAATCAGCTGGCTAAAGCCGGATATAAGCTCAGCCGAAATTTTTGCGAAGAACCTAACGGTGTTCCGAAAGGACACGCTAAACATGGTTGGCGGTGGCGTGTTTATTGCTGTCAGCAGTTTAGCTTGTTGTGGAATTGAAGTAGGTACTTCCTGTTAGTTAGTATGGGCAGAGGTCATTGTTGGCAACCGGAATAAAATAATAATTGGATCCTTTTACCGACCTCCCAATTCAGATGATACAGTTGCTGAAAGGTTCAAAGAAAACTTGCATCTGATTTCAAACACGTACCCAACTCATACGATAATAGTTGGTGGTGACTTTAATTTACCCTCAATATGTTGGAGAAAATACATGTTTAATTCCGGAGGTACGCATAAAATATCATCCCAAATTTTGCTAAACGCATTCTCTGAAAATTATTACGAGCAGTTAGTTCATGAGCCCACGCGAATAGTAAACGGTTGTGAAAACACACTTGACCTCTTAGCAACAAATAATCCTGAGTTAATAACAAGCATCAAAACCGATTCAGAGATTAGTGAATACAGGGTTGTCATAGTGAGAGCATAGTGAGAGCACATTCCGGGAAGAGATGGGCAACATATTACTACCGCCCACATATATCTCGCGTAATGATCACAACGAAAAGATCCGAGAAATTAGAGCAAATACGGAGACTTACAAGCAGTCGTTCTTCCCACGCACAATTCGTGAATGGAACAGGGAAGGGGGGATCAGATAGTGGTACAATAAGTACCCTCCGCCACACACCGTAAGGTGGCTCGCGGAGTATAGATGTAGATGTAGAATACTGTAATCCCCAATTCCTCGAAAAATAAGCGAAAAAGATACCTATTCAAAAAAGCAGATAAAAATTCACTTGACACCTTCCTGAGAGACAATCTCCACTCATTCCAAATTAATAATATAAGTGTAGACCAGATGTGGCTTAAATTCAAAGAAATAGTATCGGCAGCAATTGAGAGATTTATACCAAATAAATTAACAAATGACGAAGCTGATCCTCCTTGGTACACAAAACAGATTAGAACAATGTTGCAGAAACAACAAAACAAACATGTCAAATTTAAACAGACGCAAAATCCCCAAGATTGGCGATGTTTTACAGAAACTCGAAATTTAGTGCGGACTTCAATGCGAGATGCCTATAACAGTTTCCATAACGAAACTTTGTCTCGAAACCTGACAGAAAATCCAAAGAGATTCCGGTCGTATGTGAAGTATGTTAGTGGCAAGAAACAATCAATGCCTTCTCTGCACGATAGCAATGGAGATACTATCGAAGACAGTGCTGCCAAAGCAGAGTTACTAAACACAGCCTTCCGAAATGCCTTCACAAAAGACGACGAAGTACATATTCCAGAATTCGAAACAAGAAGAGCTGCCAGCATGAGTAACGTAGAAGTAAATATCCTCGGAGTAGTGGAGCAACTTAAATCACTTAATAAACGCAAGTCTTCTAGTCCAGACTGTATACCAATTAGGTTCCTTTCGGAGTATGCTGATGCATTAGCTCCATACTTAACAATCATATACAAACGTTCACTTAGCGAAAGATCCGTACCCAAAGACTGGGAAGTTGCACAGGTCACACCAATATTCAAGAAAGGTAGTAGGAGTAATCCACCAAATTACAGGCCCATATCGTTAACGTCGATATGCAGCAGGATTTTAGAACATATATTGTGTTCGAACATTATGAATTACCTCAAAGAAAACAGTCTATTGACACACAGTCAATATGGATTTAGAAAACATCGTTCCTGTGAAACACAACTATCTCCTTATTCACATGAAGTGTTGAGTGCTATTGACAAGGAATTTCAGATCAATTCCGTATTTCTGGATTTCCAGAAGGCTTTTGACACTGTACCACACAAGCGGCTTGTAGTGAAATTGGGTGCTTATGGAATATCGTCTCAGTTATGAGACTGGATTTGTAATTTCCTGACAGAGAAGTCACAGTTCATAGTAACTGATGGAAAGTCATCAAGTAAAAGAGAAGTGATTTCTGGCGCTCCCCTAGGTAGTGTTATGACCTTTGCTGTTCCTTATCTATATTAATGATTTTGGAGACAATCTGAGCATCCGTCTTCGGTTGTTTGAAGATAACGCTGTCGTTTATTGACTAATAAAGTCATCAGAAGACCAAAACAAACTGCAAAACGATTTTAGAAAAGGTATCTGAATGGTGCGAAAAGTGGCAGTCGACCCTAAATAATGAAAAGTGTGAGGTCATCCACATGAGTGCTAAAAGGAACTCGTTAAACTTCAGTTACACAATAAATCAGTCTAATCTAAAAGCAATAAATTCAACTAAATACCTAGGTATTACAACTACAAACAACTTAAATTGGAAGGAACACACAGATAATGTTGTAGGGTAGGCTAACCAAAGACTGCGTTTTATTGACAGGACATTTAGAAAATGTAACAGATCTACTAAGGAGACTGCCTACACTACGCTTGTCCAACCTCTTTTCGAATACTGCTGTGTGGTGTGGGATCCTTACCAGATAGGACTGACGGAGTACACTGAAATAGTTCAAAGAAAGGCAGCACATTTTGTAATATCGTGAAATATGGGAGAGAGAGTCACAGAAATGATACAGGATTTGAGCTGGACATCACTAAAAGAAAGGTGTTTTTCATTGCGACGGAATCTTCTTACGAAATTCCAATCACCAACTTTCTCCTCCGAATGTGAAAATATTTTGTTAACACCGACCTACATAGGGCGGAACGATCACCACGATAAAATAAGGGAAATCAGAACTCGTACAGAATGATATAGGTGTTCATTCTTTCCGCGCGCTATACGAGATTGGAATAATAGAGAATTATGAGGGTGGTTCGATGAACCCTCTGCCAGGCACTTAAATGTGATTTGCAGAGTATCCATGTAGATGTAGAGAGCTGATCACACAACGAAGTCTCATATTAGAGTGTCAGCATAAGAGGTTTTGCATGCTGTGTTCACACAAGTGAAATAGCATTGGCGATTAAATCTTTGCAATTCAGCCACCCAAGAGAAATACAACTGACCAGCTTGCTTGTGATATTGATGATATTCGAATCACGATGTGTCTAGATGAAATGTTTGTGAATAATAATTCGAAAGCAACATGCACATTTCCTTAAAAGTAAGCGCAACTGCATTAAATAGGGAAGCCTACTTCTGTAGTGTGAAAAGGTCTCCAGAAGCGCCTGAGAAAGGAACAGCAATCACTGGAGAGAGTCATCAGAGACCCAAAAGATGGTGAAGCGCCGTTTCATCTGCTGTGAAGACATGTCCCAATTTTCTTCCACATTGTTAAAAGGTGGAAATGTAGGTGTGCGACTCTCCGCCTCGGAGGTGACATCCTCCTGTATGGGGTGGGTATCCTGAACCTACATTAGTAGTAGTAGTAGTAGTAGTTGTTGTTGTTGTTGTTGTTGTTGTCACTGTCGTGGTGAAACTGCTGTTGGAACTGCTGCTGTTCCACAAGTTGCACAAACTTTGTGCCCATGGGATGCTACCAATGTTTTATTCTATCATCAATTATGGTGACCGAGATTCAGCAGAAAGTTGGGAATAATGAAAGAACCTGCTGAGACTGGACTGAGCAGACAGGGTTGTCAAGACTGGTCTGTCAAGAGTGAACACAAGGCCAAGAACAAGAGGAACACACAGTGGAGACATCATTGCACAATAACAAGGTCCAAACAACTCGTGTGCAATGAAAATGATATGACAGGGCAGCAAATACACAAATGAGGACAGAGTTGCTGCATGGTTAGGTTTAACGTAAGCCATGAGCACTAATTGGCTGGAATGGTGGGCTTGGCCCATGGCGCTGCACACCCAGTGCTGATGAGGTGATTACTGGTATTTGTAGGAGTAGCAGTGCCATCTAGTGGCTGTTATCAAGTTCCCAGCTCTCCAATGGAATTTCAAAATGCTGGGCCGGACTACCAGAGCCAGACTTAACTTCAGGAGGTGGAATATTTAATACTGCTTATAGGCAGCTATTACAAATATTTATAATTCCCTCCTAACCCCAGCCTTTATTGGGATACAGACAGTGTCATAAACTAAACTAAACTCCGTACGAACAGACCATGAAGGTGCAACAGTACCGACCAGCCGCCATGTCATCCTCAGCCCTCAGGTATCATTGGATGCGGATATGGAGAAGCATGTGTTCTGCACACCACTCTACCTGCTGTATTTCAGTTTTCAAGAACAGAGCTGCTACTTCTCAATCAAGTAGCTCCTCAGTTTGCCTCACAAAGACTGAATGCATCCTGTTGTCAAAAGTGCTTGGCAGACCAGATGGTCACCCATCCAAGTGCTAACCCAGCTCAACAGCACTTAACTTTGGTGATCTGATGGGAACCGTGTTACCACTACAGTAAGGCCAATGGTCTATACAGTGTCATAGCAGTAAAAAATTGCCCAATAGTCTGGGAGCAACTGCCAAGTGCAAATCCAAAAAGTAAATTAGGTGGCTAAAGGGTCTCTTTTGGTTCAGATATTGCATTAAAGCAGTTTCTCAATGTGTTGTTATGAATAAGAGGCCAGCATTGAATCCCTGTTCTCCACACTCTAAAGCACTCATATCTGTCATTGCCTTCGTAACTACGTAATGACTTATTTGCATACAGAGAAACTAATGTATTTTAACTGACTGTAATATCTAAGACTGGGCTGAATGTTGTCCCACAAACTTCCTCTCTGCATATCATTTCCGTGTCAACTCTGTCACTGGCAGTGCAACATTATGCCACACTTCTCACCCAGTTAATCCTGAACATTAGCATACTAACAGATTGTAGAAGACTTTCTCTCATATAAATTAAGCTCTTTTATCTCAAATGCTACTGGATTATTTGAAAGTAGTAGAACAATATAAAATTAAAATTCTCTGTAGCAGCCATTTCATGCTTTGTTTGCTGAATATCTTTCTGCAGACAGCACATATTCTCTGCTGCCAGTAGCAGATCTCTTGTATATCAATATGCTTTTGTTTGATAATACTGCTTCATCATTCAACAGAACAAGAAATTTGTAACACAAATAAAAAAGTTAATGTATTTCTTCAATAACAAAAAACGGATGGCAGAAAACAACTTTAAAATGTGTGTGGCATGTTTCTTGTATAATGGAAAAGTGAAGATCACCTACATATCCAAAAAATAGAAAACACTGTTGTGTGTTATTCTTCAAATAAACTTATTATAGACGACTAATGATTATCTACCTTTTATAGGTAATTAAACACTGGAATATCCAAAATGGAGTATACAAAAGCAATGTCTCCAAGAAAGTTAACATGACACAGTTAACTTCATACAGCATGTGGAAAATAATTTGATATTTGAGTATATTCACTCATTTCTAAAAGGCAACCTTATTCTGCCTATCAGTAACAGAAAAAACTAAGTACACATTACTGAATACTGTCCCTGAAATTCAGAAGACTACTGCCTTTATAAGGAAAACATCCTAAGAACATTAAATATATACTGCTGTAACTTTCCACTTTTTCATTTGCTTATAGAGAAGACAATTTATAGTTACTGCTGATCATCAGTAGATCACTCTGATCAGTGTTCTGGATTTAATTGTCTCCCATGATGTGTTAATAACATGCCAGTTTTAATAAAGCACCATTCCCTAGGTGAGCTTATTACTAGGATAAGTAAGATACTTCATGCTGCAACCAGTCTTGGTAGATGCTTTTCAGGTCTGCTTCACCACTTTGAGATGTCATTATTCATCACCAGGGTGAATTAAAATGTAGAGATCTAGGACATGAATATGTTTTGTTATTCTTCCAGTCCCTAAAACCATCTCTCCTTCTGGGTAACTATGACATTGGACTTGCTGAAGGCCATATGTTAATAAACAAAAAGTGAGAAGTAATGCAACATGGTGTGAAAAGCATGAAGGTGACACCTGGAGAGCAAAAAATGGTTTTATGTGAGAAAATATTATACAAATTATACTACTTCTGTATGGCTATAAGATACTATACACTAACTGTACAACAATGATTATGTTAAAAACTGCATGTTGTACCTGAACAACTTACGCACATTTGTCACACACAACTAGGAATTTTCTGCTTTTCATTTATGTCGAGCATACTGAGATCACGGAAAGATGGCCAAAGAAACAGTAACAACTCCATGTTTGGAAGTAATTACAACCTTGTCAAACTTCAAATCTACAATTTCCTTTTATCATAATGAAACAGTACTTGTAACTGTAGCAAGTAAGTTCACTTCACAATCATTATTGTCATTGACACTGTATATTTGATAAATTTGTGAAACCAAACAACAGCTGACAGGATTGTAGGTTCTTTTTCATCTTCTAATTCACCTGTGACCTCTTTAAACGGTTTCAGGAAATCCACTATTCTTCCTGCAAGCTCATTATCATATCCCTTTAACCTGTAAATGAAATTCTTTTCCATTAGTAAAACAGTAACTTTGTGATATCAACTGTGTAAGGACTCCAGCATAGTTTACTCTAACTGTTCCAGAATGTGCTGTCCTCTTGTTTCAAAGATTTGCAGAGGCCAATTTCCTTCATGTTCTGTACAAAATATTACGCAATATGTGTTGTTGCTATGATGTTCAGGACGTGATCTAATGATAAGATATCTTCATCAAAAGTGCACCTAACTTCTCTGTTTATACAATAAACAGCACAAGGAAGTCTTTTATGATTTTTCGTGCTTTTATTAATCGGCAGCCTGGTCGAAGATAAAAACAAAATAATGCAATATGTCAGGCAAAACGTTCCAATCAATCAGCCATTCTATCTATTATTTCTTTCATAACATTTACTCATGTCTTCTTAATGTCTGTAAATTTGGTTTTAAATAATATATCAGTCACAAAGGATCAGTCTGTGTTTCCGTAATGTGCTGTAAGTATCAAACAATGTATCTGATCAGTCAACATATTGACTGTCACAATACATGTTTTGTTAATAAGTTACATGATTACAGAAGGCATTACACTGTTTCAGCAGTGTCAGCCTGTTTGTTGAGACGTCTATTTACAGTAGATGAATGTGGCATGACTTCTAAATAATGTGCATTTATATCTGTTAACTCTCAGGTTAGTTCTTTGAAACCTTCACCAGAAATAGTATCAAAAAGGTCTCATATCTTAAGCACATTTTGCTGTTATACTATTTTTTTTATCACTGCTGGTATCCCTGGAAGGTCTGTGCTTACATGGGATCTCATACAACTGTGTTTCTGTAAATAATTTGTTTCTGTCTGGAAACAGAATAATGCAGGGCAGTTTACACGATATGTACACAGTACACTTGCTACGATTCCTCCCATTGCGTCTTTGAGTGGTCCAAACATATGGAAATCACTTGGGGGCAAGGTATGGTGGATGAGGAAGACACTCAAAATGCAGGTCTGTGATTGTTGCAACTGTTGTATGGGCAGTGTGGGGCCTTGCATTGTCATGTTGCAAAAGGACACCTGCTGACAGCAATCCACATTGCTTTGATTTGATTGCAGGTCGCAGATGATTTTTTAGGAGATCTGTGTATGATACACTGGTGATAGTGGTCCCTCTAGGCATGTAATGCTCCAAAATGACACATTTTTCGTCCCAAAAGAGAGTCAGCAGAACCTTCCCTGCTGATGGTTCTGTTTGAAACTTCTTTGGTTTTGGTGATGAGGAATGGCGCCATTCCTTGCTCGCTTTCGTTTCAGGTTGGTGGAGGTGAGCCCGGGTTTTGTCCCCAGTAACGATTCTCGCAAGGAAGCCATCACCTTCTGGTTCAAAGTGCCGAAGAAGTTCTTCACAAGCATCAACACGTTGTTGTCTCATTTCAGGAGTCACCTGCCATGGCACCCATCTTGCAGACACTTTGTGAAACTGGAGCACATCATGCACAATGTGGTGTGCTGACCCTTGACTAATCTGTAAACATGCTGCAATGTCATTCAGTGTCACTCAGCGGTTTTCCTTCACTATGGCTTCAACTGCTGCAATGTTCTGTGGAGGCACAACTCATTGTGCCAGACCTGGACGAGGAGCACCTTCCACTGAAGTCACACCGTTTGCGAACTTCCTACTCCATTCGTAGACTTGCTGCTGTGAGAAACGTGCATCACCGTACTGAAACTTCATTCGTCGATGAATTTCAATAGGTTTCACACCTTCACTACGCAAAAACCAAATAACAGAACGCTGTTCTTCCCTGGTGCAAATCGCAAGTGGAGCGGCAATCTTTGTACTGATACTGTGACGGTATGTGTGCATCTGCACTATGCTGCCACCTACAGGCCATTCTGCTTGGTGCTTGTAACACGCTTACCAACTTACAGGATAACGGTGCAAAATTTTGATTTGTTATTACAAATTTAAGGTTTTCATTTGAAAACCCTCATATTTATGTCTACAGTTAACAGAAATCTGTTGCATATTTTGCTTTTTACACCCTCCTTTTTCTTCAATGGGTATGCATTGTTTCACTCTTACTGCACTGGTTTTCCTAAGCTGCATGATTAAAGACAGACAGACTACACTGGACGTAGTTGTGCACTGAGAAAGACACATTTAGCATCTTAGGAGTCAAACATTGCCTAGGATTCAGTCATTACTTCTACATTCAACCACAATAAGTAATGCAGGCAGCCTATCTGTTTTTACTCTCGCCTGCCTCTCTTTCATTACACTATCTGGCCATTTATTGTGACTTGGAATCCAGTAAATGAATTCCTTAGTCCACTTCCTATCAATTTGTGTGAATATATGTCTCTATTTCATTTTCATTATGATCATAATTACATCCTGATGAGCAAAATAGGACATGTCAAGTTAAGAGACTTGTGACACTTGAGAATTACTGAGGGCAATATTTATAAAAATTGAAAAGGTATTAAAAGAAAGTGGGTTCAACAAATTGTATTGAGGCTTTCCATCCACCCCTTCCATTCACACAATGTTCTGCGAATTCTACCATGAAGGAGAACCCTCAGAGATGAAGAATGAGTCAGTAGGAGCAGCCACTTCCGGCTGCTTCTTTAAAGTATACTAACAACAAACTGTATCTATAGTCCAATTAAAATTACTTGATGGTTGACATCTGTCACTTGCCACTAGTGTTGCCACATCTAATGCCAGCTACTGCTCAGTTATAGGCAACACACAAACATGGCAGGTCACTTCACATATTCTGTTAATATGTAATACGGAGCAATGGTGGAAGCGGCTGCCGCAAGGTATGACACAAATGGGAGATGCTCTGTTGACAGCTGAATTTTAAGTGATGAATGACTGAACTGTGCCAGACGACAGGTTTTGTAGCCATGAATTTAAACTCATGTCCTAACCTGAACACAACCTCTTGATGTGCAATGTATCCGAGAAAATGGAAATCAACACACTGCGGCAAAACAAAAAAATCTTGATCTCTTTGTTCATGGCATTTAAAGCTAACCTCTATAAGCAAACTCAAGATAGAAAAATTTCTTAATATGTTTCTTGCATAGCCATCTTCTATAGCAAACTTTCAGGTTTAGTGGTAAAAGCAAACTGTAATTTCTCACTGTCACTGTTTACCTGGAACTATCCTCACACTGGCTACACAAGCTGCCGTGTTACCAACTGATGAGCAGTCCTGGTTGGCACTTGCAGATTATAAGCAACAGAACAGATTCCAAATGAAAAAAAGAATGATGGGAAGGAAAACAAAATCAAACAAAAAAAGTCAATATGACGATAAAAATGACACAGCAAAGTATTAGAAATAAAAAAAATACACTTAAACCAACTAATTGATTAAAAATAATAATCACAGTCTTCTGATTAAATTTACAAAAATCAAAAATTTCACTGGGCTTGATGAGATTTGTTCCTTCAACCTTCTACATGTCAGGTTTATATGCTAACCACTATGCTATGCCATTACACTGTGAAAGAATGTATTTACTCTGGTATCCCAGTCACGACTGACAGCCTTCAAAAATTCGGCTTTACACACTGTCATGTGTAGCTTGCCTAATGTAAGCCAATCTCTGTGATTTCCATAACTGTGTAAATGAATCTGAAGTGCATCTTGTGCAGAAGAATCCAGTAGTATTCGATTAGTGCCGTGTATGAAACGCGTGTATTCTGTTAGCATCATTTGTGTGTGTGTGTGTGTGTGTGGGGGGGGGGTGTCGTTGTGGTTATCATGTGTGATTAAATACAAAATAAAAGGGGCCAAACCCAGGATTCAGAATCCAAACATATCAAGAAAGAATGTCCAACAATAAATTGGAACTGAACAAATTGTTGCAGCAGTTTGACAACAGCAAATGGTTCAGGTGTGATACTAAGGGTTCTGATTGGAGGAAACCAGCTAAAACACATGAAATGTCAACTATCAAGTAATTTTAATCATAGTATAGAGATAATCTACTCACACTAATAAATTTGGAAATTACTTCAAGATCATTCTACTTAGGTTCATGTATATTAGGAAAAGACAGCTATTTTGGGGGAAAAATTGTTCCTCATCTTCTATCACACTTAAGATGCAGTATATCAGTACAATATGTAACAACTGTCAAGCTCTGTTGAATAGCAGCTTCAGAGTTAAGCTAAATTACAGCCCTGAGGCCAAATATTCCAAGGAATTGCAGGAGTGGCTAATGAAGTGTCCTTTTACTTTGTTTTTAAATATATGGGGATTTTCGATTCCCTATGGTGATTTCTGCTAGCAAATTGTTATAGATTTTTGCACCAGAGAATGAAACCACATTCCTAGCCCACAATTATTGTATGTCTATACGGAAAGTATGTTAATTTTAGTTTTGTGGTTGTGATATGCACATCATCCTACATTCATTCTTGATAGAGGAAGGCACCATGGTCTAGGGGTAGTGTGTTTGAGTGGTAATCAAAACATTCCAGGTGCTGATTTCGAACCCAGTCACTCCTTAAATATTGAATAAAAATCATCAGTAATGACAGCAAGAGACCTCTGGCATACGGAGTCACCCTAATTCCGCTAACAGTCTTGTCAAAGAGAGCAGAGGAGTGGAAAGAGGCTCCGGACAACCTTGTGGTAAGAAACAGTGCCCAAAGGCAGAAGAATCAGTTTTGACCAACAGCATGAGGATGATCCACAGGACATGTATCCTGTAACTGAAAAAGTGTCATGATGATCTCTGCATTGACTAAAGATTCTAGATTAGTTCCTCACTCACATCTCCAGGAGAGAATCATCAATATGGAAGTGACTGTGAGTAAAGGACTGAATAACCAGGAAAGACTAGTATTCTACGAGATGGAGTGTGAAATGTAAGAAGTCTCAATGAGATAGGGAAGCTAGAAAATCTGAAAAGGGAAATGCAAAGGCTCAACCTAGATACAGTGGGAATCAATGAAGTCACATATAGGGTAATATCTATAACTTCATAGAGTAGAATTCATTATGAATAGGAAAATAAGGTGAGAGTGAGTTACTTTGAACATTGAGTGGTAGGACTGCTCTCATCTGAATCAACAATGACCCAATGCCAACAACAATAGTTCAAGTGTACATGTCGACATCGGAAGTAAATGATAAAGAGAGAGAACGTTTAAAGTACAAGTTTATCCGTACAAAAAGGGGGATGAAAATTTGATAATTGTGGATGATTGGAACACAAAAGTGGAGGAAAAAACAGAAGAGGAGGTTAGAGGAGAATATGGGCACTGTAGCCTAGAGCACGGAGAAAGACTAAAAAAGTTCTTTGGAAAACTTCAATTGGTAATACCGAATACAGTGTTCAAAAATCACAAGAGGAAGTATACTTGGAAAATGCTTGTAGACATGGAGAGATATCAGCTGGATTACATCAAGGTCAAACAGTGATTCTGAAATTAGACATTGGATTGTAAGATATACCCAGAAGCAAATACAGACACAGACTACATTTCATAATGATGAAGAAATGAGATACTGAAGTACTGAGAAATGATTATGTATGTTAGAAGTTCCATAAAACTGTAGATCCTATGATAACGAATAACATAGCACACAGTTCAGTTGAAGAGGAATGGACATCTCTAAAAAGGGCTGTCACAGGATGTGGACGAACAGTTTTAAATGCAAGGAATATAACTGCAAAGAAACCTTTGGTAACAGAAGAAATACTTCAGTTTTTTGACAAAAGAATGAAATACAAACATTTGCCAGCAAAGGCAGGACTACACTAATGAACAGGTAGTGGAAGAAGCTAAGGTGATAGTGGCAGGAAAAATATGATGAAATCAAAAGAGAAATGATCATAAGGAGGACAGATTCAGCATATACGAAAGTTAAAACAACCTTCAGTGAACTTCATAGTAAAGAAGACAAAGGAGAGAACAGAGGTGGGTGGAAGAAGTACACTGAAGTTTTTTACAAAGAAAGGGAGGAAATGCCTGATGTTGTGACAGAAGAAGAATTTGGAGTCAATTGGATGACACAGTCAATTTCAAGAAATTTTCAAAATTTGCCATCAAATACGAAAGGCATAGATAACATTCCTTTGGAATTTCTCAACTCACTGGAGGATATGGCAACAAAACGCCTATTCGAGTTGATGTGTAGAATATAAGAGAATGGAGACATACAATCCGACTTTCGGAAAAATCCACACATTCCTGAAGATAGCAAGGGCAGATAAGTACAAAAACTGTGGTGGAATTCACTTACAAAACAGCTGACAAGAATAATACGCAGAATGTAAAAAAAATTAGGATTTTCTACATGACAATTAGTTTGGCTTTAGAAAAGGTAAAGGCACTGGAGAGGCAATTCTGACATTGCTCTTGATAACTGAAGCAAGAATTAAGAAAAATCAAGACACCTTCATATGATTTGTCAACCTAGAAAAATTGTTCAGTCATGTAAAATGATGCAAGATGTTTAACGTTCTCATAAAAATTGATGTAAACTGTAGAGAAAGATGGGTAATATACAATATGTATAAGATCCAATAAGGAACAATATAAATGGAGAGCACAAATGAAATGCTTGTACTAAAAAGGGTATACTACAAGGATGCATCCTTTCTCCACTACTGTTCAATCTGTAGACTGAAGAAGCAATGACAGAAATAGAAGCTAATTTCAGGAGTGCAATTAAAATTCAGGGTGAGAAAATATCAATGATAAGATCTGTTGATAAGATTAACATACACAGTGGAAGTGGGAAAGACTTGAAGGGCATACAGAATGAAATAAACAGTCTATCAGGCTCAGGACATGGACTGAGAGTAAACAGAAGGTATATAAAAGTGACGAGGATTAGAAGCAATGAGTTCTGGTATTAGTGTCAAAATTAATATCATCAACACAGCAGACAAACTGAAGAACATCTGCTACCTTGGAAGCAAAATAACATGTGCCAAACAAACCAAGAACAAAATAAGAAGCAGATTAGCAGGTTGAATGAGAGCATTCCAGGTCAAAAGTAGCCTACCAGAATTAAACACTGGCCTTAATTTGAGGAAGAAATTTCTGATAATGAATGTCTGGACCACAGCATTGTATGGAGGTGAAGCATGAACTGTGGAAGAAGCTAAGAAGAAGAGAATTGAAGTGTTGAGATATGGAGGTATAGAAGGAAGCTGAAAATTAGCTGGACTGATAAGATAAGAAATGAGGTTATATACGGAATCAGCAAGGATAGAAATATGTGGAAAACGTTGAGAAGATGGGACACAATGACAGGATTTGTATTAAGGCAGCAGGGATGACTTCTGTGGTATTATAGGGAGCCGCAGAGGGTAAAAACTGTATTCTAAAATGAAATGCATGCCTTGCAGTGATAAGAGTTGTACCAAATTGTGGTTAAGCATTATATCTAATAAGATTGTTTTAAGAAGCAGAAAGCGACTTAGTAGAAATGATTTCCCAAAACCATATGCTGGCCTGTGTAGTAAATTTTCACCATTGGTTGTCATGTATCACATGTGATTTATTACAGTACAGTGTGTACTTCCTGAATTCATGCATTCATTCACATGTCTTGTTCCATAAATCTCATCATCAAGAACAGCCTTCACAAATATGGAACAAGTCAAGTTATACATTCACGAGCAGAATTTGTATGCTGTGTCTGTAAATTACAATTTACAATGATATAGAATTTATCAGTGTAATACAAGTAAGAGTTAAGTGATATATAGACACAGGAATGTACCTACATCGTTAATGAGAAGAGGATAATACCATTGGCTGGTCATATGAACAAATTTTATGATTAATGTTAATGTACTCACAGTATTATGAACTCTGATCTTAATATATGTCAATGACATCCTAAACAATACATGGAGAAAGATGAACTAGAACAGTCACAACCATAGGAAACGTCTTTTTTTTATGAGGTTAGCATTCATTGAGTCCTCGGTTCACAGTCAATGTGTACCATTACAGAGTCAGGTCTGAAGATGGTCCAAAACTGGTAACATCATAAAAAAAGAAATTTCTTGCAGTTGTGACTGTTCATGTTCACTTTTAAGTAATAAAAAACTGCTGTACTGCAAGAGAAATGTGCTCAAAAATTACATGAAGGAAGAATTCTCTTTCCTCATAGCAGCAACATATATAGTCACTGATAAAATGCCAGAACTCCTAGTTGGGAAGACAAATGGAACCCTCTTTAATGAGTACAACTGGGATATATGTAAAAATTAACATTATACAAAAAGAAAACAATCAGCATAAGTTTTAGCTTACACAGAGAAAACAGTTTTAAGCCTCAGTGATAAATCTGTACAGGGTGTCCCATTTACCTTGACCATCCTAAATAACTGTTTGTCCAGGTGCAAATTACAAAATGTTTCAAGCAAATGTTCTTTAGCTGTCAAGAGGACATCAAACAGAATGACTGCCTTCATTGCAGCTTTGTTTTTTGCAAAGATATGAACAGCACTATGACTTTTTTAAATGGCACCCTGTATTTTTTATTCAGTAATTCATTTCCTCTCCTAAATATCTATTCAAAAATATATCACAGTATACCATTCACTGAAACACAATGTTATTAATTACATAACAACATTGATGTTGATATTCCCAGCGCTTAGTGCAGGAACTCGGGGTAATGAAACGCATCCACGCGATGACGATGACAAATGTAAACATAAGTAGAATGCACACCCATCATTCCATCAACCATTGTCAGTTGAAGAGTTGTGTGAGTAGAATGTACACCAACGAAGAGAAGGTAGAAATGCTATTCATCTATGGGGAATGTAAGTTAGCAGAGCAGTAATTGCAATACTGTTTTCTTATGTATGGGTACATTTAGTAGAGTAGCTTAGTCCTTTTAAATACTATTGTGTAGAGTAAGCATACAGTAAAGGCTATCCTTCCTACAAACTGCATTGACATAACGTTAATTTTTTTATTGTTGCTGTTGTTGAAGGTAGGCGAAATGCTGCGCAGGCAGCGGAACTGTACAGAGAGCAATATCCTGACAAGAACCCACCTTCCCGACGGATGTTTTCTCGTCTTGTTATGAAGCTTCAGGACACGGGAAGTTTCAACCCACAACAACGCAATCGTCGTAGCACTCGCACAGACAAAGCTGCCGAAGTTACTGCTTCCATTGCTATGAATCCACATGTGAGCACACGACAGCTTGAATACAAGATTAGCATTTCTAAAACCAGTGTACATCATATTCTTATACGTTACCGATTCCATCCTTACCATGTACACTTGCATCAAGAATTGCATGGGAACGATTTCCAGAATTGTGTACAGTTCTGTCAGTGGGCACAGCAGCAAATCCTCACCAACCTGAACTACTTCTCCAAAGTTCTATTTACCGATGAATGTTCCTTCTCAAACAAAGGACAGGTAAATACAAGGACAACTCACAATGGCTTAGACAGGTGGAACATCAGCGTCAATGTAGGGTTAACATTTGGTGTGGGATGATTGGTACTACAATTATTGACCCTTATTTCATCCATAGTAGTCTAAATGGCACAGCGTATGCCAACTTCCTCAGACAACTACTTCCTCCTCTTCTGGATGAAGTGCTGCTAAGAACCAGAATGCTTATGTGGTATCAATACGGTGGTCCAGCACATAATGCCTTGCATGCACATCATGTTCTGAACCGAAGGTATCCTGCCAGATGGATTGGTCAAGGAGGAACAGTTACTTGGCCTGCTGAGTCTCCTGATTTAAATCCTCTGGACTTTTTTCTTTGGGGATGCATTAAAGACATTGTACATCACAATATTCGAACAACTACAGAGGACATGCAGGAACTTATCGTGCTTGCTTGTAATTCTCTTCAGCAGGCAACACTGGAAGCGGTAAATAATTCTTTCATTCAACAGGTGCACCAATGTATCAGTGTCCAGGGTCACAACTTTGAGCACCTTTGAATGTTCTACTCCTGGGCATTGGTACAGGAGAGTCAAAGTCAATTTTGTGTTATGTTTTTACTAGGTTTTCATTTGTTCTCTGAGAACTCCAGCAAGTGGATGGGTTTGTGATCCGGAGCTCAAAGTCAATGGTGTGTTAGGGGCCTATGTAATTAATAACATTGTGTTTCAGTGAAAGGTACATTGTGATACATTTTTGAATAGGTCTTTAGGAGAGGAAATGAATTACCGAATAAAAAATACAGGGTTCCATTTAAAAAGGTCATACCACTGTTCATATCTTTGTAAAAAACAAAGCTACAACAAAGGCAATCATGCTGATTGATGTCCCCTTGATGGCTAAAGCACATTTGCTTGAAACATTTTGTAATTTGCACCTAAACAAACAGTTATTTAAGGTGGTCAAGATAAATGGGACACCCTGTATAATGTGTAGCAAACACGATATTTTTAGAGACGAACATCTGTTAACTGATGTGGATGAACACATGGAGACACTGACAAAAAGATCACCAGCAAGTTATGCTCTTAGTGTCATATCATCAGTGTGTAATAGCCAGTGTCCTGTGATTCGGACTTACATTTGCCATGGGCAAAGAAATAAAAAGAGCTAAACAGCAATTTCTGCCAGGTATTAAAACTATGTAATAATTTATAATAATTTGCCTGAGGAAATTAGTGTGACACCTAGCTAAAAATACCTCTTAAATATAGCAGTTAATGATTAATTAGTGTGTTTTGGTGTATGGGGGGGGGGGGGGGGGGAGAGAGAGAGAAGGTCTAGTGTATAATACTAATGTTCACCATGTTCTTCCAAGTTCAATGTCCTACTCATCCTGAGGGGATGCTGACACCATTTTTTTGGACGAGCGGAAGGGAAGACATGGTGAAGTAACAATGGAGCGGCAGCATGGTCGTATGCAGCAAAAAGGTTAAATGAACAGTGTATAATAATTATTCAAGTTGTTATGTTAAATGAACATGGCATAATTAATTTCATGTTCAGCTAACTTGTTCCCAGTACATACAAACATAAGAGAACTACATATTAGATATATCCGAATGAGGTAATGCATTTGTTAAGCTGCGGGTGTCAGATTCTGCAGGATAGAAGTTTACGTTTGGTCCAGCCAACCTGGTTTAGGTTTTTGTAAATCAGTTCAAGCAAATGTTGAGACAGATCCTTCAACAAGTACAGAGCCAGCCAATTGTCCTGTCCTCTTCTCATTAAAGACATAGGTATATTCCTATGTCTCTATATATCACTTAACTATTTCTTGAATTAAACTTATAAATCCTATATCATTGTAGAATGATCCTTGGACACACAAATGACTAATTCAGAAGTCATTACATAGCTACAAGGTTTACAGTATTTCATTTCAGAATAAATTAGAGTATCTGTCCTATTCTTTGCCAGTTTTCTCCCCTTCTTCTTCTTATTTCCCTTGAATTTATCCCATCTGGTCTGGGATCCAATCTTCCAGTATTTGGCAAAATTTTATTCTATTATTTAAATTTTAACCCAGATGCTCTTCCTGACACCACAGTAATTAAGTTACCCTAAGGGAGGTGCACTATCTGCCTGTGAATCCTGTAAACTTTGTTTTGTGTGTTATCATATTTTAACTCTCTGTATATCATACTCTCTGAGGTGGGATTGGGGACCAGCTCATCATCTGCCTAAAAGAATGTGAGAAACCACTCTGGATGGCCAGTGTGCCATGCACATTAAATTTGATTCTGCTTCACTTCTCTGTCTCACAAGTTAGTGTGCTACATATTTAGCTCTATGAGCGAATCCTCCCCCCTCCCCCAATCATCTAAAATAAATGTCAATGGTCACAGAGACATATTCTAGCCTGAAACATCTACTATGTGTATATGTAGACTGAAGAAACAAATGAATATATGTACCATGGCCGGGATTTAAAGCCATGTCTCCTGCTCACTAGGCAGATGCACTAACCACTAGCCATTGTTGTAGAGTGGCTATGTATCACTGCACAAACTACCCTTGCACGCCTCCCTCCTCAATCCAAATTCCCACTCGAACCTCAGCCCACTGGGTATATCCTCTAAACTTGAATAGCATTGCAGACGTCTTCCAACTGTATTGGAATAGCACTTCAGCATCAGATAAAATGGGGGAGGTGCTATTCCAACACAATTGGAGAGCTTCTACAACGCTGCTCAAGTTAAGGGGAATACAACATGGGATGAGGCATGAAAGGGAATTTCAACTAATGAGGGAGGCATGCTAGGGTAGACCGTACACTTGTACAAAGCCAGGGAGATGTAGTGGTTAGCGCACGTGCCCAGTGAGCAGGAGGTCCGGAAAGGAAAATAATTATATGGTGATGTTTAGAGTACAAATTAATTTGCAATATGAATGTAAAATAACTCATTCCACATCATGATGATTTATCATACAAAATGATCAGTGGAACATGAAAGTAAGTAACTAACTAACTATGTGGCACCTACCCAACAGTGATGATCACATAATATAGACATTACACACTGATAAAAAACAGCTGGCTAGGGATCATAGGACTCCACCTCTGGACAATTTTATTTGGAACACACTACCTGGGGAAACAGTTTTCAGGTAAAAGTGAAACTGATTCATGTGGAATTGTCAACAACTATGATGTCAGTCAGACATAAGGACAAATCAGGTAGGCCTATAGCTAAAGTACACACTCTCTGGCACTAACTACAAAGTAAATACTTCTAACGCAGGAGCATTTTATGCCATTATATCCACTTACTCAAATATTAAGAAATCCTTAAAAGCACAGCAGTAGCAAGACAGAGAAAAAAAGGATAGATAACATCCAAATTACCACAGAGCAAAATATAGTCACAACAATGAAAATTTCGTGTCATACGGTACTTCATACTAACAGAAGATTGTTTGCACTATACTAGTACAACAACCACACAGCTTTTGTCAAAACTCTTTAATTATGTATAACAGTATGTACTAACAAATAGTGTACTAATGGAATGTGTCACTGCATCATAACTGTAGTGGTCTAATTGTTTATATTTGCCAATGTAAGCATTTTACAATATCACAAAAGGAGACTTTGTCCACAACATGTATTTGAGTCATTCCAACAGTACCTCTCTTTCACTAACCTGTCCATCTGCTACATATTCCTGGCTTCTCCCTTGTTCTTTGAATTCCACAATATCTAGCAGCTTGTTGAAATATTATTAAAATGTAATCTTCCTCTAGAAGCTCTTCCTGCATATCTACCACCATTATCTTCCACATCAACTAATTTCATGGCATCAAAATTTGATCTTTAAGGATTCGGATTGCTTTCTTACATATTACCCGATTAGGACCTACCATTGCCAGAATGTTTCTACAATTTTTCCCAGAAATGACTCATCCTTTCTGCTTCATCCCTTAGAACTTTAAATTTTCTACTCTCCTACAAAAACTATACCTCGAAAAGAAACGTTTTTTTCCCTTCCTCCCATAGTGCAACTATCACAAAAATTATGCTTAAAACAGAAAAATAAATTTTTCCAAGTGTTGGCTATCAAAATTGACAATCCGGGGTCTTTCAAGATCATAATAAAAGAAGTACTCACGATGTGAAGTTAAATTTCATTCATAAACTAACTATAATACATCATACAGATAATTCACACTTGCTACACTGTAAAAAAACATGGCTGAATATATTCTGACAAATGGCAAACGAAGAATAGTAAATTGATGGTATCAGAACTCAACTTTAATATAAGACTATGACTGCTTTACGGATTCCATGTTATACCACTGTTATCAATTTTATACAAAATACATTTTGTTTTGCCTTGTCCACTAATCTGTGCATAGAATAGATTATTATTCAATTGGCCCTGACACTGCTGGAGATGAATTCTGTATGTAGGTGTGGTCTTATCATCATGAACGTCTGTAGATGATTTTGTTGATTGGAAATATGTTTGCTTGGTATACATTAGCACTAGTTTATACTCCATGAGGCACTTCTTTATCGTCTGAAGCATTTTCTTCACGTAAAGATCCATTTTACGAACGCCACCCTGGGCTACATCCTGCCAATAGTACGCCGTTATGCTATCTAGCACCAGCAGACTAACATATCGGTTGACACTTAACAGTCTTTCTAAAGAATGCAATGTAATTTGATACTGTGCACTGTCGTAGCATTTAAGAATTATAAGTTTTCTTAGAGATTCCTTGATTATTTTCTCCGCCGTCGCCGAATCTAACACTGTTTTGTTGTCCTCAACATCTTCACTGTGTGTCCTACATTTCATAAGATGTAGCTCCATCAAATTTACAAGTTTTAGCAAATGAAAGTGATGGTCTGTATCCATCAATATAGCCCCAACATTCAGCCCGCCAATATGGAATTTTCCCCATTCTTTCGGTAATACGCATTTCACTAAAAACTTCGTCACAAGTAACGTCTTTCCACACGATGGATCGCCAGTAATTTCAATCACATCATTTAATTCGGGGCCAGTTTCAAATATCACCGTATCTATCCCTTTAAGGCTCAAATTGGCACCACATCTGGATAGAAACTGAACTCCGGATTCCGCATCGCATTGAAATGCCATTACAACCAATAAAAATTACATTTCAATACAGTGAATACACAACACTCACTAAAACTACTGCTATTTAAATAAGGGTTTTTCGCGTGGAAAACAAATCCACTACAAAGTTTATAAAAAACGAGGCAGGCATGTAAATACAACAAAAGTTGATAACTAAACGCCTGAGTCAATCGAAGGCGCCCTCTTTTAGCTGACAACGCCGTAGCACTTAACGCCACTGGGCAAACTAGGTCGAGATTATATTCAATTCATATTGAAATTTAGATTTCGTCGAGTGCAGACGGCAGGACAGATATTAATCAGTTTCCTTTTGTTGGTATGATTTTAACAAATAGCACAGTAACTTTGAGAACCTAAATTGTTGCAGTGTTATGCAACCTTTTATTGCCACTGCACATTTTATTATATGTCGCAACGATTACAAACTTTTCTGATAAGCTTCTCGGAAACATACATCTACTTCAGGATAACATATTATGATGTTTCTCATTCGAGATTTGCAGTTACAAGTTTAGCGATCATGCATTCTAGTTACGTTGGGTTTCCACATTCAACTAAAAAGATGCCACAGCAAGCTGCAGTCCATGCCACTGACTCCCTAATTAAAAAAGTGCTTAATGCTTATGAAGGAAAAAATTTTGCTCAGGCTACCTTTTGTGATCTTAGCAAAGCCTTCGAATGTGTGGAGCATATTTCACTCCTCAACAAATTAGTTTATTATGGAATTACAAACAGTGAAGTTGACAACATTTTCGAATCTTTCCTCAGCAACCGTAAACAAATTGTTTGTATTGATAAACAGAGATTACAGCTAGCTGAAGTTAAGTATGGTGTGTCACAAGGCTCAGTATTAGGACCTCTGCTATTTATCCTAATGACAATCGATCTACCATCTAACATAAATACTCACTCCATTCTCTGTGCAGATAATACCACTTTTTTCAATACAAGCTCAGGCATGGATATGCTCCAAACTGTGACAAATGACACAATATCACAAGCATCAGCCTGGTTTCGAGCTAATGGGTTCCTGCTTAATGCGAGTAAAACTCATAAGATCGTATTTAGTTTAAGAGATCTGCCAGTAGCAGACTTCATGGATAGTGTTAAGTTCTTAGGTATTGTTATAAATAGTAAGTTGACTTGGGAGCCACATATTAAATACATTAGTGCAAAGCTGTCTAGAGTAGTGTATTTGTTAAGGAATTTAAAAAACCATGTACCTAAGGCCTATGTGAGATCGGCCTACTTTGCTTTTTTTCAAAGCATTATATCTTATGGGCTTTTAATATTCGGCAATAGCTCACACCGTCAGGACATTTTGGTACTTCAGAAGAAAGTAATTCGAGTTATCACAAACAGTGATAAACTGGCCCACTGCAAACCACTGTTTATCAACTTAAAAATATTAACTGTTATAAACATATATATTTACACTACCCTACTGCATATAAAGAGCAACTTATCAGAATACCAGCGTAGAAGAGATGTAAACTTTCATGGAACCAGAAATAGTAGCCATCTTGACATACCTTACTACAGATTATCCAAGTCACGAACAGCTATGGCATTCCCGTTCAGGCTGCAGAGGTGAGCTGATCGCTGCACGTTAAGTGCTCGCTCCCCAGCGTGCTTGGACGTCATGGAAAGGGAGGCAAAGGCGCCGGCCTACTGCAATTGCTGGGCCTCGTGCTCGGCGCATCAGAAGACGGAGGATGCAAGAAGACGGCGGAGCGAAAGGAGCAGTGCTATCGCTGCCAAAAACTTGGACATGTTGCCAAGTACTGTCGTGATCTAGTAGCGTGCCTTCGGTGTGCACAAGCACACGATTCGCACCACTGCATGAAGAAGGACGCCACACGATGCTGCACCAATTGTGGTGGCGCTCATGCGGCGAATTACTGCGGCTACAGCTACATCAAGAATTGGACTCGCGGTGATAAAGCTAGACAGAGACATAAGACCTCCAAGAAGGCGGATACAGCCGAGGCCATTGTGTCCTTGCCACCCCCCGCCTTTGGCGGATCCGTGGTGGCTGATGACGTGGCTGTTCCATCGGACGCAGTCAGTGAGGCGTGCGCCGCCGAAGATGAAGAAATTGCTGCCCACAAAGCCGCAGTGGCGGAAGAGAGGGCAACACTCCAACCCGCACTAGCCGAGGCTCGGTAGCTGGTACACAGTCTCCGTGATGCACTGGCCAGCCAGCCCCACCCAGCACAGAAGAAGGATGCTGAGACGCAGACTGCCACCCCCGTGGAACCTGTAGTGATGCAGGAAGCCACGAGGGTGGAAACACAAGACGCAGCCACACAGACAATCGTCGCGGCGAAGAACAAGGCAACATAGGTCATCATGCAGGAGGCCCCTTCCCCCTCTCCAAGACGCAGCTGCAGAAGATAGTGTCCATTCACTTGGACACTCTCAAGTCCTACAAAGCCCACACTCCTCTCACATCTGTCGAGTGGGAAGTTCTCGTTGCCTCAATAGAACAAGCCCAGAATGCAAGGAAAGAACAAGGGGCGAGGACCGCCGAAGCCCCCGAAGCCGCCAGCTAGGAGGATGTGACAGATCCTGAAGTGTCACAAGCAGACCACACAAGAAGAAGAAAAAGGATAAGAAGAGGTACCCAGACGCCAGGAGGACTTAGAAGACTCTCCTCCTTACTGCGCCCGACACCCATCACCAACATCATCATCATCAACAATTCCTCTTGTCAGTCGTTGACTGGCAGTCCCAGGCGTCAACAGGGCCAGTCAAGTAAAGGTCCCTAGCCGACGCATCGCCGTTATTCATATAACATACCGCCTGTCCTTGACCAGCAATCATTAGTACCCACTATGCACTACTGTCCCAGTTATTCCTAAATGTCCCAGCAAACTTCAACCTCCTAAGTGGAGTAAATGTCTAACGCCAACTAACTCCTCCTTAACATTCTCAAGAAGAGGAATTCAAGTGTGAAGCAGCAGCACTGAACAGATACAAAGTGGTAGGTATAAAGATGTTTAACAAACTACCACTACAATGGATAGAAGGTCCATTTGATTTATTTAAAGACAAATTATTCAGTTGGTTAGCTGCAAATCTTTGCTACTCACATCAGGAATTTTATGACTGTAAAATATCGTAGTGGTACCGGTTTGGAGAGTACAGCATAATTTCTTTAGCTGAGTAATTTATCATGCAATGCTTTTCATATTATGTGATTTTAAATATTGTATTGTATAGAAAACCAATAGTGACATATTGATATTCAACCCATGTATATCTGCTGTATAACTTGTATATATGTAACTTGACTTTGTCAATTGCTGTAATAGCTAAACGGCAGTAAAATTTCATTCAATTCAATTCAGACATTGGTGTTGTCATCCAGGTTGTGGCATTAGATTTGAGTTAAGAATCCAATAAGAAAAAGCATAAATGCTGAACATAGAAGTGGGTTTTGTGCAGAAATAACTCAGAGGTATCAAACACACTTATAAATAAAGTAGACCTCGAAAACGAACAGTCATTTGAGACTCGCTTTCGAACAACAAAAGTAAATTCCGAGTGCTTATTGAGATGTATATCAAGCTCTGTTAAAAAAATACAATACTGACATCAGAAAGGCAGTACTTGCTCGAGTGAAACTACAAATAAAACTGATATATTTGACATCTGGTAATTAGCTGTCACCTCTCTACATACACCACGATCCCAAAAATAGAATTCCATCGTTGCATTCAACCTTAATTAATTTCTAAGTAGTACTTGCTTACTCATACACAAAGAATATTCATGGATCAGAAAACATATATATCACGCACTTTCACCACATAAATGAATAAGCTAATAACTGCAATAGCAAAACCTAAGCTACCAGCATCCTTAATTGTAGAAAGGTAGTATAATACACCATGTTGTCGTGGACCTAGGCAAATATCATTTACAATAAAAACACACGTCTCATGTCAGTAATCATCGTATAGAATAAAATCTTACGCTGCATCATTTTGTAGTGTGGTTCCACATGTAAGCTCACTTGTGCAAGAGGTAGGTGAAGGACACATGAAAGAAATTCATGCATGTAGGAACCTGGCATTTGCAATAAATACATCTCAAGTGGGCACATATTCTGACGTATGATACACAATTTCAGGCAATACTCGAACTACTGTATTTGTAGCACTCTTTTTTGCGCTTCTGTACACAAGATCACTCCTCACGCAGTTCAATAAACTGAGGATGTTAACAACCAGTTTGTAGACATTTTAGAGTACAGTACTACGCAACACATACACACAGAAAAGTTGTTTATATGAAAACCAAAATATTGCTCTTGTGCTTCGAAATTCAGCAACGAGAGCGAAGTAGAACGACGCTAATTGGTGGTGGGGGAATGAAAGTGGCGTCACGAAGTTAAGACGACTTTAACTTTTTTTGCGTGGTTAGAAGTGCCGTCGCTTGAGTGGCGCAAAGGGAATCTGTGTGCATTCACACACAAACAAGATGACGCCACTCGAGTGGCAGCAAAGTGGCGTCACTTTTGTTATACATGGAAACCTAGGTTTAGATGCCTACCACAGCCTACTCTACACAAGCTGTAGCCTTCTATATGACGACACTGTGTAGTTGTCAAATAGACGCCAGACTTCCAGAATGGGTCTCTCATTGCACATTAAAAATACAACTGTTTCACTCTCTAATGCATGCACTTGTACGTTTAACACATGCACATAAGAATGACTCACTGATATCTTTCCCTTCACATAGCAAGAAATGGAATTTTAACAAGCCCCCAAAAGCTATTGAACACAAAAATGGACCTAAGTACAGATGGCAGTATATGGCAAAACATGTCATATGCACATAGATGAGCACAATGCTACGATTAGGGCATGCGCACATGAAAGAAACAGTAACACTACTTCCATTTAAATAGTAAAGTATGAAATCTTAACAAATGATGAAAATTATGGTACATGAAAATAAAAAGTCTTACAGCTGTCAAGGATAGGGGCAAATGAACAGTATGTACATACATAACTAAAAAGAATTTTCCCAGCCCTGCAAATGTGAAATATGATGGTAACTTCCCAGCATGTACTAAATTTAACATGCTCCAATGTTGTTATTTTATTGCTTAAGGTATATGAATTTGATTATCAGTTTAAACTAAAATTGGGCTTGATGAAGTAGTTTGTAAAGGCTCTCCCACAGGATGAGCATTGTATCAAGTACCTTTCCAAGAAATTTCTCTTCACCACACGACACAAACTGAAAGCTGGAATTCTTTTTTAGTCCTTAAATAGATAAACTGATGAAGGGTGAAGAGTCTCGGAAGATAATGAAGAAAAGAGAAAAATGGTGCATGATCCCCTTCCAACCAGTTACTGAGAACTTTCTATGGAATAACAAAGCACCTAATAACAAGGCTATTGCTACAAAAAGCTGCAAAATTTCAAGAAGATGGATTATTAAATGAGTGTGAAAATCCACTTTCTACACTCACATACCAACTACCAAGATACTCGTATTAAGAGGAAATACCAGTGGCACTTGACAGCAGGTATGTTGATGACTACTGTTGGATGTTGAAGAGGGACAGTCATCATATACAAGGATCTACAAGCAAGTCAAAGACGATAAATTTAAAAAATTCATGCAACATTCTTGACTTCTTGCTTTTATATAAGTCAGTCACAAAACAAATTAGGGGAGTTCTGAGGAGTATTTTTTAAAATTATTTCATTTTTTAAATGTGTTTTGATTAAAAACTCACATTGTGTGAAATGGTGTTAAAATGTATTTGTGGGTACAGAAGTGAAAATCGTCAAAATTTTACTTCCTATTTTGTGTAAAAACCTGATGTGACACACACAAATAGTAGTTATTTCCAGAATCAGCATAAAAAAATGATTCAAGAACACCTACTTTCAGCAGATCATCTGACAAAAAGTCTGAAAATACTGACTGGTGTAATCTATTGGAACCTGCTGAAGTTGGAATTCGGTGTGAAACAGATGTAGTAAATGATATAGGGAATTTGTCGTACATGGAAGGTGAGATGGCATTTATTGGCTGTGATATCCCCTTCTGGGTTTGGCCGCCATATTTCAAATCTTTTTAGTTGAGGCCACTTTGGCGACTTGTATGTCAGTGATGATGAGAATGATGATGGATACATAACACCCAGTCCCCTGCCGGGAATCAAACCCAGGCCCCCTTGTATGGTAGGCAGTAACGCTACTGCTGCGCTATGGAGGCAGACACACGTAAGGTGAACAGATGGAAAGCATGGGTGGACAGAAACCTAAAAGACAGAGTAACTATATGTTCGCTTATTCCTGATCAATTTACGAAACTATTACACGGCTGGTGCCGGCGGAGGTTCAAGTCCTCCCTCGGGCATGGGTGGTCGATTTGTAAAACTATTGGTTTGGTAGGGTGAAATTGTATTAAACATCTGTCACTAAGCAAAGCATTTTTGAGTTTCGGAAATGAGTCTTGACAGTCTTTAATCCACACAAACGGTACAGTTCTGCAACGCAAGCGATGCAATGGAACCGCGATCTGAGCGGCATTCGGTATGAACTGAATGTAGTACGTCATCTTGCTTGTCACTAACTCCAGTTCAGACACACTGCGAGGAACAGGCAGGTCACGGATTGCAAGCAAATGAGACTGGATGGCGTGCACACCCCGACTGTTTATCACATAACCTAAGTACTGTAGTTCAGTTTGAAAAAAGTCATACTTTTCAAGGTGACACTTGAGTCGTGCTTCTGACAACACACTAAAAAGAGTACGTCAATTGGCAATGTGTTCCTCTGGTGTACGACCTGAGACGACTATATCGCCAAGGTAGTTTGAACAAAATGGCACTTTTGCAGTCAGCTGTTCCAAGTAACGTTGAAAAATGGCGGGCGTGGAGGCACTGTCGAACCGCAAACGCAAATACTTGAACAGTCCTAAGTGTATATTTGCAACAAACACTTTCTGTGATTTTTCATCCAATGGAACTTGCAATAGGCATCACGCAAATCTATCTTAGAAAATAACGTCCTACACCAAGCCTATCCATGAGCTCCTCAGGCAAAGGTAACCAATAAGTGTCAACTACTGTCTGTGGGTTGGCTGTAAACTTCAAGTCAACACAAATGCGAATGTGACAAGAAGGCTTAGGCAACAATACGAGGAGACTTGCCCGTTGAATAGGTTGAGTGGGAGCAATTACATCATTATCTTGCAATTCTTTCAATTCATTGGCAGCTTTGTCTCTTAAAAATTTTGGCTGTGCATTGTCTTTCAATGCAACATGCTCTTCAAAGTTATTAGCTTTGGCCATTCCTTCTTGAAACAGTTCAGGAAATTCTTTAAGCAAGCTAGCTACATGGTCTTTTGGCTCAAAAGCCGAGACTGAAAGCACATTGCCTTGGATATTAAGGCCAGTCAAATCAAAGTCATCTAAATCGAATGTTTACTTACTGTCTTTTGATTTCAATACAGTAAAATCCACTGTCCTAGAGTGAGGTTAGTAAGTGGCAGGCAAACTACATTGTCCAAGCACTGGAATTTCCTGTCCATTGTAAGCAGTGAGGTGCTTGCTAGATTTCGATAGGCGTGCAGAGCCTAACTGTTCGTACGTTGCGTGATTAAGCAAAGTTACTGAAGCACCTGTGTGTAACTGAAAGCTCACACAACGGCAAGTATCTCGTAATGAGACAAATAGTATGTTACAACGGCATTGCACAGTACTAGGGCGAGAAGGAAGCACAATCTTAATCTTACTTTTTTCACAACCTGTTGTAACTTTGAAAAACAAAGCCTTTACTGCAAGTCCACGAGCCAGTTTTTCCTGGGAGTGGGCAAAATTGGCGTTTTTGTGCCGTTGCAAACAAACTGCTTCGACATGGCACTTTTTTCCACACGTGTTACACGTTGCGCTACGTGAAGGGCAGTCCTGTCATTTATGGCGAGCAAAACATCTAGGGCAAGGCTTCACTAAAATTCACAGGCCTGTTTACCTATCTACGTGGCTGTCCACACGGCTGTATAAGCGCCTGTTGCGGATGCCTGCGGCGCTTGCGAACAAAGGACGACTCGGCCCGACAAATCGTGGCTTGGTCAAACTTACCAGCCGCTATGGCGCCCAAATCATGCTGGTCTAAGATGTGCAATAGTTGGGGAAGTGATGGATCAGAATACTCTAAGATTTGTTCCCGTATTGTACTATCTCGGACATCGAATGTTATAGCATCATGTATCATGAGATCACTGTAAAAGTTGCCACAACTATACGTAAATTTACACTTCCTAGTCATGCCCATTAATTCTGTGTACCGGTGGCGGTACGTCTGATCAGGCTTTTTCTGCTAGCAAAAGAACTGATATCTAGCAGCAGCTACTTGGACTTGCTGGTCACAATATTGAGTTAACATAGTGATTACTTGGTCGTAGCTGAGTTCGTTGCAAGATGTGGTTGGGAATAGCTTTTTGTATCAACATGAACATCGTTGACACTGCAATCTAAAGGAAGTGTTGTAACCGGCCGTTGTGGCCGAGCGGTTCTGGGCGCTTCAGTCCGGGCCCGCGCTGCTGTTACGGTCGCAGGTTCGAATCCTGCCTCGAGCATGAATGTGTGTAATGTCTTTAGGTTAATTAGGTTTAAGTAGTTCTAAGTCTAGGGGACTGGCGACCTCAGATATTAAGTTTCATAGTGCTTAGAGCCATTCGAGCCATTTTTTGAAGTATTATAACTTGGTATTACCTTGAACACGACAATCTTTACAATGTGCTTGGAACTAAGTCAGGTATTCAAGCCATTCGTTTTCGGTATCATTAAATTGCCGGACTGGTGATATGCTGGTCAGTGGCACTTGTTGAGCCAGCTGCTTGATCAGTTGTGCGGCCGACACAGCTTGTGTACCAGTAGTTGTTGTACCGTCGACAGTAAGGTAGCAATTTGTTGGTTCCGAAATTGTAAACTTGTGTTAGATCCTTCACATTGGCCATCTGCAGCCTAGGTGGGGGAGCAGCAAGTGGAGTGGATGGGGTAGCCAAGGCTTACACAAATACGTTATAGCCTCTGAAAAGAGAAATTTGATTAGTTCTGCGGCTCCCATCCTGGAATAAGTGCAAGAACACAATAACTATTGAGCATATAGAAATGAGCACTCCTGCAAGCAAAAACACAAGACACGCAAGCAAATCTTCAGCCAAATTGATTAACTTCGGTCGCCAGTGTTATATCCTCATTGAAGCTGTAGAGTTTTTTTACCATAGGAATCAAGGGGAACGATGTTGTTTGGTGGCCAGTATCCTCTTTCTACAACACAACTGCACACATGTGATAACAGGGTTCTCTATTTAGTTAAATACATAATGGCTACTTAACTTTAACAATGTCCATGTATTGTGATATGAGCTCTTCAATATTAGTCCACATTAGCTACACTGCTGGTAACGTATAAGTCCTGCTATAAACACTACTCTAGTCGCAAGACACTCTCGTAGCCGGTGATGTGAACTGAGCTTGTAACTGAGACTGAGACAGCCTGTCAGTGGCGGCAGTCTAAATACTTGCAGTCAAGAGGGCGTTGGCGACTTGTTGCTTGCGTATTGTAGAAGTTACAGATGTCAACCAGCCATGCCTGTCTGAACAGTAGAGCTAAACACAGCTGCAAGCTGATTGTAGTCAGAACAGAGTAGCGAGAGTAATGTTACATACGTTATTGGTAATGACGTATCTATGTTAAGATGTAATGCTGATGTTAGCGTGCTTGGAGATCTAATGAACAAACGCCATCCATATTTTAGGTCTGACACAGAACTTGTGTAAGCCATTGTGATAGGAGAAATACGTGGCGCACCTAAGAACTTAATTAGACTGTAGATATATTTCGAAAAATATCACAGGTCTAGAAACTACCCGTACTACCAGCAAAAAAAAAAAAAAAAAAAAAATGTGGGCTGACAGGTGTTATTGGCGCACAGTCACAGATAATTAAGCAGCAAGTACAGGTGGTATTTAGAATAGGTGCAAGAGCTACAAAATGCACCTTCCTAGTAGCCTAGAGACTATCGGTTGCCCATATACTCAGCTGCAAATCCCTTCAAGAGAGAAAAGCAAACATTGGATTCTGATAAGGAGAAATTAGTATTATGAATGAAGATTGGTTGGTTGTTTTTGGGGAAGGAGACCAGACAGCGAGGTCATCGGTCTCATCGGATTAGGGAAGGACGGGGAAGGAAGTTGGCCGTGCCCTTTGAAAGGAACCATCCCGGCATTTGCCTGGAGCGATTTAGGGAAATCACGGAAAACCTAAATCAGGATGGCCGGACGCGGGATTGAACCGTCGTCCTCCCGAATGCGAGTCCAGTGTCTAACCACTGCGCCACCTTGCTCGGTTATGAATGAAGAGCAAATGATTTTACAGGCAATGGTTAAAATCATAGAGGTGCATGATAATATTGTCAGCCCATTTTGGTGATGTGCAGGAGACCAAGTGTGATGCAAATTTGTGACACACAATACAACAAAGGAATTTACCATTCTAAATCTGAATCAATTAACTTACCTCACATTGAAAGTTCGATTGTCTTGAAAACTCAAGAGTTGGAATATCTTAACACAGGACCACAAGTTAAGTTATCACAGCTGTTGTGTAAATATTTAGAGTGTTTTCTGACAATTCAGCACTATCAAGGGATGCCAATACAAAACAGAGGTAGTGCCACTTACTGTCTTTCCAACTACTCTGAACTGTGTGCCAAAAACGAGTCTGTTACGAAAGAAATCGGAAGATGGTGGAAGGGGGTTAATAGAACCATCCCTGCCCTTATCTAGAAATCCTCTAACAGTGGTAGCTAAAGCCAGAGGAAAGATCTGACTAGTTTAGACACTAGCGAAATAAAGAAAACTAACATACCTTTCGTTCGAGGTTAGAGAACTTGGTCGAACAGACACAGAAGTTCTATGGGGTTAAGTACCTTATCCTCATAGATTGGTGATGTTCCTACTGCCAAATTCCGATAACAGAGGATTTTAAGAAATTTACAGCTTTTATATACAGTGGTAGAAGTTACAGTTCAAGCTACTACTACTTGGTCTGAATGTGAGCACAGGCATGTTGATAACAGCTCTAGATACTGTGCTTGACCTGGAAATGTTGCACAGAGTAACACTGTATGTGGAAGATCTATGGATTGCTACCAAGACGTGGAAGAACCAACAAGATTTATTAGGGAAATTTGTAGAGGCTGGTGTAATTGCAAACTCAGAATATCTCAATTCGGCAGGCAGCAAACAAAGTTCTTTGGACATATGATTTCAGTACTATTACTCCTGGACCAAAGAAAATGTGAGCAATGGGAAGTTTCATCAACCATGAGCCAAAAAAAAAACTAAAAGCATTTATGGACTCGTGTTGTTTATTGAGGCATTTCATGCCCTATCAGATCCTAAATGGTGAACCACTGTTTAGTTTACCTAAGAAAAATGCACCATGGGTATGAAAAACAGAATTCCAATTAGAATTTGTGACTATTAAAAGAGTAGGGTATTCATACGCTGTGAACCCTCGTATTCTGTGAAAAACTTAGAAGCCTTAATGGTTGTGTGGCAGCATAAAAGTTCCACTTGTATATCTGTTGTAAACCGGTAGTCATGTATTGTGACTACCAAATGCTGTAAGCTATTACACGATCGATTAGCGTGCTCAAACATGTCTGAAGGGCTTCATATACTATTTGCACATGTCGGCATAAACAACTGTGTGACTGTTATGAAAGAGTATTGCCATCAAAAATCTAAGGAGACAAGTGCAAAATACTGTACGAACATGCATCATGATGTGTCAACATGATGTGTCTGATAATTTCATACAGTCTCATATGTAATTCGTCGAATTGCATTACATCATAACATATGGGGACGCCATAAATCCCTCTATGATGAACATGCACATGAATTAATTAAGATTGTAGTAGTCATTCTACTGGCGTTCCTACAAAGTTTCACTGTTCTTTTACTGATATGTACTACACTTTCTCACACTGAGATTAACTGCAGATGTTCATGTATGACATAGGCGCAATTAGTTCATTTAGTGATCTTTTGTTTAATAACACTGTTTGTCATCAAGTCCATTTATCATTGAAGTTCAGACATTTGATTCGTATTGGCTATCAACTTCTGCTGCACTTTACTCTGTACAGTCCTTGCAGCTGATTTCTTTTACCACCAATAGACATTACTCGATATTGATTAACTATTGAGCTACTAATGCATTCTACTGACAAGTGGGGATAAAGATCTGAGGGCTTAGGTCGTTTACAGTATGGTCCTCCCATTCAGGGACGATTCAAGGGGAACAAGGGACATACAAGGAAAAACTTCGAAAGGACCTGTCTTCATCCCAGTATATACTCTGTTTCATTAAGTTCTCAAAAATTATATTACTTTAATAGCAAGATTATTATAAGGTTTGAAATGAATATACATATATAGAAATCTTGCTTGCATACAAATAAGTTAATGTCCTTGGTTTGAAAAATATTCAGGTAGTTTCTCCGTAAAGAGTAATTCAAAATTATACAATGCAAAAGTTGTTTCTTTGTGTCGATCTTCTCTCTTGTTGGAGTCTTCTCCACTGAAGTTGAAAGTATGACACTGGAGCAAAGGTTCTCTAATGAGATATTGCTTAGCACCTGGCCAGAACTAAAGGTCGAACCCAGGATACTCCACAGACTTCAGATGTGCTGCTGCTACTCATGTGCTGTTGTCTCATAATGTGTCCCAGTACTGCTATTCTGCGCATGTTCAGCGTATGTGTTCATAAAATCATTTAAACGTGGCATTACACACAGTTAAAAATTTTACACACTACAGAAGAAATACAGAAGATTTAGATGTTTATTATTGTTCACTCATGATCAATATGGCATTACATTCACCACAGCTGCTATTTTGATTTGACACATTGTCATATGCTCTAAGTAAAATTTAGTATTCATAAGCACCCCCCCCCCCTCCCAAGACCCATGGACCTTGCCGTTGGAGGGGGGGCTTGTGTGCCTCAGCGATACAGATAGCCATACTGTAGGTGCAACCACAACGGAGGGGTATCTGTTGAGAGGCCAGACAAACATGTGGTTCCTGAAGAGCGGCAGCAGCCTTTCCAGTAGTTGCAGGGGCAACAGTCTGGATGATTGACTGATCTGGCCTTGTAACACTAACCAAAACGGCCTTGTTGTGCTGGTACTGTGAACGGCTGAAAGCAAGGGGAAGCTACAGCCATAATTTTTCCTGAGTCCATGCAGCTTTACTGTATGGTTTAATGATGCTGGCGTCTTCTTGGGTAAAATATTCTGGAGCTAAAATAGTCCCCCATTCGGATCTCCAGGCAGGGACCACACAGGAGGACGTCATTATCAGGAGAAAGAAAACCGGCGTTCTATGGATCGGAGCGTGGAATGTCAGATCCCTTAATCGAGCAGGTAGGTTAGAAAATTTAAAAAGGGAAATGGATAGGTTAAGGTTAGATATAGTAGGAATTAGTGAAGTTCACTGGCAGGAGGAACAAGACTTCTGGTCGGGCAAATACGGGGTGATAAATACAAAATCAAATAGGGGTAATGCAGGAGTCGGTTTAATAATGAATAAAAAAATAGGAGTGTGGGTAAAGTACTACAAACAGCATAGTGAATGCATTATTGTAGCCAAGATAGACACGAAGCCCACGTCTACTACAGTAGTACAAGTTTATATGCCAACTAGCTCTGCAGATGATGAAGAAATTGAAGAAAAGTGTGATGAAATAAAAGAAATTATTCAGATAGTGAAGGGAGACGAAAATTTAATAGTCATGGGTGACTGGAATTCGGTAGTAGGAAAAGGGAGAGAAGGAAACGTAGTAGGTCAATATGGAATGGGGGTGAGGAATGAAACAGGAAGCCGCCTGATAGAATTTTGCACAGAGCACAACTTAATCATAGCTAACACTTGGTTCAAGAATCATAAAAGAAGGTTGTATACATGGAAGAAGCCTGGAGATACTGACAGGTTTCAGATAGATTACATAATGGTAAGACAGAGATTTAGGAACCAGTTTTTAAAATGTAAGACATTTCTAGGGGCAGATGTGGACTCTGATCACAATCTATTGGTTATGAACTGTAGATTAAAACTGAAGAAACTGCAAAAAGATGGGAATTTAAGGAGATGGGACCTGGATAAACTGACTAAACCAAAGATTGTACAGAGTTTCAGGGAGAGCAGAAGGGAACAATTGACAGGAATGGGGGAAAGAAATACAGTAGAAGAAGAATGGGTAGCTTTGAGAGATGAAGTAGTGAAAGCAGCAGAGGACCTAGTAGGTAAAAAGACGAGGGCTAGTAGAAATCCTTGGGTAACAGAAGAAATATTGAATTTAGTTGATGAAAGGAAAAAATATAAAAATGCAGTAAATGAAGCAGGCAAAAAGGACTACAAACGTCTCAAAAATGAGATCGACAGGAAGTGCAAAATGGCTAAGCAGGGATGGCTAGAGGACAAATGTAAGGATATAGAGGCTTACCTCACTAGGGGTAATATAGATACCGCCTACAGGGAAATTAAAGAGACCTTTGGAGAAAAGAGAACCACTTTATGAATATCAAGAGCTCAGATGGAAACCCACTTCTAAGCAAAGAAGGGAAAGCAGAAAGGAGGAGGGAGTACATAGAGTGTCTATACAAGGGCAATGTACTTGAGGACAATATTATGGAAATGGAAGAGGATGTAGATGAAGATGAAATGGGAGGTACGATACTGCGTGAAGAGTTTGACAGAGTACTGAAAGACCTGATTCGAAACTAGGCCCCGGGAGAAGACAACATTCCATTAGAACTACTGACAGCCTTGGGAGAGACAGTCCTGACAAAACTCTACCATCTGATGAGCAAGATGTATGAAACAGGCGAAATACCCTCAGACTTCAAGAAGAATATAATAATTCCAATCCTAAAGAAAGCAGGTGTTGACAGATGTGAAAATTACCGAACTATCAGTTTAATAAGTCACAGCTGCAAAATACTAACGCGAATTCTTTACAAACGAATGGAAAAACTGGTAGAAGCCGACATGGGGGAAGATCAGTTTGGATTCCGTAGAAATATTGGAACACGCGAGGCAATACAGACCCTACGACTTATCTTGGAAGCTAGATTAAGGAAAGGCAAACCTACGTTTCTAGCATTTGTAGACTTAGAGAAAGCTTTCGACAATGTTGACTGGAATACTCTCTTTCAAATTCCGAAGGTGGCGGGGTAAAATACAGGGAGCGAAAGGCTATTTACAATTTGTACAGATGGCAGTTATAAGAGTCGAAGGGCATGAAAGAGAAGCAGTGGTTGGGAAGGGAGTGAGACAGGGTTGTAGCCTCTCCCCGATGTTATTCAATCTGTATATTGAGCAAGCAGTGAAGGAAACGAAAGAAAAATTCGGAGTAGGTATTAAAATCCATGGAGAAGAAAGAAAAACCTTGAGGTTCACCGATGGCATTGTAATTCTGTCACAGACAGCAAAAGACTTGGAAGAGCAGCTGAACGGAATGGATAGCATCTTGAAAGGAGGATGTAAGATGAACATCAACAAAAGCAAAACGAGGATAATGGAATGTAGTCGAATTAAGTCGGGTGAGGCTGAAGGAATTTGATTAGGAAATGAGTCACTTAAAGTAGTAAAAGAGTTTTGCTATCTGGGGAGCAAAATAACTGATGATGGTCGAAGTAGAGAGGATATAAAATGTAGACTGGCAATGGCAAGGAAAGCGTTTCTGAAGAAGAGAAATTTGTTAACATCGAGTATAGATTGAAGTGTCAGGAATTCGTTTCTGAAAGTATATTATGGAGCGTAGCCATGTATGGAAGTGAAACATGGACGATAACTAGTTACGACAAGAAGAGAATAGAAGCTTTCGAAATGTGGTGCTACAGAAGAATGCTGAAGATTAGATGGGTAGATCACATAACTAATGAGGAGATATTGAATAGGATTGGGGAGAAGAGAAGTTTGTGGCACAACTTGACGAGAAGAAGGGATCGGTTGGTAGGACATGTTCTGAGGCATCAAGGGATCACCAATTTAGTACTGGAGGGCAGCGTGGAGGGTAAAAATCGTAGAGGGAGACCAAGAGATGAATACACTAAACAGATTCAGTAGGTTGTAGGTTGCAGTAGGTACTGGGAGATGAAGAAGCTTGCACAGGATAGCGTAGTATGGAGAGCTGCATCAAACCAGCCTCAGGACTGAAGACCACAACAACAACAACAGATGCACACACAGTTTTGCTACAGTTTGTTGCGTTTCACATTTCACAGCTAGTGCGGACACATTACTATACCGCAACGCGAATACTTTCGGCGTCGCGATTGTGCGCTGTCACCAGTGCGCTGCCGGTAGTTACAGAAGTATACCGATTGTTGGAAGTGAATATTTTCAATCCGTCCGAACACATCGGCAGCAATCCTTTACGTGCGTCACCACACCGTCACAGTATGCACTGTTCTTGTAAAGGGGCTAAGTACAGTAGGTTTCTGTGTCACAACTTGGTTTTAGGAATAAAAAGTGTTACAATGACATTTCAAAGTAGTCGAGTTCTCGAAATAACATCCATCATTTGCTCTGTCCTTCATCAAGAGGCGTTATACACTTGAGCCAAATATCATACTGCAAAACTTGCACCCTGGCTACAGATTCGCGTAGTTTTACAATAATTGGCATAGTCTTTACACTCATGTATATTATTATATAATTTTAAAATTCCTATGGAGATGTCTCCATTACAAGCAGAGTGTATGTACCTCAAATTTACATGACGCACACACATTGCAAAACTAACGTATGATTATTAACCCAGAAGGAGAAAATATGTCCACATCTTGTAGTATGCACTAATGGGTTAAACTTTTCCTACTTGAATTCATCTCTGAGTGACACACAAAAGGTATCCTGTTCTAACTACTTCTTTCCATTATTTACTGATGCTTATGCTGACTGACACGACTATCATTTCTCTACACATATCCTGATATATACATAAATTTATTACATAAATATATTACATTGCAAATACACTAAGACTGCAATTGAAACTTGTCAAGTACTGCTTAAGGCAGGTTGCCTTCTATGATTACAACTTTTTTTATAAGTTTCATTTTAGCCATCTGCAATGTGTATTGCACCTTTTGGACATACAGTTCACGAAGAACTGCTGAAGGCAGTTCATGTTTTCAAAGTTTTCAAATACCTCTTCTGGCTGATAGCCACTAAGGTTTTCTTACAAATTAATAGCAAACATGATGCAAATATTTACTATATTGGACATAAATCTACTATTTACAAGTTTTACATGTAATGCACATATTTCTTAAGAATCCTTATATGGATAAAATCCCTTGACTTTGCTAGTTTTGATGTCAGCTAAAACATGTTGCATGTTGATAACTTTGTATGGACCTTTATATAACAGCTGCCATTTTTTCTTCTTTTTCTGTAATAATGATGGCTTTGGATGACATCCAAGTAGCACCAAATCACTGACTTCAAATGATTATGTACTGTTCACATAAGAGTCACACTTTGCTTTTCTTGCCTCAGCACATGGAGACAAATTAATCACGACTCCAACATGGATCAGGTTTTGCAGCTTGTCTTGCCCAGGAAAGTGTGGTAATGGAATAAGCCAGTCTTTCCTAGCTGATTTACCATTGAATACCTCAGCTGGTGCCTATCCCATTGTGGCATGAGGTAAGGTTTTAAGAATCTTTTCAAAGGTTGGTGTGTAAACTATCCACTTTCTGTAGAGGTTTGGCATGTAAATCCTCATAATTCGACTGAATTCTTTAAGCATTCTTCCAATTGGGTTTGTCTCTGGTGACACATAAGATCATTCTTGTTTGATTGCTTGTTTTTTGAGGAATTGTTCCCAATTAAAAACAGAAAAAGAATGCAATATTATCAGTCATCGCTGCCTGAGCCTCGCTAATCTTGGTCAATCAACACTAATTGCATTGGATTTGTGGATACAGCTGTATGGAACAAGTTTTTGTTTGAAAGATTCATGTGTTTAGCGTTTTGGCAGATGATGCATGTTCGTACAGTATTTTGCACTTGTCTCCTTAGATTTTTGATGGCAATACTCTTTCATAACAGTCACACTGTTGTTTATTCCAACATGTGCAAATACCATATGAAGCCCTTCAGACATGTTTGTGCACGCTAATGGATCGTATAATAGCTTACAGCGTTTGGTGGTCACAGTACATGACTACCGGTTTACTACAAATATACAAGTGGAACTTTTATGCTGCCACACCACCACTGAGGCTTCTAATTTTGTCACAGTATATGAGTGCTCACAGCTTATGAATACCCTACTCTTTTAATAGTCACAAATTCTAATTGGAATTCTGTTTACCTTACCCATGGTGCATTTTTCTTAGGTAAACTAAATATTGGTTCACTATTTAGGATCTGATAGGGCATGAAATGCCTCAATAAACAACATGAGTCCAACAAATGCTTTTAGTTGTTTTTTGGCTGGTGGTTGATGAAACTTCTCATTGCTCACATTTTCTTTGCGCCAACGGTAATAGTGCTGAAATGTCTAAAAAAACTTTGTTTGTGACCTGCCAAACTTGGATGTTGAGTTTTACAATTACACCAGCCTCTACAAATCTTCTTAGAAACTTCTCTAGAAGCTCTAGGTGGTCCTCCCATGTATTCGTAGCGATCCCCAGATCGTCCACATACAGTGTTACTCTGTGCAACATTTCCAGGTTAAGCACAGTATCCAAATCTGTTATCAACATGGATGTGGCCATATTCAGGCCAAATGGTAGTACCCTGATCTGTAACTTTTACCACTGAATATAAAAGCTGGAAATTTCTTAAAATCCTCTGTTATCGGAATTTGCCAGTAGGAATATCACAAGGTACCCTCCGCCACACACCGTCAGCTTGCGGGGTATGGATGTAGATGTAGAAATCTATGGAGGTAAGGTACCTAACCCCATAGAACTTCGGTGTCTGTTTGACGAAGTTCTCTGACCTCAAACGGAAAGGTATGATAATTTCCATTATTTTGCTGGTGTCTAAACCAGTCAGATCTTTCGTCTGGCTGTAGCTACCGCTATTAGAGGATCTCTAGATAGGGGCAGGGATGGTTCTATTATCCCCATTCCACCATCTTCCGAATTTCTTTCGTAACAGACTCGTTTTTGGCACACAGTACAGAGCAGGTGGAAAGACAGTAAGTGGCACTACCTCTGTTTTGTATTGGCATCCATTGATAGTGCTGAATTGTTAGAAAACACTCTAAATATTTACGCAACAGCTGTGATAACTTGTAGGCCTGTGTTAAGATATTCCAACTCTTGAGTTTTCAAGACAATCGAACTTTCAATGCGAGGTAAGTTAATTTTTTCAGATTTAGAATAGTAAATTCCTTTGTTGTATTGTGTGTCACAAATTTGCATCACACTTGGCCTCCTGCACATCACCAAAATGGGCTGACAATATTATCATGCACCTCTATGGTTTTAACCATTGCCTGTAAAATCATTTGCTCTTCATTCATAATACTAATTTCTCCTTACCAGAATCCAATGTTTGCTTTTCTCTCTTGAAGGGATTCGCAGCTGAGTATATGGGTAACCGATAGTCCCTAGGCTACTAGGAAAGTGCATTTTGTAGCTCTTGCACCTATTCTAAATACCACCTGTACTTGCTGCTTAATTATCTGTGACTGTGCGCCAATAACACCTGTCAGCCCACTTTTTTTTTTTTGCTGGTAGTACGGGTAGTTTCTAGACCTGTGATATTTTTCGAAATATATCTACAGTCATTACTTTACCTGTAGCTCCTGTATCTATAATTAAGTATTTAGGTACGCCACGTATTTCTCCTATCACAGTGGCTTACACAAGTTCTGTGTCAGACCTAAAATATGGATGGCATTTGTTCATTAGATCTCCAAGCACGCTAACATCAGCATTACATCTTAACATAGATACGTCATTACCAATAACGTATGTAACATTACTCTCGCTACTCTGTTCTGACTACAATCAGCTTGCAGCTGTGTTTAGCTCTACTGTTCAGACAGGCATGGCTGGTTGACATCTGTAACTTCTACAATACGCAAGCAACAAGTCGCCAACGCCCTCTTGACTGCAAGTATTTAGACTGCCGCCACTGACAGGCTGTCTCAGTCTCAGTCACAAGCTCAGTTCACATCACCGGCTACGAGAGTGTCTTGCGACTAGAGTAGTGTTTATAGCAGGACTTATACGTTACCAGCAGTGTAGCTAATGTGGACTAATATTGAAGAACTCATACCACAATACATGGACATTGTTAAAGTTAAGTAGCCATTATGTATTTAACTAAATAGAGAACCCTGTTATCACATGTGTGCAGTTGTGTTGTAGAAAGAGGATACTGGCCATCAAACAACATAGTTCCCCTTGATTCCAATGGTAAAAAAAACTCTACAGCTTCAATGAGGATATAACACTGGCGACCGAAGTTAATCAATTTGGCTGAAGATTTTGCTTGCGTGTCTTGTGTTTTTTCTTGCAGGAGTGCTCATTTCTATATGCTCAATAGTTATTGTGTTCTTGCACTTATTCCAGGATGGGAGCCGCAGAACTAATCAAATTTCTCTTTTCAGAGGCTATAACGTATTTGTGTAAGCCTTGGCTACCCCACCCACTCCACTTGTTTCTCCACCACTTAGGCTGCAGATGGCCAATGTGAAGGATCTAACACAAGTTTACAATTTCAGAACCAACAAATTACTACCTTGCTGACGACGGTACAACAACTACTGGCTGCACAAGCTGTGTTGGCCGTGCAACTGATCAAGCAACCGACTTAACAAGTGCCACCGACCAGCATACCGCCCTTCCGGCAATTTAACGACACCGAAAACGAACTGCTCGAATACCTGTCTCAGTTCCAAGCTCATAGTCAAGTTCAACGTGTTCAGGGTAATGTGAAGTTACAATACTTCCTTTAGGTCATGGAGTCCCCAGTGTTCATGTTGATACAAAAAACTATTCCCAACCACATTTTCCGACAAACTCAACTACGACCCAGTAATCGCTACATTAACTCAGTATTGTGACCAGCAAGTCCAAGTAGCTGCAGCTAGATATCAGTTCTTTCACTTGCAGAGAAAGCCGGAACAGACGTACCGGCAGTGGTACACAGAATTAACGGGCATGCCTAGGAAGTGTAAATTTATGACATTCGATGTCCCAGAAAGTACAATATGGGAACTGATCTTAAAGTATTCTGATCCATAACCTCCCCAAGTACTGCAAATTTTAGACCAACATGATTTGGGTGCAATAGTGGCTGGTAAGTCTGACCAGGCCACGATTTGTCGGGTTGAGTCGCCCCATTTTCGCGAGCGACGCAAGCACATGCGCTTATACAGCCACGTGGACGGGTAAACTGGCCTGTGAATTTAGTGAAGCCTTTCCCTCGATGTTTTGCTCGCCGTAAATGACAGGACTGCCCATCACGTAACGCAAAGTGTGATATGTGTGGAAAAAATGGCCATGTCGAAGCAGTTTGTTTGCAACGGCACAAAAACGCCAATATTGCCCACTCCCAGAAAAAACAGGCTCGAGCACATGCAGTGAACGTTTTGTTTTCCAAAGTTGCAACAGGTTCTGAAAAAAGTAAGATTATGATTGTGCTCCCTTCTCGCCCTAATACTGTGCAGTGACGTTGCAACATAGTATTTGTCTCATTATGAGTTGCTGGCCGTTGTGTGAACTTTCAGTTAGACACAGGTGCTTCAGTAACTTTGCTTAATCATGCAACGTACGAACAGTTAGTTGATGCTTCGAAAACGAACAGTAATACTGTTTATTGACGGTCTGCTGTGGAGGAACGTTATGCGTTAGGGTAACACCATCACAGTCGTATACGAGAATCACCATTACTTTAGACCACTCCATTCGCATCATCAACAGAACAGGTTTGCAAACGGTATACTACCCCTTCCACATCGCTGGCAACGGGTTCTACACAACGCTGGTGAGTGCTTTGAAGGACAGTAACAGGTGCAAACGTGTTACACTTTTGTACCGGCAGTGAATAAAGAGTTGCCACTATTTAAGTTCCAACCCTCATACTCTTTTTAACATTACTATTATGTATTCTTTCTTAGTATGTTCATTATTACTTGACTGAGGCATACTGATTTTATTTAGGACACCTTGTATAATTTTCCTACAATTTACATTTTATGAAACAATGTTCATGGAGAAAAGCCTGACGCAATTGACAGAATGGAAGTGATATTGTGTTGGTCTTCATGTAGCATTTACAAACATTAGACGGTTAAATTTCTTGACACCTTGGCACTCTACTCAACAGATCTGAATTGGTTAATGTTGGAATAATTCATGATTTGTCTCCTGCTAGTGCCAAATTCATGAGCGACTAAAAGGAGTATGATACAATCGGCATTTGGTGTTCAGCTGGAGTTGAGGTCACGTGACGTCTATCACTTTCTGTTTTGGGACATGCTATATTGGATTTCATAGTATTTTGTTGTTTCTATATTATGCCTGCGTGTTATGCCAGTATGTCATTTCAAGGTAATGGTACACTGAAGATTTATCACAACCACGTCACTCTGGTTACGAAAAGTTACAATAATATGCCATTTAATAACACATTGGTGGTGAAAGCATTTAGCAGACACTAAAATGAACAATAGTAATGAACAAACTTAGAAGCATTAATTGTGATCTTGTGTTCAGAGACATGCATTTACGAGACTCAAAGAAGTTGCTTTGAGTCCCATTACATGCTAATAATTTTTTTCCATCTTTGCGTTTGTAACATATTCAGGTACTTTCTTATTCATTTGACAGAAATATGTTCTACAATATTTGACATTATTTACATATAAGAGCACACTCCATCACGAATTATTTTCTTCGAGTTTGTGACATCAGTGTGGTTAAAAATATATATTCTCGCTTGCCACAAATATATGGCCGTTTTTTCCGAATATGTTGCGGTATCTGAGGGTGTGGTTGGGAAGGTACCTGAGAGTACAGCTTAAACTTCTGCGAGTGTAAGGAGCATGAATGATATTTATATTCTTGCCTGTCATTTCACGATATCCTAGGGTGTCACCTCAGTTCCGAGAGTTCCCGTACCTGTGCAGAAAATTGGAATAGAGATTAATATAATTATCATTTCCGTCCTTTTTATTGCCCGTGAAAACCACACATTGCATTTTGTACCACCATACAGCGAGACCTTCAGAGGTGGTGGTCCATATTTCTGTACACACCGGCGATTCAGCATAGATCCCTTAGAGTGGTAGGTGGGTCGCGTTGTCCATAAACAGTCTATCCTAGGCATGTACGATAGGGTTCGTGTCTGGAGAACATGCAGGCCACTCAAGTTGAGCAATGTTGTTATCCTGAAGGAAGTCATTCACAAGATGTACACGATGGGGTCGCGAATTGTCGTCCATGAAGACGAATGCCTCGCCAATATGATGCTTGTATGGTTGCACTATCGGTCGGAGGATGGCATTCACGTACTGTACATCCGTTATGGCGCCTTCCATGACCACCCGCAGCGTACGTAAGCCCCACGTAATGCCACCCCAAAACAGCAGGGAACCTCCACCTTGCTGCACTCGCTGGACAGTGTGTCTAAGGCATTCAGAGTTGCCTGGTTGAAGGCATATGCGGCACTCATCGGTGAAGAGAACGTAATGCCAATCCTGAGTGGTCCATTCGGCATGTTGTTGGGCCCCTCTGTACCGCGCTGCATGGTGTTGTGGTTGCAAAGATGGACCTCGCCATGGACATCAGGAGTAAAGTTGTGCAATATGTGGCCTATTGTGCACAATTTGAGTCGTAACACGATGTCCTGTGGCTGCACAAAAAGCATTGTTCAACATGGTGGCGTTCCTGTCAGGATTCCTCTGAGCCATAATCCGTAGGTAGCGGTTATCCACTGCAGTAGTAGCCCTTGGGCGGCTTGAGCGAGGCATGTCATCGACAGTTCCTGTCTCTCTGTATCTCCTCCACATCCAAACAACATCGCTTTGGTTCACTCTGAGAAGCTTGGACACTTCCCATCTTGAGAGCCCTTCCTGGCACAACGTAACAATGCTGATGCGATCGAACCGCAGTATTGACCGTCTACGCATGGTTGAACTACGGACAACATGAGCCGTGTACCTCCTTCCTGGTGGAATGACTGGAACTGATCGGCTGTCGGACCTCCTCCGTCTAATAGACACTGCTCATGCAAGGTTGTTTACATCTTTGGGCGGGTTTAGTAACATTTCTGAACAGTCAAAGATACTGTGTCTGTGATACAAAATCCATAGTCAACGTCTATCTTCAGAAGTTCTGGGAACTGGGGTGATGCACAACCTTTTTTGGTGTATGTACTTTTGGTTTCCCCAAGGCATTGGTAGATGCCTCTGTTGTCAACGTCCCCTTATTTCCTCACGTGCGGTTATTTCCTTGACCAAAAATACATTCCATTCCAGGGATAAGTCTCGGCAGCGCAGCCAACCAATGAGAACGAAGTTACCATAAACCAATGAAAATGTTCGGCGCGTGTCGATTGGAAATTAACTTCCGACGTTTACAAAATATTTTTGTGTGTCAGTAAACGATTAGAGAGAGAAAAAAAGAAATATTCGCTACGAAATGGCTTGGAGTTGCAAAAGCCGCAAATCGTACCAGTTTGGCCAACCATGAAACTGTGTGTGTTACCTCTTTTCATCCCCATAGTCATGGTTCACCTTGACATTTAATGTTTCGGGTTGTTAATGTTATAATGTGGAATTCGTTGAATCTGTGAATATAAAGTCTATGGCAGCGTAAACACTGTGCACCAGTGAAATACGAAATGAGTATTTATCCCACCACAAAAATTTTATATTTTGTGTATGTAGGTCTAATTTGATTTTGTGTTGTGGAAGTCATTAAAACTTTGGATATGGTGTAGTTGCTGTGTTTTCATTAGCTGATTGTAACCGCTGTCACCATTTGGCTGATTTCGAAATGGAGCAGATCTCTCTTGAATGGAATGTATCTTAGGTTGGGCAAATAAGCATTTGTCTGTTGTCAAGGTCGAATCAAGGCAGAAGCTCTTTATATGTTCAGCTGGTTCATTTACTACAAATTTGTAAACTATTGTTGTCTTTTCTTTCTTTGAAAGTGAGAATCTGCCCAGTTCATCCTGTTTATTTACATAGTAGTGTTTAGTACGGAAAGTACATACGATGATCTCCCAACGCGAAGAAAATATGTTGGTTGTGTGAAGTGTGTTGTTATTCACGCAAAAAAAATACAACTACTGCTGTAATTTATTTCTTTGAAAGAAAGAACCTGTCAACCACGTATTAATCGCGCTAACAAAGTTGACACTCTGCGCGGTTGCTGATGGGAGCGACTGTAAATGGGAAATGTCTTTACTGTTGCTCCCATATGCCAAAGCGTCCAGTGTCAACTTTGCGCGTGTAGTACTCGTTATTTACATGGTGGTATGTATTACATAGCGCACTTAAGGAGAAGCTTCCCCCACTGCTAAATAAATGTGCTGGTTGTGTGATGTATGTTCTAATTTGTGCGAAAAATTACAAATCATTGCTCTACCTTTGTTCTTGTAAGTAACGGAAAAAAACGAGAAAAGACACCAACAGGAGATCAGGAGTATGCCTGTAACAGTATAAGAATGTATTTCGTCTGCGTATGTGCTTTATTTGAAAACGAAGTCCCCTGAAATAACTGTTGTTGTTGTGGTCTTTGGTCCTGAGACTGGTTTGATGCAGCTCTCCATGCTACTCTAACCTGTGCAAACTTCTTCATCTCCCAGTACCTACTGCAACCTACATCCTTCTGAATCTGCTTGGTGTATTCATCTCTTGGTCTCCCTCTACGATTTTTACACTCCACGCTGCCCTCCAATAGTAAATTGGTGATCCCTTGATGCCTCGAAACATGTCCTACCAACCGGTCCATTCTTCTCGTCAAGTTGTGGCACAAACTTCTCTTCTCCCCAATCCTATTCAGTACCTCCTCATTAGTTATGTGATCTACCCATCTAATCTTCAGCATTCTTGTGTAGCACCACATTTCGAAAGCTTCTATTCTCTTCTTGTCGTAACTAGTTATCGTCAATGTTTCACTTCCATACGTGGCTACACTCCATACAAATACTTTCAGAAACGACTTCCTGACACTTAAATCTATACTCAATGTTAACAAATTTCTGTTCTTCAGAAAGGCTTTCCTTGCCATTGCCAGTCTACATTTTATATCCCCTCTACTTCGACCATCATCAGTTATTTTGCTCCTCAAATAGCAAAACTCCTTTACTACTTTAAGTGTCTCATTTCCTAATCTAATACCCTCAACATCTCCCGACTTAATTCGACTACATTCCATTATCCTCGGTTTGCTTTTGTTGATGTTCATCTTACATCCTCCTTTCAAGATGCTATCCATTCCGTTCAGCTGCTCTTCCAAGTCTTTTGCTGTCTGTGACAGAATTACAATGCCATCGGTGAACCTCAAGGTTTTTCTTTCTTCTCCATGGATTTTAATACCTACTCCGAATTTTTCTTTCGTTTCCTTCACTGCTTGCTCAATATACAGATTGAATAACATCGGGGAGAGGCTACAACCCTGTCTCACTCCCTTCCCAATCACTCCTTCCCTTTCATGCCCCTCAACTCTTATAACTGCCATTTGGTTTCTGTACAAATTGTAAATAGCCTTTCGCTCCCTGTATTTTACCCCTGCCACCTTCAGAATTTGAAAGAGAGTATTCCAGTCAACATTATCAAAAGCTTTCTCTAAGTTTACAAATGCTAGAAACGTAGGTTTGCCTTTCCTTAGTCTAGCTACTAAGATAAGTCGTAGGGTCAGTATTGCCTCACGTGTTCCAATATTTCTATGGAATCCAAACTGATCTTCCCCGAGGTCAGCTTCTACTAGTTTTGCCATTCGTCTGTAAAGAATTTGTGTTAGTATTTTGCAGCTGTGGCTTATTAAACTGATAGTTCGGTAATTTTCACATCTGTCAGCACCTGCTTTCTTTGGGATTGGAATTATTATATTCTTCTTGAAGTCTGAGGGTATTTCGCCTGTCTCATACATCTTGCTCACGAGATGGTAGAGTTTTGTCAGGACTGTCTCTCCCAAGGCTGTCAGTAGTTCTAATGGAATGTAATTTACTCCTGGGGCCTTGTTTTGACTCAGGTCTTTCAGTGCTCTGTCAAACTCTTCACACAGTATCGTACCTCCCATTTCATCTTCATCAACATCCTCTTCCATTTCCATTTCCTTGTATAGACCCTCAATATACTCCTTCCACCTTTCTGCTTTACCTTCTTTGCTTAGAAGTGGGTTTCCATCTGAGCTCTTGATATTCATGAAGTGGTTCTCTTTTCTCCAAAGGTCTCTTTAATTTTCCTGTAGGCAGTATCTATCTCACCCCTAGTGAGATGAGCCTCTATATCCTTACATTTGTCCTCTAGCCATCCCTGCTTAGCCATTTTGCACTTCCTGTCGATCTCATTTTTGAGAAGTTTGTATTCCTTTTTGCCTGCTTCATTTACTGCATTTTTATATTTTCTCCTTTCATCAATTAAATTCAATATTTCTTCTGTTACCCAAGGATTCCTACTAGCCCTCATCTTTTCACCTACTTGATCCTCTGCTGCCTTCACTGCTTCATCCCTCAAAGCTACCCATTCTTCTTCCACTGTATTTCTTTCCCCCATTCCTGTCAATTGTTCCCTTATGCTCTCCCTGAAACTCTGTACAACCTCTGGCTTAGTCAGTTTATCCAGGTCCCATCTTCTTAAATTCCCACCTTTTTGCAGTTTCTTCAGTTTTAATCTACAGTTCATAACCAATAGATTGTGATCAGAGTCCACATCTGCCCCTAGAAATGTCTTACAATTTAAAACCTGGTTCATAAATCTCTGTCTTACCATTATGTAATCTATCTGAAACCTGTCAGTATCTCCAGGCTTCTTCCATGTATACAACCTTCTTTTATGATTCTTGAACCAAGTGTAGCTATGATTAAGTTGTGCTCTGTGCAAAATTCTATCAGGCGGCTTCCTCTTTCATTACTTAGCCCCAATCCATATTCACCTACTATGTTTCCTTCTCTCCCTTTTCCTACTACCGAATTCCAGTCACCCATGACTATTAAATTTTCGTCTCCCTTCACTATCTTAATAATTTCTTTTATTTCGTCGTACATTTCTTCAATTTCTTCATCATCTGCAGAGCTAGTTGGCATATAAATTTGTACTACTGTAGTAGGCATGGGCTTTGTGTCTATCTTGGGCACAATAATGCGTTCACTATGCTGTTTGTAGTAGCTTACCCGCATTCCTATTTTTTTTATTCATTATTAAACCTACTCCTGCATTACCCCTATTTGACTTTGTATTTATAACCCTTTATTCGCCTGACCAAAAGTCTTGTTCCTGTTGCCACCAAACTTCACTAATTCCCACTATATCTAACTTTAACCTATCCATTTCTGTTTTTAAATTTTCTAACCTACCTGCCCGATTAAGGGATCTGACATTCCACACTCTGATCCGTAGAACATCAGTTTTCTTTCTCCTGATAACGACGTCCTCTTGAGTAGTCCCCGCCCGGAGATCCGAATGGGGGACTATTTTACCTCCGGAATATTTTGCCCAAGAGGACGCCGTCATCATTAACCATAAATTAAAGCTACATGCCCTCCGGAAAAATTACAGCTGTAGTTTCCTCATGCTTTCAACCATTCGCAGTACCAGCACAGCAAGGCCATTTTGGTTAGCGTTACAAGGCCAGATCAGTCAATCATCCAGACTGTTGCCCCTGCAACTACTGAAAAGGCTGCTGCCGCTCTTCAGGAACCACACGTTTGTCTGGCCTCTCGACAGATACCCCTCCGTTGTGGTTGCACCTACGGTACGGCTATCTGTATTGCTGAGGCACGCAAGCCTCCCCACCAATGGCAAGGTCCATGGTTCATGGGGGAGGGGCTGAAATAACTAGTTCGCAAATTTCCTTTTATACTTTCTAAGACGATGACGGTGATGCTAAGTCACATTTTAATTCTGTCTCACATATGTCAGTGTTTTTTATGTATTTTGTTCTGACAGTAACGGGTGGTTTGTTTTTAGAAACAATATGTTTTGAATATTCATTCAAATCTCGATGTTTCATGCTTAATTTGCAAATTATTGACACTGACAAGCCCCAGTAGCTCGCAGAAACTGAATGTGAACAATAAATTTTTTCCAGTGGCAAGACAGGAAAGATACCATATGCCCAGTTACATCTCTTTATCCACTACGGAATCTGTTACCCACTACACCACAATGATGATGAACAACTGTCCTCTGTTACAGTCTCCTGCAACCTTTGAACGCCAATAACAAATTATCTGACATTTAATATCAATAAATTTTAACTTTTCGAGAGATCTCCTGTATGTGCGTTTTGGAACAGCATTTATTTATGACATAATTTATTATCCAAATCACACACAATATGAGCTTGACAAAATCCAGTATGACCTCACCCAGGCGCTTCAACCAAAGTATATCTTTGAAATATATACTATAGAGATCACTAACAACCACCATAGACATACTAAAACGAGGCAAGCACAATACTTTGAGTGTCTCGTCTCAATAAATCATGTGGTTGCATTGATGTTTTGGACCGGAAACCGGCATTTCGCCTCTAGCTGCTGTACATACTTGACTGTAAATACTTGGCTGCAATGATAGATGAATAGCTGAAGCAGAATTCTGCACTTGTCTGGAATATGATTGTATATTCGTAGCTATAAAATCCGTGTACTTTTCCTCATTGTCATCCACCTGTTATCTACGTACATCACATGAAGTAGCGAGTGTGCTTAAATGGCTGACTGCTGTTTAAAGAGTCGAAGCAAGTTGGCTGGAGCATTAAACTGTCCAAAAGACATAACTTTGAATTTATAGATGCTGTCAGGTGTTGTGGAGGCAGTCTCTTCCTAGTCAGCTTCATCAAAATTGATTTGCCAGTAACCTGGCCACATGTCCTTAGTTGTGAAATACCTTCTTCTTTTCAAGCCATTTACGATGTCTTCAATGCACAATAATGGACAGACATCATTTTTTTGTCACTTTGTTCAGTCATCAGTAGGCTAAGCAGAAATACCTTGAACCATCCTTCTTTTTCACAAGGATCATAGGAGAGAACCAAGGACACTCTGATTGTTCAGTGATGTCATTTTACAGCATCTCCACTTCCCCCACATTATCCCTCATTGAGCTAGCAATGCCCTATGTAAGTGCTGGCTAATTAGTGGATGATCTCCAGCATCAATATGATGTTTCACCATGGACCACTTGGTCTATCCTTTCTCTACTGTGCTATGGTGTGCCGGAGAGTGGCCTCATTTAGGGTACCTTCTTGATGACCTTGTTTTATATGTCAACTGTGATCATCTGCAGATGATTGTTGTGATGGGTGATATGTGGACCATAGTAGTCATCGAAGACTCACATTCTTTCTCTCTTATGGTACGTGTCCCGGGCTTCCACAGTGGAAACACAGGAGCATATTGTCCTCTGTCTCCAAATTTCTGTTGCTCTGTGGGCCATCGCACTTGGCTGAGGGATTGGTTGTACCTGCATTAGTCGGGTGCTAGATTGTCTGACAGCTGTGGTGTACATCGAAGTTGCCCCAGCCCATTCTTCCTGATGCATTCGACTGGCATTTGAGATTGGAGCTAAGGATTAGTACACCACCTATTCATGGGTACTACCTCTTGCACCACCTGGTCAAACAGTTCCGGCTGCAATAAAATACAGTAGATCTTCTCTCTCTACAAGTCATATTGAAGATGTAAGGACGTGATGGCACCACTTGATGAATTCCTCAGTTTTTGTGACCCCCTTTACCAGAAGAGCTCAGCGTTTACACCTACATCATATTCTGCGAATCACCGTGAAGTGGCACATATCATTGAGCCAGTTATTAGGGCTTGTTCCCGTTCCATACATTACGAAGCACAGGAAAAATGGTTATTTAAGTGCCTCTGTGCATGCTGTAATTAATCTAATGTTATCCTCATAGTACCTATGGGAACCATATGCAGCGGACCATAGTACATTTTTAGAGCCGTTATTTAAAGCCGCTTCTTTAAAGTTTGTTAGTGAACTACCTCAGGATAATTTCCATCAGTCTTCAGCAGTCTGCTAGTTCATTCTTCCCACATCTCTGTGACACTCTCTTGTGGCTCAAACAAATATGTTACCATTTGTGCTGCCCTTCACTGTGCATGTTCAATATATCCTGCTAGTCCTAATTCGTACAGGTCCCACACACTTTAGCAGTATTCTGGGAGGGGTAATGTGAGTGATTTGTAAGCTACCTCCTTTGTGGACTAACTTCATTTCGCTTGTGTTCTTCCAATAAACCAACACACGCTACTCTGAGCCTATGTGACCATTCCATTTCACATCCCTACAAAGTGTTACACACAAATATTTGATCAAGTTTATAGAGTTCAAGTGACTCACTGTTATAATATTCATAGAAAACTATGCTTTTTTCCCATTTTGCATTTACATTTTGAACATTTGAAGCACACTGCCAATCACTGCACCACTTTGAAATCTTATCAAGGTCTTACTGAACATTTGTACAGCATCATTGTGACTGCACTTTATTACAGATAACAGTATCGTATGCAAAAAGTCTGAGGTTACCTTTAATATTGTCCACAAGATCGTTACTATACAACACAAACAACAAGGGATGCAACACACTTTCCAGGGGTACATCTGAAGTTATGGATGTTGGGAATGATATACTACTTGTATTCTGGTTTCTGTTCATGTAAAAGATGGCTTTTACATTGCTTAAATGTATGCTTGGTAATGTATATGTTTTGAAGTACCCAACATCTCCACCAAACAATGTCACACTGTAACCACATCCAAAAGCAGGATCATCCATGAAGTACTACACTTAGCAGTGAAAGCATGTTTATCATAAACACCAATGTACAGCCAGATCTGATTTGAATCCCTGGATGGAGAGTGCCGTTCTTTGTACAGACATGTAACACTCCAAAATATACAAAAATAAGACATTTCAAGTGTTTTTCAGAAATGATAAATACTAAATAACAAGTCAGTTCTGAGCTTCAAGTGGCTCTGACCACTACGGGACTTAACTTCTGAGGTCATCAGTCCCCTAGAACTTAGAACTACTTAAACCTAACTAACCTAAGGACATCACACACAACCATGCCCGAGGCAGGATTTGAACCTGTGATCGTAGCTGTCGCGCGGCTCCAGACTGTAGCACCTAGAACCGCTTGGCCACTCCGGTCGGCTCAGTTCTGAACTGACAAGCTGCAGGACACCAGCCAGCAACATCAGCTGCCACACTCCAAGCACCACAGCTCATGGCAGTATTGTGTGTCACTAATAGTTTTGCTAAATTAAATGAGATTATATAATACTTATATCTGCAAAGTAGCATTTATTTATTTTACACACTGACAGAAAACATCACATGCTGTTTCCAGCTCTGATAAGCTATACGACAGGTGTGAAAAGTGTCAGTCCTTGAATGATCAATATAAAGGACAGAGACACTGTGTACTCGTGTGACAGTGTTATCCGCACCTGACAAAGTTTGAAATATGCCTCAATGTGAGTCTCCATTCAGCCATCTGGTAAAATTGTGCAATATCCAGGTTTGTGGGGCATTCAGAAGTGTCAGTAGCCCAATGTTGGATTGAATGGGAACATGAGGGCAGACATATTGTTCAAGAATCTGGTCTATGAAATCTGGCCACCACAAGGGAGGATCATCCTATTGTACATCAAGCACATTGCAATCCCTTCATATCTGCACCTGCCATCCGAGAACAAGTAACAGACTCCATGGAACATTCTGTGTCATACTGCATCATTGGTGGATCAGCAACAGGGAATTACCATTCCATGTTTAGGACGCTGTTAACACAACCCAAGTGGCTGAATTTGGAGGGGTGCTGTGACATTGGAGCATGAACTTATGATGAATGGCATCGGACTGTGTTTAGTGATGAATTATGGTTCTGCATTAGTTTAGAACACGGCTGTCTCTCAGCAGCAGATATAAGTTTCATTGGAGAACTAACACAACCAACCAGTATCAAATAATTTTTAATACATTGATCTAGGTTTCAACACATCTAAAGATGTCTTCACCAGAATGAAATTTTAACAACCCAATAAAATATGGTACATAGAAAACATTAACAAAGATGAAAATGTCGGTAACTTAAAGGTTACTTGCGAGCTGCCAATAGTCAAAATTATGAGCAGACATACTTAGATCAAAAATTAAAAAAATTTCCAGCATTTGGTATGTATACCTTGTACCGAACATTAGACTGATCGGCCCACTGGTATACATTGCAGCCACAAAAACAGAATACAAGTTCACCACCTATTAGGTGTGGAAAGTGACATATGCCAATTTGAGACATCACAACAGAAATAATTGAATTAAACAACAGTAAAACATAAAAAACAAAAACTCAAAGAATGTGAGCTTAATGAATTTTTAAAAGTACAAAGTAGTCAAATTAAGTACAATTGAGTGCCATCTATTACATAAAGTACAGAATGTTTACACATAACAGCTGCATAGTAGGAAAAAAAAGTGTGTGCATGAAGAAAACTTTAATAGTACAACTAGGGGCAGAAAAATATAGTAAAAAATTGAAGGAATAAAAATTTTGCAAGCAGTGAATTAAAGCCATTTAAAACATTTTTGTTACATAATAGTGACTGTTTGTCAAGAAAGAGGCCATCGTTCATAGAAATATGTTTGAAAATGAACAGCTCTTCGAGTATGTCAAGCCTGTGATCTTTCTTTTCTCTACATAAAATGGAAATTTCTTCCACACTTTTTGGTTTGCGACCAGAAATTAACATATGATCAGCAAAAGTGCAATTATGCACATTACTGTCACTTTTTTTCCCAATAAATATATGCCTAAAGAAGTAACTTTAGCATCAGTTTTCACTCTGAAAATGTTTCCAACTAACATGGGATCACAACTGTTATTTACTGCAATAGTTCTTATAAATTCACCTCAGCATTAAGGTCTACTATGAATTCATCATCATCATCATCATCATCATCATCTTGGACAGTTTCCAGCCACTGGCAGGGTCTGTCGGGAACACAAGCTTCTCCATCGTGTTCTGTCTTTCCACCATTCCCCATCTTCCACCTTCGTCCAGTTCTCTCCTCTTCTCGTCACACATTCCTTCACTCCCTTCACCCATCTATCTCTTGGTCTTCCTCTGGGCCTCTTCCCCTCCAGTTGCAGATCAAACATCCTCTTTGGAATTCTTCCCTCATCCATTCTCTTCATGTGTCCATACCACTGCAGTCTTGATTTTTCTATCCTGTCCTGTACTGGTTCCTCCTTTAGTCTTTCCCTCACATACACATTACGCAATCTGTTTCGTCTTGTTACACTCAACCTGCTCCTCTGGAACTTCATTTCACTAGCCTGTATTCTACTTTTGTCGCTTTTGTGCGTTACCCATGTCTCACTTCCGATGCCAATATGGGGACAAAGTAGGTTCGGTATATAATTCCCTTGGATTTCTGTGGCACCTCCTTGCTCCAAATAAGCCCCCTAATGCATTTGTAGAACTGCCCTGCTTTTCTGCACCTTTCATTTATTTCCATTGCGTTTCCCCCCTTACTTTCAATCATGCTTCCCAGGTACTTGAAGTTCTCTACCACTTGTAGTTTTTCCCCTCCACAAGTTATATCCACATTTGGCCTATTCTTCTTCCTTGTTGTGACAATTATTTCACTTTTCTTTGCAGAGAAATGCATTCCATATTGTGCTGCCGTTGCCTCCCATACATCTAACTGCTCTTGCACCTCCTCCTCGCAATTTCCCCATAACATCAGGCCATCGGCAAAAAGCACTGCTTTCATTTTATGATCTCCAATTGCATCTGATACTTGCTGTAGGATTTCATCCATAACAATAATAAACAATAAAGGCGAAAGTGCACTTCCCTGTTGCAGCCCATTTTCCAGCTTGAACCATGCAGTACGTTCCCTCCCCACTTTCACACAACTCTCACTTCCCTCTGTAGGGACAAGCTCTGGGATGTGCTGAACGCAAAAGGGATAGATGAAGAGAACACGAAAAGTCTACTATGAATTGCTGAATGTAAAAATACTTTATGGGAATGAGGATGCAATGAACTAGTGGGCACAGTCTGATCTGTATAAGTGGTTTCTCAGAAAATATTGAAGGAAAGTTTGTCGTCGTATATCAAAATACTAAGGTCCAAGTAATGTACTTTATGATCATTATTTTCTAATTCACAAATGAAGTTGATATTTTCATGAAGACTATTAAAAATTCAGGGCAATTGCTTAATATCTTCCTGGGAACCAACTGTATATGATCAAAATGTCATCTGCATATCAAGAATATGACAAAATACCCAGGTCAGTAGCTGAAAAATTATTAAAGAATTTTTCTTTCAGCAAATTAATGAATATGTTGGCCAAGACACCTGCCTGTAGATTACCCATTGCCAGGATGTCAGGCTGATGGTACAGTTTGCCACTGACAGAAAAATAGTGGGCGTCCGGTACAGTTGTTTATAGTGAGAAAGTGAACAAAAGTTATAGTTGTGTGGTGAAAAACGGAACATACGTAAATTATAACAGTGAAATAGTGAAGCTAAATGAACGTGTATCAAGCCTGCAATTAATTGTAGATGTACTAAGGCGGGACATTGCGCATTTAGGAAATGAAAATGCCGAACTGAAAAAGGCGCGTAATATCCCGATCGCCAAAGCAAGTAAAACACGGAACTGGGAGCACAGGACTAGCATGATCACGGAAGAAAGAAGCGAAAAGGTGATAAATACAATGAATGGAACGAACCGCGGCAATAAAAGCAGTTTCAGTGTCCTACCTACAATAAACGAGTGCTCTGAAGTGGATATAGGACTAAAGGCAGAAACAACAAGGCAACATATGTTTACTAGGCCAAAAAGGGTTGGTCGTGTGAAACTCAGTGACTGTAGAATTACTGTGGTAACAAAAAACCGTTTTCATGCACTAGATTCAGATATAAATGTGGAATCCACGGAAAACTGTGACGACAACAACACGCCGAATCTACATAGTGACAAGCACATGAGCAGAAACTTCCGCAATAAACGTGAAGACAAACTCAAAGTGAAAATATTCTCTGATAGCCATGGACGTGAGATCACAAAAATACTACGTTACAGTCATTGTATACAAGCAACTAGTATTGTCAAACCAGGTGCACCCATCCAAGAACTCGTTAGAAACATAGAAACTGAAAATGATCGTCATATTGTCGTCATAGCAGGAGCCAATAATGTATATAAAAAAGACCTCCACAGTGCAACACGAAACCTTAAGGCAATACTAAATTCAACAGGAGAGAAATCAGTTTTTGTAGTCGGAATTCCACATAGGCATGACCTTTCGGAATGGTCATGTGTGAACGTGGAAATCATAAAAGCAAACAGGCAATACTCAAAGATTGGCAGGGCCTACCAAAATGCATATTTTATAAGTATGGACTCCTCGCAAAGAGACTGTTACATGAGACATGGCATGCACCTTAATAACAGAGGCAAGAAGATTCTGTGCCAAAACATCAGCATGATACTGAAAGCATCTGACAACCAAGAAGTAATTGCTGCTCTTCCAGTTCCTTGCTTGACGCAAGCAGAGCCTGAAGAAATGGTTACTTCTATTGCAGCAGTAGAAGTAGAGGTAGAAGCAGCAATTGTACCTACACACATAACAAATGCTGCAGCAGCAGTACCTACCACACTTCATCTACAGGATTCAACAGCAGCAGAAGATGAAGCAACATCCAAATCTCCACTGTCACCAGTTGCCACAACAATGCCTACAGCAGCAGCGGCAGCAGCAGTACCTATCACACTTCACCAGCAAGATTCAACAGCAGCAGAAGAAGAAGCAACCACCTTATCTCCTCAGTCACCAGATGCCACAACAGTGCCTCGAGACACCATAACAGCAGTTACATCAATTCCTCTAGTAGCAGCTTCATGTACAATATCATCACAAGGAGGGAAGAGTAGGTATACAACAGTAGATGTGCTACCACTCCAAGTGAACAATTTTTTAGTAAAAGGCAACAAGAGGCAGAAATCCAAAAGATAAGCCCTGAAAAATATCACCATAGTGTTCAGTGTGTAAGCAATAAGAGCATGGATCTTAAAATATGTTACCTTAACGTTCAAGGACTGAAAGATAAAGAACTTATCATAAATGAGTTTGGTCTTGATAACCAGTTTGATATTTTTTGTCTGAGTGATCACTGGGCTAATGAGAATGAACTTGCAGTTGCCAAATTTGACAATTTTAGTATAGTAAATAGCTACTGTAGGAAAAAGCACATTAGAGGTGGTGTGGCAATTTATTCCAACCAGTCACTCAATTGTACAATTATCAAACTAGACCTAAATTCCTTGTGTGATAAACAGCACTTTGAAGTTATGGGTATAATCATTAATAGTCATAAGCTAATAGTAGTATCCATGTACAGATCACCAAAGGGAAGCATTAACATATTTTTAGAAAAAATGGACATGCTATTGAGTAAATTAAGTAATATTAAATGGCTACATTATGATATTGCAATAGGAGGTGATTTGAATGCTGATTTTGATGTTACTAAATGTAAGGGTAGTGTTGCAGATCTGGAAAACTTACTAAGACAATACAATTTACATCATGTTAATAACAGGCCCACAAGAAACAAAGCATGTTTAGATAACATCTTTGTAAACTTCAAGACCACTGAAAACACATGCGAAGTTGTAGTGTTCCCATTCTCTGACCATGACTCCGTATCTCTAAATTATGCAAGTAAAATTCCCCTCAATAGGAGCAATGCAAACAGACCTGTCCCAACAGTTGTGATTACCAGACCCATAACTGAGGATAAAATTAACACATTTCGTAATTCCCTTGCTGACAGATCCTGGTTTGGCCATTGTAGTGTCGATGGACATTACACATCAAGTAATGACCTGCCAGCCAAAATAATATTTGATAGATTTTTTAATGCATTCTTGACCCTATTTAACCATAGTATTCCCATAAAGAAAATCAAAATAATGGACAGCAGCCACAAATCCAGATCTCAAAACAGACAAAATATATGGTACACTAAACAGCTGACAGATCTAAAGGAACAAGTTTTGTTACTGTACAACATATACAATAGTATGAAGTCTGACTGTGCCAAATCAGCCTATGTGGAATGCAGGAATGAATACAAAAAAGCCATCCTGCACGCCAAAAAAACCTACAATGCCAACAGCATACATAATTCCACCAATAAATGCAAAACCGCTTGGAAAGTAATTAACAGTGCTGCCAGAGATACTAAAAAAGACGAAATTAATATCCCACCACAAACACTCAATGAGTTTTTTATTAATTCAGTGAAAGAAATAGGAGACACAACTATCAAACCAGACATTAGTCCATCAGAGTTACTCTCCCAAAATTGGGGCAGACAGTCACTAAATACAAGCATGGTAACCTTCTCCGAAGTATCGCCTAGATATGTACAAGGGGTCATAAAACAACTGAAATCATCTGATAGCTTAGATATATATGACATATCATGCAACCTGCTAAAAAAAGTGTGTGACTGCATTCTCTACCCCTTAACCCATTGCATAAACAAGTGCTTACTTGAGGGATATTTTCCTGATGAGTTAAAACTGTCTAGGATCGTCCCAGTATACAAAAAGGGAGATAAAGACACTCTATCTAGCTACAGGCCTATTTCAATAGTACCCGCATTCTCCAAGGTAATAGAATGCATCATGTACCAACAATTATCATCTCACTTTGAGAATCTAGGAATAATTAATGATACACAATACAGGTTTAGGAAGAATCTGTCGACCATTGATGCAATCAACACGGTAGTCAGTTACATCCTCAAAGTTTTTGAGAACAAAGGCTTTGCTCAGGTCTCATTCTGTGACCTAAGCAAGGCCTTCGACTATGTTGAGCACATGCCACTACTAGAGAAACTAGAATTCTACGGCATCAAAGAAAACAGTCTCAGACTATTAAAAGCTTATCTCAACAACCGTAAACAGGTAGTTTGTGTTGGTAAGGAAATGTCAAACATAGAAAATGTTAAAGTAGGTGTGCCTCAGGGATCTGTACTGGGGCCCTTCCTGTTTCTGATAATGATCAATGACCTCCCCTCATTTATTAGATCCACCACTGTATTGTATGCAGATGATACGACTTTTCTCCATAGCAGTAACAGTCTTAATGATCTTAAAACCTGTGCTGAAAATACACTCACTCATGCAGCATATTGGTTCAGAGCAAATGGTTTCCTGCTACATGAAAATAAAACTCAGCAGATAATCTTCACCCTAAGAGACAAGCCACTATCTGATGACCCTAGTTCTGTTAAATTCCTGGGAGTTTATTTAGACGAAAAGTTATCCTGGGGCCAACATGTAAACTTTATTAGTAGTAAACTATCTAGAGTAATTTATTTATTAAGACAACTCAGAAATTGTGTACCTGAAACATACATCAGATCATCTTATTTTGCATTTTTCCAGAGTATAATATCCTATGGCATTATCTTGTGGGGTAACTGTAGTCATATACATGACATCCTATTATTGCAGAAGAAAGCCATTAGGATAATTACAAATTCTTCACATAATGCTCACTGCAAACCCTTATTTACTAAACAAAAAATTATGACTGTAATAAACCTTTATATATACAATGTCTTAATCTTTACAAAGAAGAATCTACAAGATGTGAAACGTAGAGAAAATGTACATTGTTACAACACAAGAAGCATCAAACACATATACACGCCTTACCACAGACTATCAAAATCAATAAATAGCTATGAAGTCACAGGGCACAAGCTATTTAATAAGCTGCCACATGCCATACAGGATCTTCCTGAACATACATTCAAAGAAAGACTGCATGAATGGTTTATTGCCCACTCGTTCTATGAAATCAATGAATTCTTCAACTGTAAAATGCAGTAATCCAACAGATGACCCACTGTACATTTATTGTAATATAAGCTAAAATATTTCAGTAGTCAATACCTTATCACACTGTATTATAAATTGTAACTTCATTTGACGTTGTCAATTGCTGTAATGGCCTAAAGACAATAAAATCTTTATTATTATTATTATTATTCTTAGCACACAAATTAGGTCAGTGTTTTGCCCATCAGAAATATCAATGCATTAGGTCAGTGATTTGCTTATCAGAAATATCATGATAAAATAAGAGAGTCTTTTGTTTTTCAAAATAATTATTCTGTCATCAATAGTCAAAAACTAGTCAGTAAAATCAAAGATTTGCAGTGTGATCAGGATACTAAATTGCTTTCACTAGACATTACGAACCTATACACTAATGTACCCGTTCAAACAATTACTGACATAATTGAAAAATACGTTTGTACTTTTTAAAAAGATATTTCTAATGAGCAAATCACCGACCTAATACAATTGCTAAGAACAGCATCAAAATAAAACTGATGACATTTTCATCATGAACAGTGGTTCCCCAGAAGGCTTCGAGCAATTGCTTGGAATTTTTAATGCTCTTAATGAAAAAATCAGCTTCACTTGTGAATTCGAAAATAATGATTGCCAGCTACATTGCTTGGACCTTAGTATTGCCATGGACAGCAACAGATTTTCCTTTGATATTTTCTGAAAAGCCATTAATACAGAAGAGACTGTGCCCGCTAGTTCAGTGCATCCTCATTCTCCTCCCTCCCCCCCCCCCCCCTCCCAAAAAAAAAATAAAAAAAATTGCATTCAGCCATTCATCGTGCATCTTATTGATGGGATGAACTGATGCATCTTAGTGATGGGATGAACTGAATACAAACTATTGCATTCAATAATGGTTAAGATCCCTCATTAGTTGAAAACATCTTCAGAATGAAAACTGATGCTACAGTGACTACTCCATGACAACCAGTATGGTTTTCAAAAACATTGATCAAGCACTTTTCTCAAGACATAGTGAAAGCTTTGGCTCAAGGGAACCAGGTAGACGCAGTGTTTACGGATTTCCAAAAAGCATTTGACTCAGTTCTGCACTTACGCCAATTGTCAAAAGTGTGATCACATGGGGTATCAACTGAAATTTGTGACTGGACTGAGGACTTTTTGGTAGGGAAGACACAGCATGTTACTGTGGATGACGAGTCATTGTCAGATGTAGAAGTAACTTCGGGTGTGCTCCAGGGAAGTGTGTTGGGACCCTTGCTATTCATGTTGTATATTAACGGCTACACAGACAATATTAATAGTAAAATCAGGCCTTTTGCAGGTGATGCAGTTATCTACAATGAAGTACTGTGTGAGAGAAGCTGAATAAATGTTCAGTCACATCTTGATAAGATTTCAACATGGAGCAGAGATTGGCAACTTGCTCTAAATGTTTAGAAATGTACAGTTATGTACTTCACAAAATGAAAAAAATGTAGTATACTATGAATATAATATCAATGTGTCACTGCTGGAATCAGGCAACTCATAAAAATACTTGGGTGTAACTCTTTGTAGGGAAATGAAATGGAATGATAACTTAGGTTCAGTCATGGCTAAAGCAGATGGAAGACTCCGGTTTATTGGTAGGATACTAGGGAATGCAATCAGTCTACAAAAGACATTGCTTACGAGCCACTAGTGTAACTCATCCTAGAATATTGCTCAAGTGTGTGGGACACCAACCACACAGGACTAAGAGAAGATATTGGACATATACAGAGAAGGAGGGCAGCACAAATGGTCAATGTTTGGTTAATCCGTGGGAGAGTGTCACAGAGATACTGAAGAAACCGAAACTGCAGCCTCTTGAAGACAGACATAAACTATTCTGAGACAGTCTATTAAGAAAGATTCAAGAACCAGCTTTAAGTGATTACTCTAGGGGTATACCACAATCCCCGACGTATCACTCACACAGGGATCATGAGGATAAGATTGCAATAATTACTGCACGCACAAAGGCATTCAAACAATCAGTCTTCCCATGGTCCAAAGATGAATGAAATAAGAAGAAACCCTAATAACTGGTACAATGAGATGTACACTCTGTCATGCACCTCATGGTGGTTTGCAGAGAGTAGGTGTAGATATAGCCTTTAGGCATCAGTGTTGTGTCTGACAGTAATGAGTATAAAAAAAGCTTTCTCAGTTCCATTTTTAGGCTCTATTGCTTATAGAATCTGTCATCTTCTAGTTAAAAAATGCAGATGCCAAATTGTCTTTACTACTAACAATAGCTTGCAGAAAATCTCATTTACAATATCAAGTCCACAGTTGCTCCTACATGCAGCTCAGGAGTTTATAAAATCACTTGCTATATTTGTCGTGTTTGCTATACAGGACAAACTGGAATATCTTTCAGTGTCAGGTACAAGGAAGAGTTAGTGGTTTTTTTTAAAAAAAAAAAAAAAAAAAAAAGAGAAGAAGAAGAAGAAGAAGAAGAAGAAGAAGAAGAGACACTGATGTACATAATTCCACTTTTGCTGATCATCTGTTACTTTCTAGTCACAAACCAAAAAGTGCTGAAGAAATTTCCATTTTACATAGAGGGAAGAAAGACCACAGGCTCAATGTACTCTAAGAGTTGGAGATTTTCAAGCATATTTCTATGAACTATGGCCTCATAGTCAACAGTTATAAATATGTAACAAAAATTTTTTAAATGTCTTTAATCTACTGTTTGCAAAATTTTGATTTCTTGATTTTTTTATTATGTTCTCCTGCCTCTATTTCTGAAACATCTTTTCCTTCACATCTCATATAGGTATGTGCTACTAAAGTTTCCTTCGTGCACTTTTTCTTTTTGATTGTGCAGCTGTTTGTGTAAATATTCTACAATACTCTGCACTTTATGTAATGGTCATTTCTGTAAAGCCTAATTGATGGCTCTCAGTAGTACTTAATTTAGTCGACTACTTTGTACTTTAAAAATTTCATTAACCTCTCATCCTTTGAATTTTTGTTTTTATGATTAAATGTTGTTTAATTAAATTGTTTCTGTTGTAATGTCTCAAATTGGCGTATGTCATTGTCCATGCCCGATAGATGGAGCAACTTGTATCCTGTTTTTGTGCCAACAATGTAAGCCACTGTACTGATCAGTCAGATGATTTTCATTGCCAGGTGTACATACCGAACACTGGAACAGTTTTAATTTTTGACTTGAGCACGTCTGCTTGTATTTTGACTATTGTGTGCTCGCAATGTAACTTGACCTAAGGAACCTTTAGGTAATGACATTTTCATCTTTGTTAATATTCCTGTGAAATTTATTTTTCTGTGTATTTTATAGTATCGTTAAAATTTCAGTCTGATGAAGGATGAAGAGGTGTCAAAACCTAAGTCAATGTATTGAAAATTATTTGCAATCAGTTCTGCATTACTCCAGATGACCACCATCAGTAACCTGGCCTCATTTCTCCAACATTGCAAGAAGATGCTACGGTGTTACTACTGGCTTCACGGTATGAGTAACCATCAGGTATTAATTCAGGACAGGGCTCATAGTGATTGAGAAAATTCCAATAGCTCTACAATACATTGTGGACATTCTGCATCCTCTTGTGTTACCTCTCATGTGACAGTATTGTGATACCCATTTTTCAACAGGTCAATGACTGTCTACATGCGGCACTTGCCACTCTGAACTGTTTGCATGATGTTGTGATACTCCCATGGCCAGCAGGGTTCCCCAATGTGTCTGCAATGGTACAAATGTGGAACTAGCTCGGACGTCAATTCCGCCCAAGTCCTAAGCCCCAGGATATCGAGGGCCAGTTATAACAGTTTCCACAGCTAGTTTGCCTAAGGAGAAAATAAAATGGGTTTATGCCACCTTTCCCAAGGGGATACAGTGGCATGCTGATAAGAGGATCTATAGTCCAAGTTCTTTATGCATTTGACTCAGTTTTGCAGTCAGTGCAATAAAATCCAATAATATCACATACTCTCTCAACCCATGAAGGTTTTAGTTTCCACCTCCCCTTCTGTGGACCGACATTTGTTAGGCAGTGTATTTGTGCCATTTTGCATTCTACTGCCACTACAGCACACAGGTCTTCAGCCTATAGCTCCATTTATGGCTGCTTTGTTACAACTCTTTGTTCATGGATTTTTAACTTGTTTTATTAATAATTTATTGTGAAATAACAATACAGGAAATTTTTAAAAATCTATTTATTTCTTCATTTGTATCAAAGAAATTCTTGTCATTCTTTTAGTATGACTCCCTTTTTGACATTGCTTGTGCTGTCAACCAAACAACAACAATAAAAACAAGAACAAACTATATACTGAGTGGCATCTCAGCATTCAGACGGCGACTTATTTTATTCTGTAAATATCTAATAAAATGCTCCTCAGGCAATAACAACTGACTAAACAAATACTAAAACAGTATAATGCACAGAAACAAAGTACAAACCTACAAACACAGAAAAACTGCCATTGTTTTGCAATATTCTGAATCTCATATTTTTTACATATTTACACTACTATATTTCATACACATTTCTTCAACACACAGAAACGCAAGGAAAACATTGCTGAGTGCATATTGATACAGATATCAGAAACTGAACAAGAATAACTTTTTAATAAAAAGTGGGATTTAAGAGACATTATCACAATCTTGCAATGAAGTATAATTAGCTGGTACCCAAAGAGTTAAACCTGCAGCAAGAAGAATAGCCATGAACAAAATATAATCCATTATGAAAGGAAAGCAGATCAAGAGAAACTGGTACAATCAGTATCGGTTCACATGTACACCAGATTATAGTTCTGTATATTGCTTTATGTCACCATGGTCTGTTTTAATAATTGTCATAGATATATTGGTTACAACCATGAGTGATTTAATCTGTTCAATAAATTTTCTCTCTATATCGCGACTTTGTAAAATTTTACAAGAAATTCAACTAGATGTTTACTGTGAGATACAGGCTTCAACAGCAGAACAAGGACCTGTGCTGTTGATTGCAGAACACGTACTTTGTATCTACTTAATTTTTTTTGTTACTAAAAGAGGTATAAAGACAACTGTCAACACTGACTTTCTCCCTTTAATCCTTGTCAAAGATAAGAGGTTCTCTTGATTGTAATTTTAGTTCCAGGATTAGCGATAAAACTGCAAAAACTTTACCAGTCACTCTTGTGTGCTAAAAGACAATTACAAAATATTTCAGTATATATACTCTGTCACTATACCAACATTAAACTGTGTAATGATGCTTTCTGTCAGTCATATTTTATGTTGCATTTTTATGCATTCAACAGTAAAACTGGTCTGGCTGAAAATGAGTGAATAGTACGTGAAACATTGCACCTATCATGTGTCCAACAAAACAGATTTTTGTTTGTTTGTTAAGACCATAAGATATCAGAATAAGTGAAAATTTTATTTTGTTTTCCTTTAAAGATTAGGCTCATAAAAAACTGAATAGTTACTGCACAAGTTAATTAACAAGTAGTAATTATACTGATTTCCTATTTAACCATCTTTATACATTTTGGCATGGTTAACAGAGAAAGTACACACATTCATTAAGCAATGTTAAATTACTGTAACAGCAGCAAAAAGGCTTGTCAAGAAGCCCTAGATTTCACTTATCTTTTCAGATGTGATTTCAAGAAGAGATGGGAAAATGAAGAGGAACATACAAGGTCATAGTGTGTCTATTAGGTGTTGGAATGAAGGGAAACATGCATGGCTAACAACTCTGTTTGTAGCAGTGGCCACAGTGCAAAAACATGCTTCAATTCTTTTCAGTAATAGACAAATGCAGTGGTAAGTGTCTCACATTGATCTGTGAAAGCAGCATAAGGCTTATATCATATCACTGGATGGCAACCATTGACAAATTGTTCTCGCACTGTGGCAAACTGAATTTTCTGAATAGTGTGAATAACAGATATCTGTGAGCAACTAAAAAAACTTATTCAAATATGACTCAATTTTATAAATGATTATGTATTATGAATATGCTTAATAAACAAACAGTAAAATCAGAATAGAAAGCAGAACATATGAAATAGATATTACATTAAAACAAATAGCATGTGATAGCAAAATTTAGTGGGCTGGATAACAAGCTGAAAGTACTACTATGTCGAAGCTACAAGTGATCAATAAAATAAAAACATCTCAAACATATGCGTAAGAAAACTAATCAACTATTTCCGTTTTGAAAGAAGGCAATATTTCACACATTTCTCACAATGAAAAATGTATTTTCTGTAAGAGAAGTAGTTTGCAAATGACAGAACTCTTAATGTTTGCAATAAAATCTTTGGGTTTCTTGCTGTTTATATTGTCAGTGTGGCCATGACATTATGAAAGGTATGTACCCTCTTTCCATCTTTAAACACCCAGCTGCTCCGTGGCCACTTAACTAACACCTAGCCTCTGTTCAGTTGTGTTATTGCATATATTTTCAGTGCACTATATTGTAAAACAGTGTAGTGCCTGTCTGCACCTTACTTTCAACAAAAGCAGAGCTATACCACCATATGTTGCACTAGACAGCTACACAATTTAAGACTCAGCCAAGAAGGTAAATCATTACAATGAGCACAGCTTAATGGAGGAAAATGTATGCAATTTCATTAATACATATTATCTGTCCAGTGAGTGTTTTTGGGGACAGTATTACTACAGAGACCATCAAAATGAATGTGACACCAAATCTTGTGAACTGTTCTACAGGTTTTGCTCTCAGAGGAGCTTCACAACCTGCAGAGAAAGTAATAAGATGGAGCAACAAAATGCTGCATTTTGTGGTGCAGATGTGAGAAGTGAGTGTGAACTGCTGGCCATATAATCACAGGTCTGGTTGGAGGTTAAATTGGTTATAGAGTGGCTGTTGCAGGGAATTAAATGTTCACCATCACAGAAGACTATGTAAAGAGAGAGACTGTGCAATACCTACACTTCACCAGAACATGGAAGGAGAGTTTATGCCTTCTGACATGTTGCAGACACACCGAATTGATGACAAGAAATGAGTGAAAAATTTATTGCACTGACATGTTACAAGAACCTTCATTTACACTTAATCCTTGTTTGGACTTATTTTGTCCTACGTGTGTTTCTTGCAGACTTCCGATAAATTATGAATTTAGATGTTAACGATCCACATAACAAAGTTAATCAGAGGTACATTCTTACCTCCTAATTACTTTAGATGATACGCTATTGCACTGAGAAAGCAGAGGACAGGTTCATTTCAGCTGCCTTCTGTCTTCATTTATTAATAGTATGGCAAAAAGCTCCTTCTGACCACATGCTCCCCTCCTCAAACTTGATGCTGCTGTGCCCTAACTACTGGTGACCTGTCCTCTCAATCTGTTTCAATTCCATCTCCAGTTTTTCACAATAATAATTGTTTTTTATCTTTTGTTCTTGTAGAATAATGCCAAAAAATAATATAATATTATTCATCACACCTAAGTTTGCATTTTTGAAGCACAGTAACAAAGCAAAAAATAACTTACTTTATTCAGTTATGTAAAAATATGTGCCAGGTGGCATGTCAATAACATATCGTGTCCCTTCATGCCACCAGCTATTATTTCATTTATCGTACACTCAAGAATTGTCCACGCCACTCTTTTATCCTACATTTTCAGCCAAACACCACTTATTATATACAATGTTAAAAGGTAAAGCATTTACACAAGCATTACAAACTGTTTAAGACCCAGCAGGAAAAGGTGATGGTTGATACAGAATTGGAAGCTCACAAACTAAGGTTTCTCCAAGAAAAATGAGCCGACAATGGAATAAATAGAAAGGCAGCAAACAAAACTTAAATTGAAATGAACACACAAAGTACAGGATGATGTCAATCTATAGAACATAAGATACAAACTGCATTCCTGAGACACTGCTAAAGCAAAGTTAGACGGGAATCGGCCATCTGTTCTGAGAATAATGTTTGAAACTGGAGACAGAAAGAATGACGGAGGTATTTGGGGAGCAGAACTGAGAATAAATATGTAAGTAACATAAAATTATAGATTCAAGGCAAGACTTTTCGTTCTGTTGGCAGGCTTCTATGATTCAAAGTAATTCACCATTTTATCTGTTTTTAACACAGTTTGTTCCTCTTTTGGTTGTTCTCACTGTCATAAAAATATGTCATTGTAAATGGCTTGCATTTCGTACAATGTGGCAATTTATTTCATGAGAATCTCCCAACTTTCAGTTGACAAACTCATTATGTCGACTAAAATAACAATGCTTTAAAATACAGTTATTGAAAGAATGAACAGCAGAGTCTGAACTGTAATAGACTAGATGGGCCATTCACTGACTACTGTGCCTTTGTTATGTCATCAGAAACCTAGATAAAGAAAAGCAATCAACAAAACCAACTATTGAACAATTTTTTACAATCTTCCCTCTTAAACGCATAAACATGAAGTGAAACTACAAACCTGGCTTCACATAATTGGCTTGATTATATTAGTTCAGCTGAACAAAATGGCTATAATTTAGACAAAGGAATTTTTGTTTGTTCGTAGTATAAGGTAAGTTCCTCATTTGGCTTCATAAGGCTGAGTGGACCTCATTCCAGATATCCCACCTCAGATATTTTTTTCTGAGGTCGTACTGGGAATGGAACCCAGGTCCATCTGTACCAAAGGCAGTGATGCTAATCATTCAGCTATGGAGCTTGGATAAAGAAGCAGTGCACCATCAAGATTCATCTACTGGCAATAACAGCTGGATGGATTGGCGACACGCCAATCATGTCCCACGATCACGGATAGCTCCTAGTATTGCCTTGTACGCGCCAGTCAGCCAGTCGGAACAGGCCCAAGGCCTAATGCTTTATGTTATGCTTTATAAAGTAAGTAACCATATCCAGTGAAATCATCAAAGCAGACAAGGTAAGGATGAACTCAGATTCATGATGTATTCTAAGCAACTGAGAAAGTGGGAAAAATTTAGAAACCTCTGGGAATGTAACTTGCAGTTAATAAACCAAAGTTTACATTTTTACAGTTATTAATGCTGGAGCCTTCCTGTGCACTAGTAACTTTTGGTTATGACATACATACATACATCTTTTCCGCAGTAGTATATGCAATGCCAAAAATATTGTGCCCAGAGGGCAGAAAATAAAATGTTTTATGTACAAACTATACCAATAAGAATGGCAAAATCAAATTACAATGAGAAAAAACAACAAATGTAGCAACACAGAAGATGATGCAAGTCTAACTACCCTTTTTTTTTTTTAGACACCGTATATTTATTTTCCTGCAATATTTCAATCTTACCATGTCCCGCCAATTCGTATAATTGCATTCCTTTCTATGTTTTACAATGTGTGTTTAAATACATGTAAAAGAGCTGTCAATGAAATCCTCATTTTCACAAAATATTACTTACATAAATATTAATTTGAACTACACTAATAGGAATATTCTGAAAGTACATGCCAAACAAACAACGTTAGGATAACAAACAGAGGCAGATTTATTCCAAGAATTTTAGTGATCATACTTGGCAAATCTAAAACATTGGAGTGCAAATACATACCTGATCCTAATTAATCAAAAATAAATAAAATATTCCGATTCTTCAGTTATATCACAAAAGATGACATTGATAATATCTCAATGAGATATGAGCATGTACAATATACAAAAATAAAAATATAATGGCAACTTCAACAAGAAAGTAATGCAATATATGTCCAACTAATATGCAGAGTCCACTTTTTTTTTTTTTTTTAGAATTAAATCTTCATGTTTCTCTTTAAACTTGTTTATTTTACCAATAATGAAGTGGTTTTAACATATTCCTCTGCAGTTGCTTATTTGTACTGCATATACTAGCACTTATTATTTTTAGCAACAGAGGAATGCAATATTATGCAGGCTGCTCAGGGTCCAGCTCAATGGAATATAATCTTTCTGATTTTCAATATCTGATACCATACATTACTGTATAAATTAGCAAACAATAAAAAAGTTCTTAAGGACCACTTTGTAAGAGATACGCACACACTTCCATGCATGATTAAGATAAATACTTTCACATAAAACATCTCAAATGGAAAACTAGGCACTATACCATCATTTATGACCTGAGTACCTCTAAAATAAGGAACTCCCACTGTAGTTAATAAACTACACAATTTTTGTATCAGAAACAGGAACAACTGGCGTATTGTCTACTACCAGTGCTGATTCAACATGCCACACTTGAGCCACACTATCTGCTTCTGGAGCACCATGGGCACGACACCACACTTCCAGAGAAGAACCGAGGTCGAATGTACCTGGACCCGTCGTAACTGCACACAGTGACACGGAAGTACTGTCGTGAGGACTTAGTTCTGAGCACGAGCCTGCCAAGCCAACCCAGTGGAACGTACTTGAAGAATGTGGAGAATACAGCTTGTTTTTACTTGATGATGAACTGCAGGATAAAAAATATATACATGTTTGACAAATATTGGTTGAAAATTGTAGGAAATTAGACAGACTGAGATGTGGCAAGGTAGAATGGTTCCATTTTCTATAATTCCACTTCTAATTTTCTTAGTCTTTTCTGTTATTCATTATACAAACAATGCACATACCATGATTGCACAAAACAGTTAAATTCTTACCGCTGCAGTATTTCAGTAAACTTTTTTTTTATTCACAGGGTATTTTACAGGCTACTGATGACAATGGCATATTTAGTTTGTACAGAAAGACATTTTATTTAAGGGAATATTAACAATTTTGAAGTTATGCAAACCAAATTCTTTTCAAAATTTTACCCCAATAATAAATGTTTGTTTCAAGATAAACACAGGTTATTTGAAAGCCCTCATTTTACTCTTTCAAACAAACATTTTCCTTTTTTAAAAAACTTTGTATTTAAAATGTAATTCACATTTAACATATTCCAGACTGTTCCAATTTGAAAATGCAATCCTATCACATTTCTACTATTATAGTTTTCTAGCCATGGTTATTCTGATCACAAAAATGTATAACTTTCCAGAATTAACATGTTATTTTATGAAAAATCTAAAATCTAAACTATTAATTTCCAGAAAATTATTGTAGGCTTTGTAATCCCCAGTGTACATTAAAAACTTCCGTTAAAATTTTTGACATGACTGGAGACGTCAGTCATGTGTGCATGAGGTGTGCTTGCTTGTGTGAATACTAACATGTCATCTCTACAGTGAGTAGCAGTCTATCCTTTCCATAATATTGTGGTATTCCAACCTGGACTTTCCACTGTTTGGTTTTACTGATGTTTTTGCGATATTTTGATTATATAGCTCATTCTTAATCTCAATAACTTTACTGCCTAATTTGTTTCTGCAGTTTTTACTTTTACTGTGTTTTATGCCAATATCTAAAATGTAATAGTCCTATATTTTCCCATTTCATCATTACTGTACTGCATGCCTCTCTATATAGGCCTCAATGTACAAAGGTATAGACAGTTGTGGGCAAGCATTCAACCAGTTCTGACACTATGCTATCCATTTTATTCATATAGTCAGTTGGCAGTCAGCACTTATGATTCCAAGTAGTTACTATGGTAATCTGTGCCATTTGTGAAATTTTGTTAGACCAGTCGCAATCTATGTCGCTTACTGGTGTGTATTACAAAATTGATGTTTGTATATTACAAGCAAGCTGGTCATTGAAACTGTGTTTTGTGTCAATACATGTGAAGAGAATGAAAAACTAAATTTAACTGAGCTGTGTAGATTTATTTATACTAGCTATTAAAACATGTGTAAGACAAGAGGAAAACTAAAATAACGACACATGGAAATGTGACTGGATTATAATCATGGCGTGAAGGTTTTAACCTTATAGAACCTAAAAAGGGATAAATCATACTTAAAGGCCTAAGAGGGGCTACACAGGATTTCAACAGAAAAAGTAGGACTAAAGAGAAGTTTTGGAGAAAAAACATGGTTTTTAAATAGCTTTCTTGAATTAATACTAAGGAAAATTGATGACGTGAATCTGCATATTTTTAAGAAATGACATAATAAATATATACATATTCAGCGAAATTGTTCTGAAATAATTTCACACAACCATCAACAGGTAAGAATTTCTTTTCTTTCAGACATGTGAGTAAATAAAATTTCTTGTTAGTTGCTGTATTAGATTAGGACTGTTGCCATATACTGGTACACATCTCAAGAGTGTGTGTGTGTGTGTGTGTGTGTGTGTGTGTCACATGAATTTTTCAATAAAAGATTTTCCATTAAAACATTATAAAAGGAGAAAACAACTGTAGCACATGTAATTATCCCAGCATTTTATGCTTTCTTTTAGTGCCAATATAAGGAATAGTTAATAGTTTATTTTTCGAGAATAACTACAATAACTGTGTCAAAATTATAATAAAATTTTCTATTTAAATATTAGTGTTCATTATATTACTCATTAAAAGTCTCCAAAAAACGCTAAAATAGTTTAAAATGAAACAGAAAATAAAGAGCTAAAATCCATTTTATAAAAAGTTGAAAATCCAAGTCCTAGTCATGAGGTACCTGCCAGAGATTCCGCTCATTATTGCTTAATACAGCATTGAAGAGTTTTGTGTGTTAATGGTTTTCAAACTGTTTCAGTCACATCAATTCTGCATAAGGCACATCAAAACTTTGCAGATAAAGCACAACATATGCATATCACTGCCAAAATACTTTATCAAATACAACTTGAAACAACAAGTGTGTTGTTCAAGCATGAGTATTCAGACAGTGCTATATTTGAATGAAAGATACAATAACTGGAGAGTCATCAGCTGTAACGGCTGATGTAAACTTTTACAATTAGTTGGATCTTTTCATTTTCACTTTGGGAATCTATGATCATTATGAGATTTAATCTCACTACAAATTGTTCATGAAATGCAAATCAAAAGTGCATTTAACAAAAATTATGATCTGAAATTACACAAACTGGCCTTCTATTTGTCTTCAGTCATAAAAAAGTATCTTTTCTTGGGACACCAGGGGAAACAGGCAAATTAATGTAGAAATCTATGGACATGGTATAGATGTTCAACACACTATTTAAAGTAACTATTAATCCAATCAGCTCCAAAATAGCTTTAAACTAGTTTGCCAGTATTCATTAAAAATGAATACTGGCAATATTTCTGAGAGCACAGGAGTCTGTATTTAACAGCATCCAAAACATCTGAAATATGAATAATAGGGGAAGAAAGGCAAGCATGTTTGTGTATCTTTAGAAGTACAATGTCTGTGAGTTATGTGCAGTAAGATGTTTTACCTGAAATTGTTATGAAGTATAGGCCAGTTTCCCATACTGTTATCAAGGTCTTCATGTACAATTCAATACACATATACTTACCTTCCACTGTCTGACGCATTCACCCTGACAACAAGACTGGTATCTGAACAGTTCTGCAACTGAAGCTGAACAGGTACAAAGCAGAGCCTGTAAGGAAACAAAATTATGTTACCAGTATGAATCTTTCAATCTGCAGTGAAGTGTGTGCCATTTTGAAACTTCCTGCCAGACTAAAACAGTGTCCTCAACTGGTGCTTAAGTTCAGAACCTTTCGTGTCCAATGCTCTTACCGATGAAACTTTCCAGGTGTGACTCTCAACCTAGGTTATGGGTTTGTATACTGATCTGGCACACAGTTTTAATTTTTCACCAAGTTTCAACAATATATTAAATTATCATTTAATGTTAAGGTGTCATCAACCCCTACATGTGGTCCTATTGGAGGTGAAATGCCACTACCTTGCTCTCACATTTGGACCATCTTACTCAGCCAATTATAAATGAATCAACAGTTTCACAAGGACACCAAACCATAGTGCAAATCAGCATTTTTCATATTGACATTGCCATGGTTGAAAGATGTGATAAGTGGTAGACAAACATACTTTGACTGACTGAGCAATTATTAGGCTTGATTAAATAAAACATTATACTATAAATAATTTTAAGTACAACTATCTATGCCAATCCTTAAATCCTTACCTTTCTTCCCAAAAAGTAGCAATTTTAAAGAAAAATATTCTCTCTCTCTCTTTGGTGGAAAGATTAACAACAGTATAACACGAATGTTTTGGCTCTGGATTTGGTGAAGTGTTGGGGGATGTGGCAAGTTGAAAAGGTCAGTTAGGCAGAGTTTAGGTGTTATGAGAGTTGGAAGAGGAGGAACACTGTGATTAGGATACAGGTGAGATAGTAGAGCCCCTCAGCTCCACAGAAGTTTCAGTCATATCCGAAGGCCTGACCTTTAGCCTTACACTCAAATTTAACCATGCAATGAAAACCGTTCTTTGCTGCAAATCCCTCCAGCCAAAGCCAACCTAATTCCAACACTGAACCCCACCTCTCCCAATTCATACACCATCTCAACCATACTCCTCCTCCCCCTTCCACCTAACCACCCACTGGTCATCTTCCAAAAATTCATTACCTCAAACTTGGCCTCACCATCCTTCCCTAGTTCCTTTCCTCAGAACAGCAACTGTTCAGCAGAAGAATGAATAGCCATATGTAAGCTCAAAACAAATCCTGATCTAATCATCCTACCTGCAGGCACAGATGCCACTACTTTTGTTCTGAATCGCAATGATTATCTGGCAGAAAGGCCTCTGCTAATTATCTTTCTCCTCCACCTACAAGCTCTGCCATAGCGATCCCATCCCAGACGCCCAACACAACCTCTAATACCTGCTTAAAGCCTCAGGCCCTTCTTCCATTTTCACCCCAATAACACCGTGTGCACCCACCTTCTACATGCTCCCCAAAACTACAGACCCAAAAATCCTGGAGGCACCATTGTGGCTAGTTATTGTGCGCCCACTGAAACAATTTCAGTCCTCAATGCCCAACACCCCAACCAATTGCATGTAATCTAGCCTCCCATGTCAAAGATACCAACCTCCACCATTCCCGCCCCTTTATCTCCTGGCTCCCTACTCGTCACTCTTGACGTCACCACCCTATACACCGATATACCTCTTACATAGGAGTTTTTAATACTACCTTTTCCAACATCCTTCAGTCTCCTAACCCACTTCCTCATTCCTCATAAACCTTACTAACTTTTTCCTAACCCACTACTACTTCTCCTTTGAAGAAAAGATATACAAACAAATCTGCAGCACAGCCACAGTTACCCACATGGCACCTTCCTGTTTGTGGGCCATCTAGAGCAGACCTTCCTAGTCTCCCAAAATGATAAAGTGTTAGACAACCTTGTAGATGGGGGAACCACAGCTATGAGTAGTCATCTTGGGTATTAATAACTGTTTCAGCTGTGATTAGTACTTTATTATTGGAGGGCACTAAAAGCTACATCTTCAGGTGAGCTTTCTGTACACCAAAACTAACCTTACTGTGTGGTTCAAAAATAGATCCCAGTGATCCACTCCATACCATACACACAGCACTCCTTGTACATCTGTCAACCAGCCATAAGGAAAGTCCTCTCCCCTTTCATAACTAGTATCACCAATGACTGGCAAATGAATCACATTCTCCACCAAGCATTTGTCACATTTATCACATCATCGAATAAGGAATATACCTCTGTTCCCTCCTAAAGTGGTATTCTACTGCCCACCCAACGTATGCAATATCCTTATTCATCTGTATGCCACTCCTCAATCGACCCTGCACCCTTGGCTCATATACCTGTGAAAGACTCCACCTTTCTCAAACATCTACCAACCATTGCTTATTCCAGCCATGTCACTGGGATTCCTTACTCTGTCAAGTGCAGAGCCAAATTTTAAATCAGTCACATTGTGCATCATCTTACTGCAATAACTGATCAAATTTCTATGTGGATATGAACATGAGAAAACTAATCTCCCAGTTGAATGAGCACTGCCAAATGGTTCTAGATCAACTAAATCAATCAGTTAAAAATAATGTTGAACTGATACAGGCTGATCAGCTAATCCTCCTCCCGCTCCTCACACAACGTACCCTCTAGTTCCCTACAACCCACCACAGACAAGTCTGCTATGAATACCAGCCATATATATACATATATATATATAAAATGGAAGGAAACATTCCACGTGGGAAAAATTATATATAAAAACAAAGATGAGGTGACTTACCGAACAAAAGCGCTGGCAGGTCGATAGACACACAAACAAACACAAACATACACACAAAATTCAAGCTTTCGCAACAAACTGTTGCCTCATCAGGAAAGAGGGAAGGAGAGGGGAAGACGAAAGGAAGTGGGTTTTAAGGGAGAGGGTAAGAAGTCATTCCAATCCCGGGAGCGGGAAGACTTACCTTAGGGGGAAAAAAGGACAGGTATACACTCGCACACACGCACATATCCATCCACACATACAGACACAAGCAGTTTGTTTGTTTGTGTGTCTATCGACCTGCCAGCGCTTTTGTTCGGTAAGTCACCTCATCTTTGTTTATATATATATATATATATATATATATATATATATATATATATATATATATATATATATATATATATATATATATATATATAAAAACAAAGATGAGGTGACTTACCGAACGAAAGCGCTGGCAGGTCGATAGACACACAAACAAACACAAACATACACACAAAATTCAAGCTTTCGCAACAAACTGTTGCCTCATCAGGAAAGAGGGAAGGAGAGGGGAAGACGAAAGGAAGTGGGTTTTAAGGGAGAGGGTAAGGAGTCATTCCAATCCCGGGAGCGGAAAGACTTACCTTAGGGGGAAAAAAGGACAGGTATACACTTGCACACATGCACATATCCATCCACACATACAGACACAAGCAGACATATTGGCCTTTAAATATGTCTGCTTGTGTCTGTATGTGTGGATGGATATGTGCGTGTGTGCAAGTGTATACCTGTCCTTTTTTCCCCCTAAGGTAAGTCTTTCCGCTCCTGGGATTGGAATGACTCCTTACCCTCTCCCTTAAAACCCACTTCCTTTCGTCTTCCCCTCTCCTTCCCTCTTTCCTGATGAGGCAACAGTTTGTTGCGAAAGCTTGAATTTTGTGTGTATGTTTGTGTTTGTTTGTGTGTCTATCGACCTGCCAGCGCTTTCGTTCGGTAAGTCACCTCATCTTTGTTTTTATATAAAATTTTTCCCATGTGGAATGTTTCCTTCTATTATATATATATATATATATATATATATATATATATATATATATATATATATATATATATATATATATGTGTGTGTGTGTGTGTGTGTGTGTGTGTGTGTGTGTGTGTGTGTGTTTTTCCCACATTACTACTATTTGGTGCTTAGAGATATGTATGTCCTTATAGACATATTATTTAAGGTCAAATGTGACATCATCTCCAAAGTCAAGAAGCTACAATAATGATTCATAAACTAGACACAATTGCCCAATGAAATAGTCAGAAAGACAATACAGAGTGTACTCACAACCTAAGATTTCAAACGTCCACTCCTGCAGAAAATAACTGACCATCAATATTTACACCAACATTCATACTCTGCAAGTCACTGTGAAGTTCTTGGAAAAAGAGTACTTCCCACTGTACTCTGTATTAGATTTTCTTCTCATTCTGTTTGTGTATTCGTCACAGGAAGAATGCCTTTATCTGCTGTCCCTACGGGAGCAATGCATATGAATCTGTAGTATATTGCTAGATTTCTCACTTAATAACTGTTTTGAAACTCTGTAAGTTGGCTTCCACAGGATGGTTGGGTTCTTTCTTCGGGCACCTGGCAGTTCAAATTTTTCATCATTTCCATTAATCAAACAAACTTGCAAGCATTTGTGGTGCCCTTCTTTGTATATGTTTAACATTCACTGCAAGTTCTATTTGGTACCACCCCACGTACTTGAGCAAAATTCCAGGACAGATGATGAGTATTTTTTAACTAATCTCCTTGGGGCACTAGATGAAATTGCAATATAATAAGGAATTAAAAGTATTTCTGGGCACCGTCATAAATAAACTTTTTCTGTACAGATATTGTTAACATGAAACCCTCCAGTAATGGAATGTAAATGTGTAAAGGTATGTTGAAGTACCAGTGGTTTAAAACTGCTGATAATAAAGATTCAGCAACAGAAAAGACAAAGTAGACATTTTTAGTATCATGAAGCCACAAAACTATTATTCGCAAGGCTACTGAAAAAGTGCACTAAAGGACAATACAGTGGATATTCACAATTAAACATTCAAATAAGTACAACTGAAGAGAACATGTAAGCACCTCTACAGAAATTACAGTCTCTGGACAATAAGCTACACTTGTGAGGCAACTATGATAAAACTCACTAATTGGTGAATAACAATGTGGTTTTAAGAAAAAAATAGATAATGTTCAGAGTAGATTCTCAACTTATAAGTCAATAATAATGTATGTGAAAAGACACTCTAAAATATTCATAACCTCTTTTGTTGACTTATTAAAAGCCTATGACTTGGTCAATAAGAAGTTATTGTTTGAAATTCTCAAAAATATGGGCTTAGGTAATAAAACTGCAGCTCTTATTAAGCAAACACAAACAAACACCCATTCTAAACTGAAATTTAGGTGTGTGATTAAGACTTAAGTCAGACAGGGAGATGGTCTCTGCCCACTGTCTAGCGTTTGCAGATGACCTAGTTATTTTTTCAGTCTGATGAAAACAGCAACTAGACAGAGAGAATTACTTAACGAACAAGCTGAAAAGCAGGCTTACAAATCTTCTTTGAGAAAAAAAAGACAAACTTTAGATGGGTAGATCACATAACTAATGAGGTGGTGTCGAACAGAATTGGGGAGAAGAGATATTTGTGGCACAACTTGACTAGGAGAAGGGATCGGTTGGTAGGGCATGTTCTGAGGCATCAAGAGATCACCAATTTAGTATTGGAGGGCAGTGTGGAGGGTAAAAATCGTAGAGGGAGACCAAGAGATGAATACTCTAAGCAGGTTCAGAAGGATGTAGGTTGCAGTAGGTACTGCGAGATGAAGAAGCTTGTACAGGATCGAGTAGCATGGAGAGCCTCATCAAACCAGTCTCTGGACTGAAGACCACAACAACAACATAGGGGAGCCCACAAGATAATACTAAGTAAATATGGAAAAACTGAGAGAACTGACTAATTCAAGTACTACGAGAAGTAACTGAATCAGAAAATTTGTGTCACAGACAGGCACCATGAAATACAGAAAAATGAGTAAGCTTTCGGCCAAAAGGCCTGCGATATACCCCCCCCCCCTCCCTCCCCCAACCCCCACACAAAAAAACTACTGTCTCTGGCTGCCCTAAGAACAACTGCACATAATGGGAGAAACAGTCTGGGGGTGACGGTGCGAGGGGGGAGGGGGGGTAAGGAGGAGACTGTGGCAGGGAGGGGAAGGGATAGCACGATAGGGGTGTTGGATACTGAAGTGCTGGTTGTGGGTGCACAAAAAGTCATAGTGGAGAAAGGGTGGGGCAGCTAAGTACAATCACGAGATTAGATGGAAGGTGAGGGTCAGAGCAGGAGTGGGAAGGAAGGAAAGTATAAAGACTGTGGGTAGCGCTGAAATGAAAGGTTGTGTGGTGCTGGAGTGGGAACAAGGAAAGGGACAGTTGGCTGAAGAACAGTGACTAATGAAGACTGAGGACAGGGTGATTATGGGAATGTAGTATATATTGCAGGCAGGCTTCCCACCGGGACAGTTCAGAAAAGCTGGTTGTGGTAGGAAGGATCCAGATGGTGCAGCTTGTGAAGCAGTCATTGAAGAGAAGAATGTCGTATTGGACAGATGTTCTGCAACTGGTTGGTCTAACTGTTTCTTGGTTACAGTTTGTTGGTGTCCATTCATATGTACAGACAGTTTTTTGGTTGTCACACCCAAATAGAACACAGCACAAAGGTTGCAGCTTAGCCTGTAGGTCATATGACTGGTTTCACAAGTAGCCTTGCCTATGATGGGACAGGCAATGCTTGTGATCGCACTGGAGTAGGTGGAGGCGACTATCCACGAGAGCAGTCATGTGACCTACACGATAAGCTGCAACCACTGTGCTGTATTCTACATGGGCATGAAAACCAACAAGTTGTCTGTCCGTATGAAAGGCTAGCAGCAAACTGTGACCAAGAAACAGCTGGACAACCCAGTTGCTGAGTACACTGCTGAACAACATTCTTCACTTCAACGACCGCTTCACAGCCTGTGTCTTCTGGATCCATCCTACCAACACCAGCTTTCTGAATTGCACAGGTGGGAACTCTGCCTGTGACATATCCTATGTTCCTGTAACTCCCCTGGCCTTGCCCTTACTAAGTCGCTGTCTATCATGCACCTGTCGCCTTCCCCAATCCAACTGCAGCAGTACACAACCTTTATTCCACCAACGCACCGACAGTCTTTTTACTCTCTGTTTCCATTTGCCCTACTCTGTCCTCACTGCATCCCTGTATATTCCCGCAAGCAGCACTTTACTTTCCCCCACTCCTACCCAGCTATCCCTCCCCATTCCTGCCCCAGACTACGCTTTATCTTCACCACCCAGATTGCTTCTGCTATTGTGCGCTCTTGCTCGCAGTCTGGCCTTAGTGGCCAGAATCACTGGTGTGTGTGTGTGTGTGTGTGTGTGTGTGTGTGTGTTTTGCCTATTTCAGTAACAACCTTTTGAAGGTAATAAGTAACGTAAGATAAGACATCAGTATCCCTCAATGGTGAACTTAGACACTATTCTACAGTAATTTGCCTAGAAGTGCTTTATGTAGCACAATGATTAAACAAAAAGGTGATGAGGAAAACACTGGAATTCACAGAAAGAAAAATGCTAAAGAATGTCAATGAGGCAGATGGTTGAATTCTCAAAGATCCTATTAAAATTCTGTCCAATGAAACTACTCATACAATCAGTTATGGTATCCCTCAAAGATTCAGTTCTAGGACCCTTTTCCTCTTATTCATAAATGACCTGTATCGGAATCTGCCTAAGGCCTTATCTGTATTTTTTGCAGACAACATGGATTTCCTTTTCCAAAATTCAGCTCGTCAGATTGTAAAGGATGTAATAATAGATCCTATCAACAGCATAATTTTCTACATACACATAAACAAGCTATCATTAAACAAAAAGTGTTCATTTGCTTTTCACTGCCACCAAAGATCATCCTACCTACATGGAGCCCATTCTGATCAACTATGAAGCAACGGAACAAGTCAATGAGATTACATTTCTTGGGGTGTGGATGGACGATAACTTACAATGGAATATTCACAGATGAAAGCTGCTAAAGAAACTGAGCAGTCTGTGCTACACTTCTCAGATTTTTAGTCAGTCTTATGATACCTCAACCCTAAAAACAGTTTATTTTGCTTTAGCAGACTCAGTTCTCTCTTATGGAATCCGATTTTGGGGGTCAGCATTTAGTACAATTTTTGTGCGAGAAACGCTTTTAAAGATAATAAGGCCAGTCTCTCTGCGTACCTCCACTAAGCCCAATTTTAGGGAACTGAAGAAAACAGCCAATTAGATCTTAGAAAATAGGACTTTCGTTAATAAGAATTTGCCTTTGTTTGTGAACAATACATCTATTCACAATCATAGTATTTATTCTAGTGCAGAAATTCATGTTAATAGTTGAAGACTTACAGTTTACTTGGTATACAGTTTACTTGGTATAAGAAATATGGGCAGTGTGCTTTGCAGTAAATTACCCCTATCTGTTAAGGAAAACAGAAATGCATTTAGGAATAAAGTAAAAAATATCTTAGTTACACCCTGTTTTTCACCTGTTTGTGACTACCTAAAATCCAATTTGTTTCTAATAGTTCTTTTGCATTTGGTCTGTAGTGTGTCTAAATCTAAAAGTTTACTCACACATGACCACTGTCTCTGGCCACCGAGGCCAGACTGCAAGCAACTGCGCATGATGGGAGAAGTAATCCGTGTGATTGGGATAAGGATGAGGCTGGGCTGGGGATGGAGAGGTATAGCAGCATAGGGGTGAGGGACAGTCAAGATCTGGTTGTGGGAGCATACAGGGTCATGGTGGGGAACAGGTAGGGAAGTTAGGTGCATTCAGGTGGTTAGAGTGAAGGTGGGGGTGGGAGTGGAAAAGAAGTAAAGGAACTGTGGGGGCACTGGTGGAACAGAAGGCTGTATAATGCTGGAGTGGGAACAAGGATGGGGACACACAGGTGAGGACAGTGACAAACGAAGGTTGAGTCCAGGTGAATTATGTGAATGTAGTTTATTTTGTAGGCAGAGTTACCATCTGCGCATTTCAGGAAAGTTGGTGTTGGTAGGAAGGATCCAGACGGCATAGGTTGTGAATCTGCCGTTGATGCAAAGAACATTGTGTGGGGCAGTGTGCTCAGCAACTGGTCCAGTTGTTTCTCGGCTACAGTTTGACAGTGACCATTCATGTGGGCAGACACCTTGTTGATTGGCATTCCCAAGTGGAATAAAGCACAGTGGTTGCAGCATAAGCTGTAGATTACATGACTGTTTTCACAGGTATCTCCATCTTTGATGAGATAGGTGATGCTTGTGAGTGGCTGGAATAGGTGGTGGCAGGACGACGTATGGGACAGATCTTGCACCTAGGTCTAATACAGGGATATGAGCCATGAGGCAAGGGGTTGGGGGCAGGGTTGGAGTAGGGATGGACAAGGATATAGCGTAATAGCATAGGTGCAATGTGTGGTGGAATATCACTGCGGGAGTGGTTGGAAGTATAGTGGACAGAAAATTTCTCATTTCAGGGCATGATGAAAGGTAATCTGAACTCTGGCAGAGAATGTGAATCAGTTGCTCCAGTCCTGAATAATATTGAACCATGAGGGGAATTCTGCACTGTGGCCAGGCAGTGAGACTTTGGAGAGACAAGACATTGGAGACCTGGTCCTGTACCAGGTTGGAGGGTAATCACATAAGTGATGGCCTCAGTGAGATCCTCAGTATATTTCAAGAGGGTCTGTTCAGCACTGACAGATGCAATGGCCATGACTGGCTAGGCTGTATGGAAGGGACTTCTTGGTATGTAATGGGTGGCAGCTATTGAAGTCGAGGTATTGCTAGCAATTGGTAGGTTTCATATGGACGGAGGTACTGATGTAGCCATATTTGAGGTAAAAAAAAACTTTGGAGAGTCGGAGGAGGAAATGGTTGGTGTCTTTTATATAGGAGAGTAGGTTCAGGTAACAGGCTGCAGGTTTTGGTCTCCAAGAGCATAGATTCTTTCAGTGGGAGGGCGGGGGGGGGGGGGGGGGGGGTACAGTCACCAACCACAATAGAGCATCCTGGGTGGTTGGGCTTATGGACTTTAAGTAGCATGTAGAAGGTATGTATGCTAGGAGTGGTACGGGCGAGGAAAGAGATAGACTCAGGGGAAAGGCTCTGAGAGGGCCTGAGGATTTGAGGAGACACTGGAGATTCTCTTGGGTTTCTAGAATGGAATCACTGTGGCAGGGTTTGTAGGTGGACGAATCTAACAGCTGCCGGAGTCCTTCTGCAGAGGTGTGGTTCAAAAGCACAGTGGTGGAGCCTTTGTCAGCAGATAGGGTTACAAGTTGAGGATGAGTGTGGTTTGTTCTGCAGATGTAAGGTTATTGTGCATGTTGAGGGATTTAAGGAATGATGGCAAGGAAAGGTTTGAGGGTAATGGGGTGATTTGAGGGCAATAAGGGTGGCTCACAGTTGGATAGAGGAGTGCATCAAATCAGGTATGATTTAACATTGGTTTTGGCTTAAGAATGATTGGTAGGTTTGGCAATGAAAAAGTGTTTCCTCTGTAGGGACTGGGAGGAGGAGAGAAGATCTTTAACAAGTCCAGCATGATTGAATTTGGGAGCAGGACAGAATGTAAGGCCTTTGGAAAAGACTAATACTTCTGTAGGACTAACACTTTTGGAGGAAAGTTTTATGACCGTGTCTTCGGCCTGTTTAGGTTCTGGATTCTAAGTGGTGGTGGGAGGGAGTTTTTGAGGGTGTGATAAATGTAGTAGGTCTATGGGGCAGTGTTTATCAGCTATGAGGGGATGTGGGGGAGGTTCAGAGGGTGTTGTAGAGGTGGTGGATAGTGGTAGTCCAAGGTGGGAGCAGGAGGTGAACAGGTTGGAGTGTCTGAACTGGTGTTGAGCATGCTGCTCTAGTTCCTGGAGGACAAGAGTTTCCATGTGAAAGTGGGATATAGAAATTTGGGACTGCACAGTAGGAGAATTTTACAGATGGAGAGGAAATATATCAAGAAGGTTTGGGCCTGATTTACATGGTTTTGCAAGACTAGATTGGTGAGCACTAAGTACTGTTGGAATCTGAGAAGATGGAAGTCACTGTGAAAGGAGGGGTTGCAGCAGGAGGTCAGAAATATGATAGTACAGCCTGTTGGGGGGGGGGGGGGGGGATTTCAAGAGACAGGCAACAACAAAGGAACAGTATGTGAGACTGGGTTCTGGCATACGTTAAGGAAACTTCTCTGTATTGGTGCAGATGGAAGGAGCAAGGACCCATTCTCAAGGATAAAAATGCATAAAAATACATAAATAATGCATGAAAAAGAGTCACAAAAATATGAAAAAATACATGGAGAAAATCACAAAAATGACAGAACAGATGAAGTAAGGGGAAACAAGAGAATCCTGAGGGAATAAACTGATAGTGAGAGATAAAAACCAAATGAAATTGATGTGAAAATACTTTGAGACTAAAGATAAAAATAAATAAAAAGACTATAATGTAGGTTGCAAGTAGGTGGGTGGATATGTATGAAGAAGGGAGGCAGAAGATGTGATTAGATAAGGTGACGTTAGTAAATGCAAATTGGAATAAGAGAGGAGAAAGGTTGAAGGGTGGGGAGGAAGTTGGTAGTACAGGGTAGAAGTTCTTGTGGCACAGGAAGGTACTGAAAATAACATGCAAAAATGTGCGAGAGTACAGGAAGAGTGATCAATGTGAAATCTCAAAATTTACCAAAGGTGTCACTGAGGACTTCATGGGCCAAAATTACCCTACCAACTTTGTACAGAAATAGATCTCCAATGTCTAGTCCCTCTAGTCACCCACCACCTCCCAAAGTCCCACCTTCTGGCCACAAAGCGGCATTCCCTTTGTGACTCAGTACCACCCATCAACTGTGTCCTATTCTCTGCCAAGATTTCAACTACCTCTTGCCATGACATGAAATGAGAAAAATCCTACCCACTATCATTCCCACCTCTCCCCAAGAGCTATTCCGCTGCCCACTGAACCTACACAGTATCCTCATGCATCCCTGCTCCAAAGTCCTTGCCATATGGCTCATATCCCTGTAATAGACCTGTCCTGTAAAACCTACCACCACCACCACCACCACCACCACCACCTACTCCATTCCAGTCACAGGTATCACCTATCCCATCAAAGGCAGGGCTACCTGTGAAACCAGTCATGTGATCTACAAGCTAACCTACCATCACTGCGCTGCATTATGTGTGGGCATCACAATCAACAAGCTGTCTGTAGGCACGAATGACCACCGGCAAACTGTGGCCAAGAAACATCTGGATCACCCAGTTACTGAGCACACTGCCCAACGCAACATTCTTCACTCCAATGACAGCTTCACAGCCTGTGCCATCTGGATCCTTCCTACCAACATCAGTTTTTCTGAACTGTGCAGGTGGGAACTCCAACTGCAGTGTATACTATGTTCCCATAATCCCCCCCATCCCAATCTTCATTAGTCACTGTCCTTCATCCACCTATCACCTTCCCTGTTCCTACCCTAGGACTACACAGCGTTCTATTCCACAAATGCACCCACAGTGTTCTTACTTCTCCCTTTTTCTGATCCATCACCCCCCCCCCCATATATATATATATATATATATATATATATATATATATATATATATATATATATATATATATATATATAATAGAGGGAAACATTCCACGTGGGAAAAATACATCTAAAAAGAAAGATGATGAAACTTACCAAACAAAAGCGCTGGCAGGTCGACAGACACACAAACAAACACAAACATACACACAAAATTCTAGCTTTCGCAACCAATGGTTGCCTCGTCAGGAAAGAGGGAAGGAGAAGGAAAGACAAAAGGATATGGGTTTTAAGGGAGAGGGTAAGGAGTCATTCCAATCCCGGGAGCGGAAAGACTTACCTTAGGGGGAAAAAAGGAGGAAACTCTTTGCCTTTACAAATGTCTGCTTGTGTCTGTGTATGTGTGGATGGATATGTGTGTGTGTGCGAGTGTATACCTGTCCTTTTTTCCCCCTAAGGTAAGTCTTTCCGCTCCCGGGATTGGAATGACTCCTTACCGTCTCCCTTAAAACCCATATCCTTTTGTCTTTCCTTCTCCTTCCCTCTTTCCTGACGAGGCAACCATTGGTTGCGAAAGCTAGAATTTTGTGTGTATGTTTGTGTGTCTGTCGACCTGCCAGCGCTTTTGTTTGGTAAGTTTCATCATCTTTCTTTTTATATATATATATATATATATATATATATATATATATATATATATATATATATATATATATATATATATATATATATATATAAAAATAGAGGGAAACATTCCACGTGGGAAAAATATATCTAAAAACACAGATGATGTGACTTACCGAACGAAAGTGCTGGCAGGTCGATACACACACAAACAAACACAAACATACACACGAAATTCAAGCTTTCACAACAAACTGTTGCCTCATCAGGAAAGAGGGAAGGAGAGGGAAAGACGAAAGGATGTGTGTTTTAAAGGAGAGGGTAAGGAGTCATTGCAATCCCGGGAGCGGGAAGACTTACCTTAGGGGGAAAAAAGGACGGGTATACACTTGCGCACACACACACATATACAGACACAAGCAGGCATATTTAAAGACAAAGAGTTTGGGCAGAGATGTCAGTCGAGGCGGAAGTGCAGAGGCAAAGATGTTGAAAGACAGGTGAGGTATGAGTGGCGGCAACTTGAAATTAGCGGAGATTGAGGCCTGTTGGATAATGGGAAGAGAGGATATATTGAAGAGCAAGTTCCCATCTCTGGAGTTCAGAAGGGTTGGTGTTTAGTGGGAAGTATCCAGATAACCCGGACGGTGTAACACTGTGCCAAGATGTGCTGGCCATGCACCAAGGCATGTTTAGCCACAGGGTGATCCTCATTACCAACAAACACTGTCTGCCTGTGTCCATTCATGCGAATGGACAGTTTGTTGCTGGTCATTCCCACGTAGAATGCGTCACAGTGTAGGCAGGTCAGTTGGTAAATCACGTGGGTGCTTTCACACGTGGCTCTGCCTTTGATCGTGTACACCTTCCGGGTTACAGGCCGATCACCTGCCACCCTACCTAAAACCTCTTTCCTCATTACCTTAGCCAGCTTCATCCTGACCCACAACTTCTTCACTTTTGAAGGCCAGACATACCAACAAATAAAGCGAACAGCCATGGGTACAGGATGGCCCCCTCGTACGCCAACCTATTCATGGGTCGCTTAGAGGAAGCCTTCTTGGTTACCCAGGCCTGACAACCCAAAGTTTGGTACAGATTTATTGATGACATCTTCATGATCTGGACTCACAGTGAAGAAGAACTCCAGAATTTCCTCTCCAACCTCAACTCCTTTGGTTCCATCAGATTCACGTGGTCCTACTCTAAATCCCATGCCACTTTCCTTGACGTTGACCTCCATCTGTCCAATGGCCAGCTTCACACGTCCGTCCACATCAAACCCACCAACAAGCAACAGTACCTCCATTATGACAGCTGCCACCCATTCCACATCAAACGGTCCCCTTCCCTACAGCCTAGGTCTTCGTGGCAAACGAATATGCTCCAGTCTGGAATCCCTGAACTATTACACCAACAACCTGACAACAGCTTTCGCATCCCGCAACTACCCTCCCGACCTGGTACAGAAGCGAATAACCAGAGCCAATTCCTCATCCTCTCAAACCCAGAAACTCCCACAGAAGAACCACAAAAGTGCCCCACTTGTGACAGGATACTTTCCGGGACTGGATCAGACTCTGAATGTGGCTCTCCAGCAGGGATACGACTTCCTCAAATCCTGCCCTGAAATGAGATCCATCCTTCATGAAATCCTCCCCACTCCACCAAGAGTGTCTTTCCGCCGTCCACCTAACCTTCGTAACCTCTTAGTTCATCCCTATGAAATCCCCAAACCTTCTTCCCTACCCTCTGGCTCCTACCCTTGTAACCGCCCCCGGTGTAAAACCTGTCCCATGCACCCTCCCACCACCACCTAATCCAGTCCTGTAACCCGGAAGGCGTACACGATCAAAGGCAGAGCCACGTGTGAAAGCACCCACGTGATTTACCAACTGACCTGCCTACACTGTGACGCATTCTATGTGGGAATGACCAGCAACAAACTGTCCATTCGCATGAATGGACACAGGCAGACAGTGTTTGTTGGTAATGAGGATCACCCTGTGGCTAAACATGCCTTGGTGCACGGCCAGCACATCTTGGCACAGTGTTACACCGTCCGGGTTATCTGGATACTTCCCACTAACACCAACCCTTCTGAACTCCGGAGATGGGAACTTGCTCTTCAATATATCCTCTCTTCCCGTTATCCACCAGGCCTCAATCTCCGCTAATTTCAAGTTGCCGCCACTCATACCTCACCTGTCATTCAACAACATCTTTGCCTCTGCACTTCCGCCTCGACTGACATCTCTGCCCAAACTCTATGCCTTTTAATATGTCTGCTTGTGTCTGTATATGTGTGGATGGATGTGTGTGTGTGTGTGTGTGCGCGCGCGAGTGTATACCCGTCCTTTTTTCCCCCTAAGGTAAGTCTTTCCGCTCCCGGGATTGGAATGACTCCTTACCCTCTCCCTTAAAACCCACACTCTTTCGTCCTTCCCTCTTTCCTGACGAAGCAACCGTATATGTGTGTGTGTGTGTGTGTGTGTCTATATATATATATATATATATATGGGAAACATTCCACGTGGGAAAAATATATCTAAAAACAAGGATGATGTGACTTACCAAAGGAAGGCGCTGGCACGTCGATACACACACAAACAAACACACAAAATACTAGCTTTCGCAACCAACGGTTGCTTAGTCAGGAAAGAGGGAAGGAGAGGGAAAGACGAAAGGATTTGGGTTTTAAGGGAGAGGGTAAGGAGTCATTCCAATCCTGGGAGCGGAAAGACTTACCTTACGGGGAAAAAAGGACGGGTATAGACTCGCACACACACACACACACACACATATACACACACAAAGAGCGAAGGCATGTTTGCGGAGGGAATGTAAATAAAGCTTAATGGGGTCGTTGTGAGGGTGACATGGTATTAGAAGGTGGAAAGTGTGACATGAGGCTGAAATGAAAATGAAAATAAAAATATATGGGGAGAGATAAAGGTGAACTGGAAAGCAACTGGAGATCTGGTGTGAAAAAAGGCGAAAAAGTGTTGGTAAAAGCTGAGCTACGTTGATCCTGTGGTGAACTTGGGTTGGTAAACAACGATGTGCTCAAAGGTTAAGTGGTTGTGTTGCCTCCAATACAAGTTGAAGGGTGGAGAAATTCAGGAAAATTTCAAAAAAACTGCGTGCAAATGTATTAAAAGGAGTGGTTTTGTGGTGGCAGATTATGAAAATGAGGCTAACAATTGTCTGACGAAGAAATAATGACATTAAAACCTGTGGGAAGCGGCTAAAAATGATCAGTGATGTGGGAAAAAAAGCGAAAGTTATTAGAACTAGCCGAAATGGTTGTTTAATAGGTGAAATGAACTGTTTGTAAACTGGAAACAGTGGATTTTATAGCAGCGGTAGTGTTGAAAGCGGAAAAAAATTTTTGGTTATGGTTTGGAAGTGGGTTACGTATTATTGAGTATATATAGGTGGGATAAAATTCTACGGTAGATTACGGTAAAAAGGAGAAGGTGAATACAAAGTGAATCTACTTACAAAAACAGAAAGAGAAAATAAGATGACAGAAAAGATTTCGAAATGCAACAGTGACAATAACAAACGTAATTGTTGGGCTCAAATTAATGATATGAATATAATAGAGGGAAACATTACACGTGGGAAAAATATATCTAAAAACATAGAAGATGTGACTTACCAAACGAAAGCGCTGGCAGGTTGACAGACACATAAAGGGCGAAGGCATGTTTGCGGAGGGAATGTAAATAAAACTTAATGGGGTCGTCGTGAGGATGTTGTGAGGGTGTCATGCGCTCAGCCATTAGTTGTCGTCATAGCGATGTAAAAGGCTGTGCAGTGCAGTCATGTCAGCTGATAAATGACATGTGTTGTTTCACATGTGGCCCTGCCTTGAATTGTGTATATTTTGCCAGTAGCGGGGCTGGAGTAGTTGGTTGTAGGGGGATGCATGGGGCAGGTTTTGCAGCGGGGTTGGTTACAGGGGTAGGAACCGCTGGGTAGAGAAGGTGGTCTGGGAATATTGTAGGGTTTGACAAGGATATTACGGAGGTTGGGGGGGCGACGAAAGGCAACTCTGGGTGATGTTCCCACCCACAACCACCTACTCCAGCTCCACTACCTGCGTGTCTATCAACCTGCCAGCGCTTTCGTTTGGTAAATCACATCTTCTTTGTTTTTAGATATATTTTTCCCATGTGGAATGTTTCCCTCTATTATATTCACATATATATACCTTCATCTAACCTTCCGACTGCACCTGGCTGCCATACCCCGTCACCACCATGTCCCTGTATGCATGCTCCCACAAGCGGCACTTTCTGTCCCCCACCCCTACCCTTATTGTGCCCGCCTGTGACTCAGCATCTCCACTATATGGTGAGTTGCAATCTGTTCTTATCAAAATATTGCAGAAGTTTAATGGAATAGTATAGAACTAGTCTGATTTGTGGCACTATAATTTTTGATTTTATTTTTGATTTAAGTTTTTAACTGCAAATCTAGTCTGATGAACTGTGCTGGTCTCAGTCTTTAGTATTATCTCACTTAAGATAATTTGTTTAGCAGTGCTGTACAATTTTAGTTTAAAGTTTGTATCTCATGTGCGTGCCCCCCCCCCCCCCCCCCCCCCCTCCCCACACACACACACCAACTAATGACAAGAAGAGGAAGGACCTGAAAGTGATAAACTGTTTCTGGGGGGAGCTAAATGATAGTCTGAAAAGCATGCTACACTGACATGTGAAGACACTTATAGGTGATTATAGACTGGAAAGGCAAACTAGCATAAAGGAATGGCAGGGCAGTACCTAACACACAAGTGAATAAACAAAAAGAGGAATGTTTAGCTGTGCCGTGTTGAGAAAACAAAATGAGACTTATGAGAACAAACAGACTGAGTAAGAAAAAGACATGTACTAACAAAGAGATAGAGGGGCTGGCCAGTACTTACCTCAGCTCAGTACAGCCGATAGATACACAAAACGAAAACAGAAAATTTACATTCCTAGCTTTCCAAACTTTGTTGCTTCATCTGGGAGGATAGGAGGGGAAAAAAGGGAAGAAGGGAAATTGGATTCACTTACTCACAACCCAGGCTATGAAGCAACAGGGAAAGGTAAACAGGGAGGGTAATAAGGATGGAGGCATGGTTGTCAGAGGGAAGCCAAAGATATTCTACAGTATGTACTGTGCCAGCTTCAAACCAAAGAGGATGCATACAGAAGTAAAGACGTATATAGTATAAAGATAAACACAACTATGTAAGAAGAAAAGATGTGTGAATGGCTAAAGAGGAGAGGGAAAAAGGAGGAGACTGAAGAGTAAATGGGAGTGAGGTTGGTTAACGTAGGTTTAGTCCAGGGGGATGGCATGATGAAAGGATGTGTTGGAGTGCAAGTTCCCATCTCCGCAGTTCAGAGGGACTGGTGTTGGGTGGGAGAAGCCAAATGGCATGTACGGTGTAGCAGGTTCCTAGGTCCCTAGAATTATGCTGGAAGGCATGCTCTGCTACTAGGTATTGGACATCTCTGCTCTTAGGTATTGGACATCTCCTAGGCGGACAGTTCATCTGTGCCCGTTCATGCGCTCAGCCATTAGTTGTCGTCATAGCGATGTAAAAGGCTGTGCAGTGCAGTCATGTCAGCTGATAAATGACATGTGTTGTTTCACATGTGGCCCTGCCTTGAATTGTGTATGTTTTACCAGTAGCGGGGCTGGAGTAGTTGGTTGTAGGGGGATGCATGGGGCAGGTTTTTCAGCAGGGTTGGTTACAGGGGTAGGAACCGCTGGGTAGAGAAGGTGGTCTGGGAATATTGTAGGGTTTGACAAGGATATTACGGAGGTTGGGGGGGTGACGAAAGGCAACTCTGGGTGGTGTTCCCACCCACAACCACCTACTCCAGCTCCACTACTGGTAACACACACACAATTCAAGGCAGGGCAACATGTGAAACAACACATGTCATTTATCAGCTGACATGACTGCACTGCACAGACTTTTACATTGGTATGATGACAACTAATGGCTGAGCGCATGCACGGGCACAGACGAACTGTCTGCCTAGGAGATGTCCAATACCCAGTAGCAGAGCATGCTCTCCAGCATAATTGTAGGGACCTAGGAACCTGCTACACTGTACGTGTCATTTGGCTTCTCTCACACCCAACACCAGTCCCTCGGAACTGCAGAGATGGGAACTTGCATTCCAACACATCCTTTCATCCTGCCATCCCCCTGGACTGAACCTACGTTAACCAACCTCACTCCCATTTACTATTCAGTCTTCTCCTTTTTCCCCTCTCCTCTTTAGCCATTCACGCATCTTTTCTTCCTACATAGTTGTGTTTATCTTTATACTATATACCTCTTTACTTCTGTATGCATCCTCTTTGGTTTGAAGCTGGCACAGTACTTACAGTAGAATATCTTTGTATTAACAGAATCTTCCGTCGGTTCTTGGTAGAACAACATTATAATAATAAATGAAAAGCACCAGTTTGCTTTTGTTCTACAATATTATTTTTATTGCTAACCGGTTTTCGGCTTACAAGGCCATCTTCGGACATTTCTGAAGATGGCCTTGTAAGCCGAAAACCGGTTAGCAATTAAAATAATATTGTAGAACAAAAGCAAACTGGTGCTTTTCATTTATTATTAGAATATCTTTGGCTTCCCTCTGACAACCATGCCTCCATCCTTACTTCCCTCCCTGTTTACCTTCCCCTGTTGCTTCATAGCCTGGGTTGTGAGTAACTGAATCCACTTTCCCTTCTTCCCTTTTTCCGCTCTCTCCTCCCTGATGAAGGAACAAAGTTCCAAAAGCTAGGAATGTAAATTTTCTGTTCTGTTTTGTGTATCTGTCGGCTGTACTGAGCTGAGGTAAGTACTGGCTAGCCTCTCTATCTCTTTGTTAGTATTTGTTTCACATCTATAAATGAGATGTTTCACATCTATAAATGAGATTTTCCATTAATCATTAAGAAAAAGACAAGGGCAAACATATATACCAACATTGGTGAAATCCAAATTGAGCCATGTAACAGTCAGACAAAGACTAAAGACTCAAACTCCTGCGATTGTTAGTGGCAGTAGACAGAAAACATGCTTTGTTGGTGTTGCGAATCTTGGTGATTTTGAATGAAGTAAGCTCACACTGCAGTGTTGTTCTTCGGCACACCAGTGTAGAAGTGTGCTCAGAAATAATGTAAGTGACAGATCTGTGAAATATGCACATTTATTTACACAGCAAAGGTGACTTCGGAATTTTCCTTTGTGTGAGATTGCGTGTACAAGATTCGTGTGCCGATTTGAAGTTCTAGATCAGCATATTTTACAGTTTGCACTGGTTCTGCATAATCTTTCACTGATTGTATCAGTACCCATTTATATTGTGATATAGCATGAAATTCTGGTCATTTGCGCATGTCATGACAAACTCTAAGTGTTCTTGTCAATTGTAAGCTTAAGGTTAAGATTAAATGTGCTCTTTTAAATTGTTTGAGAACAGTAGGCCTATCCACAAAAAACTGTTCTCAAATTTCATTGTATAATTATGTGAGAAACATGTTATTTTTTAGAATTTTCAGATGCTTACAAAACTATATTTTTGTAAGTTACCGGTATGCGTGTTTTGGATATGTAACTTGCTTTGCACTCAATCAACATTTGTGGTTCACAGTTACTGCCAAAGAATACATCACCCCTGAATTCCATCATATATCATTGCAAATAAATGAGCATTTTTGAGTATTTTTTGAAGATACCACACTCTACAAGTAATTTTGTAGTATCTCAGCATTTGTGATTTAGTAACTGTAACAGATATTCTACCTAACATATTGTGTTACATCTAGTTTTCCCTTAAAGAGTAGCAGTGCTGCACATAACCTACAGTTATCATAAATTTACTCTGTTTTCACCATACATTGGAACTGCCAACAACTAATAGACCCTTACCCTATTGCATTTGCCTCCTCTTGGCACTAGATAAAACATGTTCCACCAAAACATGTGAAGCGAGTCCCACTGGGTCAGTTTGAGTGAAAGACAGCACCTCAAACTTGTTGCTTAGGGGAAACCCTAATTAACCTCAAAACATGTTAGGAAATCAGCAATTTTTACTACAGTTTTATGTGTTGCCTTTATAGAAATCTCATTTTGTATATTTGCATAAGGTATTAGCAATTTTTTAGCTCAACAGATTAAAAGATAATCAGCACACTTAAAGTTGTTTGTTCATTGCCCTGTAAAACACTGCATCAGCCAAAATGCAGCCCCACTGTGAATGCTGCTCTCTAACATGGTTGATATTCATAAGCAGTCCGAAATCGCCCTGACTACTGTCAAATGATTGGCAGCTGCTGCGAATCAGTGTGTTGGATGAGCTCCTGAGAGTCATGTACCTGTGATACCAGTATAAGAGGTACCTTAAGTGTCATACTCTCCTGTGGATCCTGTCACGTCTGCAGAATGTACAAGATCTGTCATTATTTGCCCACTTCATTGTGAGTGGCGTGGCAATGGTAGATATAGGAATCCTGTACAGGGTGGATGGGGTCAGGGAGGACTCAGGATGTTTTACTGACCCCCCTAACCAACAAGTCTGAGGTGCTGTCTTTCAATGAAACTGACCCAGTGGGACTCACTTCATCTGTTTTGGGGGAACACATTTTATCCGGTGTCAAGAGGTGGCAAATGCAAAAGGGCACAAGTCTATTAATCGCTGGCAGTTCAAATGTATGGTGAATAATGGTACCCCTAAGGGAAATGGCAGCAAGGGACAAACAAGGACACCAGATGCACTCAGTGTGTATGCCTGGAGACCTCATTCATGTTTAAGAGGCTATTCTAGCAGCCACTGAGGGAACAGGTTGCAACCAGCTGCAGATTGTGGCATGGATTGGAAAATGATGCCTGTCTTCTGGGCTCTGAGTGCATACTTGGATCACTCCTGTCTCTGGCAAAGAAGGTTGAGAAGACCAGCCTTGTGCATGGCATTTCAACAAAGCTCACACTTTGCAGTATTGTCCTAAGAACTAATCCTGGGCTCGTGGTTCTGAATCGAATATAAGGACTGAAGGAATGTTTGTGTGATAAGCTAGGCTGTGACTTCCTGGACTTGTGCCATAGGGTTTCATTACACATAAAAGATTAAAGATTACTACTCAGGTAGCTGAGCGTGGTGTGCACACGAGTTTTTTTTTTTGCTTAGGTGACTCTCCAGCCAATGTAGATAACGGTAGCTGTAGGAAACCCAGATGTATCACTGTAAGGTTGAAATAAATGCCTTCCACAGCTTTCACAAAATTCTAATGGTAACTCTCGAAGCATTTGCAACAAAGTGCCAGAGTTTGAAGCACTCATGAAAAGCAGTGAAGCTCACATAATACTAGGTACAGGAAGCTGGTTGAAACCTGAAATTTATAGCAAGGAGATTTTTGGGGAAAATTTAAGTGTGTATCGAAAGGATAGGCAAACAGGAAGTGCAGTTGAGGTATTTGTTACAGTAGAAAAAAAATTCAAATCCTCTGAGATAGAAATTAAAGCTGCATGTGAGATTGTTTGGGCAAGACTCAGAATCACAGATGAACATAACACGATAATTGGATCCTTCTACTGCCCACGAGCCTCATTTCCCAATGTAACTAAAAACTTTAGAGAAAACCTTAGTTCACTTGTATGTACGTTCCCCAGCATACTTTAGTCATCCAACAATTAACTGTGAAAATTACAGTTTTGTTAGTGGTGGGATAATAATACATCTTGTAAAACATTACTAAATCCCTTCTTTGAAAACAAAAGGCTTCGTAGCCAGGCAAAGGGACTGTCACCAATTATGGTCAACACAGTGTTGAATCAAGTTATCAGACAATGGACAGCAATAAACGAGGAAATAGAAATAAAAAAGATTTACATGAGGGGAAAAAAATAAAAAACAAACAACAGGGGAAAAAGGCGCTGCCTTCCCTTTGTGAGCAACACCCAACACTGCAATAGTGATGCAAAAGAAGATACACAACCCTACAACTTAAGCAAAATTTCCAGAAGGATGGGAATGAAAATCAACTACAACAAGGTCAACAGACTGAATACCACTCTGCATCAGAATCACCAGAAAACAAAAATAAAAGGTAGATCAATACGAATATGTGGGAGACTTGATAAAACAAATGAACAATAGTAATCATGGAATAATAGGGAGGGTGACGAAAATGAAGTCAGCCATTTATATGGCCAGAGATAGAGTACAAAGAACATACATAAATACACAATGACCACACACTACAAGGCAACAATGAGGACTGTAGTACTATAGACGGCAGAGACAATAACACTAGGAAGACATTAGGCAGAACAACTACAAGAAGAAGAGAGAAAAGTACCGATATAAATATTGGGTCCTGAAAGAGACAGTGTAAGATGATTGTGAAACTCTAAGAAAGACATGTATAGGGACATGAGGGCAATATCGGGAGAAATCAGACTGAAAAGACAAGATTTATGGGACGTGTGATAAGAATGAATACGGATAAAATGACCAAAATAGTATGGGAAACAGTGAGTAAAACAAGGTGAAAGACAGGAACCAAGTGGGGTGTAGATCTCTAGGAGGACTGTTCTGAACTGGGGATCAAGGTGGAAGTACACATCAACTAGTACACCAGAGGTCAAACACAGAGAAGAACACATCAAAATGATACACATTCACCAGTGGAGAAGACAATAGAAGAAAATACTGAAGACATTAGAAGAAGAATGTGAGAAAAGAGCATAAAAGATGAAGAGGCTCTGGGAGGAGGCACAGGAGCAAATGCTATCTCAAAGGACTACCCAAGGTCCTTTGGAGGCCATAACAAAAGAAGACGAAGAAACTGTTGCAATCCTGCTTCAAGCTATTCATGATCATTCCAGCTAAATTTGCTCAAGTAAATAAAAAAGAAATATGCTAGTCCAAATGAAATCAAATAAATAAATAAAGCTGCTCCACTCTCAGTTGCACTAGGTGGCTGGTATTTATCTGCCATTGCTGGCTTAGTGTTTATTTGACTACAAAGGTATTTTTCAAAAATATCATAATATCCCACCTTCCAGAACCACACGTCAACTATTCTGCTGGAGAGCTGTTTCTCCAATACAGTTTATTATCTACATGGTATTACGGTACTTCTAGTGTATCTGATTTAATAGTCAAGGTTGCCACCACAGAAAATTCTTGTCTAATGTTACAGCCACGGACAGTTGCCTAGCTTTGACTCTTCAGCTGTAACCATTATCTTCAACTAATTTAATTAGTAACTGCATTAACTAGTAGCTGCGTTCTTTAACATAACAGACATTAAATGGGGCAAGTTAGTTTAAGCACATGCATTTTTGTATGCTTGTCACTGCTTGGGTGTCATTTTATAGTTGTAGCTCCATAATGATGCACCTATGATCTATGATTATTTTTGCTCAATTTGATGACCCCTAACTTGCTCCAACTATTATTAGGTTGTTTCTCTTCACCTGTACGCATGCATTTACATACCTCCAGGCTTAGTTTGAGAAGGATGGGGCAGGCAGTCTGCCATAGCCTCCAGCAATTTAGATACAACAAAAAATCAAAAGCAATATGGACAGATGGAGATTAGAATGTCCACCCTCCTGACTACAAGGTCAGTTTGTCTGAAATGGCACAACCTCATTCAGTCAGTTCCTAGAGTAAAGTACTGTTTTGTTTTCACATTCTTGCAAAGAAGTTATTTAACAATGCGAAAAACTAGTGCAATGCTGTTCATTCTTTTCTCAAGAACCATCACTACACACTATATTAAGTCCTGGTTTTGATATTTTGGATAAACAACTTATAGCTATTTTAAATTTTGTATTTCAGACAATCATTTGAAAATGGATACACAGACAAAAATATGCAGTGCCTATGCAAAATGAAAAAATGAACGTATTTTTTAATCCAAACAGTCACAGTTTGTGCAACAAAACGTTATCATTTTTGAAAAAAATAGGTATTACTGAGGAACTGTACATCACTGAGGGAATGGGGAATCTGAAGTCAAAATGTGGCAGAAAAAATTGAGAATGTGTGTGACAAAAGAATCATTATTCCAAAAGCACTAGTCCAGCAAGGTACGCACGAGAGCATCTGTAAACTTTGTAAAGTATGAGAGAGGAACTGTCAGAATTGATGCTGTGATGGTAGATCAGGAGCTATGCCTTGGCATTGCCTCAGAAAGTTATGGTTCAGCATTCCAAATTCCAAATCCCAGCCCACCATACAGCTGTAATCTGTTTGGAACGCTCAGCCCAGTGCACATACTACTAAGACTGGAAGATGCATTCTGGAAGAACCAGTTACTATCAGATGTGAAAACTAACAGCTGCAGTTGTCTTCACAAGTACATAAATGTAAAAAAATTTGATGAACAGAAGCAAAAGTAGGTCCATACCGTGGATAGAAAAAAAGCCAGAGAGTGAGGTAAGGTGTCAAAAGTAATCAACAGAGTAGAATTTGAAAGCACAAACTAAATATACTAAACTGCACTATAGTGTAATTATGTATACTACTATGTGAATGAAGATCTCTCTTCCTGAAACTCATGTACTCTACTTTTTTACTCTCTAGGCACAAAACAAATGAAATTGCAAAACATAAAGCACAATCGGTGACTTTTAGCTTACCTCGATACACTAAAGTCGTGGCACACCCTAGGCAAATGCCGAATGTTATGTATGACTAGCCTCTGGAGAACATCGAGAGTGGGGTACTTTTCACTAGTGACACTCTTGTAAGATGAGTCATCTGGCCCAAATATCCTAAGTGGACCTTCAATCTCTGATGGTACTGGTACTTTAGCATCATCTGCTGAGGAAACAGACAACACTGCAATTTTATCCAGTATTAAATGGTGCTGTCCTAGGGCCATCCTTTTTGTTCCTTTCCCATTCCTAATCTCCGTCTGTAATAAAGAGCAAAATAATTTAGCCACACACTACGTTCTCTTGTGATAGCATAAATAATTAAAAGAAGTACAGAATGTTGACAGATAAGACTTATAACACAACAACTACAGGTACACAGATACTGGAAGCTATGGATATATTGGACATCTACAAAGTAGCAGATCATAAATTTTGTGACATGTTCGATTTCTCTCAACTGTACATTTCAGTGGCCATCTCTCAACTGTGGATTTCACAGGTAACTGTTCATTTAAAATACTGACACATTTCCTTATCAGTCCTTTTTTTAATGCTCTTTCAAGGACCCCTTGCTTCAAAAGCTCAACATTCAGCTCCCAATTTTCTGAGCAGCTACAGCTAATTTTTGTAACTATAATCTATATTCACCTTATTACATTATTATAAAGTTATAACAGATTTTACGCTTCCGTTGCCAATGGAAAAGGAAAAGCGTACAGAAAAAAGTTGTGCAGAATAACAGCAACTGATATTACAGATGGACCACGTCCACGTCTACGTCTACACAATTGCTCTGCTACTCACAATAAAGCGTTTTGGCCTTGTTCTGCAATTGAAACTGATCACTAGATTAAGTTTAGTACAGTCAGCACAACATGAAAGGACAACAGAGTAGTGCATTTTTTTCATGTCCACTTGTTTTCATAGTTACAGTCTTAGCACCTTTTGTGGCAACAGTTCTGTCACTCTGCACATCAAATGTCAAAGGAGTTTTGTCTATACTCACTATTTGGCTTAGTTCCAAACTGGTTTTCTTTCGTTGTTGAATAACAAAGTGACGGAAAGATAATATTCTCTCTTCATATTCTTGAAGTTATTTTCTGAGATATTTTGGTTTGGTTTGCATGCCAAGACCATGATGCTTCATAAACCTGTAGCACCCACCAACTCTCCCCTTAAAGTCTGTAGCACTAGTTTACGACATGTATTTGAATCATTTTTGTATTAATTCCAAATCCATTTTGATGGTGTCCTTGATTCCATGTTCTTCTGCACATGCTATTACTTTTAATTTATAGCCTGCATCATATGAATACTTTTTATTTTTTTTCCATTTTCAAAACTAGCTACCAACAAAAATACTGTACTGATACCGAAAACAAAACTTAATTTCAATTCAAGTTCACTGGCACTGTAGACTGAAATGACGCATAACACACCAAAGACTAGACGGTGTTAGCTAGCTTGTGAATCCCACAACTTATGTTAATTGCATCAGTGCACTGCTGCTGCCAGTTGAATCCAATGTTTCCAGCTAGAGATAGGTTTACTGCAGCATAGAATATATGGCCATTTTTTTCTCGAAGAAAAAAGTACTTCTTACAGTCCGTAAAATATGGGATGTATGACTCTGGGCCCACTTGTTTCACACAATGTCCACAGGATTGCACTGAAGCACCTAACAGAGAGTAATGAAATCTTTGAAGACATGCTTCAGTTGGTAGTTACACATCATTCCAACATTCGGTGGGCATCTCCTCCACACCTTTTCCACAAGACAAGTGTGGCAACCCTTTGGTGATTACTGCCGATTGCTTGCTAGTACTGTCCTGGATGGGTATCCTGTGCCTAATATCAAAGACGTCACATGTGCTTTGACAAGTGTAAATGTTTTCACTGCTCTTTACTACCACAAGGCTTATATCAAATTCTGGCAGCACCTACTGATATACCAAAAACACCTTCTGGTCTTTTTGAATTCTTGTTCATGCCATTCAGACTCAAAAATTCTGGTCAAACTTGGCAATATTTCATTGACAAAATTTTTCAGGAACTGGCATTTTGTTCCATATATTTGGATGATATCCTGGTATTCTCCTCCAACACTCAGTTACAAGACAAGCAAGTTCACAAAGTATGACAGAAATATAGAGCCACGGCACTCGGTGTCACTGTTAAAAGTGAAACAGCTTTCCTCAACTTTGGCCATAGGATCTCAGCTGATTTTATCTGCCAGTTACCAGGGAAGTTAGCTGTTTTACATTACCTTCCGAAGCCAAAGAATTACCAACAACTGAGATTTTTCTGGGGATGGCGACTTTGTTTCTATCGCTGTCACCTTTGGGCAACAACTTCCATTCAAGCACCTCAATGAAAGCAATTTTCAGCCATAACACCATGGGCAAATGAGTATTCAAGTGGACTCCAGAAATGGACAAGGCTTTCCATGATCTACAAGGGAGCCTTGCAGAGGCAGTGCTGCTCATCCAAGCTGTACAATTTATATTGTTGTAGAGGTCAGCCAAAGTGCAACTGGTGCAGTCTTGCACCAGAAAGTTGACAAATTACAGCCAGGGCAAAGACAATGGAGTGCTTACGATAGAGAACTGTTGGTAACATACGAGAGCATGAGGCACATTTGCCCTCAAATCGAAGCCTGGCCAGTGATGACCTATACAGACCACATGCCAATTGTGCCGGACTTTCAAAATGTCAGTGATAAATGTTTCTCTCAACAGTACTGGCACATAGAATTTATCAGACAATTTACCATGGATGTATGCCATATTAAAGGTGCAGAAAACAGTCACTGACTACTTTTCTCACATTTGCACTTTGATAGATGTTTTGAACTACAACACTCTCACCATGGCCCCAGTGAAATTATCCTTTCATGCAACTGAGACTGAAGGAAGTTGAGGTGCCAGGTGGCAAATCTAAAATATGCTGTGATGTCTCACAAACAAAGCAAGGGCCCTAAATTTCACCATAGTTTTACAATGTGGCATTCGCCAGTGTTCACAAAGCATCACATTCAGAGACGAAAGCCATGACTAAATTATTAACAAACCATTTAATGAGGCTATCAATAAAAAATGATGCTCAGCCCTTTGCTCATGCGTGCCTTCACTGCAGCACTGCAAGGTGGAATGCCACATTCATGCAGATATCAGGTATTTCCCTGTGTCTCCAGTGAGATTTAGTCACATACATATCGATCTTGTTGAAACTATACCGCCTTCAGAAGGTTAAAGTACCTATTTATGGCAACTACTGGATTCACTAGATGGGCAGAAACTGTAGCAATCATTGATATATCACTGAGACTACTGAAAACACTTTCACCACAAATTGGTTAGCGCACTTTAGCTGTCCTCTCTGCGTGGTTCCCAATGCCACCACACTAGAAGTTGCCATTCTGGCAGCAATTGAATTTTTGAAAGATGGCATAGAACTTTTAATGTCACTCTTATGTCACCAACAGAAGTAGATGAAAGTTCTTCCTTTGCTCCTATTATGATTAGACAGCTTATAAATCTGATACCAGTGCACTATTGGCTGAAATAGCACATGGGGAGCCACTAAAGATTCCGGGATTGGAACTATCATTATTGGTACAACAATTCAGGAACTGTTGCAAAGTCATCTACTTCATGACACAGCAAACACCTGTTTTTTGTACAAAAACATTTGATGGACTGTTCCCATGTCATGCTCCACATGGATTTAATTCAAGCCCCTTTTCAGCCACCATACATAGGACTTTCCAAGTGTCGTGAATTCGGGACCACATGTTATGTATCTGCCGAGGCACTGAAACCAGTGTGGTACTGTCACTACCTTTGGGCAGCACACCGAAAACCACAGTTACATACCACCCTGACACGCCCAAGCAGATCTCAACTATAGGGTCAATGCCATGTCACCCACCCTTAGCCACACTATGACTGCACCAGAACCACAATCAACTGTCCACACAAAGAGAAAGTGAGAGGGTTCAGTGGGTGGTGAAACTGTAATAAATCTTGTTGTATCTCGCCTTTAAGTATATTCCTTATTATTGCTATTCTTTTCTACACACTTGAAATGATTATCCACAGGATTACATAACAGTCTGCATTTATTATGTGAACTTACACAACATACTGTATATGTGGATAGTTCAATATCAATTCTAATACTAAAATAAACTCTAAGCATTTTTGTATGAGTTACATAAGGGAGGATCAGAACGTAATGCACAGTAACTGCCCTCCTTCTATGAACTGGGCATATTGAAACTGGTACCACAATGAAAGAAATGTATTGAGAATGGGGTGACCACGCAGAAAAGTACGTGAAAGATGTAACTTCATTTGTGATTTTTTTGTTTTCTCACCTATTAAACTTTTAGGTATTAAAATTATAGTGTAATACTTTTGATCTTCCCTCGTATTATAAACATTCTATCATATATAGCTCCTTGACAGATTAAACCTCTTATTCTGAGGTCCAACCTATGACATCCACACAAAGTTGGAGGCTCTTAGCCACACTTGCTGTGACATAATGGGCACCTGCTGACTAACCTCAAATGCTGCAAGCCTCCCAAGGAGTACCTCAGACAGATATTAATACAACACAAACTGTACACTGATCAGCCAGAACATTACTACCACCAACCTACTATCGATATAAAACCATCCAGGCAATAGCAGTGCCACTTGGTGAGAAATGACTGCTAGTAAGACACACATACAGTGCATGTGATATCAGTGAGCATGCTGCTGTGCATAGAATGGGGAATGCATGTGATCTATCAGAGTTTGACCGAGGGCAGATTGTGATGGCTCACAGGTTGGGCATCAGCATTTCAGAAACTGCTTGACTTTTTGAGTGGACGAGGAGTGCTGTGGTAAGCATCTTCAAAACATGGTGAAACCAAGGTTAAACCATGTCCAGGCATCCTGAGGTTGGGTGGCAACCCCTCATTACAGATGTCGGATATTAAAGGCTCGGTACACTGGTAAAACAGGACATGTGCTGAACTGTGCTGGCACTAACATCACACTTTAATGATCAGTAGAGTATGTGTGTGTCTGTGCACATAGTGCACACTCCTAACAATAGGCCTCCACAGCCAACAACCCAGGCATGTACCAATGTTAATACCATGACACTGGCAACTATGACTGAAATGGGCACGTGACCATCTGCACTGGACATTGGCGCAGTGGCAGAGCATTGCATGGTCTGATGAATCCTGATACCTTCATGATCATGCTGGTCAGATGGAGCAAATCTGTCGTCTTCTAGGGGAACAGCTGCTTGACACATATAATGTGGGATAAGGACAAGCTGGTGGCAGTTCCATTATGTTCTGGGCAGTATTCACAAGGGCATCCAAGTGTCCAGTGGAGCTCGTTCAAGGCACCATGTTGGCCAAACGTGTTGTAAACTGATTGCAGATCACTGATACCCCTTCATGATGATCCTGTTTCCCCAACAGCAGTGGCATTTTTCAACAAGATAATGCGCCATGTCACAAGACCAAGGGTGTGATGGAGTGGTTCGAGGAACACACTGGTGAGTTCCAATTGATGGGCTGGCCCCACAAGTCAACAGATGTGAACCCTGTCGAATACATCTCAGATTGAACATGACATTAGAGCTCATAAGGTGACTTGTGTGTGCAGATGTGCCATATCCCTCCACTGATCAACCAAGGCCTCATTGCTTCCATGCCATGATGCTTGCCAGTGTTTATATACATCAAAGGTGGACATACCAGCTATTAGGTAGGTGGTCATGATGTTCTGGTTGATCAGTATATGCAAAACATGGACTTATGTTCCACAATATTATTAATAAACTGCACAATTAGTCATTTATGCAAGATGACAAGGGTAAAAAATCTTTGGAAAATCCAGGATGGAATGATGACACTATTATGAAAAGGCTAGTTGCTAACCACCAAATAGCGGAGATTCTGAGTTGCAGATAGCCACAACAAAAACGCTGATGACAGTCTTTTTTGTTTTGCCTATCTGCAATTCAGCATCTCTGCTATAAGGTGAGTAGGAACTATCCTTTTGATAATATTGTACATGAAACTTGCACTTCTGACATTTAAAAAGAGAAAAAACCTGAACATAATTATGCAAAATTCTATGCTCTCACATATTCTGACCCATATAAATGAAAAAAAAAAGCATGTTACTGCTTCATAAATAATTTAACCTGAATACACGTACACGAAGTACCTTAAACAAATTTCTTTAAACATCCTGTCTTGTTAATTATATTTGGTTTTTAGAAGCTACACATTTTCACTACATAAGTAAAGTATACATATTTCCTTTTTATATCATTGTTTCTCCTTCTTCATTCCCATTTTTTTTTCTAAAAAAAATCATAACCATGTAAGTTTCAACAAAACAGTTCTGTTAACTGAATTACTGTGGTTAACATTGAAACTGCTGTAATAAAACATGTATGTACATATTCATCCGTTTAGTACTCCTGAAGTTTCATCATTAAAGCAGCTGAAAAACGCTCATGTCAGAGTACAAAAAATGCAAATCTGTTCCTCTTTAAAAGATTCTGACAGAAAATTGGGAAACCACCTGAATCAATCTTCATTCTGCCTTCATCATCAAAAATTTTGGTGTGTGGACGTACTTTTGTTCTTTTAACACAAGAATGTTCTAAATCTTTTCACCAGCTCTCTCCTTGTAGTGAAGCCTTCGTGCTCAGCATCTCCCTCCCACTGTGTACTTTTTTTCCTGTTGACACTCTCACCCTCCCCCCCCCCCCCCCCCCCCCTCTCTCTCTCTCTCTCTCTCTCTCTCTCTCTCTCTCTCTCTCTCTCTCTCTCACACACACACACACACACACAAACTGGCATTGTCTCCTCTCTCTTCCACCATCATTGTCTTTCTACTACTCTTTTTCAGTACAAAAAGTGTGAATATGTTTGCATGGTAAAATTTTTGTTGAGGAAGGAGGAATGAGGCAGCTGGTTCCTCACTTTTCTGTCAGAATCTTTTAAAGAGGAGCATATTCCCTTTTTTCTGCTCTGAAAGGAGCATTGTTCAGCTGGTTTCCTCCTTTTCCCTGTACGCCAGGGTGTGCTGCTTATATAAAACGAATTCTGTAGGTCAGTACAGTTTTGACAGTTTATTTCTATATTTCAACACATTTAAAAACTTTAATTGGATAGATAAAAAATCTGCTCACCAAGTGGCGGCAGAACACACACACACAAAAGACTGTTGTGATTGGCAAGCTTTCGGAGCCAGTCGCTCCTCCTTCAGGCACAAGGGTTGAAGGGGAAGGAAGAAGGGTGAAGGAAAAGGACTGGAGAGGTCTAGGAAAAGGGGTAGATTTTGGGAAAGCCACCCAGAACTGCAAGTCATCCCTTATGGTAAGTCTCCCCTGCCCCGTGGTTTTGGATGACTTTCCTGAAATCTACCCCTTTTCCTAGACCTCTGCCATTTCGTCCTTCCCCTTCAACCCTTCTGCCGGAAGAAGGGGCCACTGGCTCCAAAAGCTTGCCAATCACAACAGTCTTTTGTGTTCTGCTGCCGCTTCATGAGTAGATTTTGTAGATTTTTTATCTTCTATACAATTAAATAACTTTATCAATAATTGATTGTTTTCATTGTTGCATTTAAATACTTTGACACACATAAACAACAAATAAGTATCCACAATATAAAGCTAACACAAAATCGACTCTCATTCAACCCAAGTTAACTGAACACTACATTAAAATGCACAACATTTTTAGACTATGCCTATAGTATACCAAAAAATGCAGAGTTGGATTTGCAAGTACAAATTCATAAGACAAAAATTATTTTTTGTAAGGTGCTTATGCTGCCAGGTGGCAACATCAAATAATTTCCAGGTCATGAAAGTGTGTGTAGGTGTGAAGTCCCTATTATACAGAGACAGGGCTTCACAAAATTCTATTTCTGAAAAAACTGCAACTAAAAACATTGTTTGGTGACCTCAGAACCCTTTTGATGACCCCAGAACTCTGGCCATGTGTTAAACATGTTGGTTAAAACTCCATTTTCACCCCAGACCATATATTACATGCTAATTTTACATATATAAGTACAGAAACTTCAAAACTGTGGCTCTTTGTAATGGATAATTATATCAAAAAAATTTCATGGCTTCCTGGGATCATCATCTAAAGAACATACAGTAACAAATTTGACAATTTGCCATGAATGGATGATATAGAAGTGGCCATCCCCACAATTGGTACTTTTGGTACGCAAAAATCATGGTTTTTCAGGGTTTTCTTAGAACAGTCTCTGAAAAATGGTGCTTTTATAAGCCACTTACGGCCCACCCTAGTACACACATAATGCAAAGGATTTGCTCTGTTTGCCTGTGCTGGAGGAAATGTGCCATGTTTAAATTTTCATTCTGTATGCCTGCTTTTCCGATAGATGTACAAATAGTCATTAGGCTGAGGTGGTCAACTGATCACAGAGATAAGGGATGTCAACTGTTTCGGACAGCCCTCCGCCTAATGAAAATTTGTATATCTATCAGAAGAATGGGCATACAGTAGCTGTACTGCAGTACAGGATGAAAATTTAAACGTAGCACATTTCCTCCAGCCCAGGCAAATTGAACAAATCTTTTGCATTAGGTATGTACTAGGGTGGGCCTTAGGTGACTTATAAAACGCACCATTTCTTCATGGGTGGTTCTCAGAAAACCCTGAAAAACCACGATTTTTGGGTACCAAAAGTACCAATTGTGGGTACTTTTTTGCACTTGGCTTTTTGAAACATATTGGTTCTGTGTATTGTAATGCACAGACCGATCTTAAAAAATATTATTGTAACAAGGTCTTCCTTTGAGTCCCTTGTCACATTTATATGTGGGAAGTTACTTGAGTGTTCCTTCAATCCTACTTGTTAACTAAAATATGATAAGGTCTGATTGGATGTTAGCACTTTTGACTTAAAATTAAGTCCTTTTTAGTTGAGTTGGGTAACTAATTAATTTAACTAGTTAATCTAAGCTAAGTTACCTCCTTGATACAAACATATACCAATTAACATTACTACCACCCAGTATAAACCCTCACCAAATTTGTCATTTAATAGGTTAAGTATACAAAAGTGCACTACACCAAATGCCATAGAAGGTTCACTTGTAATTTGTTGTTGGCTAAACACAATCATTTATTCAGATAATACAATGATCTTAATCTAAACTTGTTAGGGGATTGACGTCATTAAATTATAGCAGGTCTCTCACATTGAAAGTCTTACTGAATGTTCCTTTCCCTCAAACATTTTAATAAATTTTAATTTAATTAAATTAATTTCAGCAAGAAACTGGTCATTCTCTGTTGGAGAGAAAAACTGTTTCTCTGCACAGGATACTTAGGGTACCTTCCTTGCACAGAGGACAAGGGTACTAAGACCACAATAAATCTTCGTAGACTGCCCACAAGCCCCACTCCTTCACACTACATTAATTTACACCATGTAGGTCGTCATTCCTTAAAGGGAAAAAGAAAATGGTTACTTGACCTAACATTAATGTTACAATACCTCTTGAATCTTCATACCAGTCAGTCTATCAAAATTCACTCTAATGAGTGCTGCCTTCTAACCAGGGCACAAAATGTCCCTAGACCACTGCACAATAGTACTTATATAACTTACCAAACGAAAGTGTTGGCATGTTGATAGACACACAAACACAAACACAAACACACACACAAAATTCAAACCCTCGCAACCAACAGCCGCCCCACCAGGAAACAGGGAAGGAGAGGGAAAGACAAAAGGATGTGGGCTTTAAGGGAGAGGGCAAAGAGTCACCCCAATCCCGGGAGCGGAAAGACTTACCTTAGGGGGAAAAAAGGACAGGTATACACGCGCGCGCGCACAACACACACACACACACACACACACACACACACACACACACACACACACACACACACACACACACCACGCACGCACGCACACATCCATCCGCACATATACAGACACAAGCAGACATTTGTAAAGGCAAAGAGTTTGGGCAGAGATGTCAGTCGAGGCGGAAATACAGAAGCAAAGCTGTTGTTGAATGACAGGTGAGGTATGAGCGGCGGCAACTTGAAATTCGTGGAGGTTGAGGCCTGGTGGGTAACGGGAAGAGAGGATATACTGAAGGGCAAGTTCCCATCTCTGGAGTTCTGACAGGGGGTGGGGGTGGGGGTGGGGGTGGGGAGGGGGGGTGTTTCGGTAACAATTTGAATGGCTCTATCATGGTAATCCATGGGTACCATGGTTACTCTATGGGGCCTAGTTACTGCCAATGCCAAGGATTAAGTGATCATTTTGCTGATCAGGTCCATGCCATAGTATAATGTTTGTCCCCCCAGTGGTGATGATGTGTCTGAAGATGACAGAGCCCCTATCCACACAGCTCACGTCATCCAAGACAGGTTTTGTGGGCATGAGGATGAAGTGTCTCATTTCCCCTGGCCAGTTACCATATCACTATCCACCTCTATTACTGTTACTGAAACTTGACACTATTTTGCATGAAGAATGGTACAAGATTCCACTGAAAATCAAACAGGACATGTATTTATCCATTCCAAGATGAATGGAAGTGCTTCTGAATGTCAATAGTTTTCCTACATCATATTAGGCATGATAATGTGTTATGTTTTTTGTGTTCCCACAATTCTGGCCACCCCTTGTACATGAAAATACTTCCACTTCCCTTACTACTAGTTACTCATATGCTTCCCGCTTTAATCATCTAACCACTGGCCATCATTTAGCAATCCCATACAGTTATCAAGACAAATACACTGTTGTCATAATCAATGAAAAAACAGATTGCTATTTACTATAAAAAACACACGTTAAGTTGCAGACAGCACAATTAAAAGACTCTTCCACAAAGCTTTCAGCCCAGCCTTCATCAGAAAAAAAAAGAAACAGAGAAACACACACCATGTGTGTATGAATGGTGTGTGTTTCTCTGTTTCTCTTTTGCTGATGAAGGCCATGGCCAAAAGCTTTGTGTAAGTGACTTTTAATTTAGCCTGTCTGCAATTTAAAGTGTCTTCATTATGGTAAGTAGCAATCTAACTTTTCCTACATGGTTGACATTCCGAATGTGAAGTTCCATTGTTTGAAACACACTTATTTATGACATTTCCAAATGAAATATAAACTTAATTCATTGCAACACCAAATGTTTTATACTCTCAAGTGCCCACCCATAGATACTCCAATAACCTAAATTTTGAAATTTGGCACATTGGTAACCTGGTACGGGTTTCCATAATAATTATCACATTCTATCTATATTGTCATTAAGTCTACTTTAAAATCAGTAATACTGATTGTCATCATAACCTGTAATAATGTTTGTCACTAAATGTGTGTATGCAACACAAATACATGCCAGTAGGAGTGCCTGCCGCTCTCCCCCACCATGAGAGAGTGGACCAGCAAGGTTCACTGCCACAAAATTGCTACATACCTCTGGTATTAATAAATGTAAAATATTATGTGTGCCTGTAATAAATACTTTCACTTTCTGTCATATATACTAAATGTTCTCACTGCTTTCTTTACTATATTAAACATAAGCTTTAGGTAATAATGTTTTCTGATTTTGACCACTCACTTCTTGTGTCGAACAGATAATTTATTTAACTATTTACTTATGAATTAATAGAGGGAAACATTCCACATGGGAAAAATATATCTAAAAACAAAGATGATGTGACTTACCAAACGAAAGCGCTGGCACGTCGATAGACACACAAACACATACATACACACAAAATTCAAGCTTTCGCAACAAACTGTTGCCTCATCAGGAAAGAGGGAAGGAGAGGGAAAGACGAAAGGAAGTGGGTTTTAAGGGAGAGGGTAAGGAGTCATTCCAATCCCGGGAGCGGAAAGACTTACCTTAGGGGGAAAAAAGGACGGGTATACACTCGCACACACACACATATGGTGGATGTGTGTGTGTGTGTGTGTGTGTGTGCGAGAGCGCGCGCGCGCTCGCACACACACACACACACACACACACACACACACACACACACACCATGTGTGTGTGTGTGTGTGTGTGTGTGTGTGTGTGTGTGTGTGTGTGTGTGCGCGAGTGTATACCCGTCCTTTTTCCCCCTAAGGTAAGTCTTTCCGCTCCCGGGATTGGAATGACTCCTTACCCTCTCCCTTAAAACCCACTTCCTTTTGTCTTTCCCTCTCCTTCCCTCTTTCCTGATGAGGCAACAGTTTGTTGCGAAAGCTTGAATTTTGTGTGTATGTATGTGTTTGTTTGTGTGTCTATCGACGTGCCAGCGCTTTCGTTTGGTAAGTCACATCATCTTTGTTTTTAGATATAACTATTTACTTACTTCAACATAACTTAATCTAAGGTGAAATAAGTATTAATATCTCCATAATGTGCAGTAACTCACTTATTTCTATTATAAATAAATGAGGCACCAACCTCAACTAGTGCAACAGTATCACTAACTTAAGATATAAGTAATAGCAGCAGGTAATAAATTTTCATTAGGAGTCTCTTTGTAAAAACAGAGCATACCAATTTCTCATTTGTAACTGTATACATTAAATTTTCAGTAACCACAAACCATGAAAAATTGTTAGTAGAAGCTAATGTTGGTATAATATTTGTACTACAGTGAGCTGGTGGAAGTCCCAGCAGTGGCAGTAGCTAGCAATTTCTCAATGGGGAGCACAGCTCCTACATCCTCAGTAATGACAGAAGGTATACCCTCTTTAAAATTACTTTGTGATTGACGGATTACAGTGGTGTAAGTTTTGTACGTGGTTTGGGGGAGGAGGGGGGGGGGGGTGTAAATGACTAGAAACATGCAACACAGTGAGCACATGGCACTCGAGCAAGAACTATGATTGGCTGCTGGCAGCTGGCCCCTACTACTCAACTAGCTGATATGTCAATTACAATTTTAATCAGAGTACAGTAAGTCCTAAGCGGTAATCAATAACAGCAAATTCTCTGAAGAAGTCTGTTGTAACGTTTTTCCATGGTAATTGACAACATTAAACTGTCAGTAGTAACTGATAATTCTAATTTCTTAAAATTAATAAATGAAATTAGATTATAATTTATCAGACTGTTATAATCAGTTTCGTCACTATTAGATATAATCAGTTTCATCACTATTAGAGGACTCTACAATAGCCTGCAGTTCCTCCAACTACAGTTGTCTTTCATCTGTAATTACTGTAACAGTTTTTACTTTCTTAACTGTATTATACACAAAAGCACTTTCTGTTTGTAATGTTTGTTCTTCAATTGCTAGAATATTCTCTACTAAACCAATAGTAACAGAATGTTCCACACTGTTATCAGTCTTTTCTTCCACTAAATCTAAATAATTATCAAAATTTTGTACCTCATTTTTGCCCATATATATTGTATTCCCTAATCTGATCATCCTTTCATTTAACAGAGAACTTATCTATACTAGTGGTTTATCATCATCATTTTCTTGTGTCTTTGCCCGTATCAGTGCAAGAGTGGCAAGGTTTTTAAAAGATTTAGCATGGTTAATTTACAAGGTGGCCGGATGCCCTTCCTGTCACCACCTCATTACCCCCCAGGACAGAATGTGTGTACCCCAAACACCTGCGTATAGTGTTATCCACGCAAAAGTGAGTGAAAGTTTCTTAAATGTTTGCAAATCACATAACTGAGGCAGGACTTGGGTATCAGCTCAGTATTCATCTAGTGGAATGTGGAACATTGCCTACAAATCACACCCAGGTTTGCTGGTACACTGACTAGTCATTAATGTACTAGGAGGATTCAATCCAGAAGTAGCACATCTCCCCATCCCACAAGCAGCACTAACACGTATGGCTATCATGACAGGTGACAAGAGTTGTATCCACTTTTCAAAATCTGTTATCTATTTGAGTAAATTTGTTATCTATTTGAGTAAATTTGTTATCTATTTGATAATATTCTCTCATTCATGTCTGTTGACTGCTGAGAAAGTAACAGTGTTAAATCTGTTGAATGCTGTGAAAGTACCTGAATTAAATCTGTCATTGCTGTGCAGTCACTTGCATTTTTATTTCTAAATTAATATTTTTCTTTATGAGAGCCACTGTCAATTTTCTAAGAACTAGTAAGTAAAAATAAAAAAAGTTAATGTAAAGTAATTAATAGAAAATATTTAGTTCTCTCTTTCTTTTAACTTTTGGCAAAAAATTACATTCCCTCAACTAGTTTTATTTTTACACTGAAATGTGTTTGATAAACTGACTTCACAATTGCATAGTCCTCTAAACATTTCAGTTGATGACCTGACAATCATTGTACCTGAGCACCCACTTTACAACATTTTATCCATTAAATACAGAGCCCACCAGATTTTAATTAGTGGACCCCACTGGGAAGTGCCAATTGCATCTGATGCCAGCCCCTGCCATCTTTACGTGTTGTCAAATCTCCTCTGCTTGGAGCACCAACTGCATATATTGCTCATGTCTCTGCACGCCGTCTGCCCTGTCAGACTGCCGCTGGATACCAATGTTGGTTGTTGACTGCTAGTCGTGTAGATGCTGTGCTGACTGCCAACAGTACTGGCTGATTGTGTTTTGTTCAAATAATTTGTTATGGACAACAGATTGGCAATAATGGTTAAACTTGATAGGGTGCACCTACTGCATACTCTTCTAGTGCTTCTTCAAAAAAAATTTTTACCAATTCAACTTAAGTTAGAAGAACATGAAATCCCTGCAAATCATCTTTATTGTTTTTTTACATCCAATGTATTCGTAAAATCTTATAAATAACGATGTATAATTACATTACTTATAATTTCTTTATAACTGTTGAATAGTATTGGATGTCATTTGACAGTGTCTAACTGCATAATCTTTTTCTTGCTTATTTTTCCAATATTAATGTCAATTTAAATCTTGAATCATTGCATGGAAGAGGAAGTCCACAATCTGGTTGTATTTTACACTTCAGATGTTGCAAAGTCTTTGGTTTCTTCTATTGTATAGTTTCCATCCTTGGTCAATGTGCTAAGACACTCACACACATAATGACATCATTTGTCTTTATTAATTGTTTTACACATGTAATGATATAATCTTCTGTTTTGATAAACTTGTAACAGGGTTTCTGGCCCATTGTGAAAGTGTAATAACTTCTCAGAGTCAAATTCTTCTTTATTATTTTCATCTTCAATTGTAGCACCCTGTTCGATCTTCTTTCATTCCAGGTTCATACTACACTTCAGGGCCATAATGTGACAGTTTATGTGACAGTAAAAACGTAATTAATTCTTGATCCATCAATTCTCCTGCAAATTCTTTATAATTATTTTCGTCTTCTATTTTAACTGTCAAATCAAACTATTACTGTTCCAGATTCATGTTACACTACAGGATTGCCATGTGAGAGGGATAACTGGTGGTGAAATCATAGTAAAAATTGCAGTATCTTGATTTAAGTATATCTGCTGCTGCTGCTGTTGTTGTTGTTGTTGTTGTTGTTGTTGTTACCATCATCATCATTGTTATTATTCTTTTCAATATATTTGAAATGATTATCCACAGTATTAAATAACCCTGTGCACCTATCAGCTGAACTTGTGCAACATACTGTGTATGTGAATAGTTTAACATCATTTCCAATACTTAAACATACTCTAAGCTTTGTTGTGTAAGTTATACTATACACATTCTTGTGAATATACTTCCTTGATGGTCTTCAACCTCTTATTCTGTAGTGCTCCTTATGATATCCATGTCAAGTAGGGAGCTCCGAACCATATTTGCTGAGATATAAAGGATGTCCACTGATTAACTTCAAATGCACCATGCTTCCCAAGGAGAACCTCTGTTGCAATAATATTACAATACAAACAAACAAACTATATGTACTAACACATAACACTAAGGGCAAAATATAGACTTGTGTGTCACAATACTATTAATAAACTGTGTGATTACTCATTTATATAACAACAACAGCACAGAAAACTTCACACTTCTGATGTTTGATAGGGAAAGATCCCAAATCTAACTATGCAAAATTCTGTACTCTCACACTTGATGACAGGTGGGGTTCAAGTATCTCTACAGCCCAAGTGCTCCGCACTTTATGGAGTGGGCTGTGTGGCAATAAACAATTGATCAATCAAGTTTCCTACATGTTCTGTGAAAGTATTGATTGTTCTCTGTCCAATTTGTTCTTCATATCATTTGACATTACTGGTGAATTTCTCAATAAGAAGTGTTTAGCATTATTAAGTTCGCCTACAAGTTATGTCTTCTGGTGCTGTTTCACACATACCATCTTTTTATAGAACAGGGGCCAATAATTTACTCCCTTTTCTGGATATCTACTGGTTTCATTATCATTTTAGTAGAAGTGTTGAATCAGTTACTAAAATTCAGGATACTTGTTTAAGATTAGATTAATACTAGTTCCATGGATCATGAATACGATATTTCGTAATGATGTGGAATGAGTAAAATTTTCCAATACATGACATAATTAAGTTAATTTAACAACATACTTAAGTTAATAACTTTTTTTATTTTTTTGTGTTTTTTATTTTATTTTTATTTTTTTAATATTTTTTTGTTTTTTTTTTTTTCTTTATTTTTCTTAATTTATATCTAAAAATTCCTCTATGGAGTAGAAGGAGTTGTCATTCAGAAATTCTTTTAATTTCTTCTTAAATACTTGTTGGTTATCTGTCAGACTTTTGATACTCTTTGGTAAGTGACCAAAGACTTTCATGCCAGTATAATTCACCCCTTTCTGTGCCAAAGTTAGATTTAATCTTGAATAGTGAAGATCATCCTTTCTCCTAGTATTGTAGTTATGCACACTGCTATTACTTTTGAATTGGGTTTGGTTGTTAATAACAAATTTCATAAGAGAGTATATATACTGAGAAGCTACTGTGAATATCCCTAGATCCTTAAATAAATGTCTGCAGGATGATCTTGGGTGGACTCCAGCTATTATTCTGATTACACGCTTTTGTGCAATAAATACTTTATTCCTCAGTGATGAATTACCCCAAAATATGATGCCATATGAAAGCAATGAGTGAAAATAGGCGTAGTAAGCTAATTTACTAAGATGTTTATCACCAAAATTTGCAATGACCCTTATTGCATAAGTAGCTGAACTCAAGCGTTTCAGCAGATCATCAATGTGTTTCTTTCAATTTAATTGCTCATCAATGGACACACCTAAAAATTTGGAATATTCTACCTTAGCTATATGCTTCTGATTAGGGTCTATATTTATTAATGGCGTCATACCATTCACTGTACGGAACTGTATGTACTGTGTCTTATCAAAATTCAGTGAGAGTCCATTTACAAGGAACCACTTAGTAATTTTCTGAAAGACAGTATTGACAATTTCATCAGTTAATTCTTGTTTGTCAGGTGTAATTACTATACTTGTATCATCAGCAAAGAGAACTAACTTTGCCTCTTCATGAATATAGAATGGCAAGTCATTAATATATATTAAGAACAACAAAGGACCCAAGACTGACCCTTGTGGAACCCCATTCTTGATAGTTCCCCAGTTTGAGGAATGTGTTGATCTTTGCATATTATGAGAACTACTTATTTCAACTTTCTGCACTCTTCCAGTTAGGTACGAATTAAACCATTTGTGCACTGTCCCACTCATGCCACAATACTTGAGCTTGTCTAGTAGAATTTCATGATTTACACAATCAAAAGCCTTTGAGAGATCACAAAAAATCCCAATGGGTGGTGTTCGGTTATTCAGATCATTCAAAATTTGATTGGTGAAAGCATATATGGCATTTTCTGTTGAAAAACCTTTCTGGAAACCAAACTGACATTTTGTTAGTACTTCATTTTTACAGATATGTGAAGCTACTCTTGAATACATTACTTTCTCAAAAATTTTGGATAAAGTTGTTAGAAGGGAGATTGGACGGTAATTGTTGACATCAGATCTATCCCCCTTTTTATGCAAAGGTATAACAAAAGCATATTTCAGTCTATCAGGGAAAATGCCTTGTTCCAGAGAGCTATTACACAGGTGGCTGAGAATCTTACTTATCTGTTGAGAACAAGCTTTTAGTATTTTGCTGGAAATGCCATCAATTCCATGTGAGTTTTTGCTTTTAAGTAAGTTTATTATTCTCCTAATTTCAGAGGGAGAAGTGGGTGAGATTTCAATTGTATCAAACTGCATAGGTATGGTCTCTTCCATTAACAGCCTAGAATCTTCTAATGAACACCTGGATCCTACTATATCCACAACATTTAGAAAATGATTATTAAAAATATTTTCAACTTCTGACTTTTTGTTCGTAAAGTTTTCATTCAATTTGATGGTAATACTGTCTTCCTATGGTCTTGGTTGACCTGTTTCTCTTTTAATAATATTCCAAATTGTTTTAATTTTATTATCAGAGTTGCTGATTTCGGACATGATACACATACTTCTGGATTTTTTAATAACTTTTCTTAATATAACACAGTAGTTTTTATAATGTTTGATAGTTTCTGGGTCACTACTCTTTCTTGCTGTCAGATACATTTCCCTTTTCCGGTTACAAGATATTTTTATACCCTTGGTAAGCCATGGTTTGTTACAAGGTTTCTTACGAGTATATTTAACTATTTTCTTGGGGAAGCAGTTTTCAAATGCATTTACAAAAATGTAATGAAATAAATTATATTTTAAATTGGCATCAGGTTCACAGTACACCTCATCCCAGTCTAACTGCTGTAGGCTTTCCCTGAAATTTGCAATTGTTAAATCGTTGACTGAACGTACTACTTTGGAGGACTGTTTAGTATTGCTGAATGGAGCTATGTCATATATTGTAACTAGCTGTGCACCATGATCAGAAAGACCATTCTCAACAGGCTGAGCATTTATCTGGTTAAACTTATTTTGGTCTATAAAGAAGTTATCTATCAGTGAGCTGCTATCCTTTGCCACCCGAGTAGGAAAATTAATAACGGGTGTCAAATTGAAAGAACCGAGTAATACTTCAAGGTCATTTTTCCTATTACCCTCTTTCAGAGAATCTACATTGAAGTCCACAAATAATAATTTGCTTCCCCCTGTCTGACAGATAGCACAACAAGGAGTCCAAATTTTTCAGAAATAGATGAAAATTTCCTGATGGGGACCTATATACAGTTACAATTATAAATGTGCCTTTATTTAATTTAAGCTCACAGGCACATGCTTCTATATGTTTCTCTACACAAAACTTTTTTGTTTCTATACTTTTTGCACAATGATAACTTTTGACATATATGGCAACTCCTCCTTTCTCCATATTTTCTCTAATTACATTAAGACTCTCTCTCTCTCTCTCTCTCTCTCTCTCTCTCTCTCACTCACTCACTCACTGCCCATCTTGCTTTTACCCTTGTGTTGTGTAAAGTATTCAAGATTTTGGCTGAGAGAGTGTGTGTAAACTTCTGCACAGTTGCATGCACCTGATTAAAGAGCTCCTTTCATTCCATCCCCATGTCACAGGTGAAAGGATGTATGCTTTAAGATTCACTGATTTAGTGGGGCAGAAGAAAGAAGAGAAAATTCTCACACAGTAAACTGTATCGATACTGTTTTAACTAATCATGTCTATAAAGATTAGGCAGGAACATTTAAGGTATGAAAACTAACTTGAAAAGAAACTCTGGCACAGAGTAATTGTTAATGTTTAGAAATAAGATAAAAGAGCCAAAAAGATTCTTAAATGTTTTCAATAAAACATTTTCATGCCAAGGAAATAAAGTGACAAATAAATTAAAATGGATCACACAGGGCATGAAAATTTCTAGGGCAAGGAAAAGGCAGATGCACAAACAACTAAAATATAACAGACATACTGATTTCATTGAATAAGTGAGACTATATAAAATTATATTTAAAAGAGTGGCCAAAGCAGAAAAACATTTGGCAAATATCTGGATAATTTTAAACCAGAATATAAAACTATGGCTTTGAGGTCAGTCATTAAATCTGAATAAGTGTTGATGCCTGTAATGAAGAAATTTCAAAAATTACCTCGAAGAAACAGAAGTCCATCCAATTCAAATGACAGTGTGCTTCAATGAATTATTTATTAATGTAGCAAAATCTGTTGTCAATGGAACAGATTACCATAACAAAGTGAGTAAATTTTGGTCTTGATGAAAATTCTCAACATCTTACAAAATTTCAAAGTATTTCCATGAAGGACATAGAAAATTAATATTTAGCATTAAAAAGCAAAAATTCTCTGGGTTGGAATGGAATACACACCAAAGTTATTAAAACAGCATACACCATAATTGCACGCCCACCAGCTAAAGTAATTAATGTTTTGAAACTGGTTGCTTCCCACAGGCACTGAAGAATGCCAAAGTTAAACGAGTTTTAATAAAGAGATCAAGAGATATTGTGGGACATTATTGTCCTATCTCAGTTATTTCAGTCACATCTAAAATATTTGAAGTAGCTGCAGTTATCAAGCCCAAAACTTTATTGCATATATTCCATTATCCTAAACAGTCAGTTTGGTTATCAACAAGTGAAAAACACTATAGATGCAGTAAACAGTTTTGTTGGTGCAATAAGCACATAATTAAACAAGGACAATAAGATCACAGGAAACTTCTTTGATCTAATCAAGGCTTTTGATTCTGTAAACCAAGCCTTGCTTATTTATAAAATCATCAAATTTTGCATTAGGAGCAGTGACCTACAATGACTTATATCCAATTTCTGTAACAGAAAACACCAAGTGGGGTAAATTATTATTCCAATTGAGAAATAATGTCTCTGGATTTTGCACAAGGTTCCATATTCGAGAGAAATCTTTTGTTCATACACAAACACAAGAAACAAAAAAACTTGATGCTTCACACTGGGTAAAACCGTATACCTTGCTTTGCAGTAAAGGAAACAAAAATTTGTAATAAATTGAAAGAGAACAATTAGGTCCACTGAAAAGAAAGCTATATAAGGCACTGCTACTGAAATGTTATTATTCAGAGGATGAATTATTAATCCAAGTTGCACACAACTTGTCACATATCCAGTTAAGTAAACATAATCATTTATAAAAATATATGAATAAAAATAATTTTTGATAATCTAATGTAACTGGATGGATAAAAAAATCTACTCAACATGCGGCAGTAGGAGAAAATACGTATACAGCTTGCATATTTCAATACCTTTATAAGCATTCTCTCCTGCTGCTGCTCGGTGAATAGACACAATATCTATCCAGTTACATTATGTTCACTATGGGTCAATTGGAATGAAAGTAAATTTAATCTAATCTAATCTTATAAAAATATCATTTTACAGTTATGTTATTGTTTACTGGCATCAAAATTGCTTTAACTATAATGCAAATTTCTGATATTTCTCCTGTGCGCAAACCAAATGGATTGCAAATGTATGTCATGATACGAATAAATCAATCACAGTTCGCACAAATTACTGTACACTGAGAGTGCACAACAATTTTCACTTATTTATCCAACGGTAAATTATTGTTCATTTCCTTCCATTAACATGATATGCAGAGTGGGATGAAGTAGACAAAGGAAATTCGAGGTGATGGAAATCATAACATTTCAATACAACAGAATTTTCTACAAAGCAAACACAGCAGCACTTATTAGATACTGTATGCAAAGTTCTATATTAACTCTCATGTCGCATTTCTCCCACAGCTACTGTATTAATTTTTCCTCTCTCCCTGAAAGTGATCTGCTGAAGTTTCCCTGATTCAAAACTGTCTCAAAAAACTCAGTGCTTTAAAATCTTTTACTAGTATTCCAACAGTTTCCTCCATTTCCATGGATGGAAGGCAGAGGAGTGAGGACAATGACAGATAGCTGCATTGTAAATTACAAGAAGTTCACATGTCAACAATAAATTTTGTCTTTGTACTTCAGGTATTTTTTGTGCACTGCTGTGATAGAAACTCCATTTTAACATACACAGTTTCAATGAGTAATATGGTCACTGAAATGCTGTGCATAAAAATGAGATCTTCAACCAGGCAAACCTGCTAGACATCTCAGAATATACTTCACAGACAATCTCATGAACCAAATATACACAAAACTATTTACCTGCCACCTGAGAATTAAGGTTGCATTAATATTGAGAGCCTCCTCCATGCCGGTAGTATCATCATTCTCTAGTTGACTAGCAACAGAATTCCTTGAGACTTCTGCAGTTTCATCTGCCCCTGAACTGGAGATGACTCTTGCCCTGTGTCTGTTATAGAAGTCCACATACGGGCTCTCCCTAGCAGAAGTTACATTCTCTACATGGTCTTCAATGGGAAGATCAGAAAATGGATCAGCTCTTTCCTCTGAAACAGAATTATTGTTGATTTTTCTTATACTTAAATTTTTTATGAAATGTAGTCAAAAGTAGTTAGGTATGATATAGCACAGCATTCTAAGTACATAACTGTGTACCACCAGGAGTAAATATGACACAAAGACAAGGTTGGACTTGTGTTATGCTGACAGCCAACAGATTCAAACAATTCAATGCTGAATGGTATGTCCGAAATAAATTTCTCAGTGCACAGCATGGGGAACATTTTGAAGAGCTATTTGCATAAATTATTTTATATTTATACCCTCGAGAAAGAAATCCGAGAGAGAGAGAGAGAGAGAGAGAGAGAGAGAGAGAGAGAGTAGTAGATTCAGTACACGATGGTTGTATCCAGTATTTCGAGTAAGAAATGTGTACTCCATATGATGGGAGAAGAGCTCTGACAGTTGATGCGGCCTTGGCATGCATGCTTAACGCATATACGATGGCCAATTAGATCGTGAGCTTTTGCTTACGTTGCCATGGTAACGGCCCAGTGTTGCTGTAGTGTTGGGCGTCTTCCTCATCACAAGAAGGGGTGCTACAGATGTATAACGTCTCAAAATACACAGTCTGTAAACTACACTAACGAGTGTCATTAGTGTATTATTTGTAAACAATATTTGCTTTATTCCACACACACACACACACACACACACACACACACACACACACACACACACACACACACAAAATGGGCTCACATTAGTGTCATCTATAATTAACAGAAAAGCAGTTACTGTTCAGTTGATTTATCTACAACAATGTTGAAAATTATGTTATATTGATTGCTATTGAAAGATAAAAATTATTAATTATATACATAAAATTTTATCTGTAATAAATAAGACTTCTTTATAGTGCTACAAGATTTGCAAATCCAGAATTCAAATAATATATCAAACTGAATGTTATCCCAAAATTTGATACTGCTAAAAAACCTGAACTCTAACAAGCGAACTTGACAAAAAACAGTCCAACAATTAGCAAAAGCTAAAAGAAAAGTTCATCAGAACAGCACAAAATTTAATTCCACTTTGAAAGAAACAAAACACCCTTGGTGGAATGCAGATTGTGAAACAGCAGTTAAGTCTACGCATGAGGCATTCAAAAATTGGAATAGTAACAAAGCTGAATACGCACACCACCTTTCAAACAGTAAGTAAAGAAATATCTAAATCTGACAGTCTAAAAGAAACTACAAAAATGCCAAACTTTTTGGAAAGAGACTTCCAAACAAACAATACAAGAAACTTTTATAAAACATTCAAAGCAAAACTAACCAATTACCAACCTCAAAGTCTTTGCTTCAAAGATGAAAATGTCAGTCTGGCTCTTAGCAACCAGGAAAATTGTAAGGTACTTACTAATTATTTAAAAAAACTATTAAACTGTAATCAGCAAATAACTTCCAACCACAGCAAACTAGTAACACCAACCCTAACTCTAAAGAACCACACAAAATAGAAATAACTAAACAAATTAAGAGACTTAAAAACAATAAAGCATCTGGAGAAGACAGTATACTTGCAGAACTACTAAAATCAGGTGGCACTAATACCATAAAAAAGGTCACTCAACTAATAGGACATATCTGGCAAACCGAGAAAACATCTGAGGATTGGAAAACTGGCCTAATTAATCCATTGCATAAAAAAGGGGGTGAAACTAATGTTAATAATTGCTGAGGACTCTTACTTTCTTCTCCCGGTCACATACAAAATTCTACTGCCATTTTTTTGATTGAGCCCAAGAACAGTTAGAACCTAAAATTGGTGAATAACAAACAGGTTTTAGACAAAACAGATCTTGTCTGGAACAAATTCTAAATTTAAAACTAATCCTTAGGCACCAAAGTATTTCTAGTAACAATACTGTATGTACATTTGTGCAGTGTCATTTTTTCCTCGTTGAGTGCAACAGGAAAGAGAATGCCTAGCAGTGATATAAGGCATCCTGAGCCAAACACCATATGGTCACCTGTGGAATATGTATATAGATGTAGATTGTGGGCCAGTTGCACCTCTCTACTAGCGTAGTTACTGCTTGCAATCATTAAAACACATGTTGTGACCAGTGTGAATAATCTTGACAAACGTTTGCATAAACTCAGTCTTCTTGTGGGTAATTCAGGCAACATTGAAGAATTACAAAAAAATGAAGACCACCACAGAAAAGTACCAGTGAGATGATTGTTGTTAAGCATGCGTAAAGTCATTAGCAATGAGGAAATGCAAGTTACACCATGAGGTGTAACATACCACTGCAGTGAAGTGATGTGTTTCAGAACGTTTATAGTATCAATGAATAATGATTGTCAAACATGCAGTTAATTTTTATCAATTGGTTTAGTAAGTTTCAACACACATACTGCCTGGAGATTTTGCGTTATCTGTGCAAGTAACTGAGTCCAGTTGGAGACAGTATTTCTGCAAGAGGGGGTGATGCTGGCAGTTTGGTCAGGCTTTAAGGCACCTGCTAGTTTGACAGTTATTCTATGCAGCTGTACCCTTGCCTCAGAGACATACTGCGCTCCTTGGAATATCACACACTATGAAAATGGACAACATCATGAAAGGAAATGGAAATGTCGTGCGACGAGGGCCTCCCGTCGGGTAGACCGTTCGCCTGGTGGAAGTCTTTAGATTTGACGCCAATTTGGCGACTTGCGCGTCGATGGGGATGAAATGATGATGATTAGGACAACACAACACCCAGTCCCTGAGCGGAGAAAATCTCCGACCCACCCGGGAATCGAACCCGGGCCCTTTGGATTGACAGTCTGTCGCGCTGACCACTCAGCTACCGGGGGCGGACCATCATGAAAGAAAGAGAAGATAGTCTGCTCTGAAGTACGATACAAAGTTTGCATTGAACTATCTATCAATTTGTATTTCTTGATATAATTGCCAAACAATAAAGGCACACAATTATTGTATAGGATGTTCTGAGATTGTATGAGCTGAAAGAATCTATGTATGTCTTAAAAGAGTGACTTCTATTAGTTAGTAGCTTATTGGAACAAGCTCAATTCCATTTCCAGCACAAGCTAAACCGTACAGGAGACAAAGTCCACAAAAAGAAGAAAGAAGACACCAGGAGGGGAAAAATACTCAAGATAAGTAAGCCAGTAATATCTGGACAGTTCACAACAGCATGAGAATTAACGCATGAAATCCCTCTCCAAGCATATGTCAAATACAGCTAGGAGCTGTCCCAACATTCTGCACCAACGTCCCTACTCACTTCAATTGAGTGACAGGACATGCTTATCCAGGATGAGTTTTTGATCACCAAAACTTTGCAAAACACGGAAATACTTTTTAGACAAAAATAGTCAGTTGTGAGAGCTTTTTACAATGGTTGTAATTTTGTCCTCATGTTTCCATTTGATATCCTGCAGCTGATTTCAGTTCCTCCTTTCCCACCAGCTTCCATGCAATGTAAGCCTCACCATTCCATTGCCCTTACTATTTGCTTAAAACATATTTAACTTGACGCATCATGGTGTGGAAGCAATGAGGCCTTGGTAGATTGCTGGAAGGAGTTGGCACCACATCTGCACACATGTCATCCAATTCCCGTAAAGGAAGGGGATGATAACCTCTGACACCTCATTTAATCATATCCCTGATGTGTTTGAACGGGTTCAGATCCGGCAAGTTGGGAGGAGAGCACATCAATTGGAACATGTCACTGTGTTCCTCAAACCACTCCATCACACTCCTCATCTTGTGATGTGACCCATTAACTTGTTGAAAAATGCTGCTGCCATATGGAAACAATCGTCATGAAGGGGACATACACGGTCTGCAAGCAATGTATGATGCACTTTGGCCATCATTATGCCTCAAACAAGCTCCACTGAACCCATGGATGCCCACGTGAATGTTCCCTTGAGCATAACGCAGCTGCCACCAGCTTGTCTTCATCTCACAGTAAAGGCGTCAAAGAGCTGCTACCTCTGGAAGATGATGGATTCACTCCCTCACACCAGCATGATGAAGAAGGTATTGGGATTCATCAGATCATGCAACACACTGCCACTGCACCGCAGTCCAGTGCCGATTGTCACATGCCCATTTCAGTTATGGTTGCCAATGTCATGATGTAAACATTGGCATATGCATGGGTTATTGGCTGCGGAGGCCCATCATTAGGAGTGTTCGGCACATTGTGTGTTCAGATAAATTAGTACTCTGCTCCCCTTCACAGTTCGTTGCCTGTCCTGTTTTACTAGTCTGCCCAACCTATGATGTCTAAAACCTGTAATGAAGGGTGGCCACCCAACTCTACGATGTTGGGATGAGGTTTCACCACGTGTTGAAGACACTGATTGCAGCATTCCTCTAACACCCGACAAGTCATGCAGTTTCTGAAATGCTCTTGCTGAGCCTCCATACCATCACAATTTGCCCTCGGTCAAACTCAGATGGATCGCATGCCTTCCCGATTCTACACACGGACAGCACGCTCACTGATACTACGTGCAACAACCGTGTGTCTCACTAGCAGTGGTTCCTCACCAGCTGACATTGCTGGACGGGTTTATATCAATAGTAGGTTGATGGTAATAATGTTCTGGCTAATCAGTGAATTTAGTTTCTAGGTAAGCTTGATGATCATTTAAAGGAAAACTTGTATGATGTTTGAGTTATTCTTGCAAGATTTAACAAAGGCATAATTGTGAAGCAATTTTATTGTTATTAAGTTGAATGCTGGCCTTCGACAAAAGAATTGGAACAATGACTTGCTGTTTTATGGAAACAAAGATGCTCAATGGGACATCTGGATTGACACTGCTCCATGATCACATCACATATGATGAAGTTCGTAAGTTACATGAAGTATCGACAACAGTAGAGCAGATGCAGCAACAGTAGGGCAGATGCCATAACAGTGGCAAAGACTGGTATTAGTTTGAGAGTAAATAGTTACTGGCCAGTAGGATGACTTAGGCAACAATGGCTTGAGACCCTGCACAAAGATCTCACGATCTCAGTCCTGCACGTTCATTAGGCACAAGATCAGATAAAATTGCAACAGAACACTAAAACAGTGGACCCCGCCAGCAAGAGGGACAGATGGTGAGGGTGTGGAAGAGGAGGAGGAGGAGGAGGAGGAGGAGGAAAAAGAAAAAAAAGAAGAACAACACATTATTTATGCCATTTCTAAAGATGAAATTGTTGACTTGTATAACACGAATGCAACAGCTAAGCTTCTCTAGTTTTGTGTCAAAATAAATGTTATAACATAAAAATCAATGTATACTCCACAAAATTATAAAGGAGGGGTCTCTCTTCCAATAGTGTTTCATCCATCCTTGCGCCACAAAGATTACTTGCGTTTATCATAAATACCACCCAAGGTAAAAAAGGAACTTAAAGTTCAATAACAGTATCTACAATTATACACACAACCAATACCACTTAAAGAAAAATGTCACATTAAAAAGAAATAGTCAAGTCATTAATGAGGGGAACAGCTTCTGCAAAGAGTGAAGTTTATAGCCAGAAGATAACTAATCTTAGGGACAGCGAAGACTGTTTGTGAGTGATAAGCAGTCATATATAAGCAGCTAATATAAAATTCTCATCTGCTATGAACCCCTTACACACTACCATACACCTGATGTACAGAATTTTTCATCACTATTATCTGAAACAATTATTACACCATCCAGTAGTTCTGTATCACAAAATACGATTAACTTACTTTTGTGTTTCTGTCTGCGTGCACTAAACACAAAGTGGATTGACTCTTGTGCCTGAAGTTTCACTCCTGAAATGAAATAATATTTAACTCAGTTGAATTAACAAATTATTAACAGCTACAATGATGTTAAAACAAATATAAATTGCAAACTATAACTACATACTACCTGTAGGAACAGCTATTTTTCCACATAGCTGCCATGTTTTGCTGACGAGTGAAACCTGAGAGACTGATACCTCTGTCAATATAGGATCGTGTACCTGCAAATTAAGATAAGGGCATATAGAAATTATTCCTTGTTTCAGTATTACATGATAACACATAAAGAGTAGTTGTACTATTCACAAATGGGTACAAGGAAGATGCTTCCTCAAAGCTTGAGGAACAATGAGGCGTATCTTTGCCAACATCGAGGAAACCTATGTGGCTGAATCTTCAACCACTGAAGATGCTAACTATTTTAATTTGTTTTTGACTCTGATAAATAAATAAAAAGTACGACATATCAAATAGTAATTATTATTGTCCGTTAACAGTTACATGCACAAAAAGACTGTTCATGCACTTGCAGAGTACAGCAAAATGATTACTTGTACACATTTGGCTCCTCTGAGAGAAGTCTCTGGTGTGTGAGAAGTTGTCACAGATCTGTGTTTCATATGATATTGAGTTAATTTTACGAAATATAGTAGTACTAGAGGCACTGCCTGACTGCAGCTGGTCAGAGTAAATATTTACTGTTACCTTGTTTTTCGGTTACTATCAAATAAATATTTTGTTTTTGTCACTGTTCCTTTTTTATATTTTATTGGAACACTTGCTTATGTACTTTTAATGTTGGCAATCTGATTCAGACATCACATGCCTATGTGTCACCCTTGAATTATTTTTGTGCCAAAGTACCTACATGTCTACCCTACTTTCCCAACAACAACTGGAAACTGACTATTATTTCGTGGGATCATAAAGGAAGACCACAAATTCTACATTGCATGTTGCATCTAGTCGAATTTCACGAAGTGTGTGAATTTTCTTTCTATTTTTTTCCTTCTGCTATTGTTGTTCACCTGATTCTCAGTTTTCATATGAACATTCTCTAATTCTCACATCTTCTCTCACACTTTCACATAGTTCTTCTCTTCAACCTTCTCTTACACATTTTTTTTCTTTTTTTTTTTCAAATTACAGTATGGCGTCTTTTTTCTTCCTTACTGTTTCTCCATGCCCTCTTATATCTTTTAGATTTTGCATGACACTCTGTAAACTCGCTCTTATGATATGGCATTTTAGTGACATATAAACAATTTTTATTTGTTGCTAAAATAATATTAATGCATTAGCACAAACGGTTATATACCTTCAAGCGGCAAAATTTGTAGAACATAGGCATTTATGACTTATGGTTTCAGAACATTTCTAAAAGCACCTAGAACATTTGGCTCTCTCCCATACAGCTTTGGTGTGATGAAGCTACTCCTGACCAATAATTACTTGTGCTTTGCACAAAATTTTTCTATATAAATTTATATTACTATGAAAACTAAATTTGAAATGTTTCTTTTTTGTATTGTTTTTGTATCCTACCTAAATCTGAACCTCGCTCACTTGGCACATGTCAGGTTATGAGTTGGAATCCTTGGTACATTCAATATTTACAAGCATTGTAGGTCTTTTCATGAAAGAATAATATTTTAGAATGAGAGAGATTACATCTCACTACACATCCAGTCGCATCCCACACAGTCACTGTTATTAAATTTTCTTATTAGCAAAAGGAGACCAAGAGCTATCTGCTATCAAAACTGTGTATATGTGGTAGTGGACAACAGTGAATGCTTACTAACACACACTTAAAGATATTGGAATCTCTACACTGAGAGAGAAGTGTCTTGCAATGGAAAACTAGTACAGTACAACATCGTTCTTGTACAAGAAGCCTTGTATGTGACAGAAACCACATTAACTAGAGGGATTATAAAAATCGGTTACACTGAGACATGATTGGAAAATTCTTTGAAAAATCAACAGTGGTGCTCTCTGAGACACAGACAACATCACAGATAAATTTAGGAAAAGATGCCTACACTTGTATTGGCACCTATGTGTGATTGATGAAAAAATGTTCACTAAGAAAATATTTATCATAATTAATGCAATTAAATTAAAGACCATTTGGATGAAAGAAACACAAGACAACCAGGAATAACTGAAAATATCAGAAGAAATTAAGGGCAGAAAACAACTCTGAAATAAACATCAGAAACAAGAAATTGAACAAGTATGAAGAAAAGAAACAACAGGCGAAAAAACAGAGAGAAAAGAAAGAAAAAAAACACAGTGAATTAATAAAGAGGCTTTAGAAATTGAAGACAAGGAAGTGAACCTGTGACTGGCTCAAGTGCACACACTCTCCTAAGGCAGGATAATCAAAGAGTGAGAGTGAGAGATAGTATTTTTTAATAGGCAATCTGTTAAAGATATTTGCACAAGGCTCTAGAAATCCTTTAAGAATTCTAGAGTAGCAGGCAAAGTCTACATTGATCTTATTTTTGTTTTTTGTATTTTTTTAAGATTGTGATTAATCTGAAATAGGTCTTCAGTATTAATTTCAGACACTGGAGTTCACAGGTTTGACAATTTAATGTATTTTTCTATTTGGACAGTTTAAGAGTCACTTATACACTCCTGGAAATTGAAATAAGAACACCGTGAATTCATTGTCCCAGGAAGGGGAAACTTTATTGACACATTCCTGGGGTCAGATACGTCACATGATCACACTGACAGAACCACAGGCACATAGACACAGGCAACACAGCATGCACAATGTCGGCACTAGTACAGTGTATATCCACCTTTCGCAGCAATGCAGGCTGCTATTCTCCCATGGAGACGATCGTAGAGATGCTGGATGTAGTCCTGTGGAACGGCTTGCCATGCCATTTTCACCTGGTGCCTCAGTTGGACCAGCGTTCGTGCTGGACGTGCAGACCGCGTGAGACGACGCTTCATCCAGTCCCAAACATGCTCAATGGGGGACAGATCCAGAGATCTTGCTGGCCAGGCTAGTTGACTTACACCTTCTAGAGCACGTTGGGTGGCACGGGATACATGCGGACGTGCATTGTCCTGTTGGAACAGCAAGTTCCCTTGCCGGTCTAGGAATGGTAGAACGATGGGTTCGATGACGGTTTGGATGTACCGTGCACTATTCAGTGTCCCCTCGACGATCACCAGTGGTGTACGGCCAGTGTAGGAGATCGCTCCCCACACCATGATGCCGGGTGTTGGCCCTGTGTGCCTCGGTCGTATGCAGTCCTGATTGTGACGCTCACCTGCACGGCACCAAACACGCATACGACCATCATTGGCACCAAGGCAGAATCGACCCTCATCGCTGAAGACGACACGTCTCCATTCGTCCCTCCATTCACGCCTGTCGCGACACCACTGGAGGCGGGCTGCACGATGTTGGGGCGTGAGCGGAAGACGGCCTAACGGTGAGTGGGACCGTAGCCCAGCTTCATGGAGACGGTTGCGAATGGTCCTCGCCGATACCCCAGGAGCAACAGTGTCCCTAATTTGCTGGGAAGTGGCGGTGCGGTCCCCTACGGCACTGCGTAGGATCCTACGGTCTTGGCGTGCATCCGTGCGTCGCTGCGGTCCGGTCCCAGGTCAACGGGCACGTGCACCTTCCGCCGACCACTGGCGACAACATCGATGTACTGTGGAGACCTCACGCCCCACGTGTTGAGCAATTCGGCGGTACGTCCACCCGGCCTCCCGCATGCCCACTATACGCCCTCGCTCAAAGTCCGTCAACTGCACATACGGTTCACGTCCACGCTGTCGCGGCATGCTACCAGTGTTAAAGACTGCGATGGAGCTCCGTATGCCACGGCAAACTGGCTGACACTGACGGCGGCGGTGCACAAATGCTGCGCAGCTAGCGCTATTCGACGGCCAACACCGCGGTTCCTGGTGTGTCCGCTGTGCCGTGCGTGTGATCATTGCTTGTACAGCCCTCTCGCAGTGTCCGGAGCAAGTATGGTGGGTCTGACACACCGGTGTCAATGTGTTCTTTTTTCCATTTCCAGGAGTGTATTTTCTTGAACACAGGAAGAGTTGTTCAGAGAAAGCTACTACTTTCCATATATATGAAGTACACAATAAAGACTCTTACAACACAATTATACTCAAGGTGTCCAGGGAATGAGCAGATGTAGGTGTCCAATAGAGGCGGAACATTATTACTATGGGACCCACCACTAATTAGATTTTTTAAATTTATTTAATCACCTTTTTCTAGTAAAATATTGGATGAGTTTTGGAATATGATCTGTTCAGTAATTCAGTGAGTGAAATACATCGGTGACACACACAGGAAGCTTTCAAACTAATTTAATGTTGCCATTTACTGCAGGAGATAACATTAAAGAGCACTTCACCAAGGTGTCATGTAACAATATTATGAAAAAGATAGTTGCTACTCACCATATAGCAGAGACACAGTCGCAGATACGCACAACAAAAATACTGTCAGAAAGTGAGCTTTTGGCCTACACGGCTTTAGTCAGTTCAGGGGGTTGAGTATGTTACATCAGCCTTTCCATGATGACCATTTTTCCTATGAAAGCCTGGGACAACGGGAGAGAGTAGCTGCATACATGTACACCCTGTGATCGTGCTGTATGTAGTGTGTGCTCATACAGAGACATGTGTTCAGAAGGGAAGCTATAATGTTAACTTCTTTGCATGTGTATCAACTGCCTGGAGGTTAATCTATACCATATAGTGGTAATATTTTTTCGTACAATTATTTGCATTTCTGTAAGAAATTTTCATTAACTGATTAGAAAAACTCTTATCACTGAATACTCTACTCGTCTACAGTGGTCTGCATCCATTTGACAAGAACACAGAAACTGAAGTATTTGCAAAAGCTCTCCTTACTTGTGAACTTGCTCAATTTTAATAATAGCTTCGACTAGGTTTGTGTATGTTTGTAGCTGAGTGGTACAGCACAGCTGACTGCTACCACGGAGACCCAGATTTGATTCCTTGTATTACTAGGGATTTTTCCTTGGTGGGAAGACTTGTACAGGGTGTATTCTGCATCATGAGGCCAATTGAGGAGCTACTCGATAGATTAGCAGCAGTTCTAAGGTCAAGAAACCCAACAACAATCAGGAGAGCAGTGTGCTCACCACATGCCCCTCCACACCATATCCAATGTTGCCACTGGCAGAGGATGACACGAGGGTCAGTTGGATCTGAGTACAGGGTGTACATAAAGTCTGGGAACACTTCCAATTATTTGTTGCACAAGAACCAAACATTGTACAGATATAATGTATATGTTATTTTGAAGAGAAAGTCATTTTTTCCCCCTTCATGTATATTGCCACAGTGTAGTTTGGTAATTTGCCGATAGTCAGCACTAGTCACAAATAGGACGAGTTCAGGTGCGGACCGAGCTTTCTGTGTGTTGGATTTCGACAAAAACAAATATGCTACAGCTGTTCAACAGATGTTTAGCATCAAGTATGGTAGGAAGCCACCAACAAGGAAGGCCATTTACCACTGGCACAACAAATTCCCTACGACAGGTTGCTTGTGTCCGGCAAAAAGAAGCGGATGTCCCAGTGTGAGTGGAGCAAATGTGGAGTGTGTAAGAGAGACATTCATAAGGAGTCCAAAGAAACTGGAGCGTGGTGCATCCTATGAACTTGAAATGGCTCCAATGGCAGCGTGGAAAGCCTGCGACAGAAGCTGTCTATGAAACCATCAAATTGGAGCTAGAGCAGAACTACAGTCGATGACGCCATGCTTGGATGGGTATGGCAAGAATTTGATTACCGTAATGACGTCTGCCGGGTCACTCATGGTTCGCATATCGAATGATTGTATAAAAAAAAAAAAAAAAAAAAAAAAAAAAAACGGCTTTCAGAGTTTCTCTTCAAAATGGCAATATGTATGACACCTGTACAATGTTTACTTCTTGTGCAATAAATAACTGAAAGTGTCCCCGGACTTTATGTAAACCGTGTACTGATCAAATAAAATTTTTCTATAAGATCATTTTAGCAGAAAGCTTTATGTACCTCAGATACATGCCATCCATCATCTGTTCATGTCATGCTGTCTTCAACCCAGAACTTGGTTTCTTCTTTCACCTGCAAACTTTCAGTATCAGGCAATTAGGCATTTTTTGCTACGGGACTTCATACACCTTTTTCAGCATCCAACTGTTAGTGTTTATGTACATTGCAGTGCCCAACTGGTGTCACAGTGTGACTAGCTATGTTACTTGCTACAGTCCGATTTCATTCAATAATGTCAAAAAAATCAGATTTTATCTTGTCTATTTCAGCTTTTGCAATCCTTTTCACATGTCCTATGGCTTTATTTAGTTTTTTGTCTAACACAATGAACTAATACTGGCATATCAAGTAGGTCATAGGGTAATGTCCTGTTGTCCACACATGGTCCTATGGTCATGAAAATGTCATCTAGATTTATATGGTAATTTCTGGTCAACACAAAAGGAAATTAAAACAACATGTTGATACCAAAGTTTCAAATTACATTTGATCAGTGTCACACACTGAAAGTGTGATAATGAAAATAGTGAAATATCTGCTTCTAAGTAATAACACTTTTACTATGAAAAATTCAATAATAATTTGAAGCAAGCTCACCTGATTAACATTTTTAACTTGTAGTGCCAGATTCAAAACTTGGCTACTCTCATCAGTGGAGGCTACACAACTGTTTGTTGCCATAGATGTACACTGAACTGAACCCAAAACGGTTATCTCCCATGAATGTCTTACTAATCGATACCTGTAACATGTGGTAATACCAACTTAAATTTAGTACAGAAATCACTTTACATCAAGCTACACATAATGAACATATCTTTATAAATAAAATAAACTATTACTTCTTAAATGAAAAAAGGTAGCAAATGCACAATGTTAACTGCTAAGAAGGAAGGAAGGAAAGAAGGTAGATTAGGAGTTAACATCCTGTTAACATCATGGTTATTGGAGATGGAGAACACGCTTGATGTGCTTCAAGAATCGGGAAGGAAATTGGCTATGCCCTTTAAAAGAAATCATTCGACATTTGCCTGGAGGGATTTAGGGATATCACAGAAAACATAAATCAGGATGGTCATATGCAGATACAGACAGACAGCCTCCCGAACTGCAATTAATACAAGTCCATTGCTGTGACATATGCTTAGTTAATTTTGTGTGTGTGTGTGTGTGTGTGTGTGTGTGTGTGTGTGTGTGTGTGTGTGTGTGACGAGGGCGCGAGCATGTGGGCATTGGGAGCTTACGGGCACTCAATGACGGGGTTATCAGTGCCTTTTGTTAATGGAAGAACACTTCAATACCGTAGTCTGCCACTAGTCACTACAAATTCATTGCGAAATGGTGATTACAGATGAGGATGTAATTTAACTGTGACAGTAACATTGCATTCAAAACTCCCCAAATAAATGTGACATTTTAAATGACTACAGTAAAAAGTCTTAAGGATGAGAGACATAATGAAATATTTACATAATTATATAAAAACATATTTTACTGCTGGCAGAAAGTCTATGATTATGTCACAACTTCATATAGACAAGAAAATGGTCATTTAGTACCACAATAAACTAATAGTATTTATTTATTTACATTTCTCCGCACAGAGTCACTGATATGAAGACTTTTGCAAATACCATACTTATGGGCACTAGACTTAAAAGTAGTAATTGCAATTAATAATATTTATCAAAATTTATTACATCCACACATGTCTTAGGATAACAAGAAACATTAATTTATCACATACTTAATACCACATGCTTAATTTTTATAATAAAAACATTATTATTTATTTATAAAAACATTGGAAACATTATACACCTAGTTTGCATATACTTTATGTTAAAACGCATCAGTGGGCTCTATTTACTACTTTAAAATGCACTGAGTGGATACAATCATGTTTCAATTAAAAATAGTAAAAAAATTAAAAAAATTAACTTTCATTTAAACAGTCCCTGGTCACAAGTTTCCAGTGGCTCTGGCAGTTTGTTATACCTTTTCATTCCATTAATACACTCATGTTCAGCTAAAACAGAACACTTTGAATGACTAGAGATAGGATGTTTAGTATGTTCTGCAGGATTAGCATTTCAGTCACTTTCATGCAGCATGTGTCCTGTTGCCTAGTAGGCATAGGATCTGCAATGGCCATGATAACGTGTTCCACGCATGATGGCATCGACATGCATAAAGCACAAATGGTGTCCAGTGATATAGTCATCCATGCTGCATTCACCTGGTTCTGAAGTTCATCTGTGGTGGTTGGCATTGGGTCATAGCACTGCACCCTCCATTTCACCATCTCCCACACATTTTCGATTTGCGACAAGTCTGGTGATCTGGCAGGACAGGGCAAAATGCTGATACCCTGTGACACAAAGAAGGCATGTGCTCATGCAGCAACATGCAGTTGTCCATTGTCTTGCTGAAAAATTGTATCTGGGGTGTTGCGCATAAAGGATATGGCCATGGGTTGCAGGATGTCATTCACGTAGGTCACACTTGTCACAACACCCTGGATATGCACCAACTGTGATTTGTGGTTACACCCAATAGCATGCCACACCATCAGGCCTTGATTTGGCACTGTATGTCTTATGCAAATGCAGTCACAGTGAACCCGCTCCCCCTGTTTGTGGCGAACCAAAATGCAGCCATCATTTTCAAACAAACAAAACCTGGATTGATTCAAAAACACTGTCTGATACCATTCCTGTCCCTGGTGATGTCATTCCATACTCCACTACTGTCAGGCATGTTTCTGCACATTAGTCAAAGGTAGGTGGAGAAGCGGACGATGTGCAAGTAAGCAATGTTGTAATAAATGGTGACATACTACCACCCCTGATAGTGTACAATGTGTTCCACTGTTCCACTGTTGCACCAGAGCCAAGGAGGACGCAGATCTGTCCTGCAATACCATTTGCACCAGATGTCGATCTTCTTGGAGGGTGTTCCAAGTGGTGCGACTTGACGCATCTCGTCGTATTCTACGGCCTTCAGTGAACCATTCTGCACATACTCGTTGCACAGCCAAAACACTTTGTCCCACACAAGCAGCAATTTCCTGGATGGATGGAACACATTCTCTCATGCCAATAATGCATCCTCTTTGAAACTCACTGATTTGATGATACAGTGTGCGCATACATCTGTGAAGCATCATTCATATCTGCTGAAGTCACACTGGTCCGTTACCTTCCGTTTATTCCAACAACAGGAGCCACAGGCACATTTTACCATCAGATGGTGTTACGCTGCAATCTTTATGTTGTCCTTGAACTGTGGGCCGACTTGGTTCAAATGCTAATCGTTTCTGCAGAACATAGTAATGTACACACCCAGTGAATATGAATGTCCTGTCTCCAGTTATTCAAGATGTTCTGTTTTTTTTTCTGAAGATAAGTGTACATAGGCTCCCATCAATCATTTTTAATTTTATTCTTTGTCTGAAGTACTTGAATTACACTTTGTGTTTTGGTTATGTATATCAATACATTTACTTAGTTAAGGTTGCAAAAAAGTAATTAACTCATAGGTGCATGAAGAATAGATTGTGGAGTATCTGTGCTGTACAAAAGCTTCATGACAAGATTCTCTAGAGCCTAGTCTGCGTTCAATCCTGAGTGTTCCTTTTTTTGTAGCAGCAATATTCTGTTCTGCACCAGAATTCTGTATTTCTGCACAGTAGCTATTGTAGGGATAGATTGTCCCACAATATACAGTTTTCAATGTGTGCTTGGGCACCTGGCTAAGAAGTTACATATCATTACTGATTTTATACTGCACAACACAAATATGTTTAACCATCAGAGGTCTGAGTCCAGATTGACACCAAAGACTTTACAGCTGTCTGCTTCATCTGCCATTATTCGTTTGCGCATGAGTGATGTAAGCTTCTGGTTGCAAATATTAGCTTCTAGGATTTACTTTCATTGATCTTCGTCTCTTATCACCAGCTGACAAAAATTCACACTTGAGTTGAAGGGATGCATAATGTCATTAACACATCCCAGGAAAAGGAAAGGACCAAGCACTGAGCCCTGAGGAAATCTTTGTATCACTGCTTCACTGGAGGATTTGAAAGTTACTACCTTATTATCACTGCTTCACTGGAGCATTTGAAAGTTACTACCTTATTATCAATTTAATATCTAAGTTTAATATAATATTTCAGATTCATCAGTTAGAAGTATCACTGACACATTATTGATACCATATGGCCTCATTTTCCTTAGAATAAGCCAATGATTTACATAATTAAAAGATTTTCTCAGGTCAAGAAATATTACAACAATATGTGTACTCTGTTCTCTACAACAGTACGCTTCATGGAAGAATATGGTAATATCAGTGATTGCACTTGGTTATTTCTTCTATCGATACTGAAATTCAGTAAGCATTTTGTGTCCAGAGAGGAAGGCAGCAAGCTGAGATAGGATACTATTATTTTACTGAAGGCGGGATTAGTGACATTGTTCTATAATTTGAAACTTTCTCCTTACTTCCCTTTTCATACATCTTACTTATTTTAAGACATTTGGATATAAGTTTTCTCTAATACTGCTGTTCATAGGATAGGTTTTGATAAATTGCCACTAAATTATCAATGCTGTTTGTCAGTGTTGAACTCCTGGGCTATATATGCTGGAGGGATTTTGATAAAACTCAATTGTAAAGTACAGGCTAAAATTTTACATGTATAAGTTGTTTCTGATGTAACATAACAAACACTTTTGATTGCAACATAAGATTGCTCTATTCATATTAGCAATTTACTTATATATAGCTCTCATTGTGAAATTCAAATTTTCACTTTTGGTTTCAGTTTTAGAAATTATGCTACCACCACAAACATTTATTGAATGTCAGACCAACCTCTTATCCACAAGGGCATAGTAAGTTATGTGGGAATAGTTTCCATGCATTGACCCCGCCAAGCCTGGTGGAGAGAAACGTTCACCTTAATTTTTATACCCTTTCTTAAAGCTTTGACACAAATTATGTATTTTGATTGAAGCATGGGGTCTAAATATCTTGACTGTAACTAGTTTTGCTTAAAAGACAGTGTTTTAATTACTATCAATTAATTAAACCATCAGTAAGAATAGATTGATAATTCCTGTAGTACTTTGCCTGGACTAAATCCAACTTCAGTTTTGTAATCCTCTGATAAAACAGAATTGTTTGATGCATATCACAATATGAGGGGGGAGTGGGGTGGTCGAAAAGATTCTAGCCTAACAAATAAAGAATGACAGAAATTTCATAATACCAATTTATTTTTCAATACACTTGCAGGCGCACTCAGATAACTTCTACAAACTATTCAAATAAAAGGTCTTTGATTTCGAGTCCAACCAAGCATTCACAGCATCAATCACTGAATCATCATTGTCAAATCATCTTTTTTAGGTATGGGAAAAGAAAAAAGTCTGATGGAGCCAAATCTGGAGAACATGACAGATGACAACGATTTGAACCCATGGTCATGCAGAGTTTCAAGTGTTGCGAGGGCTTTGTGCACCGGTGCGTTGTCCTGATGCAAAAGAGCTCCATGCACCAATTTTCTGTGCCATTTTTTCTTTCTCTCTTCTCCCAAATGGCGCAGGAGGATGCAATAGTATGATGCATTGAGAGATATGCCCTTTTGCAAGTAATCCACAATAATTACCCTTTCTGCATCCCAGAAGACCAATGCTATCACGTTACCAGCTGATTTTTGCACCCGGAATTTTTACGGGTTAGGGGATGAAGGTGGTTTTCAGTTTTGTGACTTGTTTTGTCTCAGGATCAAAGTGGTGAATCCACGTTTTGTCCATTGTCACATACCTTGCAAGAAAGCTGTCTTCATCCATTTCAAATTGGCAGACAATTTCTTCACAACACCGCAAACACTCCCGTGTCTGATTTGCATTCAAATCTTTCGGGACCCACTGAGATGAAACTTTCCACATTCCCAAAATATCCACAACACTGTCATGAGCACACCCATGGGAGATTCCAAATGTGGTTCCAATGTGCTGCAACATTGTTCGATGACCCTGCAAAATCATATTGTGAATTGCAGTCACTGTTTCATCATTGGCAACAGTGACAGGCCTTCCACTCCTTGGCGCATCTTCCTCACTTGTTCTTCCATGTTGAACACCCAGTTTATCACTGTTGCATACGGCGCAGCACTGTCCTTAAGCGTATTCCACATGTCCCCTGCAATTTCCTTTGGTGTCATTCCCTTCAAATGAAGATATTGAATAAGAGCATGGTTCTCGATTCTCTTTATGTTCACCATTTTGCTTACACTGTGGTATACAATGCATCCTAGAGCCAAAAGTAACAAAGATGGAGCCATCAAATTTGACTTGCACACCCACAAAGGGTCACCACAAATGTAGCTGGTGGTGTTTGTGCGAGACATTACGGTAACTAGGGCTCTTTTCAACTGCCCCAAGTAATATTGTCTGACTTTTATCTTCACATTTTTCTAGCAACTTTTGTTTTTGTATATTTTCAGACCTTCCACCCCGCTTTTTAATTCAGTTCAATCAAAATATTATAAACATGATTTGCATGTATACAGAACCGGCAATTTTTGAGATGTTACCAAGAGTGAGTCGGATGGGCTTAATTCCTTTTTAGAAACCATCAGCAAAATTAGAATTATATGGATCTTAATTTGAATCAGAAGACCACTGTAATTCTGATGTAAAACTCAAATTATGCCTGAACAATTTCATCACAAGTCACCATGTCAAAAGCACATCCCTCAGCTGGAGACAGCAGTTTTGGCACAATATGAGTAGCAACCAAACATTTTGGCAGCTACAGATGTGCATATTTTCAGGATAGCACAATATTTTCATCATCTTTTTTGTTTGGTATGAAAGTTGCAACACTGATTGCAGCAATATATTTAACTATATCTTATTTGTATTGCTAGTTTTGCTTGGGAACCAACCACAACTAACATTCCAAAGTTAAATGAAGCTGTGGACCTGCAACCCTTGCGGAAAATTGACCCAACCAAGAAAAGATTACCCACAGAAGTTGCGGAATTGGGATTTTACATTATTAGCGAGGCCTTGTAGTAATGCTGTGTCAAATGAATGTAGCTGGACCTGAAAGTAAGGGGTTCAGTTATTTCATTTGCACATTTCTTTACCATCATACTTGAGATACCATCCATCCAGAAGAGTATTTGCTCTAATTTTTGCGTTGCTTGAGCCTGACACAATGTGTGATTTTATATGGTCTCAGCCTGCAAGTCTATAATGGGGCTGATTGGTCATAAGGAGAGATCAAGTACTTATTGATCAAATTACATATTCCATTTGCACCTTTTACTAAGTTGTCCTCAAGCCTAATGTTGGCTGGTTTACTGCACATCTTACTGATAGTTATTCAGTGTTTATTGATCGGTCTCCAAGATGTCTTACTTATGTTTGGATGCACTATGGCATCGCTGTTTTGGCCGTAGGGCTAAATAGTGGCCCATCCAACCGGTTAGCCTGCTTAGTTTATAATAAAATGAACAAATGATACCTCCTATGCTGGGATGCCAATGATTGCATTTGTTGGTCAAGTAATACAGAAAATCTTTTAAACACACTGTATGCCAAGACAAGACTCATGAAAAAATGAATAAGACTCTTAATGACTAGTCACTAAGGGCTATCACAGTGACCATCCCAGCATAACTCACAGAGTAAAGATTAACAAATAAATTGCTATAAACTAGGAGTAAACAGTATTGAGTTAATAGATAAAACACAGTACTCCTGGCAGCTGGCTTGGAACTAATTTTACATAACGAAATCTAACACTTGTGGCACGATGCTTGTGTGAAACACTTGTGCACTACAGTGTACAGAACTGCTGGGTTGCTAAAACAGCCCCCTTGGCAGAGTGCCACCCAGGAAGCCAGGAAGTGTGCGAGGAACTGGGCTTGTCGACCAGATCTCATGGGGCGCTGGTCCCCTGGATCTGAGGTGGCCATTGCTGGTGTCATAGTTGCTGTTGCTGGACCAGGTATTGAGAGAGGTTGCATCTGTCAAGTCTCAGTGGGGTGTGGCTCATCGAAGACGTATGCCAGGATGAACCTGTCTATTATGATGGCAATGTGTTTTCCATTGACCAGAATGTTCCATGGTGCGACCTCCCCTCTTGACAACATGATGCGGCCTTGTGTATGGTTGTTGCAGGGCTGGTTTGACACCATCAGTATGTAACATCATGAGTGTGCACATACTGTGATCTTTGTGGACAAACGTGGTGACAGTTCCCTGTCTGGATGCCTGTGGTGGTCAGATCTTTTTGACATGATCTCTAAGGTAACCAATGAAGGTAGATGGCTCTGTATCAGGCTGCAAAGCCACATCTACAAATTCACCAGGTACTATTAGTGATTCTCCGTACACCATTCCTGCAGAGGAACCAGTTTGTATGCATTCTGTAGGCTAGGTACAACCACTGGCAGAGTTCCTGTCCACCCAGTGGTGTGGCACATTAGAGCTGCTTTTAGTGTTCAGTGCCAACACTACATCATTACATTGCTGGCCTGGTGGTAGCTGGTTGTTTTGTGATGAGTCATGCTACAGAATGCTGCAATTTTAATGAACAATTCTGCTTTGAACTGCTTGCCACAATCTGCTGTAATATGCTGAGGACAGCTGAAACATGATAACCGGTTCAGCATACAGGCATGTGCCAAAGTTTCCACATAGATTTGTCCACAGTTGCTACTTCTGGCCAATGTATGAACAGGTCAGTCATTGCCAGCAGGTACTGTTGACCATTTGATGATAGGAGGGGCTCATGATGTCCATGTGCACGTGAGTGAAACGTGGTAGTGTTGGGAAAGTTGCTGATCAGCGCATGTATATGCCTGCTAACCTCGTAATGCTGACACTGTACACAACATCATGTGCACTCATGGCAGTCTTTCTTCATTCCTGGACACAAGAAGTGATCTATGATGAGGCATAACATAGATTACACACCAAGGTGACACAGGTTGTGGAAATATTCAAAGGCCTTCTTCCAAAATCCTGCTGGTAAAAATTGCCACGGCTTTACTGTTGACACGCACAGTATAACTAGATGCCTGTGCCAGGAATGTTGACTAACTGCAACTCTAATGATGATATTGTTTCCCACAACAGCTCTTGCAGTTCCTGGTCAGTACATTGTATAAGCTGGTTATGGTCATAAGTGGTACACTTTTGTTGATATGTTGACAGTTTCTGCAAGAAAATGCTAGAGGCTGCCACACATCATTGTTGTGTTGCTGCAACACAACATCTACGGCAGTCTGGCTCGCATCTTCCACCAATGCCCTGTCCAAGTTACTGCTGCATTCCTTTTACATTTTGGACCTGCGAACACAGCTGTCAATGATTCTTGAATTTCTGCTGCTCATGGTAGATGCCGATGAAACAAAATTAGAATCCATAGCAACTCTTGCAGCTCCATAACTGTGGGGATCTTCAAAATGGCTTCCACTTTGTAGGTAGTGGTAAGGAGAGGAGAAATCAATTTCTGACTGACCAAAAATACATTTTGCTGTGTTCAGAACAACACCATATTCGTTCAGCCATTTTAAAACTTCTGACTGACAATGTTGTTCTGTTGAGGCTAGAATACCAGTATGTCATCAAGGTAAGCAAAACAGAGTGGCATGTCTCGCAACATGGAATTGATAAATCTTAGCCATGTCTGCACTGCACTCCTGAGGCTAAACATCAGGAATTTGCTTTCAAACAGACCAAATGGTGTAATTATGACATCTTCAGGATGTCTTCCTTAGCAAATGGTATCTGCATATATGCCTTTGCACAGTCCAACACACTGTACAGGCAGGCACCACTCAACTCAAAGCTGTAACTGCGGAGTAGCAGCAGTGGATAATAATCTGGCACTGTACAGGTGTTAAGCACTCTATAGTCACCGCAAGGGCACCATGAACCTTACTTCCTTGGTACTAGATGCAGCAATGACGACCAAGGACAACTGGATGGTCACATGATGCCCTCTTGAATCATGCTGTCAAATTCTGTCTTTGCAACTGCTAAGCGATCTGGAGTTAACCCTCACAGCCTACACCCCAGTGGGGATCCCTCAGGAGAATTTACATAGTGCTTGGTGTTAGGTTTCACATTTTTAGGCATACCAGACGGTCTTGTTAGTGCAGGAAAACATTGTTCAAAGTAGGTGCAGTGTACTCCCCAGCTGTGGCTTTAATCATTTTGTCAAATTGGGTCAATGCCTGGTGCTGGAAGAACACAGCCGTTAGTCCGGTGGTTCAGTTGACCAAGGTACGTTTTGGTGATATCAGGCAGAAGGTTGTAATATGCCAGGAAGTCCGCTCTAATTATTAGCTCTGTGACATCTGCGATTGTGAAGTTCCACACAAATGCTCACCATAGGTCTTGGTCCAGCTCAAATCGGTGTGTGCCATATGTCACAATAGAATAATTGTTGGTGGCAGCTAGAAAGAAAGACATACACAGCGTACAATAATGTAGCACTGTTCATGGGAAGATACACTCATTGGTACCAGTGTCAACTAGGTATTTATGACCTTTTCAGCGATCACTCACAAACAGATGCTGTGACTCAGACCAGCAATTGGATGAAGCATCTACATCCAACTGGCAGTGGCATTTGGGAATGCACAGAGTCTGGTACAGCAATGTGCTCGATTGCCAAAATCAGCTATGGTACCAACATACATCCTGCTGCATTTCCATCCGAAGAGTCTACGATATACTGCATGAACACTTCAGGAATATGCATTGGCCATGGCCGTTGTTGGTGATATGGCAAGGTAACAGCTGCCTGATCTGTGTCAGCACACCCATCTTTGCTGTCAGAACATTGTAGTCAGCGTGTGATACTGTGGCAGACGCCCTTCGCACTAAACAGTTGTTACACTGATAAGCAGGGGTGATACAGTGTCTTGCACCTAGTCTGCTAGCTCTGCCACTGTGTCTAAAAGGCATTTCAGATTGTAATGCACTGATTGCTTTAATGAGAGGTGCCAACCGACTATTCCAGATAGTTCTTAGCAGGCTATCTGCTACTGTGCCAGCATTGATCTTGCTTTGCAAGTGCTGCAAGGACTGAGATAGTTTGCAATCCCTGAAGTTGTCCTGTGTCAGGATATGGCAGAGGAGTGCTTCTTGTGAAGCAGATACACAAAGCTTTATCTCTGCTTTGAGACGGTTATACAAACCATACTCTGGGAGTGAATTTAACACATCTTTCACTTCAGCCACGTACTGAAGGTCAAGTTGGCTCGCAACCAATGTGAACATGGTGGCGTCAGTAGTTATTCCTCAATAAAAGAATCTGGCTTCAACTTGAGCAAACCAAGAAACTGGGTTGTGAGGCCAAAAGGATGGTTATCATACAGCGAGCCTGAAGACAGCATGGTTAGTCATTGCTAAATTTCCCATCATGATGCAGTAGTACTTCCTCCAATTTCTGTCAGGAGGGTGTAAACCATGTCGGGGCCACCAATTTGGCTGCATAGCCAAATACTGGCCCATCTGATTGGTTAGCCAGCTTAGTTTATGGTAAATAACACACAAGCGATATCTCCTTTGCTACAATGACAATAACATTACTCGTTCACAGGTCAAGTAATACAGAATGCCTTTTACACGCAGTGTATGCCAAGAAAAGACTCTTGAGACAACAGCAAGTGAGACTCTTGTTAACTGGTTACTGTGGACTGAGCACAATCAAAGAGCTCAGCATAGATAAACACAAACATATACATTGCTATAAGCTAAAAGTAAACAGCACAGAAGTAATAGAAAAAATGCAATGCTCCTGGCAACCAGCATGGAACTAATTTGAGAGAGTGAAATCTAACGTTCACAGCACAACATACATGTGAAAAGCTGGTGCAAACAATGTACAGTACTGCTAGCCGCAGTTGCTACACTGCTTGTCTGTTTCCTTAAATGTAAGAGGTCTGTCTTAAATTTTTTTTTAGCTTGATTGTTCTTTTCCTTAAATATATTAGCTTTGTTTTTTGACCCTTTCCTTATTTTTGTTATTCTATTCTCAACATTCCATTGTTGGTTAGTTTGTTTCTTAACAGACAAGATCACAATGTTATGCCATTTCTTAATTAGGCTAGGTGGAAGTTTCAGTTTAGTACTACCCTCACTGTCAAAGTGTGTTAGTTCCCAGGCTATTCATTTTATGAAACAGTAGTAGCCAAAATAGCAGAACACAGTTCTATAATATTAATCCCATTTGCTTCCAGACCCTGTACCCTGACAAATGGAGTCCAACTTCTCCTCTGCTAGCTCATTTTTGAAGGTGCTGATGTTGGCACCAATCAGAATCTGTTTGTACTCAACCTTTCAGTTGTTGAGAAAGGAGAGCTTCAGTATTCTAACAACTGACAATAATGATTATTTTACTTGTGTCTGACTATGTTACTCCAGTGTCAGAGCTTACTACATTTGTGATATGTTCAGGAGACACTGGAAGGTTTGGATTGGTTATATAATGGTAAGAAAGAGATTTTGATACTAAATTTTGAATTGTAAAACATTATCAGGGGCAAGTGTGGGTTCTGATGATAGTCTGTTGATTACAGACTGTAGGTTAAAACTGAAGAAATTGCAAAAAGGTAGAAAATTAAGGAGATGAGACTTGAATAAGTTGAAAGAACCAGAGGTTGCTGAGAGTTTCAGAGGGAACGTTACACAATCATTGACAAGAACAAGGCAAAGGAATAGAGTAGAAGAAGAATCAGTAACTTTAAGATATGAAATAGTGAAGGCAGCAGAGGATCAAACAGCTAGAAAGACAAGGGCTAGTAGAAAACGTTCGATAACACAAGAGATATGGAATTTAATTGATGAAAGGAGAAAATATAAAAATTCAATAAATGAAGCAGGCAACAGGGAATACGAACTTCTAAAACTGATATTTACAGGAAGTGCAAAATGGCTAACAAGGGAAGGCCAAAATGTTGGGATCACATATTTACTTCAAACTTTGTAGCTGTAGTGGGCCATTAAAACAACATAATGTGCAAGTAGTAAGGTGCACTACTCTGGAAATTCCAAGAAAATCAAAAGAGAAGTTTTACACATCTATCACGTGGCTTAATCAAACCATGTAAAATCCAGGATGGGATGTAACAATATTATGAAAAGGATAGTTGTTAATTACCACACAACGGAGATGATGAGTCTCAGATAGGCACAACAAAAAAGACTGTTACAAAATAGACAGCAACCCCCCCCCCCCCACCCACCCACACACACACACACACACACACACACACACACACACACACACACACACACACACACACAGAGCCTCTAGCAGCTGAAGCCTATTTGGTGACAGTCTTTTTGTTGTGCCTATCTGCGACTCAGCATCTCCACTATATGGTGAGTTACAACCATCCTTTTCATAATAGTATTATGTGGTTTATGTATTTGTGTGTAGGTGCTGGACACTTAGAGTTCATGGTGGTCAAGTGATTAGCATTTGAGTCTCGCAAGACAAACTTGTATGAGGTGATGGTTAGACTCCCACTCAAACATTAATTAATAATTATTAATATTTTTTCATCACTGGTCATATTATTCAGTTTACGTGACATTTCAGAGATAATATAATTTAAAAAAGAGAGAAAAAAATGTGTATTTGCATGAAGTTTAAGTGAATTTCATGTTATTTGATTACTTACTATTTTTAATCAAATGTAATTATTAGAACAAACATATTTATAACTATCAACAAGTAAACAAAGAATTGCATAGAGTTTTCCTGAAAATGTATGCCTCTCATCATTTGTGAAATCCCTTATACATACAATCTGGTAACGCACCCAGAACTATTTCGCACCTTGACATTTCATGCTGCAGGCACAGAGGCAGGCCTCATTTGGCCGTTAACATGCGTAGCTGTGAGACACTGCTCAAGCAGCAAGAACAAATGGTGTGGATGCAAATTTTAGGAATATCACACAATTTACACTTGTACTACAAAAATGAAGATGACTCCCTGTTTTTCGACTATTGGAGATAATGAATGTCATGACGATTCAATGCATACTGCAGCTACAAAACGTCTGTTGTGGAAGTCTTTTTCAAGAAGTGAACCTTATTGACACAGAGCAATGACTGAGACAATTTCAGCAGATGCAATGGCAAGTGTAGAAGTACTTTATCATTCTATTGTCAAAATGTTAGGAGAAGAGAGACTTACTACTCATGAGGAACTCACGCATTCCGACAAAGTAGATGGAGGTGGTCTATTTCATGAAGTTGACGATACTTCCGACAATAAGAATTTTCAACCAGCCAAAAATAAGGCAAAAGCTGAACACATGGTGTTGGAGACAAAAATAAACGTAGCAGCACTGGTAAAAAGAGCACCCCATGTGGAATCTATAAACTCTCCACAGAAAAGGATCTCAAATTTTAAAATGAGAGGACCATTTGAGGAGATGAGAAGAAAACATAAAAACGGGAGGATCAGCAATTGATAAATATGCGCTAATTGAGTCATGGACCAATGACTGCTTCGTGGAGCCTAAAAAAATCACCAGCAAGGAAGTTACAATTTTGTCAACTGCTCTGTTTTTATCTTCAACAACTGTATTTTAACAACAGATTATGACAGTGATATGTAACTCTGATTGCACATTTCAGGTAACAAGAAGGATTTTACAGCAGTGGGCTTTGGCTGATGCAGGCCAATTTCAGTCCAAGAACTTCATCTTCAAAGCATCAGTTTCATGGGATAAAAAATTCAAACAATGGCACAGAATTCAGAAGAGGAAGATCGCGACATACATGAGAAACAGGGAGTCTGTGCCTTGGGAAGAAACACTGGAAGTCACAAGAAAGTTTCAACTGCAGACGAAGGCACTTATCCCTAATTTTGACAAAAATTTGAGATTAATACAGACCAGACAGTTTGCCAGTACCGGTCAATTTATGACAGAAATCTTGCTGAAAGAAATTCAAAATCTGTGTTTGTTATAAGTGATGAAAATTTAGATAAAAAAAAAAATCTACTCACCAAGTGGTAGCAGAACACACACATAAAAAACTGTTGTGATTGGCAAGCTTTCAGAGCCAGTGGCCCCTTCTTCAGGCAGAAGGGCTGAAGGGGAAGGAAGAAGGGTGAAGGAAAAGGACTGGAGAGGTCTAGGGAGAGGGGTAGAGCTTCGGAAAATCACACAGAACTGCGGATGAAGGGAGACTCACCATACAGGATAAGAAGGAAAGACTGATTGTTGGGGATTGCATCGGACAAGATTTGAAAACCTGAGCTCAGGTTTTCAAATCTCGTCCACCTTACACATTTCTTTCCCACCTTATACATTTCTTTCAACAGACCTATTTCTTTCTGAGGTTATTTCTGAAATTGGTGCAGGTATTTTAAATCTGTCTTGCGACTCCAAGAAAATGTGTGTTTTTATCACCAAGTGGGTTTCGTTTTATTGAAATAAAATAACTTCATTGGTCTTAATGAAACACATATACCATTTGGCTTGCTTTCTCCATCTAAATACAATTTATTACAAAAGATGTTGATGTTAGTACTTAAGGTTTTTTCTCACATTAGGAAATGCAATCTGCTTGCAAGTTCTATTTAGATATTTCCTCATTTGGCTCTATTGTTTCTTGTACCGTAGCTGCATAGACACATTGTCAACTTCCATCTTTACTTACCCTTGAGATCTCAAAATTTGTCAGGGAAAAATGCTAAAACTTGTCTGGAAATCAGGGAATTCCACTTGGGGAAACTTGTGGCAACCCTGCATTATATTCCTAACCTTCATAAAACTAGTATGTATATATTTCAGGAACAATAAAAGAAAAATCCCTCTGAAGATGCCACAACTGTCATGAAATATGTTTGGGGATAAAACAACACAAATAATTGTGTTCTTGCAAGAAGATGTTGTTGTTGTTGTTGTGGTCTTCAGTCCTGAGACTGGTTTGATGCAGCTCTCCATGCTACTCTATCCTGTGCAAGCTTCTTCATCTCCCAGTACCTACTGCAACCTACATCCTTCTGAATCTGCTTAGTGTATTGATCTCTTGGTCTCCCTCTACGATTTTTACCCTCCACGCTGCCCTCCAATGCTAAATTTGTGATCCCTTGATGCCTCAAAACATGTCCTACCAACCGATCCCTTCTTCTAGTCAAGTTGTGCCACAAACTTCTCTTCTCCCCAATCCTATTCAATACCTCCTCATTAGTTACGTGATCTACCCACCTTATCTTCAGCATTCTTCTGTGGCACCACATTGTACTACTGTAGTAGGCATGGGCTTTGTGTCTATCTTGGCCACAATAATGCGTTCACTATGCTGTTTGTAGTAGCTAACCCGCACTCCTATTTTTTTATTCATTATTAAACCTACTCCTGCATTACCCCTATTTGATTTTGTATTTATAGCCCTGTAATCACCTGACCAAAAGTCTTGTTCCTCCTGCCACCGAACTTCACTAATTCCCAATATATCTAACTTTAACCTATCCATTTCCCTTTTTAAATTTTCTAACCTACCTGCCCGATTAAGGGATCTGACATTCCACGCTCCGATCCGTAGAACGCCAGTTTTCTTTCTCCTGATAACGACGTCCTCTTGAGTAGTCCCCGCCCGGAGATGCAAGAAGATAGACTCTCTTTAATTCATTACTGTTATTTTCTCCAAGAACGGAATGGAGCTAAAAATGACATTATGATAAACTCATTGTTGTTGTGGTCTTTAGTCCAAAGACTGCTTTGATGCAGCTCTCCATCTGCTCTATCTGTGCAAGCCTCTTCATCTCTGAATAAGTACTGCAACCTAAATCCTTCCTTGAGAATGTGCTGCTTACTGTATACATCTCTTGGTCTCCCTTGATGACTTTTACCCCCCGCCCTCACTGTGCTTCCCTCCAGTACTAAATTGGTGATGTCTTGATGCCTTACACTGTATACCATCATCAGAGCCGTTCTTTTACTCAAGTTATCCCACAAACTTCTTTTCTTCACAATTCTTTCAGTACCTCATCATTAGTTATGTGATCTACCCATATAATCTCCAACATTCTTCTGTAGCACCACGTGTCAAAACCCTCTGTTCTCTTCTTGTCCAAACTGTTTATTGCCCATGTTTCACTACGATACATGGCTACACTCCATACAAATACTTCCAGGAAAGACTTCGTGACACTCAAATCTATATTTGGTGTTAATAAAATAATCCTGTTCTTCAACCCTTTGCTTGCCAGTGCCAGTCTACATTTTATGTCGTCCCTACTTAGGCCTTCATCAATTATTTTGCTGCCCAAATAGCAAAACTTATCTTCTTTTATTATCTTATTTCCTAATCTAATTCTCTCAGCATCGCCAGATTAATTTGACTATGTTCCATTATCCTTGTTTTGCATTGGACGAGATTTGAAAACCTGAGCTCAGGTTTTCAAATCTTGTCCGATGCAATCCCCTACAATATAGATGACTGCCAATAAAATGTTGATTCTACTACGTTAATTATTGTTGGTTATTAGCCACTGTGTTATATCTATTATTTTACAGGTGTTATGTAAGCTTTCTTTCAAGAAATATTTGAGTACATGGTGTACAAACTACCAGCAACTGCCACACTTTTCTTCCTCTTATCATCCATACTTTCTAATGTATAAACTACTTTAAAAGTGCCAAAATGTACTAGAATACGGTAAATAAAATATCTATAAAATGCCATACTGCACAACGTATTTGCAATGAACAGTCGCAGTTTTTGAAATCCATCGTCTGTGGCCTCTACCCTGCCGAGGAGCACTGCAGTCCTTGATCCGTGGGTATATCACAAAAATCCACTGCATTACGCCACATACAAACAGACCAGGCCTGTGGACAGTTAAGTGGGACTAGGTCTGATGGGCAGGACTTGTATTAGTGGAAAATGAAGGGCTTCAGATTGGCAGGCCCCATCCATTAGAGATACCGGCAGAAATGGCCCGCAGTTTTGGCCTATCATGGAAATCCACTCTTGTGGCCAGATATTCGTGAGTGGTGGACAGCATGTTGATGAAATGCGACCACAGTGATCAATCCACGAAACAGATAACATCTGCAAATACTCTGAGAATCAATAATAATGAAGATAGGTAGAATTCACTGTAAAGATGATCGCTGAGCCGCAGACAGGCAGATAGAAAACACAATCACACTCTCAGAACTAAATTTTCGGTCATAGCCTTTGTCAGAAAATGAGAGCACATGCACATTCACACAATCACTCACACACAACTGAGGCTCATGTGACCGCCATCTCCGATCACTGAGAATCAGATCCAAATAAACCACTCCTCACGCCTCCCTGCCTCTCGTCAGCAGCTGCTAGGCTAGAGGCCAAAAGTGGTGGCAGCACTGACTGCAAGCTGAGGGGTGTGGTAGGAAGGGGAGAAGTAGTAACGAGGGAGTAGGGAAGTGGCGCATGTGCTCAGCTGCACCCAACCAGTGACAATGCACAACATCTCAGTAAACAAACCATTTCATCTACTAAGACAAAAACGAGATTTTTCCAGTTTTTTTTTTTCAAATTTCCCTGATATTTCCCAATTCCCTGATTTCCAGAACCTGTGGCAACCCTGATAATGGCGTCAGATTTTGTCATCGTTTGGATGGCATACATATTTTACATCTTGTAGCTGATAACAGAAATCAGCCACATGTGTATATTACCACCAAATGTGATCTGCAACACAGGGATGTTAGACCAATGTCTGAAATGAATTTCTGTGTAGAATATAACCTCTAAACTATGCATTCCAGTAAAATAAAGGTATATGGCCCTTTGAGCTGCTTAAACACGTCTCCATGTCCTGTAATTAAGCTAACCTTATCCTCATGATACCTAAAGGAGTGATATGTAGCAGGTGGTTGTTTATTCCTAGAGTCATCATTTACAGCTGGTTCTTGAAACTTTGTTAGTAGGCTTTCTCGGGATGGTTCCCATCTACCTTCAACAGTCTGCCAGTTTAATTCTTTCAGTATCTTACTGACACTCAGCCACAGGTCAAACAAACCTGTGACCATTTGTTCTGCCCATCTCCATATTAGTTCAATATCCCCTGCTATACCTATTTGGTATGGGTCACACAGACTCCAGCAATATTCTAGAATGGTCACATGAGTGATTTGTAGACTGACTACATTTTCCTAGTATTCTACCAATAAACTGACATCTGCTACCTGCTTATCCATGACTGACCCTATGTGATCGTTCCACTTCATGTCCCTACTAAGTCACAAATTTGATAAGGTAACTGTTTACAGCCATCAAACAATTGAAGAAATGCATCTCTGAGCTATCAGCTGAGCAAATAAATCTTTATTCTCTATTTTTTTGAGTTAAATAATCATTTCTTCGGTTTAGGTGTTTATTTAACACAAACGGGTAGAGAATAAAGGTGTAGCTGATGGCTCAGAGATGGATTTCTTCATGTATCTGACAGATGTAAACAGTTACTTTACAATATCCCCAATCAAATTTCGAGGTCTGGCACAAATGGTAACTTTCTTTTGTATCAATGTCCCGAACTGAAAATTACAGCTTTTTCTCCTGTGAAGATTGTTATTTACTGAAACCAGTACAGAATAAAGGTGTATTTGCACAGCTGATGGCTCAAAAATGCATTTCTCCCATCAAGTACTGTATTTGCTTGAGTTTACAGATTTGAACTTGGTCTCACTAATATTAAATTCACAGGATACTATGTTTTCCATTTTGCAAAGTGCACAACTTTACATTATTGAATAGTTAAAGCAAGCAGCCAATCATTGCACCACTTTGAAATCTTATCAATGGCTGACTGAATATTTGTACAGTTTAGGTCAAAGTGTACTTCATTACAGATAACTGCATCATCTGTGAAAATTCTTTGGCTACTATTAATAACATCCACAAGATCGTTAATAAACAACATGAACAACAGCGGACCAAACACACTTTCCTGGGTTACACCCAGAGTTACTTCTACATCTGTTGATTCTTCTTCCATCCAAGATAACATGCTACATCCTCCCTACCAAAATGTCTTCAATCCAGTCACAAAATTTGTCTGATACCCCATATGATCACACTTTTGATAGTAAGTGTCGGTGTGGTACGGACTGAAATGCTTTTCGGAAATCGAGAAATACTACATCTACCTGACCACTTTGATCTTCAGCTTTCAGGATGACGTTAGAAAAATGTGGGTTGGGTTTCACGTGATCTATTTTTTCCAAATTTATGCTAGCTGGCATGGAAGAGGCTGTTCTGTTCAATATACCTCATTATGTTTCTAAGATTCTACAACAAATGGATGTCACAGATATTGGATGGTCATTTTGTGGGGAAAGACAGGTGGATGCATTGGCAGAGGGCTGCAAACAAACAAGGTGGCTGATGAGAATGGAAGGAGGTGATAGGACAGGGGGGGGTAGAAACTGTTGGATGGAGGGTGTGGGGACAATATGTTACTGTAGGTTGAGGCCGGGATGATTATGGGAGCAGAGAATGTACTGTAAGGATAACTCCTATCTGTGCAGTTCAGAAAAGCTGGTGGTGGAGGGAAGGATCCAGTTGGCTCAAGTAGTGAAGCAGTGATTGAAATCAAGTGTGTTATGTTCAGCTGCATGTTGTGCCACAGGGTGGTCAGTCTACTTTGCTCTTGGCCACAGATTGGTGGTGGCCTTTCCTCCTGGTGGACAACTGGTTGGTAGTCATTCCAATGTAAAAAGATGCGCAATGATTGCAGCAGAGCTGGTAAATGACATAGCTGCTTTCACAGATGGCCTGGCACCTGATGGAGTAGGACAGGACTGGAATAGGAAGTGCTGGGTGGGTGGATTGGTCAGGTTTTGCACCTGAGTCTTCCACAGAGATATGATCCTTGTGCCAAGGAGCTGGGATTGGGAGTGGCGTAGGGATGGAGATGGACTGAGATGATGTGGAGGTTAGGTGGGCAATGGAACACTACTTTAGAGGGGTGGGAAGTATCTCGGGTAGGATGTCCTTCATTTCAGGACATGATGATAGATAATCAAAGCCCTGGCAAAGGATGTGGTTCAGTTGTCCATGTCTGGGGTAGTCCTGGTGATGAAGGGGACACTCCTTTGTGGCTGATTTTTGTCGGTGGTGGGAGGGTTTTGGGTGTGACAATAAACGACATGGGACATCTGTTTGTGTACTAGGTCTGGGGGATAGTGCCTGTCTGTGAAGGCCTCGGTGAGACCCTCAGCATACTGAGCAAGAGTGTTTTTGTCATTGCAGATACACCATCCCACTGTATAGGAGGGACGTTTTGGTGTAAAAGGGATGACAACTGTCAAAATGCAGGTACTGTTGGTGGGTTTAATGTGGACAGAGGTGCAGATATAGCCATGAGAGAGGAGGATGTCAACATCTAGGAAGGTGGCACACTGGTTTGAGGGGGACCACTTGATGCGAACGAGTGAGAAAGTGTTGAGGAACAAAAAAATAGGGTATCTTGGCACTGGGTTCAGACTACGAAGATATCAATGAACCTGACCCAGACTAGGGGTATGGTGTTTTGGGAGGCAAGAAAGGTCTCTTCCAGATGACCCATAAAAAGGTTGGCATACGAGGGTGCCATGGAGGTGCCCAGGGCTGTGCTGCAGATTTGTTTATTACTTTTCCTTCAAATGAGAAGTATCTGTGAGTTAGGAAAACGTTAGGTGTATGAGAAATGAGGTAGTGGGTTTGGAGTCTGAAGGATGCTGGAAAAGGTAGTGTTCAATAGCGGTAAGACCAAGGACATGAGGGATGTTTGTGTATAGGGAAGGGGTGTCAACAGTGACAAGTAGGGATCCAGGAGGAAAACGGATGGGAATGGTGGACTGTTAGGGAAGGAAGTGGTTCGTGTATTTGATGGGGAAGGCTAGATTATGGCCAATTCATTGGAGGTGTTGGTGAATGAATGCTGAAATTCTTTCAATGGGGGCACAATAACCAGGCACAATGGGGCCTCAAGAATTGTTGGGTTTGTGGATTTTGGATAGCATGTAGAAAATGGGTGTGTGGGGTGTCATAGGGATGAGGAGGGAAATGGAATCAGGGGAGATATTCTGGGAAGGGCCTAAGGCTTTAAGCAGGTACTGGAGTTTGTGTTGGACTTCTCTCCACTGAAAGAATAGTGTTCTGAGGAAGGGACTGGGGAGGGATGGTAAGGCTAAGTTGGAGTGAGGTACTCCTGGAAGGTGATCGGCCAGTTGTTAGGTGGGAGGGGGGAGTATCACAGTTGGATGGTGGTACGAACTGGAAGAGGCAGGGTTCAATGTTGGAATTAAAGTGGTTTTGGTTGGAGGGATTGGAGGCAATGAAATGTTTCCACTGCAGGGGTTGGGAGAAGGGGAGTAGGTGTTTGACAAGTCCAGCATGGTTAAATTTGGGTGTAGGGCTAAAGGTGAGGCCTTTGGATAGGACTGAAACTTCTGTGGAGCTGAGGGTTTTGGTGGAAAGGTTAACAATTGTGTTACGGGAATATTTTGGCTCTGGATTGGTGGACGGTTGGTAGGGAGTTTTGGGGGATGTGGCAAGTTGAAAAGATTAACTAGGGACTGTTTAGCTGCTATGTGGTGTGGACAAAGAGGAACACTGTGGGTATGATAGGGGTTGGATGGTGGTGCCCTGAGATTGGCAGTAGGTTTCTACATTCCTAGATGTTGATCACCTCCTCTCTGCTGGTTCCATCTGCACCTCTGTTTACATTAAACCTACCAACCACCAACAGTAGTTGCATTTTGTCAGCTGTCATCTCTTTCACACCAAAAAATCCCTCCAATATAGCCTGGCTACCTGTGGACAGCGTATCTGCAGTGACAAAAACTCCCTTGCTAAATATGCTGAGGGTCTCACCAAGGCCTTCACATGCAGATACTATCCCCCAGACCCCGTACACAAACAGGTCTCCCGTGCCATTTCCCCTCACACCCTAAATCCTCCCACCTCCCACAAAAACCAGTTACAAGTGAGTGCCCCTTTGTCACCCAGTAACATCCCAGGCTGTAATAGCTGAACTACATCCTTCACCAGGGTTTGATCACCTATTGTTGTGCCCTGAAATAGGGACATTCTACTCTAGATTCTTCCCAGCCCACCTAAAGTCGTGTTCCGTTGCCCATCCAACCTCCACAAGATCTTAGTCCACCCCTGTGCCACTCCCAATCCCAGCCCCTCGCCCCAAGGATCACATCCCTGTGGAAGACCCAGATGCAAAACTTGCCCAATCCACCCACCCAGCACTTCCTATTCCAGTCCTGTAACAGGTTTATCCTACCCCATCAGGGACCGGAGCACCTACGAAAGCAGCCATGTCATTTATCAGCTCTGCTGCAATCATTGCACATCTTTTTATATTGGTACGACTACCAACCAGCTGTACACTGGGAGGAAAGGCAACCACCAAACTGTGGCACAACATTCAACTGAACATAACACACTTGATATTCATGGCTCATTCACTACTTGAGCCATCTGGATCCTACCCTCTACCACCAGCTTTCCTGAACTGCACAGATGGGAGTTATCCTTACAACACATTCTCCACTCCTGTAACTATCCTGGCCTCAACCTATGGAAACATACTGTCTGAACACCCTCTACCGAACAGTTTCCACCCCCCAGTCCTATTATCTCCTCACATTCTCATCTCTCATCCTTTTTATTTGCAGCCCTGTCAATGCATCCACCTGTCTTTCCCCATTCCCCACCCCCACCTCCCTGCCCAACAACCTCCTGACACTGCACCTGTTGGCAGTCTAATCTTTGCATACTCCATCAGACAGCATTTGTCTCCCCCCCCCCCCCCCCCCCATTTGTACACCACAATCACTATCACTTCCACTTACCCACCCTCTCCAGATTGCTGCTTGCATTCATATCTTTTTCACTCCTCTTTTCAGTGGTACAAGAAATAAGTTGTGGCAATATTGAATATAACTCACAATATTCAAACTTTGAACAACCTACGAAACATTGCAACATCAATTGTCAACTGCATGTCTGAAAAAAATAAATGTGTACATGTGATCTCAGATTTCCTTGGTGCGATTGATTAATGGTGTGCTACTAGGCATACAGCAAAGTTATTGTTTCCATTATATCCATATTACTTTGAAGCCTGGCCTAGTCATCATCTTCAGGCACTATAAATTTTGCCTTTAAGTAGAAACAGCAACTTTGCTGTATACCTGGAAGCGCACAAACTCACTGCTGCTTCAGTAGCAACACTAGTTTTCTTGGCCTAGGGCCACTGCCCTAGACTAATTTTTGTACCTGATATTTCATTCCCCATTGCAGGAGTATTTGTTGGAGGCAATGGAGAGCAGGTAGATGATTTTCCAATATGAACTGCTTTAAAGTGTACAATGGCTCAATTACCTGAAGCAGCCAAACCTTTTTTATTTGTAACTGTCGAGTTGTGATGTCTTCTGATTGTTGCCAAAGATCACGGGTTCAAACCAATGTATATTAAGGAATTTATAAAGCAGAAGGATTGGTGATGTTTACCTTATTTAGCATTAAGGCCCACAACTTCCCTCATTTCAGCCCTCCTTTTCTGTTTAAAGTTGTTTTTGTGTTTCTGAATTTATATGTTCTCTCTAAATACCCTAACAATGTGGTGATTGGACCCTGCCGAAATTTCAGTATCGAAGCATCAAATTTGGTGGTTCCCTGTTCCCATGAATGAACTACTACTGCTAGTTTATCAATACTAATTTATCCGTGCTATCCAGATGATAATTGCTCTCATGTTCATCACGACATCCAGTGAAGCTTTTATTAGTAATTCAGATGTACATGGTTCGACTTTTGTGAAGTCACAAATAAATAGTTCAAACAGTAAGTCCAGGATGGAACAACAATATGGAAAGGATAAACTGCTACTAACCATAGAGTGGAGGCCTAAATCGGAGACAAGCACAATGAAAAACAATGGGCACAGTGAAAAAGAATGCTAGAAATATGTCAGCTTTTGGGCAAAGTTCTTCTTTAGATGTAGAAAACACGTGCATGCGCCCACGCAATCTAAGTGGGGTGGACTAGGGACTCCCCTCCCCTCCCCTCCCCTCCCCTCCATCTCCTCTCCTTCCCCAACCCACCCCACCTCCCCTCCCACAGCTTCCTGTTTTGCACCCAGCAGCTCTATCCTGTCACCATGTCACTCCATGCTCCCACAAGCAGCACTAGCATTTCCCCTCAAACCTAACCTGCTATCACCCCCCCCCCCCCTCCTCCCTCTTTCCCTACCGGCCAATGTCTCTTCCTTATCCCATTACCCATCTCAGCTAGACTGCTGCTCATGTTAGACACATTCATAGTTGGGCCTTAGGTTGGTTGGTTGGTCGTTATGAGGGAGGGGACCAAGGACAAAGCAGCAAGGTCACCAGTCCCATCAGGTTAGGGAAGGATGGGGAAGGAAGCCAGCCATGCCATTTCGAAGGAACCATCCTGGCATTTTCCTGAAGCAATTTAGGGAAATCATAGAATACTTACATCAGGATGGCCAGATGCACGATTGAGCCCTCGTCCCCCGAACGCGAGTCCAGTGTGCTAACCACTGCGCCACCTCCCTTTGTAGATGTTCCTTAGCTGAGCACATGTAATGTACAGCACTTTGTTTATTTAAGGCTGATTACATTGGTGAATCAATTACCTGCACCGCCACTGGCTCAGAGGATGTCTCCCACAATAGCAGACACAACATCAGGAACAAAACCCATGACTAAGACTACGCCTAATTCCCAGAAAACCAAAGTCATTAAGAGAGTAACCAATGATTACTTGTCCTTTTAGAAAAATAATAATTATCACGAAGAACTGTTTAATAATCATAACTTAAGTCCTTACAGGTTCTAATAAAATGGAGATCACAATCCCATGCCTTCTTCACAATTTCAATACAGAGCACTAGGTTAAACTGGCCAAGGAACTGTAAAAGAATTCTCTACTGATTTGCCAAGGGCACAATTGCATTATTTGCATCAAAAAATTCAGGGAAACCATGGAAATCCTAGATTTTCAGTGTTTTTACTTCATTGCACTATCATGACTGATCTCATTGTTCTCCTGAAATAATATTACAACATTTCTCAAAACCCTTCCATTCACTATAAAAATTGTAGCACTCTGTTGCCTAAATTTTATATGAGTGCAGCACATACACAATTTGTGAATGTGTGGTGGTGGGGAGAAGGTGCGAGGCACATAATATTATGTTCGAATGCAGAAGTATAAGGAACTGTTGTACTTACCGTGGAATGCATTTGGTGTTGTTATTTTCATAGTAAAACATAATTTCTAAGTTGGTGATGCCTCTATAGTCAGGTGCACGAAGCCACATGGATTCCATGTGTTTCTGACCGGGTGCAAGTTGCCCACCCGGAAGGGAAATTTTTATGACTTCTGGAATAGTCCCCTGTCCAGTATCACAAACTGGATAACCAGCACATGAAATCAATTCTGGTACAGATGATGCAAGATATAAATTACTCAATGGAGCACTACCAATGTTCTTGAAACGTATGCTAACATTCTGCATTTCACCACAAAGCATCTGTGAACTCATATTTTGAAATGATACCTGCAAAAGTGAAATGAGATACATTATAATAATACTACTTCAAATATATTATGGCAACTACAGAAAACTAGGTCTTGAAAACTATCCATTTAATGAAAGCACTTTAGAAATTATTGAGTTCTGGATGATTTAAAAGTTGACTTCATCCAAACAAATGGAAAGACGAAATGGTGCTCAATGTTAGATAGCTCAGAATTTCAATAACGGTTCAGAATCGTATGTACAAATTAAGGCTAGAGGTTCAGTCTTGTAACTGACAATACCAATGCAGAAAAAGTTTTTTATTACTGCGTTCCTTACTACTGTTAATAATGAATATACAGTTGCAAAAAACAATTAAAAACTGACACGTAAAGAGTTCAACATGTGGCATCTTAAGAAATTACAACACATGAGAATGGGAGAGTTGACATTTATTACTTTTACTGTGCAAACAGGTTACCCTATGTAACAGGACAATAAATTGAAGAAAAGAGCCAAGTGCTTACAAAGCTTCAACTGAGGGTTCACTCAGCTCTCTCCAACACAGGAGTGGACCGTGTTGGTGAAGGATGTTTGTTGTTGTCGCTGTTGTTGTTGTTGTTGTGGTCTTCAGTCCTGAGACTGGTTTGATGCAGCTCTCCATGCTACTCTATCCTGTGCAAGCTTCATCATCTCCCAGTACCTACTACAACCTACACCCTTCTGTATCTGTTTAGTGTATTCATCTCTTGGTCTCCCTCTACAATTTTTACCGTCCACGCTGCCCTCCAATACCAAATTGGTGATCCCTTGATACCTCAGAACATGTCCTACCAACCGATCCCTTCTTCTAGTCAAGTTGTGCCACAAACGTCTCTTCTCCCCAATCCTATTCAGTACCTCCTCATTAGTTATATGATCTACCCACCTAATCTTCAGCATTCTTCTATAGCACCACATTTCGAAAGCTTCTATTCTCTTCTTGTCTAAACTATGTATCGTCCATGTTTCACTTCCATACATGGCTACACTCCATACATATACTTTCAGAAACGACTTCCTGACCCTTTAATATATATTCAATGTTAACAAATTTCTCTTCTTCAGAAACGCTTTCCTTGCCATTGCCAGTCTACATTTTATATCCTCTCTACTTCGACCATCATCAGTTATTTTGCTCCCCAAATAGCAAAACTCCTTTACTACTTTAAGTGTCTCATTTCCTAATCTAATTCCCTCAGTATCACCCGACTTAATTCGACTACATTCCATTATCCTCGTTTTGCTTTTGTTAATGTTCATCTTATATCCTCCTTTCAAGACACTATCCATTGGGTTCAACTGCTCTTCTAAGTCCTTTGCTGTCTCTGACAGAATTACAATGTCATCGGCGAACCTCAAAGTTTTTATTTATTCTCCATGGATTTTAATACCTACTCCAAATTTTTCTTTTGTTTCCTTCACTGCTTGCTCAATATACAGATTGAATAACATCGGGGAGAGGCTACAACCCTGTCTCACTCCCTTCCCAACCACTGCTTCCCTTTCATGCCCCTCAACTCTTATAACTGCCATCTGGTTTCTGTACAAATTGTAAATAGCCTTTCGGTCCCTGTATTTTACCCCTGCCACCTTCAGAATTTGAAAGAGAGTACTCCAGTCAACATTATCAAAAGCTTTCTCTAAGTTTACAAATGCTAGAAACGTAGGTTTGCCTTTCCTTAGTCTAGCTACTAAGATAAGTCATAGGGTCAGTATGGCCCCACGTGTTCCAACATTTCTACGAAATCCAAACTGATCTTCCCCGAGGTCAGCTTCTACTAGTTTTTCCATTTGTCTGTAAAGAATTTGCGTTAGTATTTTGCATCCGTGTCGTCTTAAACTGATTGTTCGGTAATTTTCACATCTGTCAGCACGTGCTTTCTTTGGGATTGGAATTATTATATTCTTCTTGAAGTCTGAGGGTATTTCGCCTGTCTCATACATCTTGCTCACCAGATGGTAGAGTTTTGTCAGGACTGGCTCTCTCAATGCCGTCAGTAGTTCTGATGGAATGCTGTCTACTCCCGGGGACGACCAGAACTGATCCACATTGCCATTGCCACTGACAGCCACGTATCTCCCCCTCTTCAGCTTCTTTTCCCCACACTACAGCTTTCTCAATCCTTTAACCTCCCACCACATGCATCCAGCACTCACATGAAGAGAGACAGAAAGCAGTTTTCTGACCTTTTAAGTTTACATATGCACCATCCATCATTCACGTGCAAGAAAGTGGCGGCCATTCTTCATTTCTCGTTTGTCATTTACATTCTCTTAACGAATAAAACAGACACATCAACTGTGTACACAAGTTTTTTCTTCACCACCTTGTGATTTAATAACTGACATTTTACACTTTCTGGTAATATATCTCTCATGGAATCTTTCAACCCACATGACATAAGGGCACAAAGATTGTAAAGGACATCCTCCCGAGATAGGAAGACTTTGAAAAAGAGCTGCATAACACAGATCACAATCCAGTAACTTTGGAACGTGAATTATTGTACAGTGTGGATGATGATGATGATGATGATGAAAACTAGATGACTTACAAACTCATCATATTAAAATTAAAAAGCATGAATGAAGCTGAGAGGGGACAGTACCGGCTAGATGCAACTACAAAAAGAGTATACAACAGTATTCAATATCTTGGACCATTTTCAGTCTGTATTTAGAAAATACAATGACCACTGACTGCTAGATTTATTTATTTATTTGGGTCAGAAGCCATACAAAACTCTAAATCACATGACTGTACACTATTAAGAGATACTAGAAAATCAACATTTACATTATTTACAATTTACATAGATTACATAATTAACTAAATGATCTTCACCGAGAATTGAGCAACAGCAACTGCTCCCCCTTCAGCCTTCATCAGCTCTTCATTGCTACATGACTGCAAGGGCAGTGGCACAGGTGATCCACTTTCTGTGCTATTATTTATTCACATTGTGCTGGTACTTTGGAAAATGCCCATTTGACAAGGTTGTCCTTGGAGTTAACAACACTTGACCTTTGTCTGCTCAATGATCTCCAGGAGAACCTATCTAAAGTACCTCCAGTTGGTAGACACTCAGCAGATTTCATGCATGTCTGTAGTTGGACACTTCTACCTACACTTACTTGTTCTCTGGCAGCAAGGTAAGATATAATGCTGACAATGAACTAGGGAAACTACAACTGGATTTCAACCTAGATCTCGGTGGTCGATGGCTACAGAGAGATTTTAGGTAACAAGGGAGTAAAAATTGGAATAAGAATAATATTGTGTTTGAGATTTGATGATGACATGGTCTTTCTAGCAACAGACAAAAAAGAATTACAGGATATAGTTGAAGTTCAGGGAAAGATTAATGGAATGAAAATCACTACTAATAAAACAAAAGTAATGCCACTAACAAGAAATAAAAGGGTGAAGGTAACACTGAATAGTGGAATAGTACAACATGTGCAAAGTTTTAGATCCCTACGAAGCAGGATACAAACCAAATGGAAGAGCAACATTGAAGCTGAAACAAGGATAGCAATGGCGAAAGTGGTATTTTGTAAGAAAAAGAGAATTTTCTGCAACAATATGAACAAAGATTTGAAGGAAAAAACTAATAAAATGCTTTGACACATCTGGATTCTAGGATATGGGGAGATGCACCAGGCCTGGGTTGAATCTGTCCTGCAAATTAAAGGCAAGGGACTGTATGCTGGCCACCATGGATGTGGTTTTTAGGCAGTTTCCTCACATCTGGCTTGGTGTATACCAAGCTGGTACCAATGCATTGTCTCAGATACACAATTTGCAAACATACAGAAAGCTCCACATACTTTCACACGAGATAACACTACACAGAGACACAGTAATTGTGCCACAAATTCCACACTGTGGGAGAGAGAGTGCAAGAAGGGCATCCAGCCACACTTTATCTCTAACTCTGCAAACTCCAATAATTAACATGCCAACCCCATGAGGGAATAAAGGCCAGCTACGCATCCTCTCTATCTTCATACAATTTTCACAATGGCCACAGTAATGTCTACTACTCTGTTATGTTTCCTCCTCCATCTTTTCGTTTACTTGTGTCTCAGAATAATTCTCAGTATTTAATTCTACAGCGCTTACAGAGCAATTTTTGAATGGTTTTTCTATTAAAAGTCCATGTCTCACTGCTAAAAGACAAAAATAGTAAAATTTTACAATTTTAACCTTTCCTTTTCAGATGAATGGGAAGCATGACTTTGAAACCTCTTCTTTACTACAAGCATTCTAGGCCATATTTTACTCTGTTCATTTTTCTTCTTCCTGTCCATTCACTGTTTGTCTTCATATCTATTTTTGAACTTACTTTATTAAATTCTTTCATTCACTGTTCATGTTTGATTACACTAGAGGCTGTTGTTGCAGTCTTCAGTCTGAAGAATGGTTGGATGCACTCCATTCGATTCTAACGTGTGTAAATCTCTACATTAACCCCCTCCCCCTCTCATTTTGGTGATAGTTAATCTCCCAGGCTGATTCTTCTTTCAGTATTGAATTTCTCAATAATATGATGAAATCTAATAGAAGCTATTGTACTGACATACATTTCCTTCATGATAACAACACTGGTTGGACAATGTCTTGTGTAACTGACCCTGTTCCAGACATTTCCATGTTACATGACAACACACAACCCCTCTGCAAAGTCACTCCTGGACAGATGCTTGCAAAGATCAGCACAGTGGAATCACGCATGGCACCCGCTGTGTGTAGTTGTCGCCACGAGTTTTATTCGAGCGACCTGGTGTCTATTCTGTAATTACACTGCAGCCACCAGTACCTGTTCTGGGTTCTGAACAAATGACAACTGCCCGTTTGCTCAGGCACTTCACAGCTCTGCAATTGGTCACCTCCGTGAGACTTTGTCACCAGGATTCTGCTGCCACCTCATGGACGTGGCATGACAGGCTACCATGCAGCTCTGTGCCTTCAGAATCTGCGAGCTGCCAGCTGCCGCTCACAGGCCATCAGTCCAATGTTACATCCTGGGCAACACTGGGACCTGCCATTCAGGACAGCCGTGTCCAGTGTGTGGCCGCCACCACTGACTCAGCGCCAGAATGCCACTGCTGTTAGCTCAGCGTGCCACCTCCCCTGTCGCAGGCCACATGCTATGTCTCTCTCGCCTACCACTATGCCAGGAAATAATATAAGATAACTGCAGACCATCTCGGAGCCAAGAATACACCCAAATGACTGTTAAAATGTAATGGACTGATAAATAATTTTTTATGTTCAGTATATGTTTGTCTGCAGTTTCACACACTGCAACACCTGTATCCCATGCTGGCAAAGCCCCAGATGGGAGTCAAGACCACGCACCCACCCACCCACACACCACATTTCTTAATACAAAACTTATTGAAAACAAGTTAAATATTTTCTGTAGATCTATACTGGTGATTACACTTAAGTGACTGAAGTCATGAGACTCTTCCTATATTGTCGCTCATGTCCTTTTGACCAGCATAGTGCAATAACTCGATGTGGTATAGTCTCAACAAGTCATTGGAAGTCCCCTGCAGAAATATTGAGCCATGCTGCATCTATAACCGTCCATAATTGGGAAAGAGTTGGTGGTGCAGGATTTTGTGCATGAACTGACATCTCAATTATGTCCAAAAATGTTCTATGGGATTCATGTTGGGTGATCTGTGTGGCCAAACCATTCACAACTGTCCAGAATGTTCTTCAAACTGATGGTGATAGTTTTAGGGACCTTTTTTTGTGGGGTTTTAGGGCGCTCAACTACTAAGGTCATTAGCACCCAGTCACAAATGTAAGTGTACATATAATCTGGTAAATCTCAAGGGGGGGAGGAACACCAGAAAGTTCTTAGAAAGATGCAGATAAAATAATTAAAAGAGTTAGATGTCTTTGGACAAGTCCGTCAAAGTAATAAAATGAAGAACACGAGCAGCTGCTCGAGTGTCATCAGCTAAAATTTCTTGTAAGGTAGATGGCAGAGACAGGACAACACGAGATTGATTAAAACGGGGATACGACAACAAAACATGGCGCACTGTCAATGCATGACCACAAGGGCACTGCGGGGGGGGGTCACCAGATAGCAGGTAGCGGTGGCTAAACCGGCAATGCCCAATCCGCAACCTGGCCAAAACGACCTCCTCTCGTCGAGATGGTGAGGAGGAAGTTGTCCAAGCTGTTGGGAACGGTTTTATGGCCCGGAACTTATTTTCGTGAAGTGACGACCAAGTATCCCACCATAATGACACAAACCTCTTACAAACAACCCCACTAATGTCAGACGATGGGACACAAAGGGAGGCTGGCCGAGGCAGGAGGACTGCAGCCTTGGCCGCAGCATCAGCAGCCTCATTCCCAGGCACTCCTACATGGCCTGGAACCCACATAAAACTAACAGGAGAGCCATCATCAGCAAAAGAATGGAGGGATTGCTGGATCCGTTGCACCAAGGGATGGAACGGATATGGAGCTCCAAGGCTCTGAAGAGCACTGAGTGTATCAGAGCAGAGTACATACGGAGAATGGTGGTGGCGGCGGACATACTGAACGGCCTGATAGAGAGCAAAAAGCTCGGCCGTAAAGCTGGAACACTGGTCGAGGAGCCAGTATTTAAAGCTGATGTCCCCAACGACAAAGGCACAGCCGACACCATCATCAGTTTTGGAGCCATCAGTGTAAATAAAGGTGTTACTGGCGAGTCGCGCATGAAGTTGGACAAACCATGAGCAATACACTGCATCTGGAGTACCCTCCTTCGGGAGCAAGCTGAGGTCAAGATGAATGGGAACCGGAGCCTGGAGCCAAGGTGGTGTCAGGCCTCTCTGAAGATGGTAGGGAGGGCAAAATCCAATTGTCGAAGCAGGCGATGAAAGCGGACTCCAGGGGGCAGCAGGGCAGACACATACAACCCATACTGACGGTCGAGAGAATCGTCGAAGAAGTACTGATAAGAGGGGTGGTCGGGCATTGACAACAGCTGGCAGGCATACTGACAAAGCAATACGTCGCGCCAGTAGGTCAATGGTAATTCGGCAGCTTCAGCATAAAGACTCTCGACAGGACTAGTACAGAATGCTCTGGTCGCAAGACGTAACCCCCGATGATGGATGAGTTGAGACGGCATAAGAGGGATGGCCGGACTATGGACTGATATAAGCGAAGCAGGACAGTGCGATCCGCTCCCCAAGATGAACCACTAAGAACACGGAGGACATTAAGTGAGCGTGTATAATGGGCAGCCAAATAAGAGACATGTGGAGACCAACAAAGTTTCCTGTCCAGAGTGAGCCCTAAAACCTTCGTTGTCTCTATGAATGGGAGAACAACGGGACTGAGATGTAAGGATGGTGGAAGGAATGCTTTATATCGCCGAAAGTTGATGCAAACTGTCTTTTCTTCTGAGAACCGGAAGCCATTAGCCACACTCCATGAGTATAGGCTGTCAAAGACAACGCTGAAGGCAGTGCTGCAGGAGGCATGTTCTCTGGGCACTGCAGTAGATTGCGAACTCATCGACGAAAAGAGAGCCGGAGACGTTAGGTGGAATGCAATCCATAATTGGATTGATCCCTATGGCAAAAAGGGCTACGCTCAAAACGGAGCCCTGAGGCACTCCGTTCTCCTGGAGGAAGACATTGGACAATACGGAACCCACATATACCCTAAACATTCAATTTGTTAAAAATGAATCAATAAAAAGGGGCAGGCGACTACATAGACCCCACCTGCGCATAGTGCGGAGGATACCTCCTCTCCAACAGGTATCGTAAGCCTTCTCCAAATCGAAGAACACATCTACCGTTTGGCGCTTTCGCAAAAAGTTGTTCATGATGAACGTCAACAAGGTCACAAGGTGGTCAACAGCGGAGCGGCGTCGACGAAAACCGCATTGAACATTGGTAAGTAGCTGTTGATAATCAAGAATCCAAACCAACCGAGTGTTAACCATGTGCTCCATCACCTTACAGACACAGGTTGTAAGAGAATTGGGTTGGTAACTAGAAGGAGGGTGTCTATCCTTCCCGGGTTTAGGTATGGGAACGACGACGGCCTCATGCCAACGCATGGGGACCTGACCTTCGGTACAGACGCGATTATAGGTATGAAGAAGAAAGCATTTGCCTGCCGGAGAAAGGTGTGTCAGCATCTGAACGTGAATGGCATCTGGACCCGGAGCAGAGGACCGGGACAGTGCAAGTGCACGGTCGAGTTCCCGCATGGTAAAGGGGGCATTATAATCTTCCCGATTCAGCGAGTGGAAGGAAGGTCGCCGAGCCTCTTCTGCCTCTTTTCTGGGAAGGAAGGCAGGGTGGTAATGGGTGGAGCTTGAAACCTCCGTGAAAAAGCTGCCGAAGGCGTTGGAGACATCCACAGGGTCCACAAGTACCTCATTACCTGGAGTCAGGCCAGGTATCACGGAGTGGGCCTTAATGCCCGACAGCAGGCGCAGGCCACCCCAGACGACAGAAGAGGGAGTAAAACTGTTAAAGGAGCTTGTGAAAGAGGCCCAACAAGCTTTTTTGTTGTCTTTGATGACTCAACGACATTACGCTTGGAGCCGTTTGTAATTAATACAATTTGCCAGCTTAGGATGGCGGCGAAAGGTGCGTAAAGCACGTCGTCGAGCATGGATAGCGTCTCTGCAAGCCTCATTCCACAAGGGGACTGAAACGTGTCGTGAAGAAGAGGTAGTACGAGGAATGGAACGTTCGGCAGCATTGATGATAACAGCCGTGAGGTATTTGACCTGACTGTCACAGCTGAGAAAATCTTGGTCCGGAAAGGTCACCAGGGAGGAGTAATAATAATAATAATAATACTAATAATAATAATAATAATAATGGCGTGTGACGAGGGCCTCCCGTCACGTAGACCGCTCGCCTGGTGCAAGTCTTTCGATTTGACGCCACTTCGGCGACTTGCGCGGCGATGTGGATGAAATGATGATGATTAGGACAGCACAACAGTCAGTCCCTGAGCGGAGAAAATCTCCGACCCAGCCAGGAATCGAACACGGGCCCTTAGGATTGACAATCTGTCGCACTGACCACTCAGCTAATGGGGGCGGACAGGGAGGAGTAAAGTCCCCAGTCAGTTTTCAGTATGTTCCAGCTTGAAGGACGTGGGGATGGGGTGTGGTGCAGGAGACGAACGACACAGGGGAAATGGTCACTCAAATAGGTGTCAGGCAAGAGTGGTAGAACAGATCGAGAGGTCCAAGTGGGAGAAGGTATGAGTAGAGTCCGAGAGGAAAGTCGGGGCGCCAGTATTAAGGCATGCAAGATTGAGATGGTTGAAAACATCCACAAAGAGGGAGCCTCTCTCACAGGATGCAGGAGAACCCCAAAGGGGATGATGGGCATTGAAGTTGCCAAACAAAAAAAGGCGGAAGAAATTGAGCAATCAGGTGCATCATGTCAGCCCAACTAACTGAGGATGAAAATGGAGTGTAGACAGTACAAACAGAAAAAGTAAAGGCAGAAAGAGTAATACGGACAGCTATTGCTTGGAGTGGGGTGGTCGATGGGATGGTAATAGACATCATCCCAAACGAGCAACATGAGCCCACCATGAGCTGGAATACTGTCCACAGGGGACAGGTCACATCACTCGGAGGTATAGTGCGTAAAAACAATATGGTCAGTTGGGCGTAACTTCGTTTCCTGGAGACCAATGACAAGCGGACAGTGCAGGCGGAGGAGCAGTTGTAATTCCTCCCAATTAGATCAAATACCGCTTATGTTCCAATGTAACATAGCCATTGCAAATCAGAGAAAGGGGGAACGAAACGGGTGAAGAGCTGGTCACCTCGACGGCCGCGGAGGGCCAGGTTTCGAGAGATCATTGCTACAACCGTCGAGAGGCGGATCCTGTCCCATCGAGTTGTCACCAGCTGCGGCCACATTCCTGGGTTGCGCAGGAGGGGCAGCATCGTCCGCCGATGACAGGCCAGCTGAGCGCCTGGCAGCAGAGCGTACTGGCGAAACCAAGGACGGCTGGGAGCAGCGACTGTCGGATGGAGCATCAGGCGAAACACGCCAGGGTGGAGAGGGAGATAAAGACTTCTTCTTTGAGGCCTTCTTGGAAGACTGATGAGTCACAGGGATGGTGGGCTGTGAGGGCTGGACCCGAAGAAAGTCCTCACATTCGAGGTCCTTCTTTGAATGCCAGACCTTGGAAGCCGGGGTCCGTAACGTTTCCCCGATGGACACCTGAGAAGAGGATCGCTTCTCAGGCGGCGGCAGAGGAGGAGGAGGCGGAGGAGGAGGAGGAGGAAGGGTGGCCCCTGGGGCAGAGGGGGCAGGGGCCGCGAGGGAGGACGATTTGGAAGGGAGGGATTTGGGAGGTGGAGGCATAGACCCTGGATGGGGTGAGGAGGTGGAGGGGGGACAGGATAGGGGTGAGGATACTGCGGAAGGAGTGGACACGACCGAAGCAAACGATGTTGTCAACATCACGGGATGGAGGCGGTCATATTTCTTCCTGGGCTCAGAATAAGACAGACGGTTCAAGGTTTTCAATTCTTGTGTCTTCTTCTCCTTCCGATATGCAGTGCAGTCGAAAGATCGAGGTGAGTGGAGGCCAAGACAATTGACACACCGAGGTGGTGGGGTGCATGTATGTCCCTCACGAAGAGGACGTCCACAATCGACACAAAGCGGCTCAGCTTCACACCATGACGACATGTGCCCAAAGTGCAAACATCGAAAGCATCGCATAGGAGGCGGGACGTAAGGTCGCACATCACACCGGTAGCACATCACCTTCTGTGGGAGAACATCCCCCTTGAAGACGAGGATAAAGGCCCCAGTGTCAATGCGACGATCTTTGGGGCCGCACTGGACTCGCCGGACGAAATGCATGCCACGGCACTCCAGGTTGGCCCTGAGCTCCTCATCAGATTGCAGCAGGAGGTCCCGATGGAAAATAATCCCCTGCGACCTATTGAGTGCCAGATGTGGGACAATGGACACTGGGATGTCCCCTAGTCGGTCGCATGCCTGGAGCGCCGCCGACTGTGTAGTGGAGGTGGTCTTTATGGGAATGGACCCCGAATGCATTTTACTAAGAGCCTCGATTTCTCCAAAGATATCCTCAATATGCTGTACAAAGAACATGGGCTTGGAGGTGGCGAACGTCCCCCTGTCCGAGAACAGACTAAATAGTGGGGGAAGTATTTCGCCCCAAGCCAGCGGGCCTGTCTTTCCTGCCACGGAGTGGCCAAGGGGAGAAAGGCAGAAGTACCAGAGACAGAGACAGAGACAGAAAACTTTCCCCTTAGAAGACGCGGCCGCAGAGCGACTTGATGCATGTTGACATTTCATCTGTGAAACGTCCGCCCGATACCACCCACTCTGACCAAGGGCTCTCCCCAAGGGTGCCCCCCAGCCTCAGCAAGGGCCACCTGGCAGGATGACCGTTGCTGGGAGTCTTGATGTCCCAGGTACATGGGCATCTACTCCTTGGCTTACGTGGGGAGGGTGCAGCTCAGGTATCGGCAGTACGATCCCTGTGTTGTCAGGGGGCTACAACCTAGAGGGTACATGACGACCCCACCACAACGGGCTGGCTACCGTGCTGGATTTCGGGTGCCATGGAAAGTCCATCATGATTGTAGGTGCAGATGGGGACGCACTATGGGCGTAACATGTGCAACCCATCAGGTGTTTAGGCCCAAATTGATGAACAGTGGGTGCAGTTACGACGCCGTTACGATGATGAGTGGCAAGGTCTTAGTGCAATGAGGACCGGTGATACACCACGTAAGGTGTCCTTCCCCAAAAGGCTTGTACTTCTGTAGAATTTTGAAAAATGGAGGTCAAACCCCAATGGGGACCATCACATTGAAGGCCGAAATGGTTGAAACTCCTTTAGTCGCCTGTTATGACAGGCAGGAATACCTCGGGCCTATTCTTACCCCAGACCCACAGAGGAAATAGTTTTAGGAAGTATCATGTAAAATCTGGAGAGGGAGTCAATAGGTCAAGAGTCTGTTGTGCTCATATTCACTTGGCAGTCCAGCTGCCGCACTAGTACAATGTAATCAGCCGGGAGAATATAGCCATGCTGGTGTGTGTGTGTGTGTGTGTGTGTGTGTGTGTGTGTGTGTGTGTGTAGTCTGCATAAAAATAGCTCTGTTTGACATCATCCAAAGGCTTAACAACATTTTCAGTTACATGCCTATCAAGTGCTTAACACCTCAACTAATGGTCAATTATTTATATTCTACCCATGACTTTCCATCATCACACTTAAAACACTCTTATCAGTTCTTCAATATTATCTGACAGTGAGACATCCTTACTAAGATTAACGAAAAACAATAAAATACAGAAGAGCTGTGTGGCTAGTCAAATATCTTACTAATGTGAAGCCAGCATTAAATTGCTCAAAAATGTCTCATCAGAGGCTTCTTTCAATATAAACACGCATTCTAAATGAGTCAAAAACAATTATGATTATGCAGCTGTATATGGGAGTAAATACTATAATAGTAAAATTAGAGAAATTTGGGCTAATATAGAGAAGTATGGACAGCATACCATCCAGAAATGGAATTTGAAGGATTAACACGATACTGAAGGACTACATACCTTCTGACACACATAAGGTAGCTTGTTAAGTATAGATGTAGGTAAAGGAACTGGCCCAGTATTTGTTTCCGTTATCTAGAGAAATACTAGAAAACTTTTAATAGGGTAACCAGATGGAGATTTGATTCCCTTCATACGACTTGATCCACATGCCTCACAAAAACTCAAGAGACAAGGGTTCAATACATTTGTAACAAGTATTTACAAATCAGATGCTTTTATTAAATGCTGCACTCTATCGAAATCTTCTAAACCTAATCTGTAAAAGAACTAGTGCTTTCTGCTATTACTGAATGAGAATTTTTCTCTTTAATAAAAGCTGGCATCATCTACATAGTTTGTCCATTCTTTCTCTTCCTTTCCTACTTTGATCTGTTATCTGACAAGTTTACTTATATTACACACACATTATAGGTCAGAGACCTAAACATGTAATTATTTCTGGAGGGACTATGGACGAAATCATTGAGATGTAAGTATGGGTGGCAGATCGTCATACAAATGTATAGGGAGATGTATTTCAATGCCAAAACATAGTAACATTATTAACCATACATGAGAAGAATGAACAGTGGTCCATGTGATACACCAACTGGAAGAGCTTTCTATTGTGAATATTTATGTCAAACAAGTGGAACTGATTATGACATCAGCACAATAAAAAATGATACATCTGAAAAGGTACATTGTGCCAGTTCAGAAACACAAGCACAGAGAAATGTCAGAAGACTATACAATACATAAAAGAACCAATCTTTCAGTTCTCAATAGAAATAAGGTATGACAGTCTCACAGATACATGTAGTTTGGTATGAGGCACCAAGCTGGCCAGCCTACAGGAAGTGATGACAATGTCAAACGTGTTTTACTAATGTTTGAGCATTTACCTCTGCGTATCAGTGAGTCTCACAAGAACTGGAAGGAACGGTGAAATTTTCTCAGTCTTGCAATGGAATTTTATTTTTAGGCAATTAAAATATACTTATTTCTCAACAAATCCCTTTTCACAGCCGTAAAATTTGTCCAATGGCTTTCCACTGAGGAGATTCTGCCTAACCTTGAAGATAGATTCTTTTTCTCCACACACAAATATGTTTCATTTCAATTTTTCCTGCAGACTTGGATCAATACCTGTTTAGTCTTTGCGAGTTAATCAATGTGAATATCTTCTGTATAACAGCTAAGACATGCCAAAATCTTTCTGGCAACTGAAAGAAATTTTGCTTTTTGTGTTGTATGGCCTCCAACTTTTAGTCACTGCTTTGATTATTACACAGGCCAACGATGCAAAAACATTTTTGCTGAAAATTATCTTATTCTTTTGTTTTTTAGGGTGGTAAATACAAATATGATACTTAAAAAAACTGTATCACCCACCATTTCTTCACATTTTACGGTTAAATTTATTAAATTAGGCGATTTTTTAAAGAATTTAACACCTTTTATACAGTTAAAATAATTTAAAAAAGAGGTGTAATGAATGTAGAAGATGTTGGTAGCACTGCTGAAAAACATTTGCTGTCAAAAACAGGTCGATTCTAGTTTTGTGTAAACCAATGGTGTTTTGTTTACTGTCAACCTAACCTCACTTTCCAGTTTCCTGTACATATGCTCAGTACAATATCTAATTGTGGTTGTAAAAACTCTGCTAAGAGTTCTTTTTATATTTGTGGTGGATTTGTGATTAAAAACACCAAAGAAACATTACAGACTTTGTGAAAAAAGTTTATCTATCACACTTTGGATCTAAACTTGGTGATCAAGATAAATCTTGGGCATTGCGTAACATATGGTGTGTGCGTGTGTGTGTGTGTGTGTGTGTGTGTGTGTTGAAGATCTGAGAAAATGGTCCAAAAAGGAGAAAAAAAAGCCTTTAGATTTGCTATTACTATGATATGGAAGGAGCCAAGAAATCATTCCGATGATTGCTACTTTTGCAGTGTTGATATTACTGCTCATAATTCAAAAAACAAGAAGGTAATAAGCTAGCATAACCTTCTGTCCGTCATCCGACCAGTGTACATTTGCCGGTTCCTGAACCACCAGACGATTTAAATTTATTCCAACAGAAGTATTTTCTGATGTACAATCTGAGTTACTTGAACCAGATCATGATGATTTCCATTGTAATACAGAAAGTCTAGAGCCCAAATTGTATAATCAGACCAAGCTTAAAGATTTGGTTTTGAATCTGGGCTTAACGAAAGAAAAAGCTGAATTGCTTGGCTCTAGATTAAAAGAGAAGAACTTATTGGCAGCTGGAACCAGCATATACATATATAGCAAGAGAGAGAGAGAGAGCAGCAATTTTCCAGGCTTTTTCAACAAGAAGGTGATTTAGTGTACTGCTCAGACATTCCCGGTCTGATGAATGAGTTTGGTAGGAAGACTGCAGGCTGTTTACTGATTCATTCAAAGCTAGTTTTATTACACAACATTTGCAGATGACACTGTAATTTACCATCTAGTAAAATCATCAGACGACCCATTCCAATTACAAAATGATATAGAGAGAATTTCTGTATGGTGTGAAGGGGGGAAGGCAAAACAAAGACTGTGCTTTGTTGGCAGAACACTTAGAAGATGCGACAAACCCACTAAAGAGACAGCCTACATTACACTTGCCCGTCCTCTGCTGGAATACTGCTGCGCGGTTTGGTATCCTTACCAGGTAGGATTGATGGAGGACATCAAAAAAGTGCAAAGAAGGGCAGCCCGTTTCGTGTTATCGCACAATAGGAGTGAGAGTGTCACTGATATAATACACGAGTTGGGGTGGCAGTCACTGAAACAAAGGTGGTTTTCTTTGCAGTGAGATCTATTTACGAAATATCAATCACCAACTTTCTCTTCCGAATGCGTAAATATTTTGTTGACACCCACCTACGTACGGAGAAATGATCATGATAATAAAATAAGAGAAATCAGAGATTGAATGGATAGATTTAGATGTTACTTTTTCCCACACACCATTCGAGAATGGAATGGTAGAGTAGTAGTATGAAAATGGTTCAATGAACCCTCTGCTAGGCACTTAAGTGTGAATTGCAGAGTAGCCATGTAGATGTAGATGAAATGGTAGCACGTATGCATCTATACCTGTTTGACATTCTGTACATATGAAAGAAAGCTCCGAAAACCTAGAAATAGTGCTAAATAAACTAGGCTACTCTGTTCATGGTTGGATGATGTGTGGCACTCTAAAAGTAACATGCACGCTCCTTTGTCAGCAAGGTGGCTTTACCAAATTTCCGTGTTTCTTGTGTGAATGGGACGGTAGGGCTAGAGATCAACATTGGTGCAGAAAGTCTTTAAAACCTGGTGAGAAGAACATTCTACGCAAAAACCTTGTACATCCAAAAAACATACTCCTACCATCTCTACATATAAAGTTAGGCCTAATGAAACAGTTCGTAGAGGCTTTGCTTAAAGATGGACCATGTTTTAAGTATTTCTGCCAAAAGTTTCCACATCTTTCAGAAGCTAAACTAAAAGAAGGTGTTTTTGTCAGACCTGACATTAGACAATTGATGTCTGATGTTAACTTTAAATCCACAATGACCTTAAATGAGAAAGAAGCATGGGTATGATTCAAGCAAGTTGTTACGAAGTTCTTAGGACATGAAAAAGACCCAGAATATGTTTCTATTATAGCTACAATGTTAAAGAAGTTTAACACTTTAGGATGTTTAATGAGCCTGAAAGTTCACATTTTGAACAGTCACCTTGATTACTTCCTGGACAATATGAGAGATGTTAGTGAGGAGCAAGGAGAGCGTTTTCACCAGATTTGAAAGTGATGGAAAAACGCTACCAAGGCTGCTGGAACACCAACATGACGGGGGACTACTGATGCTCACTTCACCGAGAAGTTCCGCAAGAGATGCACCATAGAAAAAGCTACACAAGAAGCTTCAAAGAAAAAAGAGAAAGAAAATACAAACCAATTCCAGCTGACAAATGAAACCTCTGTTAACACATATCACTGTTTTAGGTAGCTTACTGTAAATACAAACCATGCTTATGTTGTAACAAAGTGTTTCATTAATTTCCCCGTTTAACGTATAGCATAGGATTTTTATACTATATAGTAAGAAGCACATTGCTTGAAAACTGTGGGTGATACAAAAAAACTAAAGCTATATTTGGACCCAGCTTATAAAAATCTATACAGATCTGCAATCAAAGTAAAAAAAGTTCTTCAAAAAACATTTTTTGCTGGCCTGTGGTGTTGTTTCGTTCGAGAATGCTTTTGATCAGTATACAATAAATGATGTTTCAGTTGCCTACAGGATTCTCTCGTGGTTAATTTTACTATAAAATGTACAATATTCTTTCTAGTGATATGCTTATGGCATCACCTATTAAATGAACCCGTAATTGCCAATCATCAAATACCACCTTTTGTAATTTCTACATGTTTTCTTTTGTGGTAGCAGTTTTGGGACATCCTTTATATATACCATTTTAAACAGAAGTATGGCCAGATTTGTTGCTGCTGCTCATTTCTTAATCTATATAAAGTGGAGAAGACTTCATATAAACTTTAACCAGCTGTCTTACTGATGGTCAAAACAAATTTTAATAAAATACAACAGGGAATTATGGGAAAGATGTACAAACAAAGCCATACTGAAAATTAAACTGACATCTTATTGTAATTAATAATCAAAATGAAGCATCACAGAAAAGCCAAATTTTACTGATATCAGCACAATTCTATGCCAGCCCAAATATTTTCTCCTTGTCCTTGTAAAAATCCCTACTAAAACTGTGCAATGTGTTAAACATGTTCTTCAGCTATTTTTATAGGAAATGCAATTACTACAATAAATTAAATCAGTGGCATTCTTCCTCGTATATGGGTGGATATACATTTCTTAAGGAAAAAAGATATTGTGATGAATCAACTTTTACAAGTGTAACAGCAAATAAACGTAGCCAGTAGATATGGTTCTTAGAAAATGCTTGCTGTATTGGTAAGGGTGCATTATTTACCGATGAGAGCCAATGGTACAATATGTTGAAGCTGTATCTATCACCTCAGTTAGATGACTATCAACTGAAAGCATTCTCCAATAGGATGGTGCACCACTGCACCTGGGCATAACATTTGTGTCTTTTATGTATTCTGATCTTTCGTTCCATTCACTCGTTCCTTAGCACTCTCTGTGGAACTCTGCCAACTAAGTGATTCTTTCAATTTATCCAGTCCCCATAATCTTAATTACCAAGCATTCTGCAGTTTCTTTAGTTTTAATCTGTGGTCCATAGCCAGCAAATTATGGTAAGAATTTACATCTGCCCCAGTACTATTTTGCATCTTGAAAACTGGTTTCAAAATCTCTACCATTACATAACGTAAAGAGACTCAGTCTCTTTCACAAAGCTTTCAGCCACAGCCTTCATCAATAAAACACACACATAAAAGTGCCTGCACCTGCCAATTCAAGCATCTCAGGCCGGAGTGCAAGTATAATGTGCAATGCAAGCAGCAGTCTGAAGGGGCAGGAAAGGGGAAGGGATAGCCACTTACACCTTGGGAAAGAGGCAAACGCTATCTGGTGGAGTGTGCAGGGACTAACCTCAACATCACCTCTCCCATCCACTTCACATGGTCCTCTTCAACCCAGCCTGCCACCTTCCAAGATGTTGACATCCTCCTCTCTGATGGCTCCATCTGCACCTCTGTCCACATTAAACTCACCAACCACCTACAGAACCTGCATTTTACCAGCTGCCATCCCTTTCACACCAAAAAAAATCCCTCACATACAGCATGGCCAGCCGGGACAGTGTATCTGCAGTGACAAAAACTCCCTCGCTCTGTATACTGACGGTCTCGCCCAGGCCTTCACATACAGGCACTATCTCCCATACCTAGTCTGCAAACAGATATCCTGTGTCATTTCCCCTCACACCCCAAATACTTCCACCACCCACAAAAATCAGCCACAAAAGAGTGTCGCCTTCATCACCCAGTACTACCCCAGACTGGAACAACTGAACCACATGCTTCGCCAGAGCTTTGATTACCTATCATTGCGCCCTGAAAAGAGGGACATCCTACCTGAGATACTTCCCACCCCTCCTAAAGTGGTGTTCCTTTGCCCACCTAACCTCCACAACATCCCAGACCATCCCTATGCTGCTCCCTGTCTCAACCCCCTGCCACAAGCATTGTATTCCTGTAGAAGACTCAGAAGACCCAGGTGCAAAACCTGCCCAATCCACCCATGCAGCACTTCCTATTCCAGTTCTGTCGCAGGTTTATCCTACCCTATCAGGGAACGGGCTGCCTGTGAAAGCAGCTATGTCATTTACCAGCTCTGCTGCAATCATTCCATAGCTTTTTATATTGGTATGTCTACCAACCAGCTGTCCACCAGGATGAACAGACACCGCCAAACTGTGGCCAAGAGCAAAGTAGACGACCCTGTGGCACAACATGCAGCTGAACATAACACACTTGATTTCAATGGCTGCTTCAGTACCTGAGCCATTTGGACCCTTCCCTCCACCACCAGCTTTTCTGAACTGCACAGATGGGAGTTATAGTTACAACGCATTCTCCGTACCTCTAACTATCCTGGCCTCAACCTATGGTAACATACTGTCTGCACACCCTCCACCCAACAGTTTCCACCCCTCTGTCGTATCATCTCCTCCCATTCTCCTCTGCCACCCTGTTTATTTGTAGCCCTCTGCCAACACAGCCATCTGTCTTTCACCGCTCCTCTTTTTTCCCCCCTACCTCCCCTCCCCACAACTTTCTGATGCTGCGCCTGTTGGCACTAGTCCCTGCACACTCCACCAGACAATATTTGTATCTCCCTCAACTCATACACCACTATTCCTTACACTTCCCCTCCCTTCCCCACCCCCTCCAGACTGCTGCTTGCATCCCACCTGATGTTTCATTTTGGCCCGAGATGCTGGATTTAGCAGTTTATCTGGAGTTTCCATTGTTTGACATATATAAATTTCATCAATCAAGTATTTGCAATGATTAAACTGTGCTCTTTGTTAAATTTTACCAGGTAGTTTCCCTTTTCATTTCTTTCTCTCAGTCCAAGTTCTCCTAGTATTTTTCCTACTCTTCCTTTTCCTACTATCAAATCTCAGTCAATCATCATAATTAAATTTTTGTCTCCATTTATAATTTGAATGATTTCTTTTCTCTGATCATACATTACTTCATTCATCAGCAGAGCTACTACGCCGACATACTTATACTACTGTTGTGGGCTGCTGGGTACTTGCTTTGTGTCTATTGTGGCACCTATAATGTGTTCATTATGTTGTTCATAATACCTCACCTGTACTCTTATTTTCATATTCATTATTAGTTCTACTCCACATAACCCCTATTTGATTTTGTATTCATAAACTTTAACTAACTTGTGGAGATATCATGTTCTTCCTGCTACTGCACTTCAGTAATTCCCACTATGTCCAATTTTAACCTACTCATCATTTCTCTTTTATAAAATCTCTAACCTACTTACTCTAAGATTACAGCAGTCTGTGATTAAACCTGTAGAATGTCAGATTTGTGCAACAGATCACCTAGTCGACCTAGGGATATTATAAATTTAGATTTTTATTTCAAATTTTTCCACTTAAATTTTCATCTGTGATGTACAAGTACAGTTCATTGTGGCCTATGTGCCGAGTAGGATCATTGTTTCAGCAAAGGTTGTTTGTTCCTGTGGAATGTGCTGACAAACAAGCTACTATGCACTGCTATGAGAGGAATCGTGTGAAAGAAACCAAATGTTGGCTGCTGAGCATCATCTGGAGCATTACATTCAGACAGAACACACTTTGTCGTGCCTCCTTTCACCTCACAATGTTGTGAACTATCTTGTCTTCCCTTATTTCTCACACTTTCTTCTGCCAAACGTAACAGCTTGTTATGACCATCCTGACTGGCTGAAGGCCTCACAGACTGACTTGGGTGTGCCCATATGTATTCTGTATAAAAGAATATAGGGAACTGAAGTTTACTTCTTTCATTGTGAAAACTCCTTTCAGTTGGCCATATCCCTGACAATCTTGACCAGGAGCTACTCTGACCCTGTGCAGATTTGCCTTTCCTGAAGACAATATATTCCTGAAGAGTCCCTGTCCATACTTCCCAACGAGAGTCAATTTTACCTCTGGAATGTTTTATCCATCAGGATGCCACCATCATTTAACCTTACAGCAGAGCTACAAGCCCTCAGGAAATTAAAAGGTTGTAGTTTCCCCTTGTTTTCAGCTTTCACAGTACCACGATACCAAGGCAATAACGAGTAACGTTACTAGGCCATATCAGTCAGCCATCAAGCATGTTGGTACTTGCATCTATGGTACACCTATCTGTATGACTGAGGTGTGCAAGCAACCCCACCACATCAAGGTCCATGGTCTGTGAGGGGATTAGTTATCTTACTGCACTAAAAAGTTTTAAAGTATTTTCTGTGATATGCCACAAACATGTCTATATTAAGTCATCTAAGTCTCACTGTTTACAGCAAGAAGATGTTATCATACTCACTTATGGTATAACAGTTTAGGTGGTATAAATGGTGGTTATGACTTAGGAGGTAAAATTGCAGGGAAGATGGAGGAGAAAAATGGCCAGTTTGGTAAGAATACAGGGATGTCAAGCCATGACAGATCCACAAAAATGAAGGGTTGATAAAAATAGGTGCCTTGTCAAAAATCTGCCATCTGAATGGACGAAAGGGTCAAGAATGATAGAATGGGGCCCCTGGAACACCACATAAAATATGAAAGGAATCTCTCATTACCGTACTAACATTACAGTGGAGCCATGCAAGGGATAGTTTCTGATATTCAAGATAGTTTCATGAAAAGTGAAGACTACCAGAGGAGTCAGAGAATAATTCCCACAATTCTGAAAAATGCCGAGTGCTAACCTCTCCTAATTTCTACGTACATTTAGTGTCAGTTAAAATGGTACTCATGGTTCACTAAATTTACATGTAGTCTGTTATACAACTGCATCTTACTACTTCATTTCTAAACATTAATTAAGGTGAGAACTTCTATGAGCTCACAGAATAAAGTGTAATGAATGTCCATGGCTTGTGTTAAACTATAACATTCCAACAGTTACAGACTTACCTGAAGACAAGGTGCCGATGTTACAACATTTATTTCCAGTCTTTTGTCATTTATTTCTTGACTTCCTTTGTCTTTTGTTATTTTTGCACGAGGGCACCTTACACGGAAGACTTGCTTTCCTGGTATAGTTATAATACTAGGAGCATTGTTAGTTGTTTGTTCAGGTAATTGTTGTATTGCTGTATTTGTTAAATGGTAAGCAACACCAGTAATGTTCAATTCCCCAACACACTTGGGTATAACACTGAGTATCACCTGAAACAGAAAAGAGAGACTCAATCAGTACACAAAACCCTGCAATCAAAACTGCCAAGTGGGTTAATTTCTTCATTCACATAAATGAAACTGATTTCAAATGCAACTTTTTATTAGTTTGAGTTGTACATAACGTGAGTCTGAAATACTGAGAAAGAGAGGGACTATTTCTGTCTTTCAAGATCTCTCTCACATACTCATTGAATGAAAGACCAGGCTTGGTAGTCTAGTGGTAAAGTGCGAGCCTGAAGACCCGTAATGTCACAGGATCAAAAATCCTGGTCAGACACTGGAATTTTTCCATCTTGCTTTGTGCTACCCTTCACCTCCCAATGACATGAAGAAATGCCAGGAATGACAACTGGATTGATTCCGTGTTAAACTGTAGGGTTACTCTCCTTGGTAGGATTACTAGGGCAGGTTAAGTGTCCACAAGTCACTGAACTGGCATCCAATTGAAAGAACTTGCAAATACGTGGATGAATAATACCTCGAGGGGCTCACAACCTATCATGCCAAATAAATTTAGTTTTAACAAATAAAGGGCTATTGAGTTTGTCAATAGCAAACTTATTACATTGACTGGCAAGATCAATGAATGTATCAGGAAAAGCAGTATTCCGAATATGGAATACACCACCATACCCAGTCAGTGTAATGTAAATATCCTATTCATCTTTTTTATGAATAAAACATTAAAGAATTGTAATAGGACTTCAATTCTTAAGGTTTTATTCATCAAAAAGATTAATTGTAATAATGACATTGTAATTCTGTCAAAGACAGCAAAGGAACTGGAAGAGCAGCTGAATGGAATGGACAGAGTCTTGAAGGAGGATATAAGATGACCATCAACAAAAGAAAAATGAGGATGCAGTCAAATTAAATCATGTTATGCTGAGCGAATTAGATTAGCAAATGAAACACTTAAAATAGTAAATGGGTTCTGCAATTTGGGAAGTAAAATAATTGATGATGGTCAAAAGAGAGGACATAAAATGTAGACTGGCAGTGGCAAGGAAAGCATTTATGAAGAATAGAAATTTGTTAACATTGATCGAATATGGATTTAAGTGTCAGGATGCCTTTTCTGAAAGTATTTGTACGGAGTGTTGCCATGTATGGAAGTGAAACATGGACTATAAACAATACAGATAAGAAAAGAATAGAAGCTTTCGAAATGTGGTGCCACAGAAGAATGTTGAGGATTAGATGGGTAGATCATGTAACTAATGAGGAGGTAGTTAACAGAATTGGGGAGAAGAGAAATTTGTGGCACAACTTGACAAGAAAAAGGGATCCATTGGTAGGACATGTTCTGAGGCATCAAGGGATCTCCAGTTTAGTATTGGAGGGAAGCATGGAGGGTAAAAATCATAGAGGGAGACCAAGAGATGAATACAGTAAGCAGATTCAGAAGAATGTAGGTTGCAGTAGTTATTCAGAGATGATGGGGCTTGCACAGGATAGAGTAGCATGGACAGCTGCACCAAACAAGTCTCTGGATTGACTACCGCAACAACAATAAGTTTTCAAAAGTTTGTGATTTGTAAATTTACATACCATAGAGTTATAAATTTGTTAAATGACTAATGCCATTACGTATCTCAGCAACAACAATGTCACAAGTGCTTTGTTAAAAATGGGCATTATGAATCTTAGCAGCTTATTACTCTTACCATATTTTCTACAGAATCATGATCTTGGCAATTTTGTTCAACCTGTGATGAAGAAATGATTAATTTCCTTGGCTCTGTTACTAAATTACTTGGTGAAGACACATTGTCAAAAATGATAATCGGTGCTAGAACTTGACTATTTACTCAAGTGCTTCAAGCCCTGGTTTGTTTCAGAATAACCATCTCTTCTGTTCATAGACATGATGAGCAATGAATGCCCTTTTCTGTATTTGTAAGTATTACTTGAGACTAACAGAGTTAAATAAGGTATTTCTTTAACAGTAACTATGTGAGAGATAAATGGATTGAAATCTTATCTTAGGCTATCAATTCATATCTTTTCCAAGTTAAATGTACTCTAAATTAGCACAGAAAGCACAGGGAAGTCAATCAGTGTGGAACTTTTAAGAAATACATGGTAAATCAGAATTTAACACTGGTTTAACAGTGACAGGTTATGCCACTGGGAAAAATATATAAATTGATAAATTGCATAATTATTGTGACCTACCTAGAGAGAGAGAGAGAGAGAGAGAGAGAGAGAGAGAGAGAGTGAGAGAGTTCTCTGTGTTTTCTTTAAGACACATTCCACATGTTGGGCAAAGGAGTTCTCATCACTGCACAGCAAAGGATTTCTTGTCACTGCAGATATGCAATCCACAGGTTATCTGAGTGCATGGGAGGTACTTTTTGCTGTGGAAGAGATGACATCTGACAGAGTGCAGATACTATCGATGGTGAGTGGGTTTCATATGGTCAGAGGTGTGGATGGAGCCATCAGAGAGGTGAAGGTCAACATCCAGGAAGATGGCACGTTGTGCTGAGGAAGACCAGGAGAAGTGGATGGGAGAGAAGCTGTTAAGGTTGTGAAGGAATGAAAATAGTGTGTCTTGGCCCTGAGTTTAAATCATGATGATATCATCAATGAACTTCAACCAAATAAGGAGCTTAGGGTTTTGGAAGGTCAGGTGGTTTCCTCTACATGGCTCATAAAAAGGTTGGCATCAAAGGGTGCCCATGGCTTTTCTGTGGTTCGGTTTATGTTCCTTCCACTCAAAGGAGAAGTAGTTGTCTGTCAGTATATAGTTGCTAAGATGTATGAGGAAGGTGGTAGTGGGTTTGACAATGGCAAGGCAATGAGCATGAAAGATGTTTGTCTATAGGGAGGTGGCACCAACAGTGACAAGCCGGGATCCTGGAGGTAAAACAGCGGGTATGGTGGATAACTGGCGAAGGAAGTTGTTAGTATTTTTGATGTGAGAGACTATGTTTCAGGCAATGGGTTGGAAGTATTGTTCAACAAGTGCAGAAATTCATTCTGTGGGAGCACAATAAACCAGCTGCAACAGGGTGTCCAGGATATGTGCCACAGGGTGGGAGTATGATTCTGGAAACCCCTTCATTAACCTCTCATAGCATCCAGACCCTTCCTGGCTAACCTTTTTAAATAGTCACATACTCTGAATGTTCCTCCCAGCACTCCATGAAATCCAGAACCCAAACAAAACTGTTATTAACCTTCCCATCAAAAATCTCAATCCCAGAGAAGTTTCAGTCCTATCCAAAGGCCTCACCTTCAACCCTATACACAAGTTTAACCATGCTGGACTTGTCAAAGACCCACTCTCCTACTCATGATGCCTACAATGGAAACGTTTCTTTGCCACCAATCCATCCACCCACAGCCAACCTAATCCCAACATTGAACTTTGCCTTTCACAGTTCATACCACCAATCAACCATGACCATCCCCTCCCCATCTCACTCCTTTGCCACTTTCCAAGAATTTATTACCTGCAATTTGGTCTCACCTTCCTTCTTCAGGTGCCTTCCTAAGAGCACTAATCTTTCAGAAGAAGAAAGGACAGCCATACATAACCTCAAAAATGGTCCCGACCTAATCATCCTCCCTGCAAACAAAGGCTCCACACCATTGTCCTGCTGAACAGCAGTGACTATTTGACACATGTTCCTGTCAACTGTCTGACTCCTCCATCCACAAGCTCTGCCACAGTGATCCCATCCCAAAGGTCTAACGTAGCCTCCAATCCCTAATGGAATCCCAGAACCTCTCCCTAAGTCCAGCTCTCTGCTCACCCGAACGACATGCCCCAAATACCCATTTTCTTCATGTTCCCTAATACCCGTAAACCAAACAATCCTGAAAGTCCCTTTGTCGCTGGGTATTGTGCTCCCACTGAAAGAATTTTCACTCTTGTTGACCAACACCTCCAACTCATTACCTGAAACACAGCCTCTCACATCAAGAATACTCCTCCAACTCATTACCTGAAACACAGCCTCTCACATCAAGAATACTAACAACTTCCTTCATTAATTATCTACCATCCCCACCCCCTACCTCTTGGATCTGTACCTGTCACTTCTGATGCCATCTTCCTCTTCACTAACATCCTTCTTGCCCATGGCCTTCCTGCTATCAAACACTACCTCTCCCAATGTCCTTCACATTTCAACTCACTAATTCATTCCTCTTACACCTTAGCAACTATATCCTGACACACAACTACTTCTCCTTTGAGGAGAAATCTGTGGCACAGCCATGAACATCCAAGTGACTCACTCCAGTGCCAATCTTTGTTGGGCTACCTAGAGGAAACCACGTTATTCTCCCAAAACCCCAGGCCCCTTGTCTGGTTTATGTTCACTGACAGTATCTTCATGATCTGGGCTCAGGGCCAATACACCCTATGTTCATTCCTTCACAGCCTCTATACCTTCTCTCCCAACCACTTTATCTGGTCCTCCTCAGCACAACATGCCCCCTTCATGAATGTTGACCTCCACCTTTCTATGTCTCAATCCACACCTCTGTCCACAATAAACCCATCAAACACCAACGGTATCTGCATTCTGTCTGATGTCATCCCTTCCACAGCAAAAAATCCCTCCCATAAATTCAGACTGCTTGTTGGCAGCATATCTGCAATGCCAAGAACTCCTTTGCTCAACAAGTTGAAGGCCACAGACAGACCTTACCTTCCAAACTTCATCCGCAAATAAGATTCCCCATGCTATATTCTCAAACACAGCTAATCCTCACACCACCCCAAGAATCAGCTACAAAAGAGAAACCACCCACTCCCCCCCCCCCCCCCCCCCAAGAAAAAAAAAATCATCACTCAGTACTACATTGGACTACAATAACTGAACTATATTCTTCACCAGGGCTTCGATTATCTACCTACCATGCCATGAAATTAGGAGCATCCCAGCCAAGATCGTTCCACCCACTCCTAAAGTGGTGTTCCATTGTCCACTCAACCTACACACTATCCTAGTCTATCTTGTTCTGGTGTAAAGACAAGTGCCAGAATGAAGAGGAAGAACGCAAGACCAGAGAAGGTGGTGGGGAAACGTCAACCGATAGCCCGCTGACAAGGACCGTGCCATACCAGGAGCGACCTCTGCAAGAAGTGAATATAAGTGCCACTCCTGCCAGCCTTTGCCACTCAGATCAGCACTGTATAGGGATATTAGTGGGAAGTATTCCTGGAGTATTAGCACGGTCTAGCAGAGAGTGCTACAAGAATAGTTAGTAGTGATTCATAAACAGTTAATGCAGATGTTTCAGTTTCAGATGCAGCACACCTCAGCACTACTCAACACAGTGCAGCAGCTACTCCCCAATGCTGTGCGCCCAACAGAACAAGCACCACCTACTACAGCTCCTGTACCACCTTTTCGACAGTTTAGTGAACCAGATGAGGAATGGCTCGAGTGGCTGCACCAGTCTGATGATCATATGGTAGCTCACAGTGTCCGAGGTACTGTGAAAGTTCTATATCTATTATTCACGGTAGAAAGTGAAGTGTTCAGATCAATTCAAAAACTCTTATCTAACGACACTACAAGTGACCTTATGTATGACAGTGTTATCTTAAATGGAAAGCACCAGTTTGCTTTTGTTCTACAATATCTCGTCACTGACTGACTATTATGACCAACAAGTGAATGTGGTAGCAGCTAGGTATCGATTCTTTCATTGTAAAAAACTGTCAGAACAAACTTATCGCGATTGGGTAACAGATTTGCAAGGTATGACAAATAAATGCAAATTCAAATGTGCTTGTGGTGCTTTGTAGTCTGATGTCATGTTGCATTATGCAATCGTGTACAATGTTCCTGATGTCAAAATCAGAGAACAAATTTTGAAACAGTCCGATCCATCATTTCAGCAGCTAGTACACATACTAGATCAGTACGATTCTGGTGCCTTGTGGGCTCATAGATTTGAGCAGCCAACTATTTGTCGCGTTGAGTCCCTAGCTTGCGATCACCCTAGTCCACATCAGGGACGTGTGCTAGTCCTGCCAAGTAAACAACCTTCCACGCCGCATAAGCAGTTCACTAAACGGGTGGCTACACAGGCAAACAGAATAAAGTCTCGCCCTCGCTGTTACACACAGCACAAATGCCAAGACTGCTCCTCCCAACAAGCTCAGTGTTATGCTTCTGGTAGGAAAGGACATGTACAATCTGTATGTTTGCAACAGAACAAACATAAGAATTCGGCTCAATCACAAAAATCTAGCCACAAGGCCCACATCATTAATGCAGTGTACTCCAAGTCTGCAACAGGCAAGCGTGCAGTTTCTTCAGTGATACATCAGTCAAACAAACTCTTTGTTCATTTACTTATTTGGGGGAAACGTGTGAAATTTCAGTCGGACATGGTTGCCTCTGTCCATTGATCAATAGTCACACATATGAACTGTTAAGCTCTCCACACTTGTCTAAAACTAGCATGCAGCTGACGGCTTATAACGGACAAGACATTCCCATTCTCAGAACATGTACTTTGCCTGACTTGTATTGCTCGCATATGCAGACAGTGACTTTTACAGTATTACAATCACGCGAGTGTGAGAACATATACGGTTTTGATTCTTTTGATTTGTTTGGCTTTAACATTCAGGACAATGTGTTGTAAGTGTCTGTATTCAAGGCAAAAGGCAGTGTCACTACTTTGCTAAGAGAATTTCTGGAACTCTTTTCTGAAGGTTTAGGCAAAACTAACAATTTTGTTGCACATATTATTCTGAAAGACAATGCTCAGCAAAAATTTTGCCAGGCCAGTACTGTTCCCATTGCATTACGGGGTCACAGCTGAACTTAAAAGAATTGCAAGATAGTAGAGTTATTGCACCCATCTCAGCTAGTCAATGGGCAAGTCCACTTGTTTTGCTCCCTAAACCTTTAGGTCACATTTGCCTCTGTGTCGACTAAGTCTACAGTCAATCCATAAATGGTCATTGATACTTGTCCATAGCCATACCCAGAGGATCTCGTGGACAAATTAGATGCTGGACACTCTTTTCCAAAAATTGATTTGCGCGGCACTTATCTTCAAATACTGCACAACAACGAATCTCAGAAAATGTGTGTAGTAAACACTCATTTGGGCTTGTTTACATATTTGCATTTGCCTTTTGGCAGTGCTTCTGCACCCATCATTTTCCGCCAGTATTTGGAACAGCAGACTGATCAAGTGCCGAACTGTTCAACTATTTGGGTGACATTATCATAGCAGATCCTACACCTGAAGAACGTATTGCAAATTTAAGTGCTTTGGTTCACATGTTATATGAGGCAGGACTAAAGTGTAGACTGGACAAGTGTAATTTCTTTAAACCTGAGTTGCAGTATTTTGGTCATGTCAAACAGTGAAGGTGTACGTCCTCTGCAGTCGCATTTGTTAGACATATGAGACTTGTCAGTTCCTGGCAGTATCACTGAATTGCAGTCAGTTTTAGGGAAAATGAACTATTATATTTGGTTCATACCGAATGTTGCACAAATAGCAGCTCCATTGCATCACTTGCATCATAAGAATGACCCCATTGTTTGGACAGATGAGTGCCAAGTAGCTTTTCAAAAACTTAAAGAAGCATTGCTCAGTGATGGATGTTTGGTTCACTTTGATCCTGACAGACCAGTTGTATTGAAAGTTGACGATTCCTGTTATAGAATCGGTGCAGTGCTTTCACACAGAATTGGTGATAAAGACAGGCCTATTGCTTTTGCATCAGAAGGGTTGCCCAAAGCTCAGTGTAAGTATTCACAAATGGAAAAAGAGGTTTTGGCTATAGTTTATGATGTCACCAAATTCCACCACTACTTGTATGGCAGAAAATTCTACTTTGTTACGGATCACAAGCCTTTGCAGTCCTTGTTTTGTCCAACGAAACTGGTTCCTGTACGAACTGCCCAACAATTGCAAAGATGAGCTTTGTTGTCTCAATACCAGTACGAGATCGTATATCGTCTGACAGCTAAACATTGTAATGTGGACACAGTTTCATGTCTTCCAATTGGCCCTGACACATACTTTGATGCTTCTGCTGCATCTTGTTGTCACATCAATGCTAGGATTCTGAATCGCTTCAGTCTTTTCTGCTGAACTATAGAAAAATTGCACAGGGCATGAAATGTGATCCAGATTTGAATATTTTGTTAACATATGTTCACACATCATGGCCTCACTCAATGAAGCCTCAATCTACAGAAAGATGTAATCCATGTCCAAAATAACAGTGGACAGTCACATGTGTTGACCCCTAGAGCTTTGCAGAAAGAAGTGTTGCAGTTACTTCACCAAGGACACTGGGGGATCGTTTGTGTGAAACAGTTAGCGCATTGACACTGTACTTGGCCCAAATTGAACAGATGATGTCACAGTGTCACACATGCACGGAAACTCAGTCCGCTCCGCTACAAAACTTCTCTGCTTGGCGTAAGTCGCAATCACCATGGCACTGTGAGCACATAGACTTTGCGGGACTTTTTTGGAACACTCACTGATTAATTGTGTTGTGCCAATGAACTTGAGAATGTCATGTACCACAATTCAGGTGGTTTATCGATTTTTTGCCTAGGAAGTTTATCTGAAGTAATAATGTCAGACAATGACCCTCAGTTCACATAAAATGAATTTGAAACATTCTATGAATGCTATGGCATATAGCATCTAACTAGTGCACCCTTCCATCCACAGTGAAACGACAAAGCAGAACGTTTTGTCAGACCTTTAAGCAGCAGACGGCCAAAGTTCACTCCGCACACACCAGGGATCAAGCGTTGCAACTGTTTTTCACCTCGTATCGTTCACACCCACAAGATGGACCATCACTGTAGGAACTGCTTCACGGATGCCGCCATCGGACACTGCTCCACCTGCTCCATCCTCCTCAGCATCTGGCGCCGAAGGAAGGCTGCAAGTGTCACTCGTGCTACATGATATTGTCTTTCACAGGGTTTTTAGCAGCAACAGAAAAGACAAAGGCGAGATTGTCCGTCGACTTGGCACTTGAATGTAACTTCTTTCAGATCCAGATGGTTTGCAGAGCCACCATCAAAATCAACTTTGCATCTGTCATGTGCATGATGATCTTTCAGTCCCTCTTCCCTCCCAGATTCACAGGTCCAGAGGACAGTGCGGCCACAGCAGCCGCCAGAAGCTATCATCACGACACCACGGGATGACCCCATGGAGACGGAGCCTCTGCCTCCTCTCATCCTACCGATGGAGCTGGACCTGCCCACACTGCAGCAGTCGCTGCTTTCTTCATCTGGTTCATGGCAGCAGGTGGTGGACGTGTACCCTTCTGGTCATTTTCCGGGGCACATTTCCGCCAGAGAGCAAGCCGGATGGTGAGGTACAGCCGGAAGCTTCCCCTGCAGCCACAGCTTCCAGCACAATGTTATGACCACACTCCTGCGCCCTCACCGTGGTCGCACTCCCTACACGATGACGATCTGTTGCTTTGGGGGGAGGAATGTTCTGGTATAACTACAAGCACCGAAACGAAGAGTAGGAATGCAAGACCAGAGAAGGCGGTGGGGAAAAGTCAGCCAACAGCCCGCTGACAAGGACTGTGCCGCACCAGGAGTGAGCTCTGCAAGAAGAGAATATAAGCGCAACTCCTGCCAGCCTTGGTCCTCTGTATAGAGACATTCGCGGACATTAGCGGAAAGTTTTCACAGAGTATTAGCACGGTATAGCAGAGAGTGCTATGAAAACAGTTAGTAATGATCAACAAACTCTGTGACATACTTGCCTGAACATTGCATATATCACAGGACTCTGATTTATACTGCCTGTCACCCATCGCTTGAACATTTGTTCTAAATCCAAAGTTAAGTATTGTCAATCTACTTTATTGAAATAAAACTACTAATGTTATTTGCTTGAATTGTTATATAGCATTCTGAGAATGCAGCATCATTCAGGCACCCTATAGGAGACGAGTGGGCAAGACCCAACACATCTCTATGCCACTTCCGTTCCAAAACCCTTTCCCCAGGGATCATATCTCTGTGGAATACCCAGGTGCAAGACTGGCCCCCTCCACCCACCCAGCACTTCCTATTTCAGTCCTGTCACCAGCTTTTCCTACCATATCAGAGGCGAGGCCACCTGTGAAACCAGCCATACCATATACATATAGGCATGTGTATATATATAGGCATGTGTATTCAAGTACAGAGAGATGTCAACAGGCAGAATACGGTACTGCAGTCAGCAATGTATATATAAGATAAGTGTTTGGCACAGCTGTTAGATCCATTGCTGCTGTTACAATGAAAGTTATCAAGATTTAAATGAGTTTGAATGTGGTGTTATAGTCTGCCCACGAGCGATGGGACACAGCATCTCCGAGGTAGAGATGAAATGGGGATCTTCCCATACAATCATTTTACGAGTGTACTGTGAATATCAGGAATCCGGTACAACTGAAGAGAATCGTTCAACGTGACGGAAGTGCAACTCTTGTGTTGTGACACTTCTGCGTGCTTGCGAGGGCTATACACAATATTAGGCAGGTGTACCAGTTTCTTTGGCACTTCAATATAGTAACTCTGTTGCAATCACTAAACAGCTTTTTATAGGTATGACAACTGACCCACTGTGAATCAGAATCAATAGCCACTGCCCAACTATGACCAAGAACCAAACAAACCACATGTTAACACAACATGCAGCTCAGCACAACATGCTCGATTTCAATGCCTCCTTCATGACCTAGGCCATCAGGATTCTTTCCTCCAACACCAGCTTTTCTAGACCATGCAAATGGGAGTTATCCTTTTGATACATCCTTGGCTCCTGCAAAGATTTGGCCTCCATTTTTGTTAACGAATTTCCTCATACCCTCCAACCAGCAGCTTCCCCTTTCTCTGCCCTATCACCCCTTCCCAACTCATCTCTACCCGTCACTTCATCTGCCCACCTGCTACAACATCCGTGCATTGCATACCTAACCTGTGCACCTGTCAACACCTCGCCCTCCCCAGCATTCCTAGCAAGCAAACCGGCTGCCTTCCCCCCTAGTTGCTAGCTACCCAGCCACAATCTTTCTTCCTGCCTCCCACGTTTTTCTACCTCCACTCACCCGAATCCACCTTGCGAACTGCATTCCTGGTATTGTGTGCCTGGCCAGCAAAGAGAGAGAGAGAGAGAGAGAGAGAGAGAGAGAGAGTGTGTGTGTGTGCGTGTGTGTGTGTGTGTGTGTGTGTGTGTTTTCTCCCTCACTCTAGCCTGATAAAGGATTTACTCTGAAAACTAGCAACTTTTCTTTTTTGTGTGGACCTGTCATCAAGTCAATGCTTCTGCTTCTCAGTAAGTGGTCTCCAGTACTTATGAAGTATTTAGATTCCACCAGAACCTTCTTACTAAAATGACTGCTTTAAATCAAATGACAATATCCACTTCCCCACATGTAGGTTAAAACATGGGCTGCTTTTGTTGCATTACCATCTACAATCTGTGGCAATGACTTTTAAGACATAATCTACATTGTACAATGTGGCTGACTGTCAATATCACTCTGCGGATCTACTGAGGATGCTCCTCTTTCACATTACGTAGCCACGTACGAGATAAGTAGACCAGTACGGATACAATGTAAGACTACAACTTCTCTCTGTGAGTGTCAACGTGTTTTTCTCCTCTTTGATGTAGGTTTTTATCAACCTTAGTTTGTTGAGCTGATTGTTGTCCATCCATTTATCTTCCTATTTTTGTAATATATGGCATCCGAGGCGTGTCAGTGCAGATTTCCTTGGCTACAGTATCAGCACGATGTGCGTGGTGCCTACATGACTCGCATCAGGAGAAATGTCACAGAGGTTCCTGCATTCTGGACGTTGTATAAAATGTAGTGAATGGCAGAGAGCAACAGGTGTATCAAAGAGTAGTTTTCAATTGCCTCCCAATTACTGAGGTATTCACTGCACAGGAGAATATTTCTATGTGGTTGAAGTTGTAGGTCTCTGACAGCTTTACGTATTGATATTAATGCTCCATATACATACTGCATCAGCAGGAAGACATACTAGTTTTTACACATTTTTGTTGGCTTCTGCTGTGAAGTACAGGGCCTAATAGGTCTACAATAGAAGGGATCGCAGATCCATAAGTAACACATGCATAGACTAGAGATTGTTGATCTGCTCCTGAAGAAGTGTTTCAGTGGAGGTGCAGAGAGTTTAATTTCCACATACAAATTGTCTTCAGCTGCTTTGTTTGTGGTAACAATGTCAATTTGTGCTCAAACTAATTTTCTAAAAAGTGATAGTCATGAACGACTTCCAGCCTTTGGTTATTTAGATAAACTTGGGTGTGAGTGGGCAAATCAAATTCTGCCCAAGTGCATGATCTGGGATCTTTTGGACGGAAAACTACACCCATGATTTTGGGCCCACATGTATGTCTTCTGAATGGCCGGCTAAAGGCAATATTCTGCTGAGCTTAACGACACAGAACTATGGTACAGACTTCTCTCAAATGAAATATTATCAGTGTGGATTACAAAAGTGTGGGTGTGGTAGGCATAGTTAGGAACATTCATAGCTGGGAACCAATAAAGTAAGTTTACATACATTGTGTTGTCATTTATAGCATATCCTGATCATCTGTAATTACCAAGTAGATGATGATTAATTACTGACATGTCATGACCGACAGGTAGGCAATTTGTTTCTGTGTCAGACAGTTTGTTGTTAAGTTTTGTCTCTTAAAAGTCCAAGCACGGAAGAACTAACTAAACAATAAAAATGTTAAATCCAAAAGGGTGTGCTTACTCACACCAGTGGTAGCACCAGCCCTGTATTGAAATGTTAAATTTGTTACATTCATTAATGTGTTGTAGCAAATGGTTGTCAGTGAAATCTGGGCATAAGAGTGTTTCCTTGGCACTGTGCTAGTGCACTGTTGGATTCCCCGAATTTAAAATGGGTGTTCTACGTCTCTATCTGTTGAGTATTAAAAGACAATACTCTGTTCTGTTAATATTCAATGTCAAGTAAAATCTGGGTGAAATTCTGTGAACTAAAGATTTTGGCACAGTGCTTCACTAGTTAATTAGTTATTTCAAAATGAGTGATCTTATGAATTACTCAGTCTAAAACTTCAGATATTCCAACTGAGAAAGAATGTCCATTGTTATGCTGCAATTTTGCCTACACCTAGGCATCTCCTGTAAGTGTGTTCATTGCATATTAATTCAATTGCAGGAAAGCTACCATGGATGGCAGTATGATGAGTTGGGGCCCTGTGTTCATTAGAGAAAAGTTAAAATCCATGAGGTGGTCCTAAAATAGTTGACCTCTACCAACACAGACCTGTACAGCTACATTGTGACATTGTAGTGGTTGAATACTGGGAATGCCGTTCTGCAGGTAGCCTGGGGTAAGGCGTCATGTATGGTGAAATGGCCAAGGGGGGAAGGGACGTGGGAAGTGGGAGGGGGGATTGGAGAGGGTTCCCAACACTTCAGAAGGAGGCAGAAGGTGTACAGGATAGTAATGAGACACACAGACACCTGCACCAATGACTTCATGCAGCAACAAAGACGACGTGGTGGAGTGGGTTTAACATAATTCAACAGTGATTACAAAATTATGGCCTGCATATTAGCAAGAAGAATAAAAATGGTTATTAACTCTGTACTGGCCCGTACCAAACATGTGTAGGCAAAGACAGAAACATCTATCAGACTATATGCGAATATAGGGATATAATATCAACCGCAAATGTATGCCGAATAAAATGTGCAGTGTCATTAGACTTCAAGAAGGCATTTGACAGAATAGATCATAAGTATCTCCTCGGAATCATGGCAGTAATGGGATTCCCACCACAATTCGTGAGGATTATTCAACAAATTTTGAAAAACAGTATAGCATGAATAATGATAAACGGACGACTAAGTAACGAGATTGAGTTGACTGGACCCATACGACAAGGTTGCCCAATGTCAATGGGCCTTTTCGCAACAGCAATAAAACCTCTCCTCATGACACTCAAGCATCACCTGCAAGGATTATGCATAAACGGCAAGAAAATAGTGTGCAATGCTTACGCAGATGACGTGGGCGTCCTGGTTATAAATGAAGATGAAGTGGCGAAAGCTGTTCAGATTGTACACACATATGAACTTGCTTCTGGCGCCAAACTAAATAAAAGAAGTCAGGCATCATGAACATAGGCAGAGGAATATGCATGCAAAATCAGGGACAACTGACTGAGGTATCCACATTGAAATGTTTGGGTATTGAATTTAGGAGTAACATCCAACACACCATTGCTGTCAATTATAAAAAAACTACTTGCAAGCATATGAGCATCTGTACAAGGAAACAGTATGTGGCAACTAGATGAGATACAGAAAACCATTCTAGTAAATGTGTATATAACATCTAAACTTAACTAAGTTGTACAAGCTTTCCCTATGTCATTAGAAACAGCCAGAAGAATTTTGTCCGCGACAGGAAGCTTTATAAGCCAACGCAACATTTTCAAAGTGAAGATCGATACACTAACAGTCCCAACAAGGAAAGGAGGTTTAAACCACGTTGATGTCAGTTACAGGTCACATGCATTATACGTGTGTTGAATGTACAAGCAATGGAAACAGTTGCCGGGCAGCTTAACAGCCCACTTGCTGAATGAAATTGCTCCTGCAAGCATGCAGCCACCAATAGATGTGCAGCATATACCAGCTGGTCTTTGTCACCTAAAAACTTTTCTCGTTGAGTACAGTTATATCTCATCGAGGCTCTCAGAGCAGCAGTTGACGAAAGTAAAGGACATCTGTGCATATTTGATGGAAGATAAGGAAGGATATATTACTGAAAGAAAATACCCCAGAAACGACTGGTCTGCAATTTGGAAAAATATCCACGATCGGAACTTACCCCATAAGGTGAAAGGAACTCGGTATAATGCAGTCGACAGGAAAATATCAACAATTCCAAATTGCATGCTATACATCTCACAAATTCGCCCTTGTGCGCGTCATGCAACCTCCTTGACACTGAAGAACACTGATTCGTGTATGAAAGAGTAAGAGACGTATGGCATATAGTTAAGCAGAAATTAGTGACCATTAACAGAACATCTCCAACCGTTTTCACCGCCGCAGATTTTCTGACTCCAGACGCAGTGCCATATCCTAATACGAAAAGAAATGCAGTTAACTGGCTAAAAAGTCACATGCTGCACTTTATCTTAAAGGCAGAAAATAAAAGCAAAGAAGATTACTGGGTGTATCTAATGACTCAGCACCATCATATCATGCGGACAAAAGACTACAAAAGAAATTACGCATGCTTCCTAAATAGAATCATGGAATAAAATTATACACAGAACAATAATAGATTAAGATTGGTGCAGAATTCAGAGATGTCAGCCTTGCATGATTACAGATAACTGGTACCATAATGTCTTCGATCCTTTCGCGAGACACTACAGAAAAGAAATCAAGTCTGTGGCAAGATGCACCAGACTACATCCTCATGAAGAAATTAGACATCAATTTTATGTATTTTATTTTTTGATCATCTTATGCTATAAGCAGAGAAGTTTTAAGTTCTAAAAAGAGTTTTTCAAAAGTATACAAGATTTTATGTTTTCCTTATGAAGATGAGACTTCACATTCAGTTTATTTTAATATATTTGTCTTTCCATTATCAAGAGGAAGATTAATTTCCTTTAATTGATATTAAGAAGAAATATTTATTCTCGTTTATGTTAGCAGAGGTAATTAAGGCATCCAGCTTACATAAAAAAATAGGAAGCCGGATTGGGGGAGGGGGTTGGGGGAAGGGAGGTGGGGGGGGGAAGAGGGGAGGGAGGGGGGGGGGGAGAGAGAGAGAGAGAGAGAGAGAGAGAGAGAGAGAGAGAGAGAGAGAGAGAGAGAGAGAGGCCGAGCACTTGCAAAAAAGTAAGAAAAATGAGGATTTGGCTTCAAAAACATAAAAAAAGTAAAAAAAGTTGGTAGAAGGATGGACTCTTAATAATAATAATAGTAATAATAATAATAATAATAAAAATGACAAAAGCATAGAAGCTAGCCGAAGAAGGCAAAACAAGGTGAGCGTTTGGGAGGGCTGTGAGGGTAGAAGGGAGGCCCTAAAAATCAGTTGGATCTTTGTGTAAACCTGAAAACGGCGCAAAAAGGTTTTTTTCTTGTAGTGGACCATTGTGTTTTGAATGCTCACACTCTTTACAGATAATTTTCATTTACATCTGGTACGAGAACTTGTAAAAATTTACTACAGAACAGAGAGGAGATAAGAAAGGAAGATGCTCTGATGACGAGAATTCTCTGCGCTGTACTGGAAGGCACTTTCCACATGTCATTACAAGTGACCAGTCCAAGAAACGTGGACTATAGAATAGACGTGCAGCCTGCTCGATAGAGAATGTGCCCAGAGAAACAAAATATGAATGCAAAACACGCAACATGCCCTTGTATGTTGTGCCATGGTTGTGAAACATACCACACAAAGAAGTTTTAGCCTAGTTTCTACACCAGCAAGATGAAATTAAGCCCTCACTTCTGAAAAAAATTATTTAAAAATTAAAAAACAAAAAAAGCAAAAACAGAAAAATAAGTACAAAAATAAAAAAAAATCCTTTTAACTTCGCCATTGCCGGTTGAAAGTCTGCATCAGAAAGAAGGATGGGAAATATAACAGTGAAAAAAAAAATAAAATAAAATAAAAATAAATAAATAAAAATGAAAGTAAATAAGTAAAACCTCAGAATTATCTGAGCTTTAAGAGCCTCTCCAAATGAATTACTCTGCTGACAAACACCTGATGTACGAACAAGTGAAACATCCAGTCTGTGCTAACAAACACAGACTGGATGCTTCAAGTCTAAGACCATAATGAACAAAAAAAAAAGAATTATTCATATCAATTGTTTCAATCATGAATAACAAATATCGTTGAAAATCACAGAAAATAGCCCTTTCAGTATTTCCAGAACTTTCCAATTTTCTAGGCAACTTTTCCACACTTTTCTTTCACACAAACCTTGCCTTAACAATTATGAATGCAACCAAAAAAGAATCAGCCAAATCGGTTAAGCCATTTTTGAGTTTTAGTGAGACTAGCGGACAGCAGTTCATTTTTATATATAGAGATGTTAAGCGCAAAAAATATATGAATTTATGTTACGTATATATAGAGATGTCATGTACAGTATATTTCTGTTGTACAGTAACAATTGCGTCCCGTATAAAAAGAATTCAGAAATGCTGACTTTTTGATTTTTAAGATTCCCTGAGGATAATTTATTGGGTTAATGAGCTCAAGACATAGTGAATAGCTTCGAATGTATATCTCGGCATCTGACACTTCCTTCAAAAGTTGTTTGTGGGCAAATTATTGTGGTAGTACAGGCGAACGTCAATGTTTGATCGTTACGGGTTCTCCCGAGTTTACATCGTAAGTTATGTTTATAAACCTGATAAGTATCAGATGTCAAATAAAACTCAGATGTATACAGAGGCCTTATGATGATTCACAAGAACTAATTGCAAATGAAAGAAAACCTTTGATGAAGAGTTACATGTTACCAGCATAAGCAGTTTCAGTGTACATTATGTCTGTCGAGCAGTTCACCTCCAGATTTAAAGGTATGGAATAAGTATCCAGATACACTGTGGTTATTTGTAATGTCGGTGATGACACTCAGACTGCCTTGGCTCCAGAAATACTCAGCACATTGCGAGCTCGGTGGAGCCAAGAGCTCTGGCACAGATAGCAGTCCACGAAGATGGCTGTTAGCGCAGATAAATGACTGAGGTGACCTGAAGGGCATGCCTGACATAACCAGCTGGATGTGCAGCTGCAACAGCCAAAGGGTTAATATACTGTGACTTTGATAAGATTTTTATTGACTGGTCCATGAAACTTCACTCATGAAAACATTCTGAGATTAATGATAGCCCTCTCTCGGAACAGGAAGCAGACAACATTGAGAAATAACATCACAGGAATAAAACTAAACTTACAATGGAGAAGCAAAGTATGGATTGTCATAAAGTTTGGTACTGCCCATTTCTGTTCTTAATGTACAAAAAAAGGCTCTCCAATGTATGCAAAGGACTGCATGAAATCTAATGTTTACTGATGACACATGCATCCCAATGAAGGGCTTAACCATTACATGACTGATAACTAAACAAGTCAACAACTGGTCTACAGCAAACATGAATAGTCTTAATTTCACAAAACCTTACACTCAGGTGAGAAAAGTCATGGGATATCTTTTAATATTGTGTTAGACCTCTTTTTGCCTGCCATAGTGCAACAACATGATATGCTTTCAATATTGTGTTGGACCTCCTTTTGAGCAGTGTAGTGCTACAACTTGACATGGCATGGAGTCAGCAAGTTGTCGGAAGTCCCTTGCAGAAATACTGAGATATGCTGCCTCTATAGCCATCCGTAACAAAGAAAGTGTTGCTGGTGAGAATTTTGTGCATAAACTGACCTCTCAACTATGTCCCATAAGTGTCCCATGGGGTTCATGTTGGCCAAGCCGAGTGGCCAAATCATTTGCTTGAATTGTCCAGAATGTTCTTCAAACAAATCGCTAGCAATTTTAACCCAGTGATACGGCGCACTGTTATCCATAACAATTCCAACTTTCTTTCTGTCTCCAAGTAGCTGAACATTACCATTTAGAGCCAATGATTGGTTCAGTTGGATCAGAGGTCCTAGTCCATTCCATGTACACAGCCCATACCAAGATAAAAACAGACTTTAAAATAGCTGGTTGGTGATGAAATAATAGTCACAGTCTGTTTTTGGACTATTTCTTCATTCATTATGCATTTTGAGCTCAGCCCATCTTCAGATGACCTGGTGACAAATATACTTTGTTACAATCTTGCAAAATTTACACACACGTATAAATGGAGACCCTGTGCTAAACCACCATATAGTAACAAGACATTTACGATGTAATACATAGTCTTTGATACAAAGTGAACATACAACTTTGACAAAGTTGTCAAGCAATGTCAAAAGCGACAGTACCATACAGCAAAATGAGATTTCAGCTACACATGTGTGCTGCTAACAGCCGAGTGATTTGGCTGGTGGCCATTCATGCTCAAGAGAACTAGTTGATACTAGGTGGCATGTGCCCTGTGGAGCTGCTGTCAAGGTTGATAAGTCATTACAAATAGAAATAATATTATCAATACAAAATTTGTACAATTTTTCAATTTTTTATGCCACCCTTACGTGCAGGCAAACTTAAGTCATATATGGTTTTATTTCGTAGAGTGTGCTTGTTCACACTGGCTAGCTTATATGCTAAGGTGCTACCGTGTTTGACGCACACATAATTACAATTTGCAATTTATAAGCATGTTAGATCAAATTATAGACTATACATGAACTTTTCTTTCCTTCCTCTGTTTTATATTATACATACAATACTATGCCAACATGAGAATAGGTAGTTACAAACAATTTATGGATATTTGCAATAAAGCCATTTAAAAAATATACAATAAAAATCGAAGACAGAGCTTGTGTCAATATGTAAATGCTTTTACAGGCAACATAATGCTTGCAAAAAAGCAATGCCTAACCATGTGAAACATTGAGCTGCAGTTATTGATTTATTTATTTAATTTTATTTTTTCATTCACACCCTCTATATGAATTAAGAACTCATTTATGATGTATACAGGATTCTGTATTAAAACACTAAGTGGTTGGCATTAACAAAGTTCAGTCTGCAAAAAACAAGGGCCTTTTTCGATACCTCCCTGTGGGTAGACTGGGATTCTCCTACATATCCGTTGGTTTACCTAGCAACTTTTAACATAGGGTAAAACTGTTAGCCTATATTCTACAAAAATGTGTTTTAGTACAAAATCCTGTATACATCACATATGAGTTCTTGATTAAAATAGAGGGTACTTATGAATAAATAAATAACTGTAACTCCATGTTTCACTTGGTTAGGCATCACTTTTTTGTATGCATTATGGTGCACATAAAAGCTTTTACATATTGACACAGGCTCTGTCTTTCCTGTTTAAAGTATATTTTTTGAACAGTTTTATTGCAAGTAACTGCAACTTGATTGTAACTGCCTATTCTCATGCTGGCATAGTGTGGTGTGTATAACTTAAGAGGGGGCAAAGAAAGAAAAGTTATGTATGGTCTATTTTTCAATCTAACGTGCTTATAAATTGCAAATTATAAATTGTAATTACATGTGCGTCATATGTGGTAGCACCTTAGCACTTAAGCTAGCCAGTGTTAACAAGCACACTCTATGAAATGAAACCCTATATGACTTAAATTTGTCTTCGCCTAAGGTTGGCATAAAAAACTGAAAATTGTATGAGTTTTGTAATTGATAGTGTTATTTCTATTTGTAACAAAGTATCGGCCATGACGGCAGTGCCACAGGGTGTAAGCCACCTCGTCCCATCTAGTTCTCTTAAGTAGGAACAGCTGACAGCCACATCACTTGGCTGTTAGCAGAACACATGTTTAGTTGAAATCTCATTTTGCTGTGTGTAATTGTAAAACTTACATCACTTTTGACTTTACTTGACAACTTTGTCAAAGTTTTATGTTCACTTTGTATCAAAGAGTATGTATTACCTCTTAAATGTCCTGTTGTTATATGGTGGTTTAGTATAGGGGCTCTGTTTATATGTGTGTGTAATTTTGCAAGACTGTAACAAAATATATTTGTCATTCGGTCATTTGAAGATGGGGAGAGCCCAAAACGGATGCCTTTACCATGACTTTCAGTCACATCTATGACATACATCTTATACCATTAGGGAGCACCACCAGCTAGCACAGTGCCTTGTTGACAACTTGGATGTACGAGTTTGTAGTGTCTGTTCCACATTCTAACCCTATCGTCATCTCTTACCAACTGAAACTGGGACTTAACTGATCAGGCCATGTTTTTCCAGTTGTCTAGGGTCCAACCGATATGGTCACGAGCACAGGAGAGACACTGCAGGTGGTGTCATGCTATTTGCAAAGGCACTCACATTGGTTGTCTGCTGCTATAGTCCATTAATGGCAGATTTCACTGCACTGTTCTAACGGATATGTTCATCATATGTCCGACATTGATTTCTGTAGTTATTTCACGCAGTGCTGCTTGTCTGTTAGCATTGACAACACTATGCAAACGCAAACGCTCTCAGTCATTAAGTGAAGGCTGTTGGTTACTGTGTTGTCCGTGGTGAGAGGTAATACTTGAAATACGGTATTCTCAGCACACTCGACACCGCGACTCTCAGAATATTGAATTTCGTAACGATTTCCAAAATGGAATGGCCTGCATGTCTAGTTCCAACAACCGTTCCGCTTTCAAAGTCTCAATTCCCATCGTGCCGCCATAATCACATCATGCACCTTTTCACATGAATCACCTGTGTACAAATGACAGCTCCACCAAAGCACTACCCTTTCAAACATTGCGCACAAAACACTGTTGTCATCTGCATATCGCTATTCCATGACTTTCATCACCTCAGCGTACACTGTGCAATGACTTGCTGGTACTAGAAAGAGACATTAATGGTCATACAGTACATGATACAGTACATATGAAATTACGTAGGGCCCAATTGGATAACCATAAAATAGATTTAAGACATCAAAAAACTAACCAAGAAGCTCAATTCAACAATTCTTCACTTAAAAGTTTCTCTCAGCATTTTGACATCAAGGCACAGGTGGTGGCATATTTCCACTTTCAGTCCCTTTTGTTTTACTGAAGTATCTTCCAGATGCATTGCAGCTAAGGAAGCAAAGAATTCATCTAACAAAAGCTAACAATACAAACTTAGTGTAAAGCAATTAATCATATCTCAGAAGACCCCTCTTCTATGAATTTGTAATCATTACACTCAATTGCAGTGTATTTCTTACTTAATGGTATTTGTTGCTAGTAATAAAATTCCACTTCAGATAAATTTCAAATGTGCAATTTACACAATAACACTAAGACAAAAATTACTTCAAAGTAAACTTTCCCTGCTTGATTGGGGGTTTATTTTCTTGTGCAAAAGTATTCGAACGTTCCCATTTGATATAAGGCAATAAAATGGGGAAAGCCAACAAATTCGAACAAAATTAATGACCTCCCTTACTAACCACGCCTCCTCCAAATTATCTCCATGTACTGATTAAAGATCTCAACATACATGTTAACTGTGTTACACAGATAATTGATGTTTGCAAATAGATTACTATTTTGAAATGCTATAGGTGAGTTACTCTTGACCAATATCAACTGAGTCATTTCATTAATAAACAAGAGGGAGTATTTAAATAACACTGAGTCAATATAACTGATGAAGATCATTTTTTCTGTAACAGAATGAAAAGAAAAGAGTGTTTAACACTCCAGAAGAGGATTTAGGAAGCCAATGTAGCACACAAAAATACAAATAATATAATATTTCCAATGTTTCACAAAACACACTTACCTCTTCATCACTGTCCGGCTTAACAACAACAGCATCTATGCATTGTGTTTCAATTTCAACATTCTTTGTACTTTTGCTGGATTCATTACTTATCTCACTTTTACCATTTTTAAAGTTCCATAATAAATGAACATTCAAAAGAGGCAGTGGAATGTGTAAAGGATTCTTCAGAATTATTCTCACATATATTGGCTCTGTTAATGAGAAAGAGAACCTGTATACAGTTTCCCATTATACATCAACAAATTACAAGGCTAATTCTATTGATAATTTAGCATTATATGAACATAATATCAATCACAAAACCATCTTACCTCTCACAATAGCAATGGGTTTGGAGGTATTCACAGTCTCATTGGAAAAAAGTTGGAGTGTTGGTCTGAAGATCATCGGCAAAGTACCTTGTGCTTCAGTTACTAATGTCTCTTCTAATTTTGTCCACCTATGTCAAGTAGAGACTGACATTCAAAAAAGAACAAACCAAAAATATTTACATCTATTTGATCACAATGTTAAAATTCAAAACCTGGGAGAGCAAATTAACTTAGTGTGCTTTATGATTATAGGACTGAGTTACACCACCTTTTTACCAATGTTAGTTTTTTTCCCAAGCATATTTTAGCACATACGTGCAATTAACAGTGGATCTTATTTTACTGACAATCTGGAAGAGGAAGAAAAGATGTTTCATCATAACAATTGTTAGTGAAAGATAGGTCTAAAATTTATTGTGTCTATTGAAGTTTCTGTTTCTAAATTATTGGTTAGACAGTTTTTTTACAAGTTCCATTAAATGGTTAGACAGTAAAATCCAGAGTATGACATATGTCTGTGTTAAATGTGGATATAAATATCCAGTTACTGTTAATCCAGTATGGAGAAAGTAGGATCCCGTGGAGGCCCGGGAAAAGAATAGGCTTCCGGTATGTTCTGCCAGTTGTAAAAGGCGACGAAAAGAACAAACCACTAATAGGGCTAACCCCTCCTTTTAGTGTAATTACTTTGTTCAGGACAGAACTAAAGAAGCCTCGGACAAGCGCCGTCATGGTCGGGGACGATGCTTGAACCCTATGCCCGTCCACAATGGTAATAACACTGCTAGCCAACTGGAAAATGATTCAAATCCAAATAGAGGTGTTTTGCAGGATATGCTTCCTGCAACCACCCTAGAAGGAAAACAAAGACAGAGGATGAGATGGTCAGATGAAGTTAATCGACCCCTCATGTTCTGTTATTACCAAGCGACAAACCTAGGAACCAACACAACTGGATACAGACCACAAGTATACACAACATTTATTACCGGATACCCAGAATTAAAATTTTTAACAGAACAACGACTAGTTGATCAGATCCATGTAATAATCAAAAATAACAGGATACCCCAGTCCGAATCAGAAAACATTAAACAACAAGTACAACAAATACTGGAACAAAATAATGTGCAATCAGAAGAAGAAGAAAATACAGTAATGGACTCAAACATCCCAGAGCAAACAAACAAAGAACAACACACATCAATTAAACAGTCAGAGGAAAACAAAATATTAAGACAGCCACCAGAACAAGCACAAATAGAACACGAAGTGACACACATGTTAGATATAGAAGAAAAATTTCAGCTGACATATATAGAATACAAAGACACAAATATAGACATTAGACCATTCTTGCATAGACCACCAAATAACCCACAAGTCGAAACAACAATAAAAACTATCAACACAATCATACACAACAAAATAAATGAAAACACAATTATGGAAGTGTTACAACTACTGGTTTATATAGGAGCTTTCACTACACTAAATATACACACTAGGCAGAGATCAGAACCAACCAACACACAGAAGAAACCCACAAAACCAGCATGGCAACACAGGCTACAGATCAGAATAGAAAAACTGAGAAAAGACATCGGACAGCTAACACAATTTATAAGAAATGAAATGTCAGAAAAAAAAAAAAAACCCGAAAAAGATTAGGTAAAATCTCACAACAAGAAGTGATAGAGCAATTAGATGAAAAGAAGCAGAAATTACAAGCATTGGCCAAACGACTTAGAAGATACAAAAAAAGTGAAAATAGAAGGAAACAAAACCAAACATTCAACACAAACCAAAAGAAATTTTACCAGACAATAGATAACACACACATTAAAATAGACAATCCACCAAACATAACAGACACGGAACACTTCTGGAGCAACATATGGTCAAAACCGGTACAACATAACAGGCATACACGGTGGATTCAAGCAGAAACAGATACATACAAGATGATACCACAAATGCCTGAAGTGATAATTTTGCAACATGAAGTCACCCGAGCAATTAATTCTACTCACAATTGGAAAGCCCCTGGAAAAGATAAAATAGCAAATTTCTGGCTAAAGAAATTCACCTCAACACATTCACATCTAACTAAATTATTTAACAGTTACATTGCAGACCCACACACATTCCCTGATACACTTACACATGGAATAACTTATCTGAAACCTAAAGATCAAGCAGACACAGCAAACCCAGCTAAATATCGCCCCATAACATGCCTACCAACAATATACAAAATATTAACTTCGGTCATTACACAGAAATTAATGACACATACAACACAGAAAAAAATTATAAATGAAGAACAAAAAGGCTGTTGCAAAGGAGCACGAGGATGTAAAGAGCAACTGATAATAGATGCAGAGGTGACATATCAAGCTAAAACTAAACAAAGGTCGCTGCACTACACATACATTGATTACCAAAAAGCTTTTGATAGTGTACCCCACTCATGGTTACTACAAATATTGGAAATATACAAAGTAGATCCTAAATTGATACAGTTCCTAAATATAGTAATGAAAAATTGGAAAACCACACTTAATATCCAAACAAATCCAAATAATATCACATCACAGCCAATACAGATTAAGCGTGGAATATACCAAGGAGACTCATTAAGTCCTTTCTGGTTCTGCCTTGCTCTGAACCCACTATCCAACATGCTAAATAATACAAATTATGGATACAATATTACTGGAACATACCCACACAAAATCACACAGCTGCTATACATGGATGATCTAAAACAACTGGCAGCAACAAATCAACAACTCAACCAATTACTAAAGATAACAGAAATATTCAGCAATGATATAAATATGGCTTTTGGAACAGACAAATGTAAGAAAAATAGCATTGTCAAGGGAAAACACACTAAACAAGAAGATTACATATTGGATAACCACAGCAACTGCATAGAAGCGATGGAAAAAACAGATGCCTATAAATATCTAGGATACAGACAAAAAATAGGAATAGATAATACAAATATTAAAGACGAACTAAAAGAAAAATATAGACGAAGACTAACAAAAATACTGAAAACAGAACTGACAGCAAGAAACAATACAAAAGCTATAAATACCTATGCTATACCAATATTGACCTACTCATTTGGAGTAGTGAAATGAGGTAACACAGACCTAGAAGCACTCAATACACTTACACGATCACAATGCCACAAATATAGAATACATCACATACATTCAGCAACTGAAAGATTCACATTAAGCAGAAAGGAAGGAGGAAGGGGATTTATCGACATAAAAAAAACCTACATTATGGACAGGTAGACAATTTAAGAAAATTCTTTATAGAACGACCAGAAACTAGCAAAATACACAAAGCACTCACTCATATAAATACATCGGCTACACCACTGCAATTTCATAACCACTTCTACAGTACAACCCTTTAGATCACATAACATCAACAGATACGAAGAAAGTAAATTGGAAAAAGAAAACACTACATGGCAAGCACCCGTATCATCTAACACAGCCACACATCGATCAAGACGCATCCAACACATGGCTAATAAAAGGCAATATATACAGTGAGACGGAAGGATTCATGATTGCAGTACAGGATCAAACAATAAACACCAGATATTACAGCAAGCATATTATTAAAGATCCCAATACCACAACAGATAAATGCAGACTTTGCAAACAACAAATAGAAACAGTAGATCACATCACAAGCGGATGTACAATACTAGCAAATACAGAATACCCCAAAAGACATGACAATGTAGCAAAAATAATACATCAACAGCTTGCCTTACAACATAAACTTATAAAACATGTTCCCACATACACGTATGCACCACAAAATGTACTGGAGAACGATGAATACAAATTATACTGGAACAGAACCATTACAACAGATAAAACAACACCACATAACAAACCTGACATCATACTCACCAATAAAAATAAGAGATTAACACAACTAATCGAAATATCCATACCCAATACAACAAATAGACAAAAGAAAACAGGAGAAAAAATTGAAAAATACATCCAACTGGCTGAGGAAGTCAAGGACATGTGGCATCAGGATAAAGTTGACATTATTCCAATTATACTATCAACTACAGGAGTCATACCACACAATATCCACCAGTACATCAATGCAATACGGCTACATCCAAACTTATATATACAACTACAGAAATCTGTAATTATTGACACTTGTTCAATTACCCGAAAGTTCCTAAATGCAATGTAACATATACCGTACAGTTAAAGGGAAGTCACGCTTGATCAAGGTCCGCGTCACCTTCCATTTTTAACCAGACATAAAGTCTGAGACAAGAAAGAAACAATAATAATACTCAGTTTTTGCAGTGACCAGCATTTTGAAGCTTGTGCTGCAGAACTAGATTTTCAAAAAGGTTAATAATAATAATAATAATAACAACAATAATAATAGTCACAATAAACAGGGCTACAGCTGGCAATTTTGAATTACTTATGACACAATTTGTGCATTATTTAACTTCTTGACTTCCAAGCAGAATGAGTCAGTAATAATGAAATTTAATTTTTTTAGAGCATTCTTATACTAAAGGTATACTTGGGCCCCTTGCCATGTCATATAATCTAGGTCCACTCATAAAATTTGCAGCAATAATTAGAGGAGTTACTGACAGCATTTTTATAGATGCAATGAGACTGGAAAATCATACAGTAATTTCTATAATTAAGTGCTTCTCAGACCACGAAGGTTTACTCCTGATGTTCAGTAGCAGAGTGCATGTCACATAAAAACAATGGGAAAACTACAAGGGTAATAAATGTAAAAGGAGTTGAGAGAACTTCAAAAAGAATATAAAGAATACAGACTGAAAATGTGTGTTATTAAGCCCTGGTGTAAGTAAAAAATCTAATGCATTCCATAATTAGTCATAGACTACCATGACAACTGTTTTCCAAAGAAATTAAACTGTGAACGCAGATTAAATGTACCTAAATCCTGGAATACAGAAACGATAGAAATATCATATCAGCCCCTATCACTTTATACGGGAAAACATGCTACATAGTACATAGTCTGTATTTCAAAATGGACTGTCACTTGAAGAGGCTTGTCAGATGATGCACCAGAATCAACAAATGCAAAATTACTCCCACTGGGAATATTTTGTAACTTGGCTACGATTTTTGATAATATGAGTCATCAAAAAGTTAAAAACAATATGGGATCAAACAGTGGTAAGTCCAGGATGGAATAACAATAATATTGTGAGAAAGATAGACTGCTACTCACTGTACAGAGAAGTGCCGAGTCACTAACAGACACGATGAAAGTACTGCTATACACTTAAATATTTCGGCAAAAGGCCGCCCCTCCTGAAGTAGGGGCCAGGCTGTATGGAAGGGATTTTTTGGTGTGGAAGGAGTGGCAGCTGCAAAGTGCAGGTATTGTTGGTGATTGGTGGGTTTGATGTGGACTGAGGTGTGGATGGAGCCACCTGAGAGGAGGAGATCAACATCTAGGAAGGTGGGACAATGGGTGGAGGAGGACCACGTGAAGTGGATGAGAGAAGGTGTTGAGGTTGTGGAGGAATGAGGATAAGGCACCCTGGCCTTGGGTCCAGATTATAAAGGTGTCATCAATAAACCTGAACCAGAGAGGGGGGGGGGGGGGGGTGTTTGGGGAGCTAGGCATGTTTCCTGTAAGTGGCCCATGAAGAGATTGGCATAGCATGGTGGCATGTGGGTGCCATAGCTGTGCCACATATTTGTTTGTATGGTTTTCCTTCACAGGTGAAGTAGTTTGGTGTTAGGATGTAGTTGGTTAGGTGTACGAGGTATGAAGTAGTGGGTTTGGAATCTGCACAGCATTGGGAGAGGTAGTGTTCAATCACAGCAAGGCCATGGGCTTGAGGAATGTTTGTGTATATGGAGGTTGCATCAACAATAATAAGTAGGGACCCAGGAGGTATTGGTGTGGGGATGGTGAAGAGCCGGTGCAGGAAGAGGTTATCTTCAATGTGAGAAGCTAAGTTTCGGACAATTGGTTGCAGATGTTGGTCAACAAGGACAGATTCTTTCAGTGGGGACACTGTAACCAGTCACAATGGAGCACCCAGGATTGTTATTTTTGTGGATTTTGGGGCAGCACAAAGAAGGTTGTGGTGAGTAAGGAGACAGATTCAGGGGAGAGGTTCCAGGAAAGGCTTAACAATTTCAGCAGGGATTAGACTTCTGGGATGGGGTCACTTAGGCAGAGCTTGTAAGTGTAGACGTCAGACAACTGGCAGAGGCCCTCTGCCAGGTAGTCACTCTGATTCATCACAACAGTGGTGGAATCTATGTCTGCCGGGTGGATGCTCAGGTCAGGATCCATTTTTAGGTTGTGTAAGGCACTCTTTTCTTCTGTTGAAAGGTTGGTGTTCTTAGGGAGGGATCTGGGGAAGGATGGTGCGACCAGGTTGGAAAGTTAGAATTCCTGGAAGGTAACCAGGGGATGGTTAGGCAGGAGTGCGGAAGGGTCATGGTTGGACGGCGGTACGAATTGGGCCAGGCAGGGTTCAATGTTGGGACTGGATTGGCTCTGGTTGGAAGTGTTAGTAGCAAAGAAGTGTTTCCATTGTACGAAGCAGGAGAAAGAGAGTAGATCTTTCACAAGTCTAACACAGTTAAACCTGGCTGTAGGGCTGAATTTGAGGCCCCCAGATAGGGCTGAAACTTCTATGGGGCTGAAGATTTTAGTGGAGAGGTTAACAACAGTGTTCTGGGATTGTTTCGGCTCTGGATTTCGTGGAGTGTTCTGCACTCCCACCTCACTGTGGGCTAGGAAAGAGCTGACAGTCAACTGAGCACCAGCGGTTCTGTCTTTCAATGGGTCGTCTCCTTTGCTCCTAAACGATTCGTAATTCTCAACCAGAACTTTCCAAACATTGTTAAATGTTACATATTGTTGTCATTTTTAGTGCTACATGCAGAACAGCTTCACCAGCACTAAAGAAAGAGCACACATCAAGCAGTATTAGCATACACAGTCAGCAATAACAAATAATTGAGGAAAAAGTACCCAGGTCAAAACTAAATTAGATGTACAATGGTAGAATATGCAAGTTGAAAGTGCTGCATATAAATGAAATAGTACACGTACTTCAGGCCACTGATTATGCCTTAATAAACTGAGGTGAAACCAAGTCTGGTAAAACAAATACTACCTTTACTCAGTTGCATACAAATGGTCGTAATCTAAAAATCATTAACATAATATTAACTGCAACTGAGCACTGACATATCACCAACATTAAAGATGTTACTGAAAAAAGTTAGTTTAGTCTGTATATTTCCAACCACTAATGAGTTACAGAAGCATTTTCTCCGGAAAACATACAGGGACAGTATTTTCAGAATACAGAAATGTGTTATAAGAACTGTATCTAGTGTCAATTCTAGAATGTTCTGCAGAGATCTCTTCAGAAAACAGAGTATTTTGGCAACTACTACATAAAATTAATATTCTTTGTTGTTACCAACATTTCTCTTATCTTAAAAAATAGTGGCAAATATAAATACCATTAGGACCAGAAACAAGCTCTACAAAGACTTCAAGAGGCTATCAATAGCACAAGAAGGAGTAATACACAAGGTTACCCATGTACTCAACAATCTACCAGAGCACGCTATGTATCAGGTAGATAATGTGCTGTTGTTGAAGACTGAACGAAAGAAATGGTTCAAATGGCTCTGAGCACTATGGGACTTAACTGCTGTGGTCATCAGTCCCCTAGAACTTAGAACAACTTAAACCTAACTAACCTAAGGACAACACACACACCCATACCCGAGGCAGGATTCGAACCTGCGACCGTAGCGGTTGCGCCGCTCCAGACTGTAGCGCCTAGAACCGCTCGGCCACTCCGGCCGGCTACTGAACGAAAGAACTTCTGCACCTTCTTCTATTCCACTGAAGATTTTCCTCACACAAATTCTTAAATGTAATATTTTAGTTTGGTTTAGTTTATATTTAAAATTAGCCCTGTAATAAAGTAATGCCTCTGTATTACACTTAAATTAAATCTTCAACTTCTTTCATCAACATCAATAGCTAAGTGGTCAGCACAGCTGACTGTCATGTGGAGGACCCAGGTACAATTCCTGGTATGCCTGAGATTTTTTCCTTGGTGGGAGGACTGGTACGGGATGTGCTCAGCCTCATGAGGCTACTGAGGAGCTATTTAACCCCTTAGTATTGGTTCAAAGATCAAGAAATGGTAGGACAGTGAACTGACGACGCGCTCCTCCCTACTGCATCCGATGACACCACCAACAGAGGATTACATGGTGATCAGTTGGGCATGACTGGTGCATGTAAAGACAAATGTGGAACACACTGACTTATTTTCACACGCCAGAGACTACTCTGTAAAAGATCCATGGAATACAGCTAGTGCACCGTAATGTAATGTAATGTAAAATCCATGACATTGGTGCCCACATCATCTGCACTTATCAGTCAAGCAGTAACAAATTCTAATCACAGATTCAGAATCTATTGATAGATTTTTGTTCTTATGCACTCAAAAGTATATAACTGTGCCCCCAGCTGCAGGCCATTACTGCAGCCATTAAAATAGAAATATCACCAGTACTCTGTGCAGAAACCTTCACACAGTTAGTATGTATATGAGGCAACTAGCCACATGTCTCAAATCATTCTTTTGGTATAATATATGAAGTATGTGAGAGAGAGAAAAATTAAGGCTTGAACATACCTTCTGTTGTCCGACTGATCATCTTCAAATTTAACACCAGTTGCGTAGACTATGGCTGCTTCACTTGAGGGTGTTGATGTTAACGAACCAAGTAAAACTTTGATGCTGTCATTGTCCACAACTGGTAGAGGAAGAACAGTTAAATTGTCCGATACATTGCGCTCCTCTGCCATTAACTGCTGGAAAATTAGACACACACATACACACTAAGGACAATTGTGAGCACAATTCTTACTACTTGAATATATACACAAAGCAAAATCAATGTACTGACTATTACAAACAAATTTTAGGTAAAAACTTTTGAACCTAAGTTTTTACTGTTTTGACGGCTATGATCTGCGACAGATGTCTATTATAGATTCTAGCTCCAAAAGAACCCAAGTATATTTGGTGTAAAGGTTCTTATACTCCTATCACTAACTTTTAAATCAGAAGATAGGCACACATTGTTTGAAAATTGTTTCCAGTTCTTGGGAAGGATTTATAATAATTGTGCTGTGACCCCTCCATTCCCAGTCATTCATTTATTTAAAAAATGCTGCAAGGTTCTAGCTGTCATCATCGCCCCCATCATCACCAAGATTAGCTTTGCATGGTGCACAACTTTAGCACCCTTACACACATAGATAATACAGCACTGCAGGTGACAAATAGAAATTTATCTTGAAAAGTAGAAAAATACCAACATCAGTTATCTATGTCAGTCTCATTTACTACTAACATCGAAGGCATAATTGGTGTGTTTACACCTGATCTTCAAGCAGATATAGTTGAGTTTTTTCAGATGTAGCAGCTGGATGAAAGTCAGCAGTTTTATATATCTTTTCTGCTCTCCAATAGTTACAATATGTCATGTTTATCAGATACACTGCTGAAGTTTATAAATTGTGATAAAATCGCTTAGATAGGTTTCCAGTAATCTGAACACAATATACAGTTACTACATACATAAATTTGTAACACTGAATTGTGTATCAAAACATAAATAGCCCAAACAGTGTATAAATAAGGATAGGTAGAGCATCGTAAGTCAAAAATCACCCAAACAATTCCAGAGTGCAGATGACAATTCTAAGAAAACAACTAAATTAAATAATTCATCACAATTCAGATATTAAGTACTTAGTATTTATTTCCTATTTCTGCAGTTTTTACATACACATGGTAAATTTAAATTCTTAGATACTATATTTATTTTATAACATATTTATGTAACTGAGTCGCAGGTGACTTCTGGTTTTCATCCTTTTTATTGCTACAGCAGAAACAGCTGTACCTTGTTACCAATAATTAACCAGCGGGTCAGTGAAGCTTTTAGAAAGCTCACTGCAACTGTATTTTATCGTTTTGTTCTTTTTTGTATGAAAATTTCTCATTCTACATATTGGTTCACTTTTTAGCCTTTACTTATGTCACTAACCTGGTTATTGTCTGTATTGTCAAAAGCATGTTATGTGACACATATGTAGATACCAAATGCAAATTTACCCAGTGTGTTTTATTAAAACACAATTATATATTCCTTGAATCTGGTCTTTAAGTTTGGCCTGTCTGCCCTACATATTGTAGTAGACACACGTTACACTTTATCTTACAGATGGCAGAGTTGGAGAATTTATTAGTATTTGTTTTTATGATGTGCAGTCTCTTACTAAATGATGTGTTGTTGGAGGATAAAGACTTTTTATATTGTATGATATAAACCCACCAGCAGGTTGTTTGTTTTTTTTTTTTGTTAAATAACACCAATATATGGAACGCACTCTCTCCTGGTGTCAGGTGCATTGTCATCTTGAATTTTGTTATTGATTATCAATTTTTTACTTACTGAAATACACGAAGACAATGCCACCCTCAAGCTAAATGTTGATGTTAACACCATAATGGTTTAGTAGGCATTGTGCTTTTCAATATATTATGCTACTGGCTTTCTCTGACATCTGAACCCAGCCAGTTACAGAGGGAGCTATTGTTTAAAAAATTGAATCAAGAGTCACAGTGCAGTTTGGCATATTTCACACTAACAATCCATGAATACAGGTGAAGGAAGCAATAAATGACAAAAAAGTTCTAGCAGTGGCAGGACTGAATCCTGGGTGTTTGGATTTGTTGTCTTACACTTTCCCACCTAGCCACTGAGCTTATCTATGAGAAAAGGTTTGAACTAATTTGCAGTAGATATTTGTCTTGCTGTTTCGAAGTCAGTTTGGTACTCTTATTAGTGGGTGGCATTTTGAGTGACCTGTGCAGCACAGAGCAATGTGCTGCTAACATGTGAGCATGTAGGTCGCAGTGCACAAATGTATCTGCTGCTGTTTAAGTTTTCTGTAAATGTTAAGAACGTGTTCATCTGTTTGCCCAGAAACAGTGAGGCCAAAAAGATATGAGGCATGCAGCTGTTTTGCTTTGCTTTGTTTGTGTCAAACAACTGCAGCTTTCCAAAAAACATTTCAACATGGATGAAATAACAGTACAGTAAATAACAAAAATGATTCTTAAAGGATGTGTTTGCCACAATAAGGATGTTAAAAGTTAAGGATAGCCACATTCTTAGTACTAAAATTTTGAGGTTAAAAAGAAAATCTGAAAGAAGAACTATAATACTCCTGAGAAGTTTCCTGTCATCACCTAAAACAAAGTGTACATTCACATATAAAGCCTTGGACTGCCATGTCATTACTAAACAATCTCCTTTCTACCGTCACTTAGTGTAAAGATGTTTGCAAACCACAACCATCACACAATGGCGTGTCTTTGTGTCTGAAAAAGAAACCACACACAATGCAACAAGGTCTAATTCAGTAGAGCGTTAGAACAGCATTCCTACCTGCCTCATGTGGAAGATGGCATTTTCTGTATTCCACATTTTATAGTGTTTTAATACGATATACAGGAATACTAACACTATACTGTTCATTTTTGGCACGCTAATGCAGAAGGTGTGAAGAAACCAGCTAAGTGCAAAATCCATGCATTTCAGACATTTATTTACTTATATCTGTGTGTATAAGCTGATTTCTGGTATATCCTGTATGTCAAAATAAAATCACATGTGTCAGGTGTGTTCACTTTGAAAACCTAGGTCGTAAAACTTCATGTAAAATTTAAATGTGTTTTCCATGTTAATTATATCAAAGCGTGTGCACTTGTCATGGTATACTGAGTAGTTTTGAATGTTGAGTGCTACGAAAAATGAAATTTCAGCTGTGGCATCATATGAATTCTACATTTATGCTTTAAACAACTTTAGTAGTAGTATCTTCATTCAAAAATAATCTTTCATCACAAATTTCAGTTTTTATCCCTGTAAATATAGAGATATTTCTGAGAATTTTTGGAAGTTTTTAGAGTTGTGCGTAACATATTTCATAGTATATCAGAGTTTGTTACTTACAGTTTCTATTTCAGCAACAGCATACACTGGTGAGCAAAACATTATGACCACTGCCCACTGCAACATTTGATGCTGTCTGGTGGTATTGCAGGCACTTGATGCCATAACAAATGAGTGTAAGTGGAGCAGACATGGATGTGGGATCACCCTAGCAACGATATGGGCTGCAAGTGGGGAAATACATTGAGATAAGCAACTTTGACAAAGTGCTAATTATAATTACACAGGGCCTGTGAACGAGTATCTCGAAAATGGTAAAGCTGGTCGAATGTTCATGTGCTACTGTCATTATAATCTATGTAATGAGGTAGAAGAGCAGTGAAACTACCACTAGGCACAAAATGGTTGGACATCCACAACTTCACAGAACATGAGACCAGAAGTCTCATGTGTCTTTTAAAGTAGGATAGACGGTGATCTGTCCCAATTCTGCTGAAAGAGCACATTGCTGGTGCACGGACAAGTGTTTTGGAGCACACCATTCATCACACATTGTCGAGCATGGAGCTCTGCACCAGACCACCTCTACATGTTCATGTGTTGATCCAATGGTACCGTCACTTACGACTGCAGTGGACTATTGGGATTTGACCTTTGATCAATGGAAACATGTTGGCTCTTTGAGTGAATCACACTAGGTCGATGGTCAACCTCACAAATGCAGTTATCAAGGTGAATGGCAGCTCAAAAAGTGCTGTGTGCAACAATCACAGGCTGTTGGGAGCAGTCTTATGCTTTCTCCTGTGCTTGCATGAGATTTGTAGTAGTAATCGAAGACACACAGACGGGTTTGAGGAGCACAGTGAGCACATGTAGTTGTCTCAGTGACCAAATTCACCTGATGTAATTCTAAAAATTCCATTTGGGTCACTATTGAGTGCCGTCAGAACATACGCAAGTCAGCGACCCTTTATTTACACAAATTGCACAAGCTGTGCATAGACATACAATGCCACACAACTCCACAAACCTACCAACAAATTGTCAGACCCTTGATTATGTAGAATAAATGATTTATTTCATTTCAAAGATGGATGAGCTATTAGGCAGTCAATCATAATATTTTGGCTCATCAGTGTATTTTATCTGTATTTATTGTAAATTAAAGCTGATGTCTAGCTTGTTCATGACCAAACAATAAAAAATAAAAATAAAAAAAATAATTGTCTCCCCGATTTTACTGTTGTCATGGAAGTTGCTGTGAATGGGTGTGTTGAGATGGCTACCATGGCTCGTGAACCTCAAGCACTATCCTCTCCTCTGTTTACTGTCTGCTCTACATGAAGTACAAGACCTATCACTCATCTACTTGACTGTGAATGATGTGTCACTGGTGAGGCTAAGTGTCCTGTATAATTAAGACAGGGGCCATGGAGAACTCAAGAGTGTCACAGCTGTCCTCAAGAAAACACATTTCAGGTGCTGTGTTCCACTGAAACTGAAATTAAGTCAGTGAAACTCACTTAACATGTTAGGAAACCTGCTATCTCCAACGTGAAGATGAGGCAAATGCAAACTAGCTGGGGTCTATAAATTACTGGCAGTTCCAATGTATGGTGGATGGTGGTACCCTTTGGAAAATGGCAGCATGGAATGGAAAGGAAAACAAGGTGCTCTTGTTGAAGGAGCTATTCTGGCAACTAGTGTGGGAACAGCTTACAACTAACTGCGGATTGTGGGCACACTGAAAGCAACAATGCCTCTCATCTGGATTCAGAGGTCATACTTTTATCACTCCAATGAGTAGCAGAGTAGGTTGAGAAGAACAGCCTTGATCAAGTTTTAAGGAAGCTCATAATCTGTAACAATGTCAACTGAACTTATTGTGAACCCCTGGTTCTGAGTCAGGTGGAGTACTTGAATTAGACTTTGATAACTCTGTGAGAAACTAGGCTGTAACTCCCTAGACATCTGTCATAGGACTGAGAACTGTAGTATTGCATTAAATGGGTCAGGTTTGTACCACACAAAAGGGGCTGCTACAAAAATTGCTAACTGTGTGGGGTACACACCAGGGTTTCTAGATTAGGTGACTTTTCAGCCATTCCAGATTACAATAACTGTAGGAGACCCCAAAGTATCACTATACAATCAGAAGAAATGTCCTCACAGGTGAGAGCATTAAAATCCTAATGATTAACAACTAAAGCATTTGCAACAAAATGTTAGAATTTAAAGTGTTCACATACTACTAGGTACAGAAAGCCTCATAACATTATACATTGACAGCAGTGAGATTTTTGGGGTAATTTAAATGTATGACGAAAGGAGGTGTGGCTCGCGATTTCCATACTGGGGAAGGTTGCAACTAACCTTGACCTGAGGCTATGCTACATATCAGTCTGTCACCATAACCAGAAGGGATAGATTGGATGGAATAGGAGGGATAGATGGGATGGGATGGAATGAATGGGATGGGAGGGAGGGAATGGTAATATTGCACTCTAGCCAAACTTTTTTACATGCTGCATCTTTTTTCCGTTTCATAACCAACTACTAAATAACATCAAAAGCTAACTGCAAGATAAAATCTATAGGCAGGTTATCTATCCCACAATGTCACATTTCCCAACAATTTACCACAACAAATTGTATTGAAAGCCATGTTTTGGAGGAATCTTTAATGTGGCATATGTTAGCTTTGCTGCTTGCTTTATGTTTTTAGTATTTTCATTTTTAAACTTCAGACGTTTAATGTTATGTAAGCTGAAACTGTGGAGTCTATAAGTTTGCCTGACAAAACAGTGATGTTTCCATGATTTCACATATCTTGTGCTGTGATTGGCTGACATGACTTGGCTAAGTAACTGCCATGTCATTTACACACCATATTCATCATATTTAGAGTTGTGTATTATAAAAATATGCATCATAAGTGACACAGCACACAAAATCACTCAGCAGCAATGTATATTGGTTTGTGCTACTATACCCTTGTTTTGATTTATACAGTTCTTGTTCTTTATTTTTGTTTACATCGGATCTGGGCATACCAAGTTCCTTCACTTTCATCTTAACTGCATGTTCCAAAAATTTACCAGATAAATTGCACACTGACTTCATATTGTGTGGTTTTCAAACTTGGGGTATGCTGCTGTTATGTGTAAGAAAGCAAAACTCACGAAACTCATGCATAATACACTCACAAAAAGAAACTTGCTAATAATGCACATTACCTGCAATCAGCAAGCAAAGAAACCAATTAATGGAAGATCTTTCATAGGCAGGGTATGTTTTGCATACTTTTTTCTCTAATCATTCATGAAACTCTTCCTAGGTGGTGATACTTATGCTACCATACTGCAGTGTACTCTAGTGAGACATTTGCAAACTATAGCCAATGTCAGAAACAAAAATACTGTCCAAAGTACTATCAAAGCACGTCAAAGCATAATAGAGATATATAGAGACAGGGATTTGATAGTGAAGTTTCAGCAGCTCTGTTCATTCCCTTTGGATGTATAAGCGGTGAAATGTGAAAATTGTGTGCAGGTTGGTAGGACACCCTCAAGCTAGAACACCAGAGCCTTCTGGATGCCCATGATAGCTGTACTCTGAGGCAGCCATGCCCCCAAACCTCTGCTACATATAGCTAAGCAACATTTCAAGGTGCAGTCTTAAGAGTAGTTACTACTTATTCGAGAAACATTTCTCAGTATCACATACCAAGCCCTAAAAAATTCTGTAAAACATTATTTAGAAATACATTTTAATGCACATTTTGGGGCAGCTCCACTTCAGAGCATTTAATTATGAGCCGCACCTGGTTGAAATGGTAATCTAATGGGAAATGTAGGTGATGTATTTTTCACAGTGGACAAGAAACTCAATTCCTCTGAGATAGAAATTGAAGCTGTATGGGAGATTGATTGGACAAGATTTAGCATGAAAGATGGGCATTAACTTGTAATTAGATATTTTTAACAACCAACAGACTCATTCCCAGATATAAACAAAAACTTTAGAGAAAAACTTCAGTTCAGTAATGCACAAGTTCCACAATAACAAAATCATCGGATGAGGCCTTAATCATTCAATAATCAAGTGGGATAGTTACAGTTATGTAAGCGGTGGGCAACACACAGTTCAGAACCTTAATCAAGATGAAAATACATTATCTCTAATGGAAACAAATAACATATCCTCTTACAGCATGCCCTCACAAGTGACCATGAAATAATTGTTGTAACAATGATGTCAAAGTACAATGGACAACAAAAACAGGTAGAAAGATTTATATGTACAGCAAACTAGACACAGAGGCCGAGTGGCATTTCTCAAAGAGGAAACACACATTTAGCTCTGGACAGGAACATCTATAAGAACATTGGCTCAAGATTAAAAGAACCGTTGACCATGCACTTGATAGATAAGTGCACAGAAAAAAAACAATTATTTGTTAAAAGCTATATATTTTCAAATTGTTTACAAAACAACATTATCCCCTTCAAAATACCCTGCGTTACAACTAATACATTTGTCCCACTGGTGCTTCCACTGTTCAAAACATTTTTTGTAGTCTTCTTTAGAAATGTCTGACAGCTCCTCCCTTTAATTTATATGATTAAATTAAGACAACATAAGCATAAATAGCATTAGGCAGTATTCTGATACTATTGTTGATATACTACACAGATTCAGTTTCTATGACTTTCTTCTGTTTCCTTAATGTGTAACTTTACCTGTGTCGTACCCCTGGAGGCTTTCCTTGTTGATGTGGTCTACAGAACACTAATGCACAAATGAAGGTAAAAATACAGAAGATTGAAGAAAATCAACCCTTCCTATGAATCTGCTAACTGTATTCATCTCTTGGTCTCCCTCTACAATTTTTACCTTCACACTTTCCTCCAGTACTAAACTGGTGATTCCCTGATGTCCCAGAATGTGTCCTAACAACCAATCCTTCCTCCTAGTCAGGTTGTGCGACAAATTTCTTTTCTGCCCAGTTCTATTCAGTATTCCTAATCAGTTGCGTGATCTTCCCATCTGATCTGCATTCTTCTGTAGTATCACATTTCAAAAGCTTCTATTCCCTTCTTGTCTAAAGAGTTTATCATCCATGTTTCACTTCCACACATTGCAATACTCCACACAAATATTTTCAAAAAAGACTTCCCAACACTCAAAACTGTATTTGATCTTAACAAATTTGTCCTGTTCAGAAATCCTTTTCTTGCCAGTGTCACTCTACATTTTATGTCCTCTCTACTTTTGCCATCATCAATTACTTTTCTCCCCAAATAGAAAACTCGTCTACTTTTAGCATCTCATTTCCTAATCTAATTCTCCCAGCATCATGTGATTAATTCCACTATCCTTTTTTTTTGTTTTTGTTGATGTTCATCTTACATCCTCCTTTCAAGGCACTGTCCATTCTGTTCAACTGTTCTTGTTGGTCATGTGCTGTCTCTGACAGAATGAGAATGTCACTGGCAAACCTCAAAGTTTTTATTTCTTAGCCCTGCACTTTAATTCCTGCTCCAAATTTTTCTTTGGTTTCCTTTACTGCTTGCTCAATATTGCTTGCTCAGATTGAATAACATCAGAGATAAGCTACACCCCCTTCTCAGACCCTTCTCAACCAATGCTTCCCTTTTACACCTGCTATCTTTAGAATTTGAAAGATGATATTCCAGTCAACATTGTAAAAGCTTTCTCTAAGTCTGCAAATGCTATAAACATAGATTTGCCTTTCCTTAACCTATCTTCTATAAGAAGTCATAGGATCAGTATTGCCTCACATGTTCCAACATTTCTCCAGAATCCAAACTGATCTTCCCCAAGGTCAGCTTCTGCCAGTTTTTCCATTCTTCTGCAAAGAATCAGTGTTAGTATTTTGCAACTGTGACTTATTACAATGATAGTTTGGTAATTTTCACATCTGTCAGCACCTGCTTTCTTTGGAATTGGAATTATTACATGATACTCTAAGTCTGAGGGCATTTCACCTGTCTCATACATCTTGTTCACCAGAGGGAAGAATTTTGTCATGGGTGGCTCTCCCCAGGCTATCAGTAATCCCAATGGAATGTTGTCTACTCCTGGGCCTTGTTTCATCTTAGATCTTCCAGTGCTCTGTCAAATGCTCCATATATAGTATCATATCTCCCATCTCATCTTCATCTAAGTCCTCTTCCATTTCCATAATATTATCAAGTGTTTCTCCCGTGTATAGACCCTCTACACATTCCTTTCACCTTTCAGCTTTCACTTCTTTGCTTAGGTCTGGTTTTCCACCTTAGCTCTTGATATTAATACAGCTGTTTCTCTTTCTCTGAAGTTCTCTTTAATTTTTCAGGAGACAGCATCTATCTTTTCCCTCGTGATATATGCTTCTAAATCCTTAGATTAGTCCTCTAACTATTCCTGCTTAGCCATTTTGCACTTCCTGTCAATCTCATTTTGTAGACATTTGTATTCCTTTTCAACCGCTTCATTTACTGCGTGTTATATTTTCTCCTTTCATCATTTAAATTCAATATCTCTAGTGTTACCAAAGGATTTCTTCCAGCCCTCGTCTGTTTACCTACTTGATCCACTGCTGCCTTCACTATTTCATCTCTCAAAGCTACCATTCTTCTTCTACTCTTATCGTCAATAGTTCCCTAATGCTCCCTTTGCAATTATCTGGTTCTTTCAGTTTATACAGGCCCCATCTCCTTAAATTCCTACCTTTCTGCAGTTTCTTCACTTTTAATCTACAGTTCATGGCCAATAAATTGTGGTCAGAGTTAACATCTGCCCCTGGAAATGCCTTACAATTTAAAATTTGGTTCTGAAATCTTTGTCTTACCATTATATAATCAATCTGAAACCTTCAAGTGTCTCCAAGTCTCTTCCTTGTACACATCCTTCTTTCATGTTTCTTAAAACAAGAGTTAGCTATGGTCTGTGCATACTTCTATGAGACAGCTTTTTTTTCATTCCTTTCCCACAGTCCATATTCACCTATTATTTTTCCTCCTCTTTCTTTTCCTACTATAGATTTCCAGTTCCCATGACTATTAAATTTTTGTCTCCCTTAATTATCTGAATAACTTCATTTATCTCATCACACATTTCTTCAGCCTCTTCATCATCTGCAAAGCTAGTTAGGATATAAACTTGTTTTACTGTGGAGGGTGAGAGTTTTGTGTCTACCTTGGCTACAACAATGCATTCACTATGCTGTTCATAGCTGCTTATCCACGTTCCTTTTTTTTCTCTTCATTATTAAACCTACTCCTGCATTACCCCTAACTGATTTTGCATTTATAACCCTGTATTCACCTGACCAAAAATCCTGTTCCTCCTGCCACCGAACTCTGCTAACTCCCACTACATCTAACTTTAACCTACCCATTTCCATTTATAAATTTTCTAAGCTGCCTGCTCAATTAAGGTATTTAACATTCCACACTCCAATCCATAGAACATCAGTTTTGTTTCTCTTAGTAACAACATCCTCCTGAGTAGCCCCACCCAGAGATCCGAATGGGGGACTACTTTAACTCCGGAATATTTTAGGCAAGAGGATGCCATCATCATTTAACCACAGGTTAATCAAGTCAAAACAAGCATAAGAATGGCTGTGTGACAAGTGTTCAATGAATTTGAAAAACAAGCTTTTAAATGTCAGATGGTCAAATAAGGCTGAACAGTTCTCGTACCCCATTAAGCCAACTAATGGATCAAAGTAATTTTTCCACAAGGTTATTTGTCATTATGGCAGATGATAATATGAAGACTGAAACACTAAATACTGTCTTCCAAAATTGATTCACCAAAGAAGATTAAAAGGTATTTCTTACATATGATTTTTGCACAGACTCAAATATGATATACAGGGTGATTCAAAAATGCATGTAAATATTTTAAGGGTGTATTTGTGAGGTAAATATAAGACAAAAATGTTCTATAAATGTTTTTCCATAAACGTTTAATTCCAGAGTTATCGTTAAATACGAAAGTCATGTCCGTATCAAAACGACGGCAGTGCAAGCAGCAGGATGCCATATTCTGGTACGTAATTCACATACGTATCTCCCAACAGTTGATTCGAAACTGCATGAATAGTGTTTGTTTTTGTTTGCACGTGATGTTTACTCCTACTGTACGGAAGATGGCGCTGATGTTGTTGGTAACGGAAAAGTACGTCCTGTCGTTCATTCATCGTCGGAAGGCTAAAGGTTTCGTGCACATGATGTACTCAAACAGTGAGTATGCTGATATGCACCTTGTGTATGGTGCAGCAGATGGAAATGCACTTGCAGCAAGACGAAGGTACAGTGAGCTGTTTCCAGGAAGACGGTTACCAAGTCATCAGACGTTTGTATCTGTGGACAGACGTATGCGGGAGTATGGCATTCGTCCTGGGCCACATTCAGGTCGACCACTTGAGCATGCAGTGAACGTCGAGGAACATGTTTTGGACCTGGTAGACCAAGATCCATCTATCAGTACGAGACAAAGTAGTGCAGCTGTACGACTTCCACAATCTACTGTATGGCGGCTGCTCCGGAGACAACAGTTGCATCCATTTCACCTGCAAAAAGTGCACGAATTGACACCTGAAGACTATCCTCGCCGTCAGCTATTCTGCCAGTGGTTACAAGAGCGTCATTTGAATGATCCAATGTTCATTCGGCGGATATTATTCACAGATGAGGCCATGTTTACTCGTGCGGGTGTAATCAATTCGCATAATATGCACCAGTGGGCTGTCGAGAATCCTGGCGCGAGAATTGTGCGTGGATATCAACATCAATTCTCCATAAACATTTGGTGTGGTATTGTGGGGAATTACTTACTCGGACCTCATGTTCTGCCTCCAAGGCTGAATGGGCACGCGTACTGCGAATTTTTGGAGGGAGAATTGCCTGGATTGTTACAGGATGTCCCTCTTGCAACACGAGCCACCATGTGGTTTATGCACGATGGTGCTCCCGCCCATTACAGCCGCAACGTAAGGGTGTACCTCAATTCCGCGTATCCACATCGATGGATAGGTCGCGGAGGACCAATTGCTTGGCCAGCCAGATCACCTGACCTGAACCCTTTAGACTTTTATTTATGGGGCCGACTAAAGACATTGGTGTATTCTTCTGCAGTACCGAACAGAGAAGTGCTACAACAAAGAATTGAAGGTGGTTGTGAAATTATTCGTGGAGAGTTGAACGGACTGTGTAATGTGCAGAGATCATTGATGCGACGAGCACGGGTCTGTCTGCAAGTTCAGGGACAGCATTTTGAACATGCATTGCATTAAGATTTGTGCAAATACAGTACAGTACAGTACAGTCTGTAAAATGCTTCAATTTTCCTTAGTTATTGTGCATTGCTGTAGTTCAATCAACAGGACCTAAATTAATACAGTGTTCGCGAGGAATTGTTTCAGTTTGTTACGTCACGTTTATTTATCAGTTTGCGTTGTTAGTCCAAATGCACTGTAATTAAACTGTGAACTCTGGGAATTAAATACCTTACGTTGTATTGAATGTATTATCCTGTTTTGTTCATAACTCTGTAATAAGCCAAGTATGGAAAAAATTGTATAGAACATTTTTGTCTTATATTTACCTCACAAATACACCCTTGAAATATTTACATGCATTTTTGAATCACCCTGTATATCTATAAGTGAGCACAGAAGTGAAATCTTGCTCAAGTCATTTTATAATAAAAAGTCAAGTCTCACTTTTAGTAATAGACCATAAAAGGCTGCTGGGCTAATGGAGCATGTCATTTAACTGCAAATCAGTAACAAGTCACTCCAATCTGTTAAGCGACACTAGAGTGTTGTAATGACACACCTCACTTTCCTTCGCATAACCCCAGTAATCTGGAGATGCTAAATTTAGGGAGTGAGACGGCCATGTCACCTTGCCAACGAAGGATATCACACAGTTTGGAAATGTATGTTTGATTATAGTCTTCTTTGACATGCTGTTGCATGCAAAAAACTCCTCTCTAGAAATAAAAACTGTCACTGAAACAACTTACTATGTCAAGTTCATTATGTTGCATTCTACTTGGGCATGCCAACCAACAAGCTGTTTGTCTACATGAATGGCCACCGACAAACGGTGGCCAAAAAACAGCTGGACTAGTTGGTGAGCATGCTGCCAAACACAATGTTTTTCACTTCTATGACTGCTTCACAGTCTGTGCCATCTGGATCCTTCCAACCAACACCAGCTTTTCTGAATTGTGCACTTGGGAACTCTATGTTCCCATAACCCCACTCCTGGCCTCGACCTTCATTAGTCACTGTCCTTCATCCACTTATCTCCTTCCCTGCTCCCATTCCAGCAGTACACAACCTTCTATTCCACCAACACACCCACAGTCCTTTTAATTCTCTCCTTTCCCAGTCCCCCCCCCCCCCCAAATCATGCCACAATCTAACTTCCCGAATGCACCTAGCTGCCCTACCCTGTCCCCACCACATGCTCCCACAAGCAGCACTTTACTGCCCCCCCCCCCCTCTGCACCATCCCCCTCCCTACTACAGCCGTCAATTCACATACATTGACCAGATCACTTCTCCCATTATCTGCAGTTGTGGCCAGCGACAGTAGTGATGTGTGTGAGATTTGTGCTTGGGTGTACGAGCAAGTATTGTTTACTTTAGAAGAAGGCCTTTTGGCCAAAAGCTCAAACATTTAGCAGTCTTTTGTTGGGCGTGTCTGCAACTCAACATGTCCAGTACATGGTGAAGAGCAATCTATCGTTCTCATAATACTATCGTTATTCCATCCTGGATTTTCCATTGTTTCATTTGCTACTTCACTGATAGCACCTATACACCATTTACGTAATGTACCCATTGTCACTGAGGTTGGACTGTAATAGGAAGATGTATGCAATTACGGTTTACATCTACAGTAAAAGACTAAATTGTTAGTGTTTCAATATGTGAACTAGAAACAGGCCTTCTTTGCCAGAATAGTATGTGCATTGCACAGTACCCCTCTGCACAAAGAAACAATTACAGAATATGCACGAAAAAGTATGTAAGGATTTCTAAGTAAGAGACAACAGAGTCAAAAACCAATGAATTACTGGCTTACAGGCTACAAAATTTTCTAACATGCACACCAATGCACCGAACTGTTGACAAGTTCTGCAGGAATAGATAGATAGATAGATTGATAGATTGATAGATTGATAGATATTCAGCGATCACAGGCCCTGCAGACCACGCGCTGCTTCCACAAACTGCCTCCATTCCTTCCTGTTTTGTGCCAAGTTCCTCCAGGTGTCTTCAATTCCCAGGGCTGCTAGGCCCTTCACCAGGTTGTCCACTTAGCGCTGCCTTGGTTGTCCAATGGGGCGTTTGGTTTTTGGTTTCCCCGCTAGTGTCATCTTCACCTGTCTTCCATCTGGCATACGTGCTACATGGCCCACCCATTGTATTCTTTTTGCTTTTTATCTTCTGTAGGATAGTTGGTTGTCGCATCAGAAGGTAGATTTCCTCGTTTTTCCTCCTCCTCCATTCTCTGTTATCTAAAGCTTGTCACCGTATCTTCCTCATTACTCTTCTTTCAAATATTAACAGTTTTTCCCCTTTCTCACTTAGTCATGCTCCATGTTTCTGAACCGTACATTACTGCTGGGCATATCACTGTGTTGTAGATTTTAATCTTAGTGTTCACTGAGATCGATTTTAAGCCTAGTGTCTCTCTAAAGGAATGCATGCATTTCATTCCCACTGCTATTCTTTCCTTGATGTCCATTTTTATGTTGTTGTCTGTGGTAAACCAAAATCCCAAGTATTTGAACTGGTGTAATCTCTTGAACCTCTTGCCATCTATCTTAAGAAATTCTTCCTGCTCTTGTCTTCTACCTAATTGCTGTGAACTCTGTTTTGTCTCGATTCACTTTGAGCCCTACCTTCTGTGTATAATTGTCAGAAATATATAAATTTTAATATACGAAAATTTGTAATTTTTAATGATAATTTTCTGCTTATAAGTAAAGTAAGGGTATTTCAAAGAGACTCATCTAATTTAATAAGCCTGTATCTTCTATACAAATGAAGATAGAAACTTGAGGTGAACATAAGCTTATGCATGGAAACAAAGTCTACATTGGCATCAGGTGTAAGTTGCTGGTTCACATGGTTGCCAGCAAAGGTCTCCTTTGTAGAGGTAGCTAGCTCACACACTTGTTCACTCCCCAGCTAGTTTTACTCTTCGTATAATTGCTAATCTTGGAATCAAACAAATCAACCTCCTGACATATTTTGCATTTTTCCACTCAATAATGTGCTGTGGAATAATTTTCTGGGGTAATTCATCACTTAGAAAGAAAGTATTGATAGCTTAAAGGTGAGCAGTAAGAGTAATATGTGTTGTTCTCCCTTGGGTGCCACGTAAGTACCTCTTCAAGAAGCTACACATTTTAATTGCATCACCACAATACATAAATTCACTAACAAAATTAATCATAAATAATTCATCACAATTTTGGAAGAACAGTGATGTCCATACCTAAATCACTAGAGGGAAAAATGACCTTCATTGCTCATTATTAAAGTTGTCAGTGGCTCAGAAATGTCTGACAGATATCGAAGCAAGTTTTAAATCCAACTTAAAATCATTACTCCTGAGCAATTTTATTGCATTGATGAAATTCTACTTAAAAACTGGTAATGGAGGGGGAGGGGGGGGGGGGGGGGGGGGGGGGGAATCTAACTATTCAACCAACGTGCATCCAACTGAGATGGTAATAAAAAGCATTTTGTGTTCTCAGTTTCAAAAGGTGTGATCCAATTACAGTTGTGCATTGTTATTTTCATCTAAAGTCTGGCACAACACTCCTCAGTGATGGACAAGCTGTATGGGATATAGAGATGTCACATTACACTTTTGGCTTCGGAGGTCATATGATCTCACAATATGTGATTTTGTTTGGTGGTGGTTTATAGTAGACTCCATCAACGTGTCTCCCCTTCCAACAACTTAAGGTTAACTGTGACACCACATAGCAACAGCTATGAATACAGGAACTCTGGACATGCTCAGCAAAGTAACAGAGGAGTTTGATTATTACTGGACGTTTGTCCTGTGTCTGGTGGAGGGTTAAATGGAAACTCTCATCCTAAACATAACTGTAAAAAGTGACATGAAGTTGTATGTGCAGGCATGTAAAATATATGCCCTCAAAAAAATCATAGTTCTCTTGTAAATAAATTTGTAGACATAGCATACATTAAAATTCATCCCAGTTTCTACGCTCATTCATGTAGAAGATGCAGCTTCATTAAATTAGATGAAACTTTCTGGAACACCCTGTACTTCAGTCACTAAGCTTATTTATTCATCACTTAAATACCACAAATATTTAATTGTTTTAGGCTGCTAAAAAACAGTTCATGGAAACACTTTTCTTAAAAATAATGAGAAAATAAAATTTGAAGATAATTTTAAAAAATCAGAATTACTTAATTTGAAGGATGCTACCTAATGTACAAACTGAACTACTCGTGGTAGACACATGCCAGGAATGAAATGAAGTGGCACGTTTTTGCATGCACAACATTAGAAATTCACCCTTGGACTAGTTCTAACAGTTGCCAACTATCTGATCAGTTTTGAGCCAATGCTTTAACAACTTACTGCTACTCAAGAACAGTTGGAAGTAGTCACTAGAGCTGCACAAAATCTCTTTTTTGCACTGCCTGTATATAGTTAAAGAAGGCAACAGCTTCTTTCAAAGTAGCAGCCTTCTGTCTAATTTTCTGATTTAGTTTAACTACCATAAGCATATACATCAATTGGCAGTATAGTGATAGTTTACTGTTAATACAGTGGAAACAAAGTATCTATGATATGTTTGTCTTTTGTTAGTGTATACAGTGACTTATTCCACATCCCTCAAGGTTCTCCTTCTTGATGGGACCTACAAAACTTGATGAATGAATGAATGAAAGAGTGAGTGAGTGTGTGTGTGAATGAATTTAGTGGACTGCTGCTCAATCATCATCAATATTGCGGACTTCTAAACTTAGTTCGAATTCACTTACAACTTTTTTTTCTGGCATTAGGCATAATGGGAAATTATGAGATAAAAGAAGCAGATGACAATGTTTCAGAACTACAAACCATCTTCGAACTGAAGGCATAGGAACATCTTGTGAGAAGCAGATTGTTCTTGGTGAGATTCTTCAAAATTTTCTAATAGCCTCAAAAGGAAGTGTCTTCCATGAACACTGCACTGTACATTTACCTGCACAATTATAAAATTTAGAGTAAAATAACTCTGTAACTGGTTTCTGTAAGTACCAAAGAATGAAGACTTTACCACCACCTAATAATGGACAACATGAACACCATTAATAATAACTATGCAGATGGAGGAAACTGATTGTTAACCTTACATCCTTAGTTGTGCATAATTCTAAGATTATTTGCACCCACACTTTGAGAGATTAAAATTTTTGAAGCAGCAACTTAGAATAGAAGCAGATTTCTGAAATAGTCCAATTACCATGGTTTGCATTTATTTATACTGTCTTATTCTATGGTACAACATGGCACGTTTTGTATTTATTGTCCCTAATCTTCAGAGGTTGTTACTCATAGAATGCACACACATATGAACAACCACTTAGCAGTACAATTTTTGTTCTAAAAATTGAATCAATGAAAACAGAAAACCTAAAATTACACCAACTCTAGAACTGCTTGTTCAAAATGTATATTTACTTGCTGAATAGTGAGATATTCACGAAGAAAAGCTGACTGCTGAGGAGCTGATTGTTTGCTTGCTGGGGTGAGAAGCTTGGAGAATGACAGTGAGGCATCTGAAATTTGTTTGAGGTATGCTGCTTGCCTGCCAATCGTGAAATGGATATGATCTTCAGCCAAACTCCAGTTTCTGTTTTCATATATCTGTAACACAGGAAAACATTAATACCTCATACTTAGTTATAACCTGCATCTTCAAAATCTTGTTACTAACTTGGTATGCCTGCTTGTAGCATCTGAGTGAATGTTTTCGCTGTCCAGCTTTGGAGAAACGGTGTCCAGCTAATACAATATGGAATGCATATTTTCTTGCCATGCGAGGTCGAGTTGACTTTAAGAAACAGTAGGACGCTTGCTCCAATAGTAAAGCACTGCGCAAGTCAGAATCTTCACTTGTCATTCTGATGAACTGCTTTGCAGCTTCTCCATACAAACTTCGACCCTTGAGACACTCAGTACTGAGTAGTGTTGCTCGAGTCGCAAACTGAGGCATTCTGGAAGACAAGAAACATTGTATATAAGAAATGTTTAACACTACCAGCAGTACACAACAGAATTACGATGGCTAACATAAGTTAAGTAGAGTACAGAATGTTGATTGTTATTTCATAATGATCCCATTTCCTATTCAGTCTCATTCTAAAATTCAATGCACATTCCATACGTCTTTCAAAGAAAGATTTTAAGACATTAGTCTCTGGAGACAGCAAAGTTTTCGTGTGTGTGTGTGTGTGTGTGTGTGTGTGTGTGTGTGTGTGTGTGTGTGTGTAATAAATGAGTAATACTAATACATAAAACCCATACTTTCAATAACATTATTATTTTAAATGTACTGTTCCTTCACCTGTAACTACACCCCCACCTTCCTCAAGTATTTATTAATTTTTAATTCCTCAAGAACTGTGAATTGTATAATACTTTTGTGTCCATTTATTAAGATTATAATCTTAATTTACCTGTACTATTTTTATCTGTAATCATGACATTTACTATTCCTCATGCATTCATTTGGTTCATAGTCTTTAGAGAATGGTGGTTTCCATATATAATACTGTGACTTCTTTAAGCTCATAATGTTATTTTACTATCTCAACTTAGCTATGTTGTTTTACCTGGAATTATAACAGCTATTCCTCCAAAACTTGCCTATTTTATATATGTTATAGAATTGTGCATTAGTTATGAACTATTTTAACTTCTGGGTGCCTGCACTTTTTTGTTTATTAATATTACAATCTTAATCAAGTGGATTAGTCCTAACTGGAATTAGATCACTAATGATTATCAGTCTTTCAATTTGGTAGAACTGTGTGGTACTTGCATAAATTTTAGAAGTGATCATCCTTTCTGGAACATCCCATAAGGGTCACCCTCCATTCCTCCAATTTGTTTCAGTCTACTTGTCTTTTTATTGTAAATAATTTAGCAACTTACCTTCCCTACCCACATGTATTAAAACTATGTGCTTTGTGCACTAGAAAGATTTATACACTGTTTATCTTACAGCACTGTAGCACTACATAAGGCAGAGATGGAATTTCAATACTTTACGTATGCACAATGTACTAGAACTTCAACTTAGTGTATTATATACAAATGTTTATCTTGATGTAAGTTATTCTGTTCCCCCATTAATAATTTACTAATGGACATTTTATTTGACTAATATGCACCATAAGGATGTCCAGCATATTTTTTAGTGGTGTTAATATGACAATGAATGTTACATTTGTATACAACAATAGGGCAGTTTTCAGGTTATGTTGGCTAATGAACGTAATCATCTGCACTACTGTATTGTTTTTGTGCCACATATGCACAGAAATATCATGTATGCATGACCACGTGTACCAGCGATGTATTACAATGAAACTGGTAGCTTAAGGTAAGTAAGTATCTTGAGTTATAAAGTATACGTATATGCGAGAGCTTGAATAAAATTTAGGTATAAACCAGTATCACTATCTCTGAATGTATTACACGTGCTTGAAAATGACCCAAAGTTGAAACTGGCCAATTCCACGGATAATACGAACAATACAGCCTACTTGAAACATGTTTTCATTCTCAAAGTATTACTGAGGTTAAAATCCAACATCTCCTTTAATTGCTGACGCCATTACAGTAATTCTCATATTGGTTTAACAGTACTTGTTCCTTAATATTTACACAACGCACCTTGATTGCTGTGAGTAGTAGTAAGATGAGTTGTTGCACAATGAAACATTAAGTTCACATAATCTAGAATTTCTCCTCCTGCATTTAACACTTTCTTGTATCCCTCTTTTCAGTAAGTATTTAAATCTGACATACTTCTAGCCTTATATTTTGTCTCTTTAGTAGTAAAATAGTACATACCCTTTAAAGGTACAACATGTTGCCTATGAGAATTTTATGAGTTTTACCTCAATTTTGTTCAGTGGGGATAAAACCTCCGCACACAGGCCCAGATGGCCCCATCGATACAGATCAGCCGCTAAGTCGGCCTTTACCAATGGCGTCATTGGAAGTGGTAAGGACCAGAGGTGTACACATTACTGTTTTGACATACCCATGTTTGCCTGTTAGCCGGGCGGGCAAGCTGCTGCATGATAGCAGCAGAATGGGCAGATTGTGTTACTTGCACCTAAGCCTAACTATGCCTAACACAAGCAGGCTAAAGGAAGCTTGCCTGCCCTTCTTCCCACTGTGCTATGCTATGTAGAAGTTTATCCTGTATTTTTTCAGTGTTATAAATAGGGTTCAGAAGTTGATGGAAAGTCTTTTTTACCTGAGTATCACAAGATGAGGGTCAATGAAGTATATATTTATTTTGGGTCATTGTATAGGCCAGAAAATGGAGGTTTTTATTTACCCTTTTCTTCCTTTTCACCATATTTCATGCTTGCTTAGTTATTTTGATATGAACGGTTTTCTCTGTAAATTCACCCTCTTTTGATTGCTACTGACTGTTCTGAATTCAAACCATCATCAGGTCAACCACAATACCGTACATCTTTCCTGTAGTAAGCAGAATTATCTCTGAAAGCCGAGGTTCTTTGCACCTAAGAAATTGAAGATGTTTATTACACAGCAACACCAACTGAAGTAAAGTTTTGGAAGTCTAGTTTCTGTAGCCTCAGAGTGTTTCAGCCAAATATGACCCAGGTATAACAATTTTAATTACTTTTCCCAGTATTTGCACTGCAAGGTCATTGAAAAACAGTTAATTCTAAATTCCCTAAAAGCATTTTAGCAAACATGAAGTTTGTTTTTCAGTTTAAATTAAAAAAACTACGTATCTGAAAGAAGAAGCTTTTCTTTCACATTAAGCTTTCTTTGCACTACATTGCATACCACCAAACGAAGTTTTTAATGTCCACTGAGCTATTTTTTTTCCTGTTTCAGTCAATGTTTGCCTTAAATTTAGAAAGCGTATATACTGCTAAATGGCCTTAAGTCCTTAGCATACATTTCCACACATTTGTCAGCCACTAAGCCATTGTTCAGTTTCAAAATATTTAAAGTGAGGAAACTGCTGATCAAATTTAAAACATGCTTTGATATACTCCAAGTTTCTGACTGAATGTTTAGTAATGCCTCATACAATTTGCACTGCACAACCCATACCAATTTATTTGAAGCTGCCTCAAACACACGAAAACCTTTCCCTTACTGGACTAGGCTTCTGTTTTGCAACTGGTATATTTTCCCCAAATCCTAATTTCTCTTCAATTTTAGGTTTAGTTTGCTCACTTTGCTGCTGCCACCAATATGATAAATGAGCTGAAATGAAACTACCCATGCAAACATATACCTGACAAGCCACAATGGATTGATAGCGCAACCGGTTGTCAGGTGTAGCAGGCTGAACAGGTCCCATGAATCTTGCCAGGATTGCGGAAATCCAAGTTGGTCCACTTTATCCACTGTGGTTCGGTACATGTGTACTCTTCTGTCTCCATCACGACAAAAAGAGCTGCTTAAATGATTGCAGCGAAGACAGGGGCAGACGGGCTGGAAAGAGAACTTGTACATCTCTGGTATGGATGGGGATGGGGTCAGCACACCACTATCCTAGCTATTGTCAGCTGATGTAGCCTGGAGCCACTACTACTCTGTGAAGTAGATCCTCAACTGGTGCCCTGAGTTTGAGTACATTTCGTTCCAGTCCTCCCACCAAGGAAAACTCCCTGACCGTACTGGGAATCAAACTCAGGTCCTATGCCTGGCAGTCAGCCACGCTAACCACTCTGCTACAGAGAGAAGTAGACCAGGGGGTGGGAGGCTACAGTGGGACATTTATATACTGACCAATAAAATGCCACCTGGTATAACACTACACAACTTTATGAAAATAATCATAACTATACATAATTAAATCATGAACACTTTGATGCATTGCACTGCATTTATCAATGCCTGTAAGCAGCAAAAGGTCTAGATTTCATTATAACTTCATTCTTCAAGAGCTGCAGGATTACCAATGATACCTATACAGATACCAGCTTCGCATAATTATTCAGCGATTGTTTTGAAGTAACTACGGAGTAACAATTATAAATGTAACCAATATAGAAGACACCGTAAGTTGCAGATGGCACAATTAGAAGACACTTACACAAAGCTTTCAGTCACAGCCTTCATCTGCAAAAGAGAAACAGAGAAACACACCAGCCATACACACAAGCAAGAACACCTCAGACACATAACTGCCAACTCCATCAGCTCAGGCCAGAATGCAACTATCATGTGGGATGGCAGCAGCAATCTGGAAAGGATAGTAGTGCACAGGTGGGGGGACAGAGGAACACTGTCTGGCGGAGTGTGCACGGACTAGAGTGCCAAGGGGTATGACATTAAGAAGTTGTGGGGTTGGGAGGTAGAGATAAAAGGAGCAAAAAGGAAAGGAGCGGGAAAAGATGGGTGGGTGTGTTGGCAGAGGCAGCAGACAAAGAGAATGGGAGACAAGAATGAGGAAGAAATTATTCTCATCTGGCATTCTCTTTGTTTGCCACCTCTGTCAATGGACCTGCCATTCTTTCCCCGCTCCTCTCCTTTTCACTTCTTTTTTCCCCACCTCCCTACCCCACAAACTCCTGAAACTGTACCTGTTAGCATTCTAGTCCCTGTACACTCTGTCAGACAATATTGCTCTGTCCCCCACATGTATAACACTCCTATTCCTTCCCTGCCCCCTCCAGATTACTGCTGCGATCACACATGATAGTTGCATTCTGGCCTGAGCTGCTGGAGCTGGCGGTCATGTTTATGTCAAGTGTGTTTGCATGTGTGTGTTTCTCTTTCCCTGATGAAAGCTGTGGCTGGAAGCTTTATGTAAGTGTCTTAATTGTGCCTGCCTGGAACTTAACATGTCTTCTTTATGGTAAGTAGTAATATACCTTTGCCTACATTGTTATATTCCTATGCGGATTTTCCATTGTTTGAAAGTAACAGTGTTCTTATTAATACAGTGGGCTCATTCAGCAACAATAACTGTGCCTCATTCCTCTTATTTTGAGCAGTGAGACTACAACTGTGACAAAGTCTTACATAAGCTGCAATGTAAATTATTTCTCAACAACAATGTGGTCCATAAATTAGTCATTAATATTAAAGCAGATCAAAAATATGTAAAAATGTGCATTACTTTCCATCAGATGAATAACAACGTAACTCTGATCATCGCTACATCAAGTTTTAACAATTTTTTTTTTCTGGAACACTGGAAATTATGTTTTTAAAAGTGATTTTCTATGTCATTTTTAGTGTATTTTTATGTGTGGCTATGCATGTATGAAAGTTCCAAAGTAGTTCCTTACAGTCAGTCCCAGATAAATGTACACTGATGAGCCACAATATTATGACCACCTGCTTAACAGCTTGTTTCTCCATCTTTGGAACGAAATACATCCCTGATTCTGCATATCAGGGATCCAACAGTTTGTTGGTAGGTTTTTGGAGGTATGTGGCATGAGTTGTCTATGTCCAGGTCACATAATTCGCATAAATATTGGCCCATTGATTTGTGTACATTGTGACGGCACCCAATAGTGATGCAGATGAATTCCACAGGAATTACATTTCCACAATTTAGTCACCCAGACATCAACACGAGTTCTGTATAATGCTCCTCAAATCACTTTAGCACGCTTCTGACTCCGAGACACAGACAATTATATTGCTGAAAGATAGCAACACCATTGGGGAAGACATCAAGCATGAAGGGATGCAAGTAGTTCGCAGCTGTCAGTGTGTCTTCAGTTACCACCACAGGTCCCATGCAAGCACAGGGGGATGACTCCAATAGCATAATACTGCTCCACCAGCCAGCATTCATGGTGTGCTGCATGTTTCGAGCCACGGTTCACCTCAATGACAGCATTTGTGGAGATGACAATCAACCTAGTGTGGCAAAAATGTGATTCACATGAAGAGCCAAAACGTTTCCATTGATCAACGGTTGAATGCTGATGGTCCTGTACCCAATGCAATCATAATCGACAATGCCATTGGGTCAACATGTAAACACATTGGGGTGGTCTGCTGTGGAGCTCCATGTTCGACAATACATGATGAACAGTGTGCTCCGAAACACTTCGGCATGCACCAGCACTGTGCTCTTTCAGCAGAGATGTCACAAATCACCATCTGTCCTACTTTACAGAGTGGACAAGGCTCCAAATACCATGTTCTGTGATGAGTTGTGCATGTCCAACCACTTATTGCCTAATGGTAGTTTCAGTGTCCTACTTCTTTCCATAGATTCTCAAGACAGTTGCAAGTGAACATTTGACCAGCTCCCCTGTTTTCGAGATACTCATTTACAGATTCTCTGCAATAATAATTTGCCCTCTGTAAAGTTGCTTACTTCAATGGGTTTCCCCATTTGCAGCCCATATTTTTGCTGAGGCAATCTCCCATCCACGTCTGCTCCACATACATACTTATGTTGCTGCATCATTGCTCACAATGGCATCAGGCAGCATCCAATGTTGTTGTGGGCATTGTTCATAATGTTTTGGCTCAGTGTACTTTGGCAACACGAGAACATACTGATTTTCCAAAGTTCTTATTTAGAAACCAAGTGAGAGCATTCACTGAAAATCATCTCTTTACTAAATAAAATTAATAGTTTTCCGACACTTTTTATAGGAACTGTGATGTGAAATTACCAATCTATCATTATCAGAACAAAAAAAAAAAAAAAAAAAAAAAAAAAAAAAAAAAAAAAAAAAAACAAACTTGGGATATTTTATATTTTTCAAAATTAGTTTACTTCTGCAGATACTAGAAGTGGCGCAATGTCCTGGCAGGACAGTATTGTTTCTGAACACTGTCCTATTAAGAATCCTGTAGTGTTTAGAAGTAGAGGTCTGTACTTAGAGAAAAGAAAATTTTGCACAAAAAATTCGAAATTACTATTAAACAAGAAGTGAGTGACCAGCTTTCAGGCTTGCGGGGATAAAAAAGTGCAAAACAATGGAAAGGAGCTTCCTCTAAAGAGTATGGAACAAGTGTTATCTATTTAACCAGAATCAGTTATGGAAAAGGAAGAATGTGTAAATGTGAAACAGTGAGCGCATTGCAGTTAATACGGAGAAAAACAGAAGCTGTTAGTTAGTCACAAAAACTTGGTGAAGAGAAAAAAAAGGTAAATGAAAAATTCAAACAAAAATTGGACAAATTTAAACAGGAATCTGACTCTGCATTACAAAAGAAAATTTCTGAGGCTAAATTAGGGATGAATAAAGACTGAGAAACTTGAAAATGAAGTTTCAGAAATACAATGGAAACTACAGGTTGGAATAACAACAATATAAGGAAAAGATAGATTGCTACACTCTGTAAAAATGACAAGTTGGAGACAGGCAACACATACAGCTTTCGGCCAAAGCCTTCTTGAGGAAAGGAAAGGAAAACAAACACAAACACAAAAACACACACACACATTGTGCCTGTCTGCAACTCAGTGTCTCATCTTTAGAGTGAGTAGCAATCTATCTTTTCCTTATATTGTTAAGATTCAGAAACAGTCTGAAGTCAAACTTGAGATATTTGTAAAACAAAAATGTTGAGAATCACATAAATCGGGAATGTCCAAGAATTCTTTACACATGCAGTGCTCTAACTTGCGTGCAGAGTTCTGTCACCTGGCAGCATTCTAACCCCACTATGCACCTTGCTGTCTGAGGGGGAAACTGAGTATGTGCAGTATTTGGATAGCAATGCAATTGTGTGATGGTCACTTAACATGTTACGAACAGCTTGGTTCATATTTCACAACAACATTCTTCTTATACTGTCATCATAGACTCCGTAACATGTTAAAAGTGTGTGTATATCAGTGTAATTGTTAGATGTTCTCTGAAGAGAGATTAAATGCAATGGAAATGAAGTCCCATGCTACTTGACAGAGCACAGGGGATAGATGTGGGAGACTCACATCACCATACTATGCAAGGTCCTAATGGAGGTGGTTTGCAATTGCCTTCCCCCGACCGTAATGGGGATGAATGATGACGATAATGATGAAGATGACACAACATCACCCAGTAATCTTTGGGCAGGTGAAAATTCCTGACCCTGCCGGGACGGGAATCAAACCCAGGACCCTGTGCTTGGGAAACAAGAACGCTACCGCAATACCACGAGTTGCAGACTAGCCATTAAATACTAAAATAAATTTACAGCTGTCTTCCAAAACCTTTAATACATGTGCGTAGGTACATACAAACACACATACCTGTAAATTACATAAATACATTCTCTCTCTCTCTCTCTCTCTCTCTCTCTCTCTCTCTCTCTCTCTCTCACACACACACACACACACACACACACACACACACACACGATCCATCAGGTCAAAAAGGATTTAGAAAATTCTCATACAGATCCAACAAATATTATTACCAGCAAGTCATACAGACAAAAACTCAGCAAATGGGAAGTACCACCATAGAATGAAGTCAGTGGCAGACCAGTGACACAATGTACTGAAAAAGGAAAATGCTCCCATCCAGACAAAAGTTAGAGGTGCCTGAAGACTCCGTAGACTGAAACATACGAGCTCTACGTGATCCAACAGGATTTGCCTCTGGCAGAAAGATATTTTGGACTAACAATGAAATGTGCAATAATTGTTTACTCTCTGTATAAGAAACAGATCTCAAATACAGAGTTCATGGATGACTGCCCACATTACAAAAGTTCAAAACCAAATGTAAATCCAACACTTTCCCAGGGATGCACCTACACAACAGAATCCATGAGTTATAATAGGTGGCACAGCAGAGAGGAATAGGATGACAGCCAGTAGAAGCCAAACTACTCTGAGCGTGCTTCAAGGACGTTGGGCATCAGCAAATCTCATAGCTGTAGCTCGACAACGATAACAGCAAGTGGAACAATGATGCTTCTGGGATGTTGGGCACCAGCAAAGGTCAGAGGCAATGGCTCAACAATGGCACTTACTGGTGGGATGAAGTGTAGCGAGGCACAACACCTGGGATTGGCAGACAGTTGTCTGGTGTAGTGTCAGTGGCAGATGCCTATGGCGAGGAATGTTGGTGTGGCCAGCAGGAAGCCCAGAGGGGTACTGGCTGTAGCATGTCCAATAGTGGCCTAAATACTGTCCAGCAAAGGGATAACACTGTGGCACTGAGTGGGCACACAATATGGTGTAAGAAAGTGGTGCTTTGACAACAGCATGCTCAATGCAATAGTCATGTCACCTATCAGTGAGGTTGGCACTGCCAGTTCCCAAAGGAGGTTGGGCTTGTAAATGGTTACATTGATGTGAACCGTTACTCACGCCCCCTCGACAGGTGACACCCCACAATACATGCCTGGTACACGATGCAGTGTAGACATAGATGTTTGCAATATGCCCCTCCCCTTACAAGAGGAGGTATAGTCAGTCCGAAGGCGTCATGGAAATGATGTGCTGGCAATGGTGTCAACAAGCGTCTATGAACCATGGGAACAACATTCAACCAACAGCAGTCAGCCAGAGGGTGATGCTGTCAAGAGGCCAGCGAGCATCTGATGTGCCCAACAAAAGGCGACCTCGATAAGGGACCTGTAAAACTACAGACTGGCAGCAGCAGCTGGCCAAGACAGACACTGCAACAGGGAAGTAACCAATTTTGTGCCTTTTATGAGTTCCTAACCTGGAATGAATTGTATATCACCTGTGTGCTTCAATAGCTTAATTTCTCAAGTTTCTGCATGTTAATTTAATATCTAATAGCCACCGTTTTCCTATTTTTGTTTGTGTTGGGAAGTAAACTGATTTTGCGACATATTACAAGTTCCTAATCAGGGGCAAATTATTTAGTTTCACTTAGTGCTTTGGTAGTTACATTTTTGAATCTGTGCATTAATCTAATTTATTAGACACAGTTCCGGCGTTTTCATCAGGGTCTATAGTAGAGTCCCATAGCGTGAGTCAATAGTCATTTGTTTGTTCTTTTTAAGCTAGTGACTGCTTGTTGGTGTTAGTCATACAGTCAGGTAGCAGCAGCCAGCAGAGACAGACACAGTAACAGCGAAGTAACCGATTTTGTGACTTTTACAAATTCCTAACCAGGAGCAAATTCTATAATATCATCCATGTGCATTAATAGTTTAGTTTCTTGAGTTTCTGTGTGTTAATTTAATATCTAATAGCCTCAGTTCTCGTGTTTTCATTTGTGTCGGAAAGTATACTGATTTTGTGACCCATTACAAGTTCCTAATCAGGGGCGGGTTATTTAGTTTCACCTGAGTGCTTCGGTAGTTAGGATTTTGAATCTCTGTGTATTAATCTAATTTATTAGACACAGTACCTGCATTTTCATCAGGATCTACTGTAGAGTTCCGCAGCACGTACTGATAATCTATCTCGGTAGTTTAGTTTTCCACGGTCTTTTTGTACGGACAGGGACTATGATTGTTGTGTGCGAATGTGAGCCGAGTTGGTAACACTTCGCTCTCAGCTCCAGGCTGTGATGGTGTCGGCTAACAGCTTGAAGCTGCAGTGGATAGGCACCACTGTTGTGGGCCGGCCGCGGGGATTCAATGGATGTCCAGCATGTCCGAGTCCTCCAATTGGTCCTCACTGCTGGCCAGCCCAGTTACTGCTTGCACTGAGGTTGATCCCCTCACTTGTGTTCGAGTGGCAGGTCACCTCGGGGCATAGCAGGCAGTGAAAAACTTCCCAGGCGCGGCACGTAAGACCTCCCTGGTTAGTCTGACAGGTTCCAGGTGCTGCCTGTGACTGACACTGTTGCTCAGCCAGATGCCGTTGCCTGTCCTGTTTCAGAGGAAAACTCTCAGCCTGCAAGATCCGGTCAATCACAGAAGGTGGGGTTATTGATAGTTGGGAGCTCCAACATTAGGCGTCTTATGGAGACCCTTAGGGACATGGCTGCCAAGAAGGGGAAGAAAGCCAATGTGCATTCCATGTGCATACCGAGTGGAGTCATTCCAGATGTGGAAAGGATCCTTTCGGATGCCATGAAGAACACAGAGTGCAGCCAACTGCAGGTGAAGGCTCACATCGGTACCAATGATGTGTGTCACTTTGGATCAGAAGAGATTCTCTCTGGTTTCAAGTGTCTAAAAAGAGTGGTAAAGGCTACCAGTCTTGCTTGCAAGATGAAAGCAGAGCTGAAAATTTGCAGCATAGTTGACAGGGCCTATTTTGGACCTCCAGTACACAGCCAAGTGGAGGGTCTCAATCAGAGGCTCAGATGGTTCTGCAAGCGTGTAGGCTGCAGATTCCTCAACTTGCGCCACAGTACGGTTGGGTTTCGGGTTCCACTGAATAGGTCAGGAGTCCACTATATGCAGGAGGCAGCTACACGGGTAGCAGGGGCTGTGTGGCATGGACTGGGCAGGTTTTTAGGTTAGTGGGTCTCAGGAAAACACAAACAGGATGCAGACCGAACACAGGAATAATGTAGATACAGGAATCATCAGTATAACAGTTGTAAATTGTCGTAGCTGTGTTGGGAAAGTACCAGAGCTCTAAGTGCTAATAGAAAGCACTGATGCTCAAATCGATATAGGCCCTGAAAGCTGGCCAAAGCCGGAGATTAACTCAGCTGAAATTTCTGCTAATAACTTAATGTTGTTTCAAAAGGATGGGCCAAACACGGTTGATGGTAGCATGTTTGTTGCTGTTAGAAGTAGTTTATCCTGTCGCAAAACTGGAGTAGACAGTTCCTGTGAGTTAGTACAGGCAGAGATTGTTGGCAACTGGAATAAAATAATAATTGTATCATTTTACTGACTTCCCAATTCAGATGACACATTTGATGAATGGTTCAAAGAGAACTTGAGTTTGATTTCAAACATGTACCTGACTAATTTAATCTCAATATGTTGGCGAAAATGCATGTTTAATTCCAGAGGCATGCATAAAACAACATCCAAAATTGTGCTAAATGCATTCTCTGAAAATTATTTCAAGCAGTTAGTTCATGAGCCCATACAGATAGTAAATGGTTGTAAAAAACACACTTGACCTCTTAGCAACAAATAATCCTGAGTTAATAATGAGCATCAAAATGGATACAGGGATTAGTGAACACCGGGTTGCCATAGTGAGAGTGAACATTGCAACCCCCAAATCGTCCAAAAATAAACAAAAAAATATACCTATTCAGAAAAGCAGATAAAAATTCACTTGATGCCTTCCAGAGAGACAATCTCCATTCCTTTCAAATTAACAATAAGCGTCGATCAGATGTGGCTTGAATTAAAAAAAAAAAATAGTACTAGCAGAAATTGAGAGATTTATACCAAATAAATTAACAAATGATGGAGCTGATCCCCCATAGTACACAAAACGGGTCAGAACACTGTAACAGAAACAACAATAAAAACATGCCAAATTTAAACAGATGCAAATTCTCCAAGACTGGCGATCTTTTACAGAAGCTCGAAATTTAGTGCGGACTTCAATGCGAGATGCTTATAATAGTTTCCACAATGAAACTTTGTCTCAAAAGCTGGCAGAAATCCAAAGAGATTCTGGTCGTATGTGAAGTATGCTAGCAGCAAGACACAATCAATGCCTTCTCTGGGCAATAGCAATGGAGATACCATCAAACACAGTGGTGCCAAAGCAGAGTTACTAAACACAGCCTTCCAAAATGCCATCACAAAAGAAGACGAAGTAAATATTCCAGAATTCGAATCAAGAACAGCTGCCAACATGAGTAACATAGAAGTAGATAGCCTTGGAGTAGTGAAGCAACAAATCACCTAACAAAAAGCAAGTCTTCTGGTACAGACTGTATACCAATAGGTTCCTTTCACAGTATGCTGATGCATTAGCTCCAAACTTAACAATCATATACAACTCTTCGCTCGAAGAAAAATCTGTGTACAAAGACAGGAAATTTGCACAGGTCACAGCAATCTCCAAGAAAGGTAGTAGGAGTAATCCACTAAATTACAGGCCCATATCATTAAAGTCAATATGTAGCAGGATTTTGAAACATATATTGTGTTCAAACATTATGAATTACCTTGAAGACTATGGTCTATTGACACACAGTCAACACGGATTTAGAAAACATCGTTCTTGTGAAACACAACTAGCTCTTTACTTGCATGAAGTGTTGAGTGCTTTTAAGTAACAATGCAAAGAAATTTTGTGAACCCTGATAGACGAAACCTTCCAAAATTTTATGTCTTTATGGCTTACGCCCACATCATTTGGCAACAAAGTCAGCCTGTGTCTCCCTTGGCTGGAATTACATAAAATAAAGCATCAGTAGCACGCAAGCTGTAGTAGCAAAGTTGGTAAAGTGACGAACTGCTGTGGCAAAGGACGTAGGTTCGTATGCTGTACATGAAAATATTTTCTGTCCTCCTTGTGTTTGCAATGCATTATGAGACTTCGTTAATCATCAAAGTTAAGCATTTTTCTGAAATATTCATTGTGATTTACACATAAGAGCGCCCTTTCTCAGTAATGAGTATCTCCGATTTTGTGACTTCCATACGTTCAAGAAATGAAAGATGAAATTACTGTGTGTGAAACAACTGACAGTGACATTTATACTACTTCGTGTCAAAAATAATTCACCATTTTTTTTGGAATACGTAGCTATTTCCAAGTGTGTGGTCACACAGGAATCTAAGGGCACAATGTAAATTACTGCAAATGAAACTAGCAGCAATTGTCTTTATACTCTTATCTGTGATAGAATCATTGACAACAGTAAACAGAGCTAAAAGGTTCGTGCCATAATATTTTCATACTAAAAAAATGGTTGAAATGGCTCTAAGCACTATGGGACTTAACATCTGAGGTCATCAGTCCCCTAGACATAGAACTACTTAAACCTAACTAACCTAAGGACATCACACACATCCATGTCCGAGGCAGGATTCAAACCTGCGACCGTAGCAGCAGCACGGTTCCAGACTGAAACGCCTAGAACCGCTCGGCCACAGCGGCCAGCTATTTTCAGACTACACCACCATATATGAAACATTTTGGTTCATCAGGCGTATGTTATAAACTACAACAAACTTCTATAGCTGCACTAGCCACACACCCTTGAAAAGGCGATTTTTTTAAAATTTTGTTTTTATGAACCAAATCGTTGATGTATCATGTAGGGAAGTAGGTTACTTCATTATTTGGAATACTAGGAGTGAGCTACAACCATATTCTATGCATCATCTTATTCTTTGACACTCTCTTAAACAATTTTTCAGTTCATGGAGATGTGTTCTGTCTATGCAAATAATTGAAGGCAATTTATTCCCATACATGTTTTGCTTCTTTTATTTGTGAAGCATCATCACGAATAAAGGAAGCAAAATACATATGGCAATAAACAAACTGCCTTCAATTAGTTGCATAGACAGAATGTACCTCCATGAATTTTGAAGCAACTAAGGAATGATGGAAAACAGAAAAAATGACGAATTTTCCAAGTGTTTCTATAGATGTATTTGTACAATGTGGTACTACACTCCATTTCTAACGCTTATTCCAAAACGTAAAATCCAAAACAAGGCATCAATGTGAATGAGGATAAAATGACATAATGCGACATTTACGAAAGTTTCCAGAACACAGTCAATTTCTATTGTTATCATGCATTCATGGAAGCCCACAGTCAGTGAAATCTGAACAGTATTACATACTCTACCCACACTTTTTGGTACTGTGAAGAATGGTATGCCTGAGATGGCTGCTAGCCGCTTCGAGTTTGTGCCACTGTGGCGATGCAGTGCGCGTGCGCAGATCTGAGTCAGATTGCTTTTCATTGGTTGACACGAGGAGAACTGACAACTGTGTTTCGGTTCACTAGGACTGTTTGGCATCGCTTTTGAATTGCTTACTGAATAAAGTTGGCGCTCTGTTTCGGAAACAAGACTGTTTGGTGCGCTCACGTACCAAACCGATCTGTTACTGAGAAAGTTCGCTCTTATTTGTAAATTACAATGAATATTTCAGAAAAAGGCTTGACTTTGATGATTAACGAAGTCTCAGAATATGTTGCAAACACGAAAAGGAAAAAAATCTTTTTGTAGCCAGCAGTATACGAACCTACAACCTGCCACAGTAATTGCTCGCCTTACCAACTTCACTACTACAATTTGCATAATGTCGGTGTTTTATTCTATGTAATTCCATTTGAGAGAGACGCAGGCTAACTTCGTTGCCAAATGATGTGGCTGTAAGCTGTAAATGCATGAGATTATGGAAGGTTTCATCTATCAAACTTCACAAAATTTCTTTGCATTGTTACTTAAAAATTTTAAACACGTTTTGATAGTTAACATATTAACTATTTGTGGAAAAGAGTATGTGAAGTCACTAGTAATTTCAGCCAACACTCACGTAATATACATAAGCAGAGCCAATGTCTTGGTATTTAATGATCTTTAAACTCTCAATTGCATAAAAATAACAAGTATTTTGAGAGAATATTGACCAAAAACTTTTTTTTTTTTGGATGTTGTAATCATTCACAGTAAAAACCTAACCTAACCATATTTCTAATAAAGGGTCTATTACGAACTCACTCACGAACCAGGTGCGTCCTGCGGTGATTCTTTAGTACCACAATCACTGAATCCAAAGCTACAACCACTAAATATGTTTAAAATAAAAAATTATACGTTTCAATAAATCACAGCTAACTGAACGATAGGGCCATACCGAAATCCAAAAACTCTCGGTACAGGTGTCAAAAAATCAGACAGAATACCGTTCGGTAACAGGCTTTAGAAGCTTGCTGAATAGGAAATTTGAATAAAGAACCAAAAATGACGTCACTACCAAGACTAACCTACTGCACCGATTGGTATGAATGATATAGAATAGGGCCCCAGATAGGAGTGATGAAGTACAACGGAAAAGTTCAAAGAAGGGCAGCACGTTTTGTATTATAGCGAAATAGGGGAGAGAGAGTCAGTGAAATACATCGATGTAGATGTAAATGTAGACAGAGAGACAGCATAGGGAAAGATCATCCAGCCACCGGCGGCGGGGTGAAAGGAGGGGGGTGAGTAATGACAGGGCACAGCCCTCCATTGGCCCAGATTTGCAGTGAAATTTCCATGAATGACAAAACAAAAGCACAGCGACAGAGAGGAGTAGACTGTGACCAGCACAGCCAAAGAAGGGAGCAGCATCAAATGTACGGCAGAAGTCCCCTGAGAGTGCATGCACAGTGGGCCCAAGAGGCAGAGGAAATGAGGTGCAAGAAGAAGCCAACAGTGCCTAAGCAATGGGTGACTAGTCGGCCACAGGGTTGGCTGCAGTGATGGCAGGGATTGTGGCCACAAAACTTGAGAAGATGGGGCAAAGACCACCTGCAATAGGCTTGACAATGACCAAGCTGATGGAGGACGGGTCGGCACCAGCTGAGACAAGGCTGTCCAGAACAGGACCAGCGTCAACTGGGCTCAAGATTAGAGCTGGTGGTGCAGGTAAGATCGACCCCTGGGTTACGAGATCAAAGGATGATGTATGCCAAATAGCAGGAAGAGGTCGCAGCAGCAGTGGAGGTAGATGTGGTCACGAAAGTGGCAATGGGTGGTGAGTTGTCAATAGCTGGTTTTGGGAGACGCGGAGGTGAAGATGTCTCTGCAGTCACCCAGGCTAACATTGATGCAGTAACTAGGGAGGGCACAAACATATCAATAGCATTGGAGGCACTCCCCACAGTGGTGGAGGCGGCGCGTGTAAACTTGTTGACACCTGAAGCCAGTGCCAGGAGTGGCAGAGGAGAAGGTATCTCCACAATTGCCCCAGGCCAACACTACTGTGTTGACGGGTACCGGAACTTGTGTCGACAAATCCTGGAGTAACAGATGACGCCGAGTGCCCTGGAAATGAAACAGACAAAGGACAGCATAGTAGGCTGTGACCTGGTCCCACAGGTGCACTTCCAAAACAGAGGAAAGATCGACCCCTCAGTTAAGAGATCAAAGGATAATAAATGCCAAATAGCTGGACCAGAAGAAGAGGAACAATTGGTAATGAGAGTCTTCACAGTTTACAGAGGCCTTAAGAACAGTTCCAGTGGACAAAGAAAGCCGGCCACTGCTCCATGTCGTCATGAAAGGCCTGCAATTGCCACACACCATAATTGGAAACCAGGTAACAATGTCACCTATTTCACACATGTTGGAACAAAGGTGTGTAGTTGATGCCCATGTGTAATTTTCATTGGCAGTTTTGCTTACAAACCCCGTCCCCCACAAAAAATAAATAAATAAAATAAACTCCAAGAAACAAACAACTACCATTAGAGAACACGAAGAACAGTCTCAGCACCAGTTGAGTGTGGTGGATGATGGTAGGAGACAAGAACCATACACATTTTGACACTAAAAGAACTGTAACACATATGAGAAACAGACTCTTAACAAGTTGCATGCATGCATGCGCGCATGTGTCTCAGGGGTGCTACAGACTACCAATGAAATGCGCAAGCATCACAACAGCTGCTTATTATTGATAGAAGAAACAGAACTCAAATGTAGTGTAGTACAAACAGAAATGTCACTCCTAGACATTGCCTGGTATGCACCTACATGATGAAGTCCACGAATCATAGTAGGCAGCAGAGCAGAAGTGTTGAGGATGATCAATGTTAGGACCCAACATGGCACACTGAGTGCACCATTGAGGATCATAGCTTCAGGGATGTAGTGCATTGGCGGGTGTCTGAGATGATAGCTTGATGACAACAGTGGCTGGTGGGACGATGATGCTTCTGGGACATTGTGCACAAGCGGATGGCGGAGGTGTAGCTCACTGACAATCCCAGCAGGTCAAATGATGATGCTTCCAGGGTGTCAGGCATTGGCTCAATATTTGTAGACATGTGGCAAAACACGGCACCTGGGAGTAACGGACAGCAGTCCAGTGGAGTGTTAGCAGTAGGTACTTGTAGTGAGGGTGAAAACTCTGATTGGTGGCTCAATACTCTCCAACACAGGGATACCAGTGTGGTGCTGAGTGAGCACGTGAAGTAGAGTAAGAAAGTTGTGTCCTGACAACAGCATTCTCTAACGCAATGGGCGTGCTGCCTATCAGTGAAGGTGTCACTGTCAAATGATATGGAGATTGTGTGAAGCTAAGATGTATACTGACTGAGCTGTGGGACATTAGGTTTGTCAACAGCTTGGTGAGTTATGATGATATGAGCTGTTCACTTATGCCCTCCCAGTAAGATGGTGCAGTATATCCCAGGTACATACAAAAATTGCTAATCAATCTGTCATTGTGCTGGTAGTCAATACCCAATGGTTGTTAACATATCGGTAATGCCTTAAGTCCTCAATTACACTCGCAAACTTGTGTTCTCTCTCTCTCTCTCTCTCTCTCTCTCTCTCTCTCTCTCTCTCTCTCTCTCTCTCTCTCTCTCTCTCCCTCTCTCCCCCTCCCCTCTTCTACCCTGGTAGAGTCCACTTGAACTCAACAAGACTTGAGCAACAAGTGTACAGTTATAAATGGGCAGTGTTGGAGACTAGCGAGTAGAACTTTCGAGTGTATGGGAACGAGTTCGGAGGTGACATCATAGGACCTGGTGGAAAGTTTACAGTGAGTGTATGGAGCTCATTTCTGATCTCTAATGCCCAGAGCCTAGGGTTACAGAGGGCAAGCAATGCTCACCAGTCTCCAGCTCATGAAGCCTTGTTTCACCACACTCCTACACAGCAAACGAATGCTGACACCTCTGAGAAGTTCACCATTAAGTATGACCCAAGAGGCATGTGTATCTTATTTTATTTGTTACAACCCAGTTACACGAGTCTGAATTAGTACACCTAACACTTATTCTTGTGGAGGGGGGTGGACAGAGGGGAGGGGGGGGGGGGGCAGGGGGAGTGGTAAACACTGATGAACTAGGGGGGTACAAGTAACGATACTGCACACTGAATAGTGATGCCTTTCTTTCTTTTTCTTTTTCACTATTTCTCTGTCATATTTTCTCAAGTTACAAGGTTGAGTGAAATATTGTTCTGACTGAGTCACAAAGCGCACTTGCACGCCATCTGGTGCTGGTCAGAGTAACAAGCTGGTCCAAACCTTGCAAGAGCACTTACTTGCCTTACATTGGTAGCCAGAATAGTTGTTATCGTAATCTGTGTGTGCATGACAGTGTACGGTACACATATGTTCCAGAAAACCACATGTGAAAATGTGGTTTTTCAGGCAGTCGTTCATGGGCAGTTCCTGAGAAAACCCTGAAAAACCATGACTTTGGGGTAACAGAAACTGGGTCATTCCGTGTCAAAACACTCAAGGCTTTGTAACCCTCCATCTCAGATTTTCACAAAATTTTGCACATTTGCTTATACTTATAACATAAAAACTTTTGCAAAATCTTTTTGGTCTCAGGCTACAACTTTTTTTTATTTATAATTTTAAATATAGTGATAGTTTGATAACTGGGCTCTGCAAGAATGTCAATGCAATATGGTACTTATCTACATAAATGCCCATAAATCAGGTGTTTATGAAGCTTTTGATATGGAATTTTTTCAGAAGTAAGGCATATAGTTAACAGATATCCAGTTATTGAAGCAGTAAAGTTACGAAGAAAATTTTTTAAAAATATTAATCTATGTAAATTTTAGATTTCAGAAAAATTGCGAGGATGTGGAAAAACGCTTATATCACATTTCTCCAACCTGCTGGGAATCTGATTTTGGCGCTAAATAATCTCCGAGACTGTAAGCTTCCTAATAAAATAAAATTTTAATGTGACATCTGCTAAATGACAAACACATGTGAAATCAAAATACTTTTGCTGTGTTGGAAAAGGGTCATTTCAAATAAGTTTATCCACTCACTGTCTCACTGCCTCAGAGCCAAGAGTGTCAAATTAGCATACTCATGTATAACTCATTCTAGACAGGCAAGTTAACTTTAAGAGTGAAAATTTATTTCCTTTGATTTGACCAATTCAGTAATTTTTTTTTTAATGACTATAATCTATATGATTTATGCAATCAGCCAAATCAGCTGCTCACACTTATTAAAAAGTGTTTTTAGGCAGCAGAAGCTTGTTTGAAGCATTTATAGGCATGGAAACAATGCAACAATTAGTCTGTTTGGCCAGTTGCTCTTTGTCTTTCTGTGAGACAGGTCATATCCGTATGTGATGCGGCCCTATCATTCTATCTGTATAATGTTGTTGTTGTTGTTGTTGTGGTCTTTAGTCCTGAGACTGGTTTGATGCGGCTCTCCATGCTACTCTATCCTGTGCAAGCTTCTTCATCTCCCAGTACCTACTGCAACCTACATCCTTCTGAATCTGTTTAATGTATTCATCTCTTGGTCTCCCTCTACGATTTTTAACCTCCACGCTGCCTTCCAATGCTAAATTTGTGATCCCCTGATGCCTCAGAATATGTCGTACCAACTGGTCCCTTCTTCTTGTCAAGTTGTGCCACAAACTCCTCTTCTCCCCAATTCTATTCAATACCTCCTCATTAGTTATGTGATCTACCCATCTAATCTTCAGTATTCTTCTGTAGCACCACATTTCGAAAGCTTCTATTCTCTTCTTGTCCAAACTATTTATTGCCCATGTTTCACTTCCATACATGGCTACACTCCATACAAATACTTTCAGAAATGACTTCCTGACACTTAAATCTATACTCGATGTTAACAAATTTCTCTTCTTCAGAAATGCTTTCCTTGCCATTGCCAGTCTACATTTTATATCCTCTCTACTTTGACCATCATCAGTTATTTTGCTCCCTAAATAGCAAAACTCCTTTACTACTTTAAGTGTCTCATTTCCTAATCTAATTCCTCAACATCACCCAACTTAATTCAATTACATTCCATTATCCTCGTTTTGCTTTTGTTGATGTTCATCTTATATCCTCCTTTCAAGATGTTGTCCATTCCGTTCAACTGCTCTTCCAAGTCCTTTGCTGTCTCTGACAGAATTACAATGTCATCGGCGAACCTCAAAGTTTTTATTTCTTCTCCATGGATTTTAATGCCTACTCCGAACTTTTCTTTTGTTTCCTTTACTGCTTGCTCAATATACACACTGAATAGCATCGGGGAGAGGCTACAACCCTGTCTCACTCCCTTCCCAACCACTGCTTCCCTTTCATGCCGCTCGACTCTCATAACTGCCATCTGTTTCTGTACAAATTGTAAATAGCCTTTCGCTCCCTGTAATTTACCCCTGCAACCTTCAGAATTTGACAGAGAGTTTTCCAGTCGACATTGTCAAAAGCATTCTCAAAGTCTACAAAATGCAAGAATAGTAGGTTTGCCTTTCCTTAACCTATTTTCTAAGATCAGTCATAGGGTCAGTATTGCATCACATGTTCCAATATTTCTACGGAATCCAAACTGATCTCCCCGAGGTCGGCTTCTACCAGTTTTTCCATTCGTCTGTAAAGAATTCGCATTAGCATTTTGCAGCCGTGAGTTATTAAACTGATAGTTTGGTAATTTTCACATCCGTCAACACCTGCTTTCTTTGGGATTGGAATTATTATATTCTTCTTAAAGTCTGAGGGTATTTCGCCTGTCTCATACATCTTGCTCACCAGATGGTAGAGTTTTGTCAGGACTGGCTCTCCCAAGGCCGTCAGTAGTTCTAATGGAATGTTGTCTACTCCTGGGGCCTTGTTTCGACTCAGGTCTTTCAGTGCTCTGTCAAACTCTTCACGCAGTATTGTATCTCCCATTACATCTTCATCTACATCCTCTTCCATTTCCATAATATGGTCCTCAAGTACATCACCCTTGTGTAGCCCCTCTATATACTCCTTCCACCTTTCTGCTTTCCCTTCTTTGCTTAGAACTGGGTTTCCATCTGAGCTCTTGATATTCATACAAGTGGTTCTCTTTTCTCCAAAGGTCTCTAATTTTCCTATAGGCAGTATCTATCTTGCCCCTAGTGAGATAAGCCTCTACATCCTTACATTTGTTCTCTAGCCATCCCTGCTTAGCCATTTTGCGCTTCCCGTCGATCTCATGTTTGAGACGTATGTATTCCTTTTAGCCTGTTTCATTTACAGCATTTTTAATTTTCTCCTTTCATCAATTAAATTCAATATTTCTTCTGTTACCCATCATCTTTTTATCTACCTGATCCTCTGCTGCCTTCGCTACTTTATCCCTCAGAGATACCCATTCTTCTTCTACTGTATTTCTTTCCCCCATTTCTGTCAATTGTTCCCTTATGCTCTCCCTGAAACTCTGTACAACCTGTGGTTTAGTCAGTTTATCCAGGTCCCATCTCCTTAAATTCCCATCTTTTTGCAATTTCTTCAGTTTTAATCTACAGTTCATAACCAATAGATTGTGGTCAGAGTCGACATCTGCCCCTGGAAATGTCTTACAATTTAAAACCTGGCTCCTAAATCTCTGTCTTACCATTATATAATCTATCTTAAACCTGTCATTATTTCCAGGCTTTTTCCATGTATACAACCTTCTTTTATTATTCTTGAACCAAGTGTTAGCTATGATTATGTTGTGCTCTGTGCAAAATTCTACCAGGCGGCTTCCTCTTGCATTTCTTACCCCCAGTCCATATTCACCTACTACGCTTCCTTCTCTCCCTTTTCCTACTCTCGAATTCCAGTCACCCATGACTATTAAATTTTCGTCTAAAGTATGTTTCAAATGAAGTAGCGCTCAGTTACTTGCAATGAAAAATGTGAATTCATGCACTGTTGGAAAATTACTAAAAACACTCTGCCATTTAATAACCTATACCTTAGTAAAAATTCTACAAACAATAGAATAGCTGAGTGAAGACCAACGAGATTTGATATTGCTATGATCCAACATAAGCCTTCCACAGGATCAAGGAAGTGCTACTATGTGTGGACATCACAGATACCATTACTTGAAAGTTATCAAAGAACTTCTTGTGATCCTTCCAAAAAACAGAGACATACAGTTAAAAAGATCTTTGTGGTCAGTTTGCTTGTCTTTGTCCAAAACATTAAGTGCTCAAAGAATCGATGTAAAACCAGGCCAGAAACTGTGCACAACAAGCCGTAAGATTTGTGAACAGAAAACTGACATCAGTGATAGATATGAAAGTGATGCAGATGACCCGAAGGTGACACTTCACGAATTAGCACTAAAAAGTCTAAGTATTGGGGAAAGAAAAGTGTGCCGGGCATTAGAATGCAGTATTGAAGATTCTGACCATAGAGAAGAAAAAATTAATGACGAAATTGTTAAGGAAGTCAAGGATTTTGATTCCATGATATTGTTAATGAAAGAAAAAGTGGCTAGTGTAAGAGACCTGAAAAAACTTAAATTTCAAATTTAGCTCCACTCTCTTGGTCAAAAGAAAACAATGTCGGAATTCAGTGTTAGTGAGTATGGGGCTTGACAAGCAAGGAAACTGAAAACAGATATAGGTATTTTATCAATTCCTAGACCAAAAAGGGGGAAGTTATTGCTGATGAAGTGCTACGGTTGTCACTGGTTTCTACCAAAATGATGAATATATTCGAATGTTACCAGGAGGAAAAGACAAAGTTAGCATTCAGAAGAATGTGTATACACAAAAAAGACTCATCCTTTGCAACTTAAGAGAACTGTTCTCTTGTTTTAAATGGGAGAATCCAAACATTAACACTGGTCTTTCTAAATTTTGTTCACTAAGACCAAAGTCGTGTATTTCAGCTGGTGCTGCCAGTACTCATTCAGTGTGTGTGTGTGTGTGTGTGTGTGTGTGTGTGTGTGTGTGTGTGTGTGTGTGGTATCCACGAAAATAAAATGTAAAACTGCTTTTGGATGTAGAACACATTAAAGAAACATACAAAGAACTTATAAAATTTCTTGTATGTGACTCTGAACACTATGACTGCATGCTTAATCATTGTGATAATTGTCCCAGTGATGACAAACTATCAGAATAATTAAAAACAGAAATTAGCCTACAAAGATGCTGATGATGAAATTGAGTTCAGCCAGTAGATAAACACAAATCATTAGGCAGAATTGGTAAAGCAGTCTGCAACTGTTGGTAAATATGCAGTCTCATTGGTAACAAAATTACAGTTACTTAATCCACACTCATTTATATCTAAGAGTCCGTCAAAATCATTGAAAAATATTGAAAGAAAATCTAATCCTGGAAAAAGCAATTCTGTTAATGACCTTTGCACAGAACTACAGTTTTGAAAAATTCCTGGCAGATTAGAACTTTGTACCGGACCACGGCTCGAACTCTGGCCGTAATTCAGAATTAAATTCAGAGTTACCACTGGACGAGAAGCAGCTGTACAATCCCTCCTGTGTGTGTTTATGTGACAATGAAGAAAGTAAATTGGTAAAAGTGAACCACTGCTTTATAAGTGATGATATGGAACATGATGTAGGATTTTTAAATGCTGTCCACAAAGTAATGGTAAAGCGGCTGGCAGAGCATTACCAACATGCGAAGAAAGTGCATTATTTCACTGATGAGTGTGCTGCTCAATATAAGAATATAAAAAGCTTTAAAAATGTGTGTGAGCACAAAAACGATTTTTCTATTGATGCTGAGCATTCCTTTTTTGCTACTAGCCATGGTAAATCTGTGTGCAATGGTTAGGGAAGAACTATAAACGTATACTGAGAAGAGCTAGCCTTCAACTGGCAGCTGACACATACGTAACTGCATCTGATGTTTACCATTTCTGCAAAGCTAATACCGACAAAAGCTTTTTTCACTTCTTAGAGAAAGTCTATGTAGATTTCCTATGCAAGAACTCAAGAAGAGATTTTCGATAACCTGCACAATACCTGGTACCAGGAATTTTCACCATAACAAACCACTTTCTTGTGATTTTTTAAAGATTAGGAGAGTAACATCTTCTGAAAAGCCTTCCTCGATTTTTTCATTCAATGAAAATGCGCCGCAATCAACATCATTAGGTGGAATGTATTACTTTAATGAAAAGATACAAAGTTAATTTGTCACAGTGGATTAAAAACAGAGAATTCTTTTGTAGCAGGTGCATATGATAACAGGTGGTACTTTGCCTTAGTCAGAAATTACTGTGATGAAGGAGGAGACACTGAACTACTCTCTCTCTCCACCCACTTGAACCAGCAGTGTTATTCTTTTGGCCTGAGAAGGAAGACTCTTGTTTTGTGCCTTTGGAAAACATTTTATGGTGTACCTAAATCAACATCATTAGGTGGAATGTATTACTTTAATGAAAAGATACAAAGTTAATTTGTCACAGTGGATTAAAAACAGAGATGCTTTTAAGAAGTTTCATTGGTGGTTTCACAGATCTTCACTGCTAAACATTTACATTTTAAATTAACATTAACGTGACTAGAATAACTGTTGTTTAAAGATGCTGATTTGACACCCTAAATAAAGTGTAATGAAAATGTTTCAATCAAATTTATAGCTTTTGGCTCTGTTCTTTCAAGAGGAAGCCTTGCTACAGGTTGTCAGTTTACATAATCTGATCTGAATGTTGTTCTGAACAATGATGTGATATATGTTCAGTATACATCCAATATCTATGAAAACTCAGGATGCTGCTGCTTTTTTCTTTTAACAATATCAGAGTTTTGATAAAAATAAATCTTCTATCAGCTATCAGAAAGTGTTTTACATATTTAAAAATCATTGTTTGGACCACAACAGCTTAAGTTGATTTTCTATATTCCCATAAATCAGGAACCGTTATTAATTTTTTTCCCATAAAGATACAGGCCTTCTGTGACATCTGGGGAAATATGACAGTGATGTGCTGAAAATAAGATACTTTCTGAGGGAGATAGGGAGAGAGGGAGAGAGGGAGAGAGGGAGAGAGGGAGAGAGGGAGAGAGGGAGAGAGGGAGAGAGGGAGAGAGGGAGAGAGGGAGAGAGGGAGAGAGGGAGAGAGGGAGAGAGACTGACTGGGTGAAAGGATTTAGAATGTCCTGTGTTAAAACAGTGCACATATGTTCACATGTCACAAGGAGGAAGGCGGAATGAGGATTGGGACAGCTGGTTTCCCACTTTTCGGTCGGAGTCTTTTAAAAGGAGACATACTCACCTTTCTGTTATGTCGGGAGCATTTTTCAACTTATATTAATATATTTCAAAATTTTTGTGTGTACGAAACTTTAAACACCACTTTAATATATTTTAGATTAAATATATAAGGACTAGTGAACCCAGAAATGCTAAATATGTATAGGGAATTAAACCGACCAAGACTTATACGAATAATTGTAAGAACAGTTATTATTATTATTATTATTATTATTATTATTATGTTCTTTAAGTTTGTTATTGGGTTTTCAGAAATACTGTGGGAAGGAAGTTTATTTATGTTGCAGATAACGTGGAAGACGTTGCCCAACGATCACCACGAAAGTTCGACGTAGCGGCAAGTGGGCAAGGAATAAAATGAATGCTTCAAACTACCGCGAGCCGTGGAAGAGCATATGCCACGAGAGCGTCGAGCTTCCTAGGTCGTCGTTGGACAACGTCAAAGGAAGAGATATTCTGCTTTCTCTTTGGAAACAGATAAATCGAGTCTTGAAAGGTTCATGTAAAACGTATAGGCGGGTGACACATTAGGTGGGACCCGATGCCTGTAATACTTCCACAGTTATTAAAAAGTTGTTAAATGGCAAAACCAATAGTTAATCATTTATATAGATAAAAGTAGTAAAGATATAGGAAAGGAAGAGTTGCAGCATCAGAACGAAAAGTGATACATCGCTCAGCAATGAAGAAGGACATAGACAGCGGGCATTACGCGGTGAAAACAAATCAACTGATAAAATAGTAAGTCTGTAATTAAGCATGCAATCTCCTCCTCCACCCCCCCCCTCCACCCCCCCCCTCCCCCCCCGCCTCTCTGTCCATCTCCTCCTCCCCTTCTTTCTACGTCCATTCCTGTCTGAATGTTCAGTAGAGTATCAGGTAAAAATGTGAATTAAACGATGTTTTCAAAATTTTTGATAACAATATTTCCCATTTAAATACTACACAGACATATATATACGTAACACATCACAAAAATACATAGCCTACATCCATCCAAATGTTTATTACACTATCACGTAAAAACAAAGTAAGATCTTCTTGAGATTTGTTGTAACAATGCTTCTCCAAATATGTAGACTACCTAACTATGTCAATGTTAGAGCAAATCAGACAATAACATTTCATGATCTTTGGTAATTGTGCTTCCCACGTCAATCAGAACATTCGTTATAGTGTCATGGAAAAATTTGTAGTAAATAAGCCAAGAAATTTTTGGTAACAACGTTTATAACTTTTTTTGTAATGAAAACATGTGACAGCAGAACTGCCAAATTGAACGTAACTTTTTTTTTACTTTCTTTTTAATACCAAGAATGTCATTAACGTAAGGAGAAGAAAAGGAACAACCAAATTGGTTGAGCAATTTTCAAGTGATGATCTGAGTCGAAACAAGGCCCCGGGAGTATACAACATTCCATCAGAACTACTGATGGCCTTGGGAGAGCCAGTCATGACAAAACTCTACCATCTGGTGAGCAAGATGTATGAGACAGGCGAAATACCCACAGACTTCAGGAAGAATATAATAATTCCAATCCCAAAGAAAGCAGGTGTTGACAGATGTGAAAATTACCGAACTATCAGTTTAATAAGTCACAGCTGCAAAATACTAATGCGAATTCTTTACAGACGAATGGAGAAACTGGTAGAAGCGGACCTCGGGGAAAATCAGTTTGGATTCCGTAGAAATGTTGGAACACGTAAGGCAATACTAACCTTACAACGTATCTTAGAAGAAAGATTAAGAAAAGGCAAACCTACGTTTCTAGCATTTGTAGACTTAGAGAAAGCTTTTGACAACATTAACTGGAATACTCTCTTCCAAATTCTGAAGGTGGCAGGGGTAAAATACAGGGAGCGAAAGGCTATTTACAATTTGTACAGAAACCAGATGGCAGTTATAAGAGTCGAGGGGCATGAAAGAGAAGCAGTGGTTGGGAAAGGAGTGAGACAGGGTTGTAGCCTCTCCCCGATGTTGTTCAATCTGTATACTGAGCAAGCAGTAAAGGAAACAAAAGAAAAATTCGGAGTAGGTATTAAAATTCATGGAGAAGAAGTAAAAACTTTGAGGTTCGCCGATGACATTGTAATTCTGTCAGAGACAGCAAAGGACTTGGAAGAGCAGTTGAACGGAATGGACAGTGTCTTGAAAGGAGGATATAAGATGAACATCAACAAAAGCAAAACAAGGATAATGGAATGTAGTCAAATTAAATCGGGTGATGCTGAGGGGATTAGATTAGGAAATGAGACACTTAAAGTAGTAAAGGAGTTTTGCTATTTAGGGAGTAAAATAACTGATGATGGTCGAAGTAGAGAGGATATAAAATGTAGACTGACAATGGCAAGGAAAGCATTTCTGAAGGAGAGAAATTTGTTAACATCGAGTATAGATTTAAGTGTCAGGAAGTCATTTCTGAAAGTATTTGTATGGAGTGTAGCCATGTATGGAAGTGAAACATGGACGATAAGCAGTTTGGACAAGAAGAGAATAGAAGCTTTCGAAATGTGGTGCTACAGAAGAATGCTGAAGATAAGGTGGGTAGATCACGTAACTAATGAGAAGGTATTGAATAGGATTGGGGAGAAGAGAAGTTTGTGGCACAACTTGACTAGAAGAAGGGATCGATTGGTAGGACATGTTTTGAGGCATCAAGGGATCACAAATTTAGCATTGGAGGGCAGCGTGGAGGGTAAAAATCGTAGAGGGAGACCAAGAGATGAATACACTAAGCAGATTCAGAAGGATGTAGGTTGCAGTAGGTACTGGGAGATGATGATGCTTGCACAGGATAGAGTAGCATGGAGAGCTGCATCAAACCAGTCTCAGGACTGAAGACCACAACAACAACGGTCTTTCACAACTGATTATGATTTCTGACTTTTCAAGTGGATTTGCCAAAGATTTTCTTTTGTACAAAGCTTGTCCTGACAATTACAAACACAACAAAGACAAAAATCAACCAAGTCTGTTGGGCCATTCTTAATTGATGATATTTCATACATGCGGCAATAGATGTTAATTGTTGGATTTTCCAAAAATTTTCTTTTGCCCAAACCTTGTCCTGGCAATAATAAAAATAACAACAAAAAATCAACCAAAGTGGGCAAGCTGTTATCAGGAGGTGATCTTTCATACATGTAGCAACTGGTTTTTATTTACACAGATTTTGTGTCTTACGTTCTATAATTTTGTAAGAGAAATTTTTACTAAAATTAATTTTACTGTTCATACCATTGAGTAAGGAGTGCATTTTAGGCTGAGTAGAAGTGTGAAATCATAGTTTGGAAAGTGTGGCTCTAGACTGAGTGATAATATATTTATGATCTGCATGCAAGATGGATGCACTCAAAACAGAAGGAAACATTATAGAAAAGAGTTTTTTTAAATGGTGTGTAAAGAGATCAATGAGTGTAAGGCTGAGCAGCCATCATGCTTTAATAGCTGTGTCAGAAAACTGCTACATAAACATAGAGCACTTCATTAGAGATTCAAGAGAAGCCAGAACCTAGCTGAAAAAAGTGAAAATGAGCATAAGGAAAGCAATGAGAGAAGCAATGAGTGACTTTGAAACTAAAATTTTGTCAATCAACCTTGCATAAAAACCATAAATTGTTTTGTTCTTGTGTAAAATCAGTAAGTGGTTTGGAATCCTCTATTCTTTCACTGTGACCATACTGGCACTGAAATTGAAGATAACAGAGAGGAGGCTGAAATACAGAATTTGGTCTTCCAAAATTGTTTCACCATGGAAGAGTCTAACATGGTCCCTCCTTTCAATTGTCACACAAACACCAAAATGGCAGATACTGAGCTAAATGATGGTGGAGCATCAGTACATCATAGATACTGCCAGAGCCAATGCCTTGAAGATTCCTGCATGTGCCGCTAACAGTCTTTGAACATTGCCACCAATGAATAACCTCTAGTCTGTCGACCAATGAAGAATGCCAGGATGGTGTTATAAGCAGCATCCACTTGGGTACTAATCTCTGCTTCTTTTTTGGTTTGTAGTTCCTTGCTTCTACTGAGAGTTCCATGTTGCCAGTTGGTGCCAAACATTACTCCAGGTTGTTGTTAGTAGCTCTATTGACAAACATTAGGTTTTTATAGACACATGCCTATATCAGGCCCCTGCTTATTGCTAGCCACATCTGCAACAAGTTGGCAATAGTGAGCAGTTCTTCAGATTATATTTAGTACAATATATTTATTCATACTGCATTTGCGTTAACTACTCTTTTGCTTGCCTGTCCAGGTTCCTATGGCTGCAGATCCTTCGGGCATCTTCCATCCATATATCATTAGCAACATGGGCATAATAACTGCCAATGTTCAATACCACAGACTGCAGAACAGAAAAGCAACTCCAATCACTTAGTTGTGGAAATGCATGAAAATCAGATGAGATACTTATAAGATTCCCTTCTAGCAGCTGTACTTCTTAGATCATTGAAGCAACGAAGGCTACCTAGCAACTAGAAAAAAATACAGGACATTCCTGTTTTCAAGAAGGGCCATAGGGGCACATAATTATAGGCCTATGTCATTGATGTCAACATGTTGTAGAGTTACAGAACATGTTTTATGTTCAAGAATTACAATATTTCTGGAGAACGAAAATCTCTTCTATAAAAATCAACATGGATTCTGCAATCTGAGATCTTACAAAACTCAGCTTGTTCTTTTCCTCCACGAGATGCGCAGTGCTGTAGACAACAGTGCTCAGGCTGAGGCCATGTTCCTTGACTTCAGGAAGACATTTGACATCATCCTGTACAGCCAGTTAGTGAAACAAATAAGACTTATTGAGTATTGGGCTAGATTTGCCACTGGATTCAAGACTTCCCTGCAGACGGAGCTCAACACGTCACCTTCTTCTTCTTCTTCTTCTTCTTCTTCTTCTTGTGTGGCTCTACAACTCATGCTGAGTCTTGGCCTCTTCAACTATCTCCTCCCATTTATCCCGGTCCCTTGCTAGCATTTTCCAGTTCCTGTAGCCCATTTTCTGAAGGTCTTCCATGACTCCATCCTCCCATCTAGTTTTTAGTTGACCATGTTCTCTCTGTCCATCTGGCTTTCCTTGTAAAATCTTTTTTGGTATTTCTGTATCATTCATCTGTGCCATGTGTCCAGCCGACCTCAGCCTAGATGACTTCACAATTCTTCTAACAAGCTGGTCTTTGTAGATGGCGTACAATTCATGGTTGTCTCTCCTCCTCCATCTTTCCCTTTCGCAAATTGGGCTGATGATTCTCACGAATATCCTTCTCCTGAATGCATCAAGTGATTCAGGATCCTTTGCTACCATAGCCCAGGTCTCAGAGGCTGTATGTAAGCACTGATCTAATCAGTGTTTTAAGAATGGTTAGTTTTATGGTCCTAGTTAGAAGCCTTGAACATAGAAGCTTTGTGAACACAAAATAAGCTTTATTGCCAGCAATTAGTCTTTGCTTTATTTAATATGAGAAATCATTTAGGCTGGTTACCATCTAAACCAGGTACTTGAAATGATTGACTCTTTCAAAGGCAAAACTACCCATTGTTATTTTGGGTGGTATGTTCTCCCTGTGCACTTTCCCAGAAGCTAGGTATTTTGTTTTCTGCCCATTGATATTTAGTCCAACATTCCTGCCGGGCTTTTCAAGTGCAGTGAATGTCTCTTCCATTGTCATCATAGTTCTTGCTACTATGTCAATGTCGCCCGCATCTGCACACATTTATGAAAAATCTGTTCCCCTACTCAAGATAGTTGCTTCTCTCATCACCTTCTCCAAGGCGGCACTGAATAGGAGGCATGCCAGTGCATCACCTTTCCATACTCCATTTTTAATTTCCAAAGTATTGGACAATATTTCTCCAGTTTTTATGCAACCTTTCATTTCTCTCGGTGTCATTCTTACTACCCTTATCAGTATTTTTGGAATACTCAATTTACCTAGAACTTGATATAGTTGCTCTGTCCATGCTATCATAAGCTGCTTTAAAATCAATAAAAAGATATGTTTTGATCCCATATTCCTATGTTTTTTCAAGAATTTGTCTTAAGGTAAATAGCTGGTCAATGGTCGACTTACTGGGAATAAATCTGTATTGGTATGGCCCTATTTCCCTCACTATTATCGGAAGGAGATGGTCGTACAGCATGTTATAGAGGATTTTCTATCCCAGATTAAGCATTGTGATCCCTCTATAGTTACCACATTCCATCTGTTCACCTTTCTTATATATTGGGCATATAATTTCCTCTTTCCATGCTTGAGGCATTTCCTCTTCTTCCCATACTAAATTAACCAGTTTCATGATGTTCATTTCCAATTCAGAGCCTCTCCTTGCTTGAAAAGTTCTGTTGGTACGCCGTCTGTTCCTACTGCCTTGTTGTTCTTTAATTTCCTCATTGTAGTTCTCACCTCTTCTAAGTCAGGTGGGTCCACACTGTTATCTGAGTCCTCTTCTTCCTGTATTTCTGTTGGATTCCCTGGTACAACTGATCTCAGATTCAGGAGTTTATCAAAGTAGTGATGCCACATCTCACATATCTCCTTCCCTTCACTTATAATTTCACCATTATCTTTTATGAAACTTGTTGAACCCTTAAAAGGTTTCCGTACCTTTTTCACCTCCCTATGAAATTCCCTTGCCTCGTCTGCACTTCCCAGAAACCCCATTTCTTCAGTATTTACCTCCATCTACTCCATCTTTTTCCTCTGACGGGTCGTTTTTTCAATTCTCTGTTTTTCTTTATATTCTTCCATTATCCTCCTGGTACAATGTGGTTGTAATGTCCTTCTGTATGCTTTATTTTTTTCATTTGTTACTGCTTCACATTCAGTACCAAACCACGAATTTCTTGTTTGCCTTATGATGTTCCCAAGTATCTCGCTTGCTGCTGCTTGCACTGTCTTTTTTATCTTTTCCAAATGATCTTCAATGTTTCCAGAATGAGATTTCCTCTCTGCAGCGGAGTGTGCGCCAATATGAAACTTCCTGGCAGATTAAAACTGTGTGCCCGACCGAGACTCGAACTCAGGACGTTTGCCTTTTGCGGGCAAGTGCTCTACCACTGAGCTGCCAAAGCACGACTCACACCTGGTCCTCACAGCTTTACTTCTGCCAGTATCCGTCTCCTACCTTCCAAACTTTACAGAAGCTCTCCTGCGAAACAGGCAAAGGCAGCGAAAGGCAAAGGTCCTGAGTTCGAGTCTCAGTTGGGCACACAGTTTTAATCTGCCAGGAAGTTTCATCTTCAATGTTGTTACATTCTACAGCACTTCAAATGGCCTGAATTATTCTCTCCTGGTATCATTCCCTTGCTTCCTCTTATTCTAAAGTTGTGATGTTATATTTCTGTGTATCGGGCCAGGTTCCTTTCACTGCATTTGATGGTCTTGCCCTCACCCGTGCCCAAACTAGAAAGTGATCCATGTTTATACTTGGACCTCAAACTACTTACATCCAATAAGTCTGACTTGTGTCTCACATCAATTAGTACATGGTCAATCTGATGTACTGTATTTCCATCTGGTGCTGTCCATGCTCCCTTATGTTTTTATTTGTGTAGGAACAATGGTGAGCCTATCAAGTTTCTAGATGTTGCAAATAATATCAATCTTGTTGCATTGTCATTACTTATGGCATGTTTACTATAGATGCCAATTATTCGTCTATAGCTCTGTTCTCTTCCCATCTGGGCATTTAGGTCTCCAGCTGGTATTTTTATATCCTTCCCTGGGCATTCATCATACACTCATTCCAGATATTCGTAGAAATCATCTTTCTCCTCATCCTCTGATTCTACAGTTTGTGCGTCGGCATTAATCATGGAGTAATTGAAGAATTTCCCTTTTATCCTCAGTGTTGATAGTCTCCGGTTTATGGGGTTGAATCCAATTATGAAATGCTTTACTTGATGACGCACCACAAATCCTGTCCCAAACTCATGGTTCCTTTCATTACAGCTAAAAAACATGTTTGCTTCTTTCTTTTCTAGGATTCCACATCTGGTCCATCTTACTTCTTGTAATGCTATGATTCTCTGCTTCAGGTTCATAATCTGACCTAACTCCCTTCTTCTGTAACTGTCAATGAGAAATATTTCCCTTTTTCCGCAGTTGTAAGTGCACATCTGCTGTATGTTTGGACACTCTCCAAATAGCATCCGACTGGAACAGTGATCACAAATCTGCTGTCTATAGGTTATTTAGTTTGCATAGTAACATTCCACTTGTTCATTGAGCAACTGCCTGCACAGATACAGGTGCATCTTATACTCAAAATTAATATAAAATTTGATTTAAAATTCCTGCCAGTTTTAAAAGTGGCCATATGTTTTCGATGGCAGGGAAACGTATCTATAACTGACAATAGCAGTGCACAAATGCGATGAACATGGGTTGTGGAGACTGACAAGCTTGCTAACACTGTCTCTCTCCCATCCCACCATCACAAACCCAGAAAACTGTCTAGCCTATGATGTGTCATTGCGGTGATAGTGAGCTTGAATTTAAAATGATTTGTGTTTTCAGTAGCAGTATGACAATTTTGTTAGTAGCGAGTTTCATAATGGAAAAAACAAAAGGTGTTCATAAGATGTCGGCAATAAATTTAAAGTAACAGCATATGCAGAACAACATGGAAACAGAGCAGCTGAGCAACATTTTGGCCCTCCACCAACAGGAAAAAAAAAAAAAGAGGAAGACTCAATGTGCAGACAGACGACTAAATGCAAAAAGGCCAAAGCTAAATTATGACTTATTGAAATGTATTCAAGGGCACCATCAAAACAGCATTGGAATTAAGACAAAAATGATTCAAGTAAACACTCATAAGCTAGCACTACAGTGGAACTTAACAAACTTAATGGTGGAATGGGTTGGTGCTACAGGTTTATGAAGCATCATAGACTTAGCATGGGAACCAAAACCAAAATATCTCAGTAAATGCTACAGGGGTATGAAGAGAAAAAAATATCTTCCCATTGCTTTATTATTCAACACTAAAAGAAAACCAGCATTGAACTAAGCCAAACAGTGAATATGGACGAAACTCCTCTGACGTTCAATGTATCGAGTCACAGAACTGTTACCAAGCACTGTTGTCATGAAATTATAAGAACAAGTAGACAAGAAAAAGTGCACTACATTGTTGTCCTCTCATGTTGTGCTGATGGTATTAAGCTTAATCCCATGATCATTTTCATGCACATAACAATGCCAATGCCTTCTGAAATACTGCCAGGTGGTGGTGTTCATGTATATGACAAGGGCTGGATGAGGCTGGTATGGAATTATGGATTAGCAGAATGTAGGAGAGAAGGAGAGGTACTTTACTAAAGAAGAGTTCTCTTCTTGTGCTAGATCAGTTTTGTAGTCATTTGAAAAATTCTTTGAAAGAGAAAATGAGGCAGGGAAATGCAGAGCTTTCTGTTATTCTGGCAGGACTTATTTCACAATTTGAAACTTCTTGGTGTCTCGATAAATAAACCATTTAAAGTGTATACGAGAAAGGGCTGCAACAAATGGATGATGGATGAAACTCGACATGAATTCATGTCGAAGGGAGCTTTACCCTCAAGCGGGTGCGCCGTTTTTCATAACACGAGCGGGTGCGCAGCGCACTTTGTACACGTGAAAAGAATATGTTTCCTTATGTTACCAAGGTAAGTCATGTATGATCAAAATCACAGTTTACTCTTAGTTTATTTCAACAAGGAGAAAATAAACATACATAATATGAGCTAAACTACTGTTTTATTAAACAATAATGAAATAAATTTTCACTATAAAACACTGTTGCCAAGGACAGGTGTTAAAAAGACAATAATGACACATTCGAAGCACTAAGCAGTGCAGCTGCATCAAATCTCAGTCAGCTGCTTATTCGATGACTAATTATCTCACAGACAACTGCCTTAATGTGTGATTATGTTGCTAGTTCATAACTGGGGTCATTTTTTTTAACTGATCATAAATTTTTTCTCACCAAGCTTGCTTTGTATTTTATATTACTGCTGCTCCCTTGCACGTACAACAATGCAATTTATCACTGTGTTACCTGAAGTAATACTGAAGGAATAGGTATAGGTTTTTAGTTATGAAACAAAAATGGAACCACACAAAATCATTTTATTTTTGGTTGGCGCACTTTATACACAGGCGCACCCGCTCGAGGGTTAAAATGATCTACAATCAAACAAGTGAGTCAGTGGATAAAGCAGTCTTGGTCTAGAGTCAGAGAAGACATTATTGTTAAATCTTTCAAGAAGTGCAGCATAAGTAACACTCTCAATGGCAGTGAAGACCATCTTATATAAGGAGAGGACAATGATGATCGCGAAGAGGAAGAAGAAGAAATTTCAGATGACAATTCCCAGGGATTTTGAAGGTTAGTTCGGTTGTATAAACAAATTTTTTTTTGTCTGGTTTTGCAATCCATTAATAAAAGTGGTAAAAACATTGGTTTTAAAAAAATGCTTAAAAATCAAGGTGCATCTTACAGTCCATAAAATATGATAACAATAATATATACTCAAGCCTCTACAATATAAAGGCAGTGGACAGTGAGCACGGTGTTAGTCTTCTGCAAAAGTTCCTAGGGAGAAATCTGTTGTACAACATCCTAGTGATCAGATTATCAGCAAATGCAGCACAACATCTGCACAGTTCAGACTCCTTTAATAATTTTCATATGGCTTTAGACTCAGAATATTTTAAGGACAGATTGGACTTTGTTTATGTACTGCACAGAGTAGACTTAGCTTGTTTTCATCTACAGTTTGTATAATCGGAATACCTGTTGCAGCAAGATCATATGAAGGCTTAGATGAATTAAGATGGTTGCCAATAAATTAGTAGATATTCCCACTTGCACAGTTTTCTGTCCACTAATGGTCAGAGTTGACTACCTATTCCCTCAGTTACATATAAGGTCAGTGTAGAAGATGAAAGCAGTAAATACGACAACCTCATTTCTGGGCCACCTAGACACACATATAGAACCAGCAAATCCAAGTTCCAGTAGGGACAATTAGGTTTTGTCCACAAGAGCCACAGTATCAGTATCACACACTTGTATCAACAGGAGTAGTTCAGAATTATAAATATAGCTTCTGTCAAGGAAAGATAATGTAGAAAACACTTCACAAGTCCATTGGAAAGAGTTCAAAGCCTGTAGCAGGACTGGCATGATTCAACAACATCTGGATGCAGCTTCAAGAAATTGTGTGAACAAGCACTAAAAACATACTACTAATGCAGATAATTAAATTGTATGACCACAAGTTAAGGATGTAACCATAAAATAAAAAACCATAAGTTTACAACATCCATATAAGAATGTTTCTGAGCAAGGGTGTTTTAGATGTCCTGACATCATACCAAAAGGCATCTACTTTGAAAATCATTTTTTAAAAGAAAGTATTCATTGTATTTTTCTGAAGAAAGATTTTCAGTGCTCATCACTGAAACTGACAATGTAATATAGTATTTCCCTTTCACACAAGGTACAGAAGCACGGCATTCTAAAGGGAAAGGAAGAGCATCAGACAGAGTGGAGCATATACCATCACCAACACATAAATGCACCACCTCTATTTAATTAAGGGCATTTCTCAAAAATACTAAGCACAATTTCGCTCCTCCTCCTCCACCTCTTCTGATTTCACTAATTATCCAATTCTCTGAGGAAACAGAAAAATTATTTTAAACACTAACATAATTTCTTTCATTTATCTTAGTTTCTGAACTTGAGCAATTAGCCCAAAATTAGGTTATAAGGGTAACTATAAATCTATGAAGCTTTTGTTGGTATAGGTAAAGGGCTAAACATAACGTAACAACTTTTTTAAGTGGGTTCAGCAAGTTAGTTCAAAAGAACCGTCACCCACTGCTGGGAGTGTCATTGGCTGTAGAAAAAAAGAAAGCGAATAAGAGAGAGAAAGCATTTTGTGTGATGGAATTTGCCTGTTACCAGTTGGAAATGAGTGTGCAGAGAGCCTTCCATGGCAAGACATCACCAGTTTACAACAGCACAGTGAAACTGTACAAGAAAATCGAGGACGAAAGTCGTTTGTGCAATGTAAAACAATGGGGCCAACAGCACATGTCAGAATAGATAATGGATGGTGTGAGTGACATGATGATGTAATATCCCACAAAATCTACATATCAAGCTAGTATACAAACTGAACATCCCTCATCAAACAGTGTGGAATATCCTTTGTACATGATTTAGAGTGAAGCCATACACTCCTGCAAGTCATAAGCCACAATGACTAATTGTGCCATCTGCATTTCCACACAGATATGCAAAAGCATCTTGAAAATCTTTAGTGAGAAAGTCACTTTTCATCTTCCTGGGAAGGTCAGCCAACCTAACACATGCATATGGGGGGGGCATAAAATCCTTAAGCAACTGTTAAATTTGTAAAGGGTTCCAAGAAAGTTAAGGTGTTCTGTGTTATATCCAACAACACTAACACGCCCTTCTTCTTCACTGAGAGGATTATCTATGGTATCACCTATATCGACAAGATGCAATTGTGGCTCATGCCACAAGCTGAAACTGGTAACAGAGATTTCATCTTTCCAACAAGAGACTGCCCATCCACATTTGACAGTTGTGATTACATGAAGGAGACGTTGCTACACTGCTGCACAGGCCATTCTGTGGCCACTGACCTGCCAGTACTTGAGGGGCTGCTGCAGTCACCAGACTTTATGCCTTATGATTTTTTTTTTTATTAATTGGGTTACATCAAGGACAACATTTATGCTCCAACTCTACCATAGAAACTCAAAGACTTGCAACACTCCAGCACAGCGGCTGTTCTTAGCATCACCCATGATAGGCTGGGTCAGGTATGGTGAGAATTGGACTATCGATTAAATATTTGTCATGTGATGTGAACACACAGAACATTTATAAATACTATAAAAAATTAGTGTGTCTTTCACATGATGTATCACCTGTTATGTTATTCTTGGCCATTTATCTGTACCAATTTTTTGAAATACTTCATGAACTTTACAATTATCCTGCATATGAAGTCATGCTAAATTAAAAAAAAAAAATATTCAAATCATCAGAATATAACTCTGCAACTGAGATTTATAGATGGGAAGGAATTAACTTCTGTGAACATACTTGCACGAGTTGAGGTAAGTCGATATGCTCTCCTCCATGTACTCCTGTGCCTTCCTCGTTGGCTCCCCTTGCATAAAGGCAGAGAGTGCTGCCATTTCCAGTGCTCCTGCATAGTAAAGCCACGCTTGGTCAGCAGAGAAATCCCGCTTAGCAGAATGGTATGCTTGGAAAGCCAACGTGTAGTGACCAAACATGAAGCACAAGTCACCGAGTCTTCTCAGCTGCAGTTCTGGTGAGTCAGTACTATAGCTGAAAGAAACACACATTACTGAATTGTAATTCATATAGTCTTTCATTAACCATGTTCTTAGATCCCACCAATGAGACCCTTCAGGGCTGTGGAATGAGATGAGTTACACATTAACAAAACAAAAGCAAATCATAAAAACTTAATCTGTACATTGAATTAACAGTAAACTATCACTATCATGGGGAATTATTGTGACACCACTGTCTTTGTTGTCTAAGGTGTGTAATGAGCCAACCACATTTCATCTACAGTCACAATAGAGCTCAGAAAATCCTCACTTTCTAATTCAAGTTGTTCAAGAAATTAGCAGGCACTACTGACATGATTTGTTTGTGCTCCTCTGTCACCTGTTTTGTGACCCCATCTTGCACACAGTTTCTGGTATACCATCACTTCTGTCGGTGTCTCGTATAAGGTAATTCTGGAGAGTTGTGGAAATATTACAGAAATTTCATCCACTGTCAACTGGTGGTCTTCATGAAAAGTTTCCTTGTTTTCTGCCACCAACTAATCAGTCAAAATGGAAGGTCTTCCACTCCTCTGTCTTGTTACAGGGTGACAATTACTGAACTACGTGAAATAAAATCATCATAACTTCTGAGCGGTTTGCATTATGACATTAAAACTGCACGGTTGACCATGGGGCATGACGGGCATTAGTATGCGCATATGGTTTGGTTTAGTGATGAAGCCCACTTTCATTTGGATGGGTTCATCAATGAGGAAAACTGACCCATTTGAGGTACTGAGAACCCGCATTTCATGATCAGGAAGTCTCTTCACCCTCAACGTGTAACTCTGTGGTGTGCAGTGTCCAGTCACGAAATAATTGGTGCAATATTCCTTGATGGCACACTGACTACCAAATGGTACATGAAAGTTTTGGAAGATGGTTTCATCCCCATTATCCGAAGCGACCCTAATTTTGACAGGATGTGGTTCATGCAAGTTGGAGCTCGACCTCATTGAAGCAGGAGATAGTTTGATAACATGGAGGAGCACTTTGGGGACTGCATTCTGGCTCTGGGGTATCCAGAGGCCACTGGCATGGGCCTCTATCGGTGGCCATATTCTCCAGATCTGTACACAAGTGACTCCATTTTGTGGGGCTATATTAAAGACAAGGTGTACAGCAATAACCCCAAATCATTGCTGAGTTGAAAACAGCCATTCAGGGGGTCACTGACGATCAATTTTCCGACACTTTAGCGCGTCATGCAGAATTTTGCTATTCATCTGCACCACACCACCACCAATAATGGCAGGCATACCAAACATGTCATAATCGAAATTTGAATATCTGTAGTGACATTTAAATGTTGAATAATGTTTGTGCATGCCATAGTTTGTAACTAACTTACGTTTATTTATATATATAACTGTCACCTTGTATGAACAATTGTTCTGCCACCTTTAAACTCCCTACACCACTTAAAAACACTCTTTCTGTTCATAACACCTTCACCATAAGCAATTCTGATTCACACAAAAAAGTGGGTAGGTGTCACCCTTTCCACGAATAGGAAGCAGATCACAGCAACTGGCTCACACTTGGCGGAAATCCTTACTGATATGTTTTATGCAACTGGACACTACAAAATGATTTAAGTACTACCACATTCCTGCGATGTTTGCTCTGTTCAGAGGAACCCCCTCTATCACTCAGTGTTGCCAACCCATAAAAAACCACAGCCTGTTACGATAACAGTACACTTACTTTCTGAACATGCCTCGTATGTAGAAGTATTCTCCTCCTAGAACAAGACACTTTAATCTCAGTAGTAACCTATCCCTCATCTTTGTTCTATTTGATTTTACAATAATTTGTTCCAGAGGAAAACAAGACAAGGCGCTACTGGAATACGTTTAAGAAAGATTTAAATTCTCAGTCTACTCTATTTGGCTTTGTAAATGTCTCCCAAATATTTCTTCCCATAATTTCTCACTAAATACTAGAATTGAGCCATAGTTGTCAATTCTGTATTACAATCCATCTGATTTGTAAATAACAGGCCAGGATATTTTATGGTTAACTTCGGACCATCATGGTCTGATGTACCACTGACTATTGGTTTTACAGCTAAATCACTGCAAGTTGTTGGCTCTAAACAAAATGTCAATAGGTGCTGCACTACGTGCCTCCATCTTCATAAGGAATTTTACTGTGGAAAATAATCCAAAGCTGGATATCAACCCTGGGTGCCCTCAGTCAGTGCTCTGTGACAGACTGCCTATTACTGTACTTTTAAACTATTATCAAGTACAATGCTAAAAGTAATTACACCTTGAAGGCATGTCTAGTCTCATTCATCTGATTTGGGCTGACTATCAGATATGACATGTTAATGGTATAAGAACTTTTAGCATTGTCCTCAATAACGGCCAAAGTTTAGATAGTGCAGAAGAAAAATACAGTAATAAACAGTCAAATGGTGGTCTAGTGTTTCAAAAAATTCTACACGACTGTGCCCCAGTACTATCGAAAACTTTTTACCAAGACTGAAGCCTCTACAAACAATGATCCTCCTGTTAAGTTTGTGTAATCCCATTAAAACCACTTCTAGCTGCTTTGTAAAACTCACAATACTCTCTGTTAATGGCCTATAAACTGTCAGTACTACAAGCTTTGTTAGTTTCTTGATATACTATTGTAGCACAGCAAGCAAAGTTGTTAAACAATATTCACTAAACTGAAGGGCCTGACACACAGCTCTATTTTTACCATATATAGTTACTCTCCTTTTCTTCTTGTTAGTTTTACAGTTGTACAACATTAGTTTGTATCCATCAAGAAGAATCAGTTCAGTTTAAGTGATTTTCATGTCATGTTCAAGCAGTTCATCTCATTTATTCATATTTCATTTGAATCCCATAAACAAAAATCTAAAGATGTGAAGTCCGGTGATCTTGGTAGCCAGTTAACTGTACTATCATGATCAATCTAATGATTAGAGTAAGTGTGGTTGAGATGTTTACTGCCACCTCTAATACAATGTGAAGAGGTTCCATCATGCTGGAAGTACACTGCAGACCCTGAGGATAAAGGAACATCGTCAAGGTGTTTAACACCTTCTCCATGCAGATGGAGAAGCTCGCATGTTTGCAAGAAGCTGAGGGCTACGCCAAGGGTACTGCAGCTACTGGCATCATCTCCCGTGCCAGAGAGGCCTATCCTGTTTTATTTTTTCCATCTAATTTTATCCATTCATTCGCCTAAGTAATTTATGAAAAAGAGTAAAATGACCACACCAATGAAGCCTATGAAGCTAACCAAAAATGTTTGTAAAAACTCCTGCCATATGCTTCATCAATCTTGTTCTGTGACTTTTGCCGTCCATGACAGAGAGATGAAGTGAATTTCTGTTTAGTTCACTAATAATATGGAATATATTAATTCTTATGGTATGAAGTTAATGTCACTTATTAGCTCCTTATTTCACCTGATCTATCTGTCACAGGTACCCGTGATACTTCAGAGAAACAAGAAATTTAAGCATAGAAAGCTGGACACCGTAGTGTTGCCTTTAAAGAATAAGAGTAGATAAATAGCTTCGAGGCTCAAACAACTATCAAATAATAACATATTTTTCATGCATATGAAAAATCATACGCAGTGCTGTGCATAAATTAGCTGAGACACATCCTCCCAAGTGAACTAACCATTGTTGCGTTTCTTGTGCGGCGCCACAACCGGGTAGCGTCATAATTTCTCCATAATATTTCACCAGGCGTAGCTTTGAGGGATGAAGTAGTGAAGGCAGCAGAGGATCAAGTAGGTAAAAAGACGAGGGCTAGTAGAAATCCTTGGGTAACAGAAGAAATATTGAATTTAATTGATGAAAGGAGAAAATATAAAAATGCGGTAAGTGAAACAGGCAAAAAGGAATACAAACACCTCAAAAACAAGATCGACAGGAAGTGCAAAATGGCTAAACAGGGATGGCTAGAGGACAAATGTAAGGATGTAGAGGCCTATCTCACTAGGGGTAAGATAGATACCGCCTACAGGAAAATTAAAGAGACCTTTGGAGATAAGAGAACGACTTGTATGAATATCAAGAGCTAAGATGGAAACCCAGTTCTAAGCAAAGAAGGGAAAGCAGAAAGGTGGAAGGAGTATATAGAGGGTCTATACAAGGGCGATGTACTTGAGGACAATATTATGGAAATGGAAGAGGATGTAGATGAAGATGAAATGGGAGATACGATACTGCGTGAAGAGTTTGACAGAGCACTGAAAGACCTGAGTCGAAACAAGGCCCCTGGAGTAGACAATATTCCATTGGAACTACTGACGGCCGTGGGAGAGCCAGTCCTGACAAAACTCTACCATCTGGTGAGCAAGATGTATGAAACAGGCGAAATACCCTCAGACTTCAAGAAGAATATAATAATTCCAATCCCAAAGAAAGCAGGTGTTGACAGATGTGAAAATTACCGAACTATCAGCTTAATGAGTCACAGCTGCAAAATACTAACACGAATTCTTTGCAGACGAATGGAAAAACTAGTAGAAGCCAACCTCGAGGAAGATCAGTTTGGATTCCGTAGAAACACTGGAACACGTGAGGCAATACTGACCTTACGACTTATCTTAGAAGAAAGATTAAGGAAAGGCAAACCTACGTTTCTAGCACTTGTAGACTTAGAGAAAGCTTTTGACAATGTTGACTGGAAAACTCTCTTTCAAATTCTGAAGGTGGCAGGGGTAAAATACAGGGAGCGAAAGGCTATTTACAATTTGTACAGAAACCAGATGGCAGTTATAAGAGTCGAGGGGCATGAAAGAGAAGCAGTGGTTGGGAAAGGAGTGAGACAGGGTTGTAGCCTCTCCCCGATGTTATTCAATCTGTATACTGAGCAAGCAGTAAAGGAAACAAAAGAAAAATTCGGAGTAGGTATTAAAATTCATGGAGAAGAAATAAAAACTTTGAGGTTCGCCGATGACATTGTAATTCTGTCAGAGACAGCAAAGGACTTGGAAGAGCAGTTGAATGGAATGGACAGTGTCTTGAAAGGAGGATATAAGATGAACATCAACAAAAGCAAAACAAGGATAATGGAATGTAGTCTAATTAAGTCGGGTGATGCTGAGGGAATTAGATTAGGAAATGAGGCACTTAAAGTAGTAAAGGAGTTTTGCTATTTGGGGAGCAAAATAACTGATGATGGTCGAAGTAGAGAGGATATAAAATGTAGGCTGGCAATGGCAAGGAAAGCGTTTCTGAAGAAGAGAAATTTGTTAACATCCAGTATTGATTTAAGTGTCAGGAAGTCATTTCTGAAAGTATTCGTATGGAGTGTAGCCATGTATGGAAGTGAAACATGGACGATAAATAGTTTGGACAAGAAGAGAATAGAAGCTTTCGAAATGTGGTGCTACAGAAGAATGCTGAAGATTAGATGGGTAGATCACATAACTAATGAGGAAGTATTGAATAGGATTGGGGAGAAGAGAAGTTTGTGGCACAACTTGACCAGAAGAAGGGATCGGTTGGTAGGACATGTTCCGAGGCATCAAGGGATCACAAATTTAGTATTGGAGGGCAGCGTGGAGGGTAAAAATCGTAGAGGGAGACCAAGAGATGAATACACTAAGCAGATTCAGAAGGATGTAGGTTGCAATAGGTACTGGGAGATGAAAAAGCTTGCACAGGATAGAGTAGCATGGAGAGCTGCATCAAACCAGTCTCAGGACTGAAGACCACAACAACACACGCTGCCATCTTCAGATGGTTCCTGACGAATGCTGTGCCATTCCACTCGGCATCCTATATATACTAGCAGTTACCTCCTCCACCGTTACTCTCCTGGTGTCTTTGGTGTGGCTAGTGTGGCAGCTACTGGAGGTTGTAGAGGAAGCAGTGCCTGGGTCTGAACTGGGGTCTGCAATCTCCCTGCTACCGCTGTCGGGGGCGGTCCTCGATCTCTGGGGCCGCATCTTTCTCTCCAGGCTGAGTGCAGGGTTCCAAGCCTGACTAAGTTGAAGGCCGCTGTCTTTATTAATTAGATCATCGGTAGCAGTCCCAGAAGTGGGAAGATTGACAGAGTATTTTTGTTTTTTCATAGTCCATAGTATGGCCAGTCTTTATACAATGGTGAGCCACAGCTGATTTAGTGACCTGGCATAATTCGGTATGGCGCTTGTGTTCGCGGCACCTTTCTTCTACAGTGCAGACTGTCTCCCCACTGTATGATTTTCCGCACTGACAGGGAATTTGATCAACGTCTGGTTTTCAAAGGCCTAGGCCATCTTTCACTGAACCCAGTAGAGTCAAGGTTTTTGCAGGGGGTTGGAATACACATTTTACATTGTGTTTCCCCAGTATTATGCCAATTTTTTTGAGGTGTTTCCGACAAACGGAATGCACGCCAATGACTTGTGTTCTTCTGTTTCTTCTTCTTGTTCTCTTGGCGCAGTCTGTCTGAGTGCGTATCTTATTTGCTTCTGGTTGTACCCATTTATCCGAAATGTCTCTAAGTGCTGCAGTTCTGCTGGAAGGCTCTCCTGATCACAGATCGATCGTGCCCTGTGAAGAAGTGTGTGCAAAATGCGCTACAGGATGATCTAATTAATAAAGACAGCGGCCTTCAACCCTGCACTCAGCCTGGAGAGAAAAATGCAGTCCCAGAGATCGAGGACCGCCCCCGACGGCAGCAACAGGGAGACTGCAGACCCCAGTTCAGATCCAGGCACCGCTTCCCCCACCACCTCCAGTAGCTGCCGCGCCGGTCACATCAAAGACACCAGGAGAGGATCGGTGGAAGGGACAACGGCTAGTATATATACGGCGCCGAGTGGAATGGCACAGCATTCATCAGCAACCAGCTGAAGATGGCAGTGTGTACATCTGCAGAAATATTGTGGAGAAATTACAACACGCAGTCGGATACCCGAGAACTGTTCAAATTGGAAATATGCCAGGAAAACTTCAGATCCCATATCAAATACCTCTACAGGGAGGAAATGCTTCAACAGATGAAGATGCTGGACAAGCTGCAGAACAAGAAGGAGCAACTGCTGTGTTCACTTGCGTTCCTGCTTAGATGCTGAGACGGTACTGTCGTGCTGCCTTTCGCCAAGAAAACTCACCACATAAGGACTGCATCGGCCAGGCGCATCATGAGATGAGCCAGCTTAGCACTGGTAACAGAGAGAATTCATTGTACTCCCCGCTGCCTGGATGACACTTCGATGAAACTGCCGGATGTCCATCTCAAGATATCTTCAGTTCTATCTCCCATATCACGGGAAACGGCTGACGCTGCCACCTGGACACAAGGAGATGGCGCACGAAGAAAAGCTATGAGTAAGCAGATATCGAAGTTTGAACGCCTTGTAGCAGGACAGAAGACTACGCAAGAACCACCTAAGCGTACTGTCATCAATCTTACAGGAAGAGCGATCAATGATGTAGCAATGTCGGTGCTCGAGAAAGGACTCAACTTCGCCCCAACCCTGACACCTCTACTGATTGTGGACATTATAAGCAGTATGGAGCAGGTCACCTACACTCTGCCAGCCAATGAAGCAGAAGAAATACGTCACGAAACGTGCCGTGCGCTCACCAGGTCCATACCACTGAAACAGAACATCTCTAAGGAGGAGAAGGTGGCCATTCGCGAGTTACGCAGCAATCCTGAGTTGGTGGTCTTGCCTGCTGACAAAGGCAATGCTACAGTACTGCTCCTGCACTCAGAATATAAGAGGAAAATGTACGAACTTCTCGATGACGGAGCCTACAGAAGGATAGAAGGAGACCCGACAAGTCGCCTTCAAAGTACCTTTGATGGAAAAACTGTCAAGAAACTTCTACCACAAGCGGCTGCACCACCACAGCTGTACGGGCTACCAAAGGTCCACAAGGATGGGACACCTATGTGTCCAATAGTCAGCAAAATAAGAGCAGCAACCTATGAACTGGCCCAACACCTGACGGGTGCCCTAGTCCATTTCTGGGAAAATGCGAACACCACATCCGCAATGCCATCCACTTTGTGCAGCGTATACAAGAACTTCGGCTCCAGAATAGCGACTTGTTAGTGAGCTTCGACGTAGTGTCCCTCTTCACTAGGGTACCACTGAAGACTCCATCGATCTGATAAGCAAGAAATTCGACAACAACCTAACAAGGTTCTTCGAGTTCGTGCTCACCTCAACATACTTCATGTTTGACGGAAATTATTATGAACAGACAGATGGCATTGCCATGGGATGCCCGCTTTCACCGGTTGTAGCCAATTTTTTTATGGAAAATTTTGAACAGAAGGCATTAGAACAAGTCAAACAAAAACCAACTTGTTTGTTCCACTAATTGGATGACACGTTCATTGTTTGTTCACATGGACGGGACAGCTTAAATGAATTTCTCGAACACCTCAACTCGCTGCACCTCAACATACAGTTCACAGTGGAGGTGGAGCAGGATGATGCCCTACCGTTCTTGACATCCTGGTGAAACGGAAACCTGACGGCAAGCTGGGACACAGTGTATACAGAAAACCTACACACACCGATTTGTACCTAAATGCCTTCAGTTGCCACCACAACTCCCAGCGTGAAGGTCTTTTGCGCACACTTGTTCACAGGGCATGATCGATCTCCGATCAGGACAGCCTACCAGCAGAACTGCAGCACCTCAAGACAACATTTCGGAAAAATGGGTACAACCAGAAGCAAATAAGACATGCCCTCAGACAGACTGCACCAAGAGAACAAGAAGAAGAAACAGAAGAACACAAGTCATTGGCGTGCATTCTGTTTGTCGGAAACACCTCAAGAAAAAAATGGTAGAATCCTGAAGAAACACAATGTGAAATGTGTATTCCGACCCCCTGCAAAAACCTTGACTCTACTGCGTTCAGTGAAAGATGATCTAGGCCTTCGAAAACAGGCGTTTATCAAATTCCTTGTCAGTGCGGAAAATCGTACATTGGGGAGACAGTCTGCACTGTAGAAGAGAGGTGCCGCAAACACTAGCGCCATACCGAATTACGCCAGGCCACTAAATCAGCCGTGGCTGACCGTTTTATAAAGACTGGCCATACTATGGACTATGAAAAAACAAAAATAGTCTGTCAATCCTCCCACTTCTGGGACTGCATTACTAAAGATGCCATCAAAATCTGACTACAGGACGATCTAATTAATAAAGACAGCAGCCTTCAACTTAGTCTGGCTTGGAACCCTGCACTTAGCCTGGAGAGAAAGATGCAGTCCCAGAGATCGAGGACCAGCCCTGATGGTGGCAGCAGGGAGACTGCAGACCCCAGTTCAGACCCAGGCGCCGCTTCCCCCACCACCTCCAGTAGCTGCCACGCCGGCCACAACAAAGACACCAGGAGAGGAACGGTGGAGGGGGTAACGGCTAGTATACATGAGGCGCCAAGAGGAACGGCACAGCATTCAGCAGGAACCATCTGAAGATGGCAGTGTGTATGTCTGGTGAAATATTGTGGAGAAATTACGACGCTACCTGGTCGGATACCCAAGAACTGTTCAAATTGGAAATACGCCGGAAAAACTCCAGATTGCACATCATAATTATTATTCTTAAAATTATTAATATATAACTGGTGACTGCTCTCTGGATGGGGTCAAATAGATTACACAGGTCCAATAGTTAAATGATATGAAACATATTGTGTAACATTATATTGTAGTAATTGTTTTTTATTTACTTTGTTTCATGATTGGAATATCACCGAGAGAAAAGCAAGGTCAAACTCTACATGGAATGCATAAATTACAAATGGTTAACCAGAGGAATTGTACCAACATCGTTTAAGATGATTATCTATATGGCAAGAAAGAACTCCATCTTATAGCTCCAATCACTGCTGTTGATCATGCCTCGATCAAAAGTAATACCAATATCTTACCTTGTCCATACATAAACGAAGCATTTCTTTTTGTAAAACAATAGAGATATGAGTTAAAATTATTTTCATTTTTTGAAATGCGGATACAAAAATTGTAAACAGCAACAATAAGCTGCAATATTGGTATAGCATACATCACGTACTGATCAGGAAAATTCTCGCAATCAGTTTGAAGATCAAAATTTGATTTTACTTCATATTTACAAAATGTAACCAGTTAAAAAGGTTGTGCCAACTAATGAAAATAGTGTAGAGATACAAAATGTTGCCACAATGAATGCGATGACAAATGATAGTGACACCAAAAATGTTGATCACATCAACGACAGCTGGGGATACTACACAAATTCAGTTTATGCTAATGGCAATAATGTCTTACCTCATGATGCTACCAGGCTCACAGTAGACAGGACTAGTTCCCAATTCTCTCAGAGATACATTTTCTCGCATGAAGCCAATGAAAGACACACTAGTGTGGAGTCAGTAAGTTTCAATTTCCCCATGTCACGAGAATTTGTCTCAAATGTGACAGAACAAGACACAGGTACACAAGATGCTAATGCATCATAGTGCATTCAATGGAGGACATGTATAAAGGCCTCACTGACCTAATGAAGAATTTATTTAACAATTTTGCTACACAACAAACAGACCAAAAGTTTAATGATTTAAAAATGAACAAAAGCAAATGTTTGATGGTTTTAAGACTGACCTATCACAGAGGTTCAGCAATTTAAGTCAAAATCTACACATTACATTTCTAATGATTTAACATACAAACTTACAGATATGGGGAAGAAATCAAAGGTGGAATTATCCACTGATTTGTCTCAGGAAATTGACAACCTAGATCAAGCAGTGTCATCTATAGATGAGGCACAAGAGGAAATGGTTGGTAAACTAAAGATCGTGAGTGAAGTGCAGACTCAGATACGAGAGGCTCAGTCAGAAATTTGCAGAAATTTAGAAACTGAAACCAGTACTGTTAATGAGTTGCAATCTTCACATAAAAGTTGCTGGAAGCAGTACAGAAGCTGTCAGTAAAACTGAGCACAAGAGCATAAGACTTAAATCAAAGCAGGTGAAGAGGTAGTAAAGGGAAGGGAAAATGAAATGACTGCTAGGACTGAGCTAAGCTTTAAGGCAGCGGATGAGAAGTTGCAGAGCAGTATAATTAATGCTGCAGATGTCACAAGAGAGATGCCAATAGTAAGCAATCAGGTGCAGTCAGAAAGGATAGATAGTAGTAATACTTATCAATCATTTGCTACCAACCCTTCAGACGGAGAAGAAAGGAATTAAAAAATGCAACAGGCACTGCCAATGCAATACCAGTTGTGCAAACATATCCAGAGTACAATCATGTGCCTCCAAACAATGTCATGGCAGCAACAGACAATACTGTGTGCTTGTCTACTTCATTAATGGATGGGGGGTCTGCTCTGTCATGGGCAATTTTCGATTTGTTTCAACAGAGGGTAAGACGACAAAATCCATAGTGTTTATCAGAGCTTTTCACAACATGTTACCCTGCAACTGGTCAAAACCACAGAAAATCCGGTTCATTGTGGGTTACACACAACGTGATGTTTCATTGCGGGCAACAGCTATGGCTCAGAGATGCCATATGTATGAGCAATTTTAATGGGCTTTCTTGGACAAATATTAGTCCACAGCAGTCCAAGAGAGGCCTCATCGAGAGGCATTCGAGTCACCACCATTCAGTAGTAAACATAGGACACTGAGGAAGTATTTTGAAAAATACTTAAACTAACCTAGGTGTTGGACAAACCCAGTTTCCCACATGGACGTAATGAAAATACTGAAAAGTCGCCTGCCCGTCCACATCAGGAAAAAGCTGATCACAACACCTGGAAAGATGTAGAGTACTTCTTATTCGTACTCAACTCGGTTGACATAATTCATAACGAGAGGCCATCACAACCACAGAACATTAATACACAGTGCAGTGTGCACCTTAGCCAAATAGTCAACAGCAGAATGGCGACGGTGACAATAACCAACACCATTGGCACCCACATGCCCTGTGCAACAACAATAATACAAAAAATAATTATAGTAATGGTGAAACTGAAAGAACACACAAGGTTTCAAAGGAAATCACAAACAGAACTACAACAGACCAGCTTATACTGAACAGAACAGCTATAACCAACAAGTTCACAATGTGCACACAGCAGGCAGCAATAACCAATACACTAATTGGCAGGAACCAACTGCAAGTAGACCATTCAGCAGTCCTCTGCCTGGGAATTACAATCAATGGAATAGCAATCATATACCCAGTGTGCGTCAAGATCAAAGATAATTTAATTCTAGGGCAATACAGCACACGGACTGGCGAGGTCAAACCTACAAAGCGCCAGTTGTTGAAGTTACTCACAATGAAGAGGCTAACCCCTCGGGTCAGGAAAACTAACAGGTCACAACAATCCTACACTTGCAAACCAATAGAAGGGATGGTGACATGCAATTTATTCCAAATTACTTTCCCAGATATGATTGAGTGGAAGATATGAAAGACCAACTGTTTCGGGAAGATGTAAACAACTTAGACAAGGATAATGAGGAGTCACTGCAAGCTGTAATTAATGCTGGGATATGTGATCTAGATGTACCTGTGGTATTTGATATGGGTGCATCAACAAATCTAGTATCACAAGGTCTGTATAACAAGTTACAAAGATGATGATATATACCAACTTTTCCGGTACTGACTTGTTGTATTCTGATTGTGGTGGGGAGCAAGACAAAAGCAATTAAACTTCAGGTATTAACACCTATTACCATACCCATATTGTAGCTCTATTTTAGCTGTCACCAACCCCAAAGGTGGCATCAGGCTTGCACTTGAGCCTAAAGTACAAACAAAATCAGTGTTCCTGTCAGGACATGCCCTGACAACCTTGAAGAATAGTTAATGAAATTTCACAATGTTAAATTCACTATGTTAAATTTAAAAGAGTCATATTGGCGAACAGCAGCACGTGAAAACAGTGGGAAGTACACAGCCTTTGTGTGTGGGGACAGGAGCTAAGAATTTTGTGTTTCATTGTTTGGCTTGAAAGTAAGCACAGGTGTTTTCATTTCCATATTGGACAAAGTTTTGGGACCAGAACTCCTCAGCCGAGTCACTCTCTACGTTGATGACCGGTTAATAATTAATCCCACATGGGTAGAAAGTCTGAGGTTTTTGGCACATGTATTATGCTGATTAGCAGAATATGGGGTCGCAGCTAATTTAACAAAATCGAAGTTTAGAATAGAGAAGGTCAAATTTCTGGGTCACACTACCTTGCCACAGGGTATAATACCTGATCCAGGAAAACTTGATGTGATCAAACATTTCCCACTGTTACAAATAAAGAATAACTCAAAGGTTGATGAAAATGAGCAAAAAGCGGTGGGGGATCACCGCTTAACAAATGGCAATGGCTAAAGTGACAGTGCCCAATACGCAACCTAACCAAAATGATCTCACGATGAGAGGACCAAGAGGATGTCGGCTAAGCTGCTGGGTAAGATTTAATTCCCCGGAGCTTGTTCCCTTGAAAGGAAGACCAGTGGTGATGCCAAAGTGACACCACATGCTAACAGACAGCAACATGGAGATCAGAAGAAATAGGAGAACTAGTGGGCTGAGATAGGAGGACTGCAGCCTTGGCAGCAGGCTCAACAGCTTCATTTCCTGTCAGACCTATGTGACCAGGAACCCACATAAACATCACAGTAGCTCCCTCAAAGAGTGAGTAAGTGAAAGCTTTCTTGCAGGCTCTGAAGTGCAGTGTGAGAATCGGAGCAGATGACAATTGAAAAGCCTGTGCCACTGGATGTACTGTAAGGCCTGATACTGGGCAAAGAGCTCTGTTATAAATACTGGGCAGCATTCAGGAAATTGATACCAAAAATCGTCAGTGCCAATGGTGATGGCACGCCCCACACCTCTGTCAGTCTGAGATCCAACAGTGTACACAAACGTATCATCAATAATTACCACGCCTTAGAAACTGCCAATTGGGTTTACATGTAAGTGAGATAGCAGTCAGCAAATAGGTAGCACAAGGGAAATGGTCACTCAAGTCGATGCCAGAGAGATGGACCACATGTGCTGATGGGCAAGGTGGGCAGTGCAGAATGAAAGGTCCAGATAGAAATAGGTGTACATGCAGCCTGAAAGAAATGTGGGTGCTCCAGAGTAAAGGCAGATGAGGCTGAGTTGATTGAGAAGGTAAGCCAAGAGGGCACCTATCAGATTAGGTTCTGGTTGGTTGGTTTGTTTGGGGGAGTAAAGGGATAAACTGCTGGATTATCAGTCCCTATTTTTGAGGTCACACAGGTCTCAAATGAAAACCATACTTCAAATGAATCCTACCACTTAAAATTGTGGAAAGGAAAAAAAAACATAAAAAGAACTGGAACGACACAGCAGGAGAAAATGAAAGAAGCAAGCCAACAGGTTCTCGAAGAGCCCCAAAGGGGACGGTATGCATTAAAAGTCACTGAGCAGCAGAAAGGGGTGAGGGAGTTGCCCAATACGCTGGTGGAAGTCTGTCCAGATGACACCGTATGACGGAGGGATGCAGAAAGTACAAAGAGAAAAGGTAAAGCAAAGTAGGAAAATGCAGACTGTAACAACTAAAAGCATGGTGTTCAGTAAGATGATTTGACTATGAACATCATTCTGGATGAGCAGCACAACTCCCCCATGAGATGGAATGCCATTATTGGGGTGAAGTGGACTGGAAAGAATTGTGAGATGTCAAAGCAGTCACAAGGCCAAAATTTTGCTTCCTGGAGGCATAAAACAAGTGGAAGCTGGGATTCCAAGAGCATCCGCAATTCCTCATTGTTGGTTCTAATGCTGAAAATGTTTTGTTGGGGGAAAGTCATGATGGGGAAAGGAGAGGAGGGGAAAAAATGAAAGGTTGTCACCTCAGCAGCTGCCTAACTGCAGCCTTTAAAGACTCACTGCAACAGGGCACAGAGGCTGGAGGATCCAGTTCCATGAGATCTACAGAGGTGTCAGCATTCTCACTGGGTCGACCACCACTGGAGGGTGCCCACAAAGAGGGTTCAGTCACCACTACTGTGGAACCTAGTGATGAATGAACTCACTGAACAGTGCAATACCAGAGGCTGATTTTGCCACTGATACACAGATGACAGTCAGGGTAATACTTGGAAAACAATGGCACATAGTACTGTTAGAATTCGCAAACTGTACAACTTTTGTTCAATCATTGCTGTGGTGTCTTCCACATATGGCAAAACCAAGGTGAAACTACATTCAGACATCGTGGGGTTGGGCAGCCACCCCTCATTACAGAAGTCAGACGTTGGAGGCTGGGCAGACTGGTAAACTGGACAGGCGGCAAACTGTGAGGGAACAAACATCAGAATTTAATGCTGGGCACAGTAAAAATGTGTGTGAACACACAGCACAGCGAACACACTGAATGATGGGCCTCCACAGCTGACAACCTGTGTATGTGATAATGTTAACACCATGACATCGGCAACTATGACTGAAATGGGCACGTGACCATCAGCTCTGGACATTGGCACAGTGGCAGAGAGTAGCGTGGTCTGATGAATCCCAATACCTTTATCATGCCAATGGAAGGGCACAAGTCCATTGTCTTCCAGAGGAACAGCTCCTTGACACCTGCGCTGCAGGATGGAGAAAAGCTGGTGGTGGCTTTATTATGCTCTGGGGAACATTTCCATGGGCATCCATGGGTCAAGTGGTGCTTGTGGAAGGCACCACGATGGCCAAGGAGTATCATACAGTGGTTGCAGACTATGTATACCCTTTCATGATAATCATTTTTCCCGATGGCAGTAGCATTTTTCAGCAAAATAATGCATCATGTAACACAGCCAGGAGTGTGATGGATTGGCTCAAGGAACACTCGGGCAAGTTCCAATTGATGTGCTGGCCCCCCAATACACCAGATACGAACACAATTAAACACATCTGGGATGTGACTGAATATGGCATCAGATCTCATTGTCCACCTCCCCAGAATTTAGGGGAATTAGGTGTGTTGTATGTGCAGAAGTGGTGCCAACTCCCTCCAGCAACCTACCAAGGCCTCACTGCTTCCATGCTACAATGAGTCTCCACTGTTATCCTGGCTATTAGGTAGGTGGTCATAATGTTCTGCCTCATCAATGTATGAGGAAAGCATATTCAGCTTACCTACTGGAATCTTGAGATTCTCAATGGAACTACCAGTGGAGTGGATAGTGAAGTATCTATGGGCAACTCAAAGTACGAAACTATCATGGAGTCCTCACATAAGCAATACATGTTCGAAGATGAAACGTACTTTTATAACAGGGTGTATATGCAGATAAATAAAAAAAATCCCTGATTTTTGGGTTAAAAATACACTTCTTCCATGTTAAGTGACAGTATACTTTCCCTCAGAACTGTAAAACTGATAAATACTTTCAATGGTTAAGGTTTTATACACCAGTCGAGAACATTCCGGCACTAAACGGTGAGTTTTGGAGAGATCTTTTATGAGCAGCAATATGTACACTGCATATTTTTGTATTACAGAAAATTTCGAATTCCATCATTCCACCAAACACACACATTAGTTTCCGAAGCATTGAAATTGAGATTGTGATGCACTTTTGTACACCAATCATACCTCATGTCACATGATCCCACCAAATGACAGCAGATATTCAGAGATAAAATATGTGACATAGTTGGCCAATAGCAACATCACTGTTAATTAACACGAACACAAATAGGTAAAGTTAATTGTTTAAATTAATATATGTAGCATAGTTACATATAATATTGGTCTTATTTCTAGTCTTCTGGGCTCAAAATCTTTCTAAGTTGCATGTCCTTAAAGCGTCAAGTTTTACACGAGAGTCAAACGCTCTGCAATTTAAGAAATTTATTGCACATTCTCACACGTAACATAATTAATCTTGGGAAAAATGAAATTTACTTCAAAAGCAATGCTTTTCAAACCACCATTCACAATATTTTCCTGCAACCTGTTAGAAATAGGTTTGTTTCAGAAGTTGCCAGAGAATGACAGAAGACAGGCATTATTGTGCATGCACAGCTACGATGACATAGGAAGCTTGTTTGTTCATACATATATAGCATTAAGAGATCTTACATTACATTGTAGAAGAAACAAGACATCAAAGGATATTCCAAGAGCAGCAGAATTACATAAACCATACTAAAATGCAGAATACAGCTTAAAGTGCACATTTATATGTCCAGATTCACAATGAAATTGGCCCCAATTTGATATTAAGCTTTTCAGCGTGGTTTTCAGGATGCAAATTTTCTAGCAGTTTCAGTATAATAATATCTTATGTTTGATTCTTTATTATGGCATAATGTCATACATGTCAGATGATGAAAACATTCTCCTGAAATTCAGCAAACAGTTGGAATTAACCAATGGTGTGGAATGAAACACTTTGTTTCAAATAAATTGACTGCCTCTGCAGAAAAGATTAATAAAAGCCAAATACTTTCAAGGATATCCTGAATCCCACACCATACAGTGAATGTGGTAAAAACAGGAATGGTCAGAGAAACGCTGGCTGACTATACAAGAACTTCCAGCTGGTTCAGTAAAACTATAACCGTTGAGTGGGTGTACCTATGAATAAAGTGTGTCAACCCCAAAACATATTGACTTGTACTGTTCCATTGCTGTTTTACAATAGGGAGCCCATATCTAGTCCTTCGTTATTGCTTTATCTAACACAGTGATGAACTGCACTGTAATACATCAAAATAAGCAGCAGTAATATAAAATAAATGGCGATCTCTGTAAGAAAAAAAATTACGATACATGCAAGAAAGTGATCCAGATTCTGAGCTAGTAGCACAACCCCAAAATGAGGCACTTGTCTGTGAGGTAATTAGTAACTGAATAAGTGGTTGGCTGGGATCTGATGCAACTGTGCTGTTTAATGCTTTGAGTGGGTCATTACTGTTGGGTAGCACTTTTATGTGGCAACAGAGTGCTATAATGAAAATTTATTTTATTATTGTTTAATTAAAAAGCGATTTAGATCATATAATGTAAGTTTATTTTATCATTGTTCAATTAAACTATGGTTAAACTGTGGTTATGCTCATACTGCATACCTCAGTAACAAAGCTGCTATTCTTTATACATGTGTACAAAGAAGATCGCAGCATAACTACTCATAAAAAATGGTGCAACTGCTCAAGGGAGCTAGATAGCAGTGTAAGTATGAACCATGACATCATTCAGGACATGTAGTCTGGTTTACTAATCAATCAAAAACAGATGAAGGCACTGGGGCTGGGGTACATGGGGTACAGCTTAAGACTACAGAGAGCAATTTCTCTAGCGAAGCTGGCCAGAGTATTCCAGGTGGAAATGTCTGCTACCAGGGCATGGGCAAAAGAGAATTTTCATAGGCAATAGAAGATCGTAGTATTTACATTCTTTCACACAGTCAAGCAGCTCTGTAATTTTTTCAGCCTCTGCAGAAAGATCAAAGATCATTGCAAAATGTCACAAAGCCCTTCCGAGAATAAGGAAAAGCAAACATGATAAACCTGCTGTGGGCCCCTGATCCCACAGGAATCAGTGGCAATGAACAAGCTGATAGGTTGGCCAGGACATGTGTGATCACTCCATTTATTGGACCAGAACCTGTCCTAACCATCACTAAGTTTATGGTTAAGCAAAAACTATTAAACTGGATCAGAAAGCATGTGCATAATATCGGACTATGACCCAAAAACAAGAAGCTGGCAAGTTAATGGTGTCAAAGTCACGTTTCGAAGAAGCTGTGTGGTGAGGGTGATGAAACTGCTCCACACCTAATCTTCCATTGTGAAGTGTTACAGGTCAAAAGACACAGAATATTCAAGTAATCAAATCCTGAAGAAATTGTATCTAACAAAGAACTAGTAAAAGACCTCTTACTACTCTTCAAGAGAACAGATTGGCTTTACTATAATCACAGTGAGCAAAACCACACAATAACCCTGTTTCAGCCTGGCCAATAGTGGGCTAGGACCACTTATGTTTTTACCTCGCGGTTCAAATCAAATCAAGATTAGAAAATTATGCAAGTTATATTAGTGAAAAGACAGACTACAATAATGTGATGTGTCGGTTTCTGAATGGATATGGCAATCAGGTACATGAAATCACCTGTTTCATATATTTTATCTTTCCATTTTATAATCTCAAATATTTGTCTTGGGGAAAAAATGAAATCATCTTCCTCATAAATACACGGCTTGTAATCGTAGCACCGGCCTAAAGTATTCAGACTGAATTTTCACTCTGCAGCAGATTGTGCCAATTTGAAACTTCCTGGAAAATTGAAACTGTGTGCCACAAAGGCACTCAGACCTGGGACCTTTGCCTTTCACACACAAGTACTTTATCAATTGAGCTATCCAAGCAAAAATCGCAACCCACACTCACAGCTTTACTTCCATCACTACCTCATCTTCTAGTTATCAACCTTCTCTCCATAACATCCTACTTTACTGGAGTGTGAGTCCTGCCAGATGTGGAGAAGAACTGTGAAATCTGGAAGGTAGAGGAGATGACGAAATGATGAAATAAAGCTATGAGAGCAGGTCATGACTTGTGGTCAGCTAGCTCAGTCAGTAGAGCACTTGTCCATGTAAGGCAAAGGTCCCAGATTCAGGTCCTGGTCTACCACACAGTTTTAATCAGTCAGAAAGATTTAAATCAGCACACACTCCATTGTAAAGTGAAAATTCATTCTGGAAATATTCTTTCACTCTTTCAAATTTGAAGGAAATTGCTGGAAGTGGTACTGTTAAGCTTCAGCTGCTGTATAATCAGATCAAAAGTTCCATTTAAAACTGAGAAATAGTGCTGTAACATGCATTGTCATTCCATGTCAGCAAAGCATGAAGAGGGCAATGGCAGCAACAATAACCATTATTTTTATCATCAAATTAAAATACACTTATTTATTGAGTTCATTACTAACGACAAGATGTGTGTGGGGCTCATGGTACAATTCCACTCACTGTTCAATCCCTTCAATTGAAATGAACTGCAACACTGTCATATTCTTTTTTCTTTATTGTGGGATCTGCAGCACATATCTTTTAGTAAACAACTAGCTGTCAAGCTTAAATTTCTACAACCGTTCAGATAATAAAATGCATTCTAATATATGTGAGCAACAGGAAAAACATTGCTGAAAAAATATTGCACCCTACAACTACAGACAGCAATAATGGTTTACTCAAAGTTGGCATATGTCCATCTACTTCAGGACATGTACTGATGAAGGCAATGAAGCTGAAACAAGCTTTTTAAATACCAAGCAGCATACTGTCTTCCAATTCTGCACATACTGCCATACTCAATTTTAAAATGTATGCTCAGGCATCTTTCACAATACAAAACCACTAAAAGTGAAGTGCACATACACCATCAACTTTAAACCATACAAAAATTGACTCAGTGACAACATTACCAGTACTTATAACAAGAGGCATACTGAAACTGAAATATGATGTTCCAATGTCCCTATTAAGTTTACTTCTGATATATGAATTGTGCAATAAGCATTAATGTCACAGGTGTTGAAAGATTCAAGGACAAGCTTATCTTTAATATTACCACAACATACAATTGTGGCTGTTATTCACCAACACCCATGTTGAGCAGTATCATTCTTCTCTGCGAGTCGCAGCTCATGATTTGCCGCACAACTCTGAGCCGTATGAAATGAGGGGAGGTGGTGGGGCCAATGACGTAACACTAATTTTACTAGGCACCACACTTGCTACTGCTGACGTATTGGAAGTAGATAAGGAAGCCAGACCAGAAGTTGTGGTTAGCGATAAGTGATGCCTACATAAGTAATGTATCTGAAAGGAAGGAATCAGATGTCGTCCAGATGTTCATGCAACAGCATTTTATGACTTACAGAGATGCCGCATTACTATAGCAGGACAAGGCGAATCTGTGGTATTGTTTATAAGTCTGTTGACAATATATCAATTACTACACAGAGCCAATTAGGAGCTCCACCTTTCCTTCTGGGCTATCTGTTTTTGCTGAAGAAGTTTTGAACTTTAAGTTTATGAAGAATAATACTGCTCAACATGGGTGTGGGTGGATAACAGCCACAATTGTACATTGTGGTAATGTTAAATATAAGTTTGGCCTTGAGTCTTTTGATGCCTGCGACATTATTGCTTATTGCACTTTTCAGACATCAGAAGTGTTTAATAGGGACATTGGAACATTATATTTCAGTTCAAGTATGCCTCTTAAGGACTCAATGCTTGTAAGGCCTATGAGACCGAGTCTGTTTTTGTATGGTTTAACCCTTTCCACTCCAACGTTAAGTGGCGCTCGACATTGCGAATTTTGTTTTCCACTCCGATGTCGAACCTTAGACACAATTTTACTGCTCTCACATGATCAATTCTTAATTCTGATAGTACTAGGCATCAATGGTGCTTAGTGCTGCCATCTAGGGGAACCTGCCTTAACTGGTGTCACACTGTTGCAGCTGTGTTGAAAGAAATGTTGGCATTATTACATTAAAGTTTGTGTATGCACAATGGCTAATTCCTCACATTCAGTCCATTCTGAGAAAGAGATTTACAGCTTTTAGAGGAATCTTTAAGTGACACTGATATTGAGAGTTATTTGGATGATTAGTGTGATCCATTTCTAAACAATTCTAATGAAGAAGATGATGAAAACCAAGAAATGCACATTTTTCTGGTGATTCACCAGAAGAGCCAAAGCAGATGTTGAGGGAAAATGACATTGACTTTACAGACTTTCCTTTTGACAATTCAAAGTGTGGTTTTATCCCTGAAACATATAATGTTCCATCATAGCCAGTTTGCTTCTTTCAGATAATTTTTACAGACAACCTATTTCAACAAATACCAGAATAAACAAACAGATGTGCTACAGCAAAAATATGTAAAGTGACACCACTTCCACAACATTCTGCTTGGTGGGATTGGAGAAATGTTACCAAGGAAGAAATGAAACACTTCCGTGGTGTGCTACTGAATATGGCATTACAAAAGAGTAAGGACTTGCAGGACTTTTTTTCAGGAGAGTGGTTATAATCACCTGACTTCTTTTCAGACTGTTTTACACACAGGCGATTTATGCCAATTTTCTGGGCACTTCATGTTTCTAATCCAGAGAGTGCTACACATGTCAACACTCAGGTTCATCCATATCTGAGTAAAGTGAAGAATGTGTTGGGCTACTTGTCCCACACATTCCTCAAAATTTATCAAAGGTATTTAGCTGCTGATGAATCTTCAGTATCATTCAAGTCCCTTGTGCTATTCAAAATGTACAATCCCAAAAAACAAGAAAATGAGGACTCAGCGTTTATGTGATTTCAGATTCATCAAATGGTTATGTTTGCAGTTTGATACCCTATTTTGGAGCTGTGACAACAGAGTCATCAATTTGTCCAGACTCAGATGTTTCCAAGAATAGTTCTTCAATTGCTGGCTAATATGACAAATGCTACAGGCCAGCCAGGGTATCATTTGTACACTGACTGTTTTTATATAGGTGTTGCATTAGCTGATGAACTGTTGAAACAGAATGTGCACCTAATAAGAACAATCCAAGACAATAGCAAAAATGTTCCAGCTCCAATCAAGAAGGAAGTTCTGTGTCTGAAGAAGCACAAAATAAAATGCATCCGCAATAAAAATAATGATGGTTCTAGCATGGCAAGATACATGAACAGTTCTCATGCTTTCTACAACAGTAAAAACTCAGTGGCACTTATAGAAAGCAGATACAGAGAGGAACGGAAAGAAATAATGAAACCAAATGTCATTATTGATTATACTTCAAAGATGGGTGGAGCTGATCAATCTCACCATTTTATTCCAGTTATGGTTTTCTAATGAAAGTCTGAAGTGATGACAAAAACTGTACTTCTGTTTGTTGGCAGTAGGACTTGTAAATACCTATTCGTTACACAAGAATCACTGCGAGAAAAAGAAATTGAAAAATTGAAAACTGTCTCACAAAGTATTCCGTAAAACTCTTATAAGATACTTAGTTGGTGAAGAAAGAAACCCAGGACAGAAACAAGTATGTCGTTCAACTTCTGATGATGAGGAATGCTTGACTGGACAGTTGCACATTATCAACAAGTTCCTGGGAACAAGCATAAGGATTGTGCAGTGTGTTCAGGTAGAAAAAGAGAAAGTTGGCAGGAATGAAATTGTGTATTACTGTGAATCATGCACATGAAACCCAGCTCTCCACCTTGATGAGTGTTTGAAAAAATATCATACACTGAAAAGTTTTGTACTGTAATGTTTTGGAAATATATTTGCGTGAAAGTGCACTTTTTGTTTTAATGTATACCCTAGCTGCTGGTCAGTGGCGTCATTGATCCATAAAGAGACTGTGCAATTCTCTGTGGTGTGATTGCCACCCAGGCAATGGTGATTTAAATAAGAATGCGCGGAGTCACACTGTGTCTGCCTTATGGAGTGCAAAGGGTTAATAGTGTGTATACAACTGTCATATTCAGTTTTAAAATCTACACTTAGCTACCTTTCACAAGACGAAAGCACTAAAATTGAAATGTTTTGAAGGAGCAAGCTTTTGTCATCAGAATTATTCTTTTTGAATGCAAAAGCACTAAAACTGATACATTTTGAAGGAGCAAGCTTTCATCATCAGAATTTTATTGCAAAAATAATTCTGCTGCTAAAGGTGAAAGATGGCTGAGCCTACATTTTAACATAGAGTTAAATAACTGACCTCATATTTATCATGGATAAAATGAAACTGTGATTCACTACTTACATGACTGCATTTACTGGATTATTTGCACCTGGTGTCCCTGGTTTGTTGCTTCCGAACCAACGTTTTGTTGCACTAAAAAGAGACCTACTGACTCCTTTCTTATTGGAAATCTGAAACACATCACAAATTGATTGATTTAAACTGTTGTTATACCTCCAGTTTATATGCAAGCGAATTACGCACTGCTAATCAGACTGCAAGAGTACCAATCTTCCTGAGAAATATTAGTTTTGTTACAAAGTTGTGGAAAGCTGCCAATGTGCATTTAATCTATAAATTAGCATGTCTACCATAGCAAAAAAAAAAAAAAAAAAAAAAAAAAAAAAAAAAAAAAAAAAAAAAAAAAAACACTAGCTTCTAATATTTATACTTACAATATCACTCAATAGCTGAATTTGCTTTTCAACAAAGGGGAGAAGAGATTTAAGGCAGAAATCTTGGGCAAATAATCTTAGCCGCTCCAAATCGCTTGCACTCAAGCAGCTGCCATGCTGAATAACAATGTTGTTGGCACCAGCTGCAGAATGGCCAGCCCAAACGTTGTCATTAATGTGGCATGGAGCAGAGAGAACTTCATTGTGCTGTTTCTGTAAGCAAATAAACGAAATGTTACACAGTAGCTAATTACACTAGTGTGTTAATTAATGTGGGGAAAAACAGACTTCCAGAACACAAAATTACAGCCGACCATCTTCATCCTAGTATGCAATAATTCTAAGGTGCAAACCAAGCTTCCCATTACATAATTTAGCAGTAAAGGAGACCACTCACCAAACAGCAGAAGTATTGAGTCATCAAAAGGCACACACAAAAGATAATGAAGACTTGCAAGCTTTAGGAAGAGATTCTTTGACAAACCCAAGTACAAACATGCCCCCCCCCCCCCCCACACACACACACACACACACACACACACACACACACAAGTGTCCCTAGATTGTGCCGGCTAAATACACCTGACTTTGCTTCGTATGTTAATAATACTGGAATATAGCGCAATGATACTTTTATTTGAGTACACCCATTGTGCAAGTAGTGATACTCTATGCTCGTACTATTTTAATTAACTGCTTCTACACAAAGTAGGACTATACCAGATGGATGGTTTGATTCCATGTTCATCACATATACTGATCACCTTCCATTTCCATTATTCACTTGAGAATATCGACACCATACATTTCTTATTTGAGAGTTATGAAGTACGTGATGGTGTTACGCATGTGTACAGTATTTATAATTGCTCTTTGAAAGCATGTGTTGCCCATTTTTATTTGCTGATAAACCTCGTTCAGTGGCAGACATCTGCCAATTTATCCACCATTGGACTTCTTTTCTGGGTGGACACAAATCATAATGAATTTTCAAAGCAAATTATTTACACATGTTTACATCAGAGAAAAATCATAAAACAGTAACCCTGAAAAACAACACAGCTGACAGGAAGTCGAGTATATTATCACAGTGTAACACCATTAAATGATCAAAAGCACATCAGCATTGCATGAATCCACCTGCATCATTGTACATAGCAGGCAGCTGTGCTTTTGGGAGTTAAGATGGGAGCTAATGCTAGCAGGGCAACATAAGTTGGTCACTCAGTCAAATTAACACTAGGCAACAACATTAATGGCTTCTGGTCGTTCAACTCATGAAGAATGCTGTGTTATCAACTTGGTTGAATGTGCACAGACAGCAGCTACCTTTTCTTTTAGACAGCTGCAATAGTTGAAGTGTAATCTACTTCCCTGCAATCTGGTTCATTATGCACTACAAACCATTTCATAATAAATGAAGTGTATCTAATAAGTATGAGATACACATTACAGAATGTAATGCATATTCATGCTTTTCCAGCCATAAAAACATGAAGAAAAACCAGTAATACAGATTCTCATGCCGCAGAATGGATTTTATAATGAACTGCACCTTAAAGAATGGATTACACCCTCTGTTGCCTCCTACTTTATCAACAAAATGAAAGAATAAATTCTAAAACACTCACAGCAGGATGAACAGCATTTTTAACTGTGTTGTATTTTAGTCAGAAAAGTGAGATAAGTAAAATAAAAAGTCCACTACAGAACAGATTATGCTGTGAACTACTTTTTACTGCACAGACAGCTTGACAAGAAAGTAAATGTACTATGAAAATTAAGAAATAAATTTACATCCCATTCATATACATATTTATTCAGATGTTTCACTGTCACTGCCTTCAGAACTGAAACTGCTGGATGTGGATGCCACATTGACAATTCCCAAATCCATTATTTTGCTTCTAACGACTTTTCTGGTAATCTTCTTCTTTCAGTTTGTCAGTGGGATGTAAGCAACTTTCCCAATCAACAGTACCGATTTTTGTCAATTGCTTCATGGATCAGCCTTTCAGCGCTGACTCCCTTAAATGCATTATTTTTTATCTGCTACATACCCCTTCATCGTTGCTCACATCACTTCTACTGACAGTGATAAGGAGGTTCTCTTATCACCCCGTGACCACATTACAGTGTTATGGAACCAGCTGCATACTTTTTATCCTTCCATTTCACTGATGAAGTCTTCCATTTGTAAGGTATGAGACCATCCAAACTGGCATGTAGTGATTCCATGGAAACATTTTTATCACAGAAAACTTTATTTCTGATGCGTTTTGAGTCACCAGCTGATAACTGTTGCGAAATATACTTAAGAGACTAATTAAAAAAGCTAATACATAATAATTAGAAGGGCAATGTAACATCAGGAACCGAAGTACTGCACATACTAAGTACAAGTGGGTGCCAGACTGACTTTTGGAATCGTAATCAGCTCCAAGAGGTCTGTTCTTGCTTGTGTTTCAGTATGTCATATATTATTACAACACAGACATGAAAGAATATCACTTTTTCTTGTGTTTATAGTGGGAGGCTTGTCGAGAATAACAGTGACAGCTTGCATTGTCCATAACAATAACAGCGCCTCGATTAAAATAAGTCAAGAGCTGACTCTGAAACCATTCTCAAAATGTTTCTCCATTCATTTCGAAATAAGAGTCAATTTTGGAATTTCACTGGAATATAAGTTAACTTTGATGCACAAATCTGGTAGCAGCAGAACCAGTATGACATATTATAAGATGCTTCCCTTTTCCCATTGGAACTTTCAAGAAGCCTTGTCCCTATGCTGTTTGCAAAATAAAATTTCTAGTGCAGTTTTGATTTACCAAAGTCTTGTCCAAGTAACGCACAGGTGCCATTCATTTTGGTCTGACGTCATGCACTGTTCTTAGCTCGTGTCATTAAAAATTTCTGCCTGTTATTAGATTTTACGTATTTAAATCTGATGTTCTTCAATATTCTTTGGACTGATCTTGCACTTACTTCAAACCCAGTAGCTTGACCCATAACAATTAGCAATTTCATTGTCATGTGGAACTTGCCTATTTCATAAAATTTGAAAACCTTTTTACACAAAACAGCCTGATTGAAGTCATCTATTCCTGTTACCTGCTTTGGCACATTATGTTTCTTCCATGGAGATCGAAATTCCATATTTCCAGTTGTCTGCTGACACAGCTTGACCTCTTGCACAATTCATCTGGCAGTATGTACACCAAAATCACCACAGGCCACTGCAGGGTGCACCTTGGCGACTGCACAGACTGGCTCATCTCATGTTTGGAGAACGAGTACACTTTAAAAATAGGGTCCCTTGCCTGTTTTTAAGCACCTGATGCCTTCTAGGTGTTCTACCCATTATGAGAAAACTTACAGAACACACAGAATATCACAGAAATCAGCCAATCTTAGTTTTGCGCTTGTAAAACTCAACAGAACATTCAAATATAATGGAAGTTCACACAGTACAGAGTGCAGAAACTGACTGGCTGGCTGCACAGTGTCTACTGTGCATTCCCTGCCCAGAGGCCATCAACACTGTTGCAGACTGTAGTATCTGAACTACAATAGTAGAAATTTGGCATATCGAAGCACGCCTAAATTCAGAGATGTCAAGGTAATTAAATGTTTACTCTCCTTATTTTCAAATTTGGCTGCAGCAACTGCTAACCACAGATATGACATCCAAATTGTCAAAGATTCATTGGTAAATCCAGGATAGAATAACGGCAATATTATGAAAATGATAGATTGCTACTCACCATCTTACCATATAGTGAAGATGTTGAGTCGCAGCCAGGTGCAATGAAAAAGATTGCTAAACAAGTAAGCTTTTGACCAAAAGGCCTCCTCTTGACTTAGACAACATACATACACACACATTCATGCAACTACAACTCATAGACATATCACCACTGTCTCGACTGCCAAGGCCAGACTGCAAGCAACAATATATGACGAGTGAAGCAGTCTCGATAGTGAGATACGGTAAAGAGCTGCTTGCGGGAGCACACAGGGATGAAGTGGGAAGAAGGTAGGACAGCTAGGTGCTTTAGGAGGTTATATGGAGTGCAGGGGGGGGGGGGGGGAGGTGAGGTGGAAAAGGGGAGTGGGAAGACTGAGTGCGTTGGTGGAATAGAAGGCTTTGTAGTGCTGGAGTGGGAATAGGGAAGGGGATGGCAGGTGAAGGACAGTGACAAACAAAGCTTGAGACCAAGAAGTTTACAGGAATCTCGTATATATTGCAGAGAGAGTTCACAACATTGCAATTCAAAAAAGCTGTTGTTGGTAGGAAGGATCCAGATGGCAGAGGTTGCAAAGCAGCCACTCAAATGAAGAATGTTGTTTTGGGCAGTGTGCTCAGCAGCTGGGTGGTCCAGCTATGTCTTGGACACAGTTTGTTTGTGACCATTCATGTGGACAGACAGCTTTTTGGTTATCTTGGCCACATATAATGCAGCACAGTACTTGCAGCTTAGCTTGTATATCATATGACTGGTTTCCACAGATAGCCATGCTTTTCATAGGTTACATGACACTTGCCTGAAGTGGGTGGTGGTGGTGGTGGTGGTGGTGGTGGTGTTGGTAGGATATATGGGACAGAATGTGTGTCTAGGTCTATTACAGGGGTATAAGCCATGAGGCAAGAGGTTGGGAGCAGGGGTTGAGTGGGGATGAACAAGGATATTGTGTAGGTTCATTGAGCAGCAGAATACCACTGCGGGAGGGTCATTTTAGGGCATGACAAGAGGTAGTTGAAAACCAGATGGAAAACATGATTCAGTTGCTCCAGACCTCAATGGTACTGAATTATAAGGGGAATGCTCCTCTGTGCCCAGGCTGAGAGACTTTGGGAGGTATAGGTGACTGGATAAATAAGGCATGGGACATTTGTTTCTCTACAAGGTTGGGCGGGTAATTACAGTCTTTGAAGGCATCAATGAGATGCTTGGTATATCTGCAAAGGGACTGCTTGTCACTTCGGCTGTGACAGACACAGGTGGTTAAGCTGTTTGGAAGGGACTTCTTGGTATGGAATGGGTGGCAGCTGTCGAATTGGAGATAGTGGTATTGGTTGCTATGTTTGATATGGACAGAGGTACTGATGATGCCATTTTTGAGGTGGAGGTCAACATCAAGGAAAGTTGCTTGTTAGGTTGAAGAGGAAGAGGTGAAGTGAATGGAAGAGAAGGTGTTGAGGTTCTGGAGGAGTGTGGACAGGGTGTACTCACTCTCAATCCAGATCACCAAAATTTCAACAACAAATCTGACCCAGGGGAGAGGGTGGTATTCAGGATCGTTAGGAAAGATTCCTCTAGATGGCACACGAATAGGTTGGCATAGGATGGTGTAATGCCTGTGCCCATTGCTGTACCATGTATAGGTTTGTTGTTGATGCCTTTAAAGGAGACGTAATTGTGGGTGAGGGTATAGTTGGTCATGGTGAGCAGGAAGGACATTGGAACCCATCGAGTATTGAGAAAGGTATTCTTCAATAATGGCAAGGCCATGGGCACTAGGGAAGTTAATGTAAAGGGAGGTAGTATCAATACTGAAGAGCAGGACATCATGTGGTAGAGGAACAGGAACTGTGAAGAGCTGGCCGAGGACATTAGCTTGCCGCTATTGAACACTACCTTTCCCAACGCATGATGGATTCCTAACATACAACCTCCTTCCTGCTCACCACTATCAACTACACCCTTACCCACTATTACTTTCCTTTGAAGGCATCAACTACAAACCTATACATGGTGCAACGATGGGCACCTGCATGGCACCATCCTATGCCAACCTATTCATGGGTCATCTAGAGGAATCCTTCCTAACCACCCAGAATTCCAGCCCCTCATCTGGTTCAGATTCACTGATGACATTTTTATGATATGGATGAAGGGTGAGGATACCCTGTCCACATTCCTGGAGAACCTCAACACCTTCCCCCATTCACTACATCTGATCCTTCTCAACTCAACAAACCACCTTCCTCAATATTGACCTCCACCTCAAAGATGGCTACATTAGTACCTCTGTCCATATCAAACCTACCAAACAATACCAATACCAATACCTCCAATTCAACAGCTGCCACACATTCCATACCGAGAAGTTCCTTACATAAAGCCTAACCACCTGTGGCCACTGCATCTACAGGGACAAACAGTCCCTCTCCAAATACAGCAAGCATCTCACTTAGGCCTTCATAGACTGTAATTACCCATCCAAACTCTTAGAGAAACACATCTACCATGTCTTACCTCCCAAAGTCTCACTGTCTGGCCACAGAGGAGCATTCCCCTCACAAGTCAGTACCACCCATGACTGGAGCAACTGAATCACGTTCTCCTCCAGGGTTTCAACTATGCCTCGTCATGCCCTGAAATGAGGAATGTATTACTCACCCCTCTCACAGTGGTATTCCACTGCCCACCAAACCTACTCAATATCCACCTTCATTCCTACTCAACCCCTGCTCCCAACCCATTGCCTCATGGCTCACATCCCTGTAATAGACCTAGATGCAAGTCCTGTCAGTCACAAGCAACACCTATCCCATGAAAGGCAGGGCTCCCTGTGAAACTAGTCATGTGATATACAAGTTTAGCTGTTTCACAGCCTATACCATCTGGATCCTTCGTACCAGCATCAGCTTTTTTTAATTGCACAAGTGGGAACCCTCCTTACAATATATATGACATTCACCAAACCCTTGTGGCCTCAACCTTTGTTAGCCACTTCATCCACAATCCCCTTCCTTGTTCCCACTCCAGCACTACAAAGCCTTCTATTACACCAACAAATCCACAGTCTTTTTACTCCATATTTTCGCCCCCTCCTGTCTAACCTCTTGAGTGCACCTACCTGCCCTACTCTCTCCCCTCCTCACCACTTTATGCTTCCACAAGCAGCACTTAACTGACCCCCTACCCTCCCCTCCCCAGCCTCTTCCTTAACCCCACAACCCGGATTGCTTCTCACCTCACGCACTGTTGCTCACTCTGGGCTCAGCAGCCACAGACAGTGGTCCTGCGAGTTTGTGTGTGTGTGTGTATATATATATATATATATATATATATATATATATATATATATATATATATATATATATATATATATATATGACGAGACTTACCAAACAAAAGCACTGGCAGGTCGATAGACACACAAACAAACACAAACATACACACAAAATTCAAGCTTTCGCAACAAACGGTTGCTTCATCAGGAAAGAGGGAAGGAGAGGGAAAGACGAAAGGACGTGGGTTTTAAGGGAGAGGGTAAGGAGTCATTCCAATCCCGGGAGCGGAAAGACTTACCTTAGGGGAAAAAAAGGACAGGTATACACTCGCGCGCGCGCGCGCACGCGCACACACACACACACACACACACACACACACACACACACACACACACACACACACACACCCATCCGCACATACACAGACACAAGCAGACATTTGTAAAGGCAAAGAGTTTGAGCAGAGATGTCAGTCGAGGCGGAAGTAAAGAGGCAAAGATGTTGTTGAAAGACAGGTGAGGTATGAGTGGCGGCAACTTGAAATTAGCGGAGGTTGAGGTCTGGCAGATAACGAGAAAAGAGGATATACTGAAGGGCAAGGTCCCATCTCCGGAGTTCTGACAGGTTGGTGTTAGTGGGAAGCATCCAGATAACCCGGACGGTGTAACACTGTGCCAAGATGTGCTGGCCGTGCACCAAGGCATGTTTAGCCACAGGGTGATCCTCATTACCAACAAACACTGTCTGCCTGTGTCCATTCATGCGAATGGACAGTTTGTTGCTGGTCATTCCCACATAGAAAGCTTCACAGTGTAGGCAGGTCAGTTGGCAAATCACGTGGGTGCTTTCACACGTGGCTCTGCCTTTGATCGTGTACACCTTCCGGGTTACAGGACTGGAGTAGGTGGTGGTGGGAGGGTGCATGGGATGGGTTTTACACCGGGGGTGGTTACAAGGGTAGGAGCCAGAGGGTAGGGAAGGTGGTTTGGGGATTTCATAGGGATGAACTAAGAGGCTACGAAGGTTAGGTGGATGGCGGAAAGACACTCTTGGTGGAGTGGGGAGGATTTCATGAAGGATGGATCTCATTTCAGGGCAGGATTTGAGGAAGTCGTATCCCTGCTGGAGAGCCACATTCAGAGTCTGATCCAGTCCCGGAAAGTATCCTGTCACAAGTGGGGCACTTTTGGGGTTCTTCTGTGGGAGGTTCTGGGTTTGAAGGGATGGGGAAGTGGCTCTGGTTATTTGCTTCTATACCAGGTCGGGAGGGTAGTTGCAGGATGCGAAAGCTGTTGTCAGGTTGTTGGTGTAATGGTTCAGGGATTGCAGACTGGAGCAGATTCGTTTGCCACAAAGACCTATGCTGTAGGGAAGGGACGGTTTGATGTGGAATAGGTGGCAGCTGTCATAATGGTGGTACTGTTGCTTGTTGGTGGGTTTGATGTGGACGGACGTGTGAAGCTGGCCATTGGACAGATGGAGGTCAACGTCAAGGAAAGTGGCATGGGATTTAGAGTAGGACCACGTGAATCTGATGGAACCAAAGGAGTTGAGGTTGGAGAGGAAATCCTGGAGTTCTTCTTCACTGTGAGTCCAGATCATGAAGATGTCATCAATAAATCTGTACCAAACTTTGGGTTTGCAGGCCTGGGTAACCAAGAAAGCTTCCTCTAAGCGACCCATGAATAGGCTGGCGTACGAGGGGGCCATCCTGGTATCCATGGCTGTTCCCTTTAATTGTTGGTATGTCTGGCCTTCAAAAGTGAAGAAGTTGTGGGTCAGGATGAAGCTGGCTAAGGTAGTCCATTCTTTTCATAATACTGCTAATATGTGTTGGCATGCAGTCAAAGAAAGTAAGTTCTCATTAGGTGCTTTTTTTCTGCAGACTGCAGCTTAATCAAACGACATTACCATCACCAATAAGTGGCAGTTTAGCTTTGAAAATGACAAAGTATTTTGCCTCCAGCAAAAAGCTGGAAGCCATTAGTATCCATCAAAGGAAAGGACAGTCTGTGTAAGAGTGGTGGATATTTTGCTGCTCACCAGATCTCCATCACTTCCTATGTGGAGTGCTCAATTTGTGCAGTGTGGTAATTTCACTCTACAGGATGACAATACATTGTTAGAAGAACTTGACTCATGGAACTTCAACAACAAACAATTCAGCACACAGTTCAGCTAACTTGATCTTCCAATCTGAAAGCCATCCATCATGCTGGGATACCTTTTTGGAAGAATACTGCTGTTCAAGGTCATCCCCCAAGACTCATATCAAATTGAGAGCAGCTTTGTGTAAAGTATGGCATTCAATTGCTATGGATCATCTTTCCTTTTTCAGATCCCCATGTTAACCCTGATCATAATTTTCTTACAGCTAGTAAGTAGCTCTATTTAAAAAGACTGTCAAAAGCGTAAAGTTCTGCAGAAACTCAAATCAAATGTGTTTTATTAGTTTTACAAGATACTTTCAACTACCTTTTATTAACAGCACAATAGTCTAAATTCAAAAGATATAATACCTCACACACTGAATGTAAGGCATTATGTCAGTCAAAACTTCATTTCATACACAATACTGGCTTTAAATAACAACAGAACATGGAGCAGAATGGAGAGAAATGGCTAAATGCTAGCTGTGAATTAAAAACCAGTCACTACATTCATGCAATGAGATGATTTCAGGGAATTTGTTATTCCTGTAGTATAACTTAAGTGAAGAGCAGAGCACTATTACCTACACTTATTCAAAGTACTGTCTAAAACACGCAAAATGATCTTCCACAGAAGAATGTGTTAGAGAAATTATCCTGATTATCAAGTTGTATTTATACTCTGTAACCAATCACTTTGTAACACCATTTGGTTTAATTCTTGGAAATGCTTTGTGGAAGCATAAATAAAGCTGTTGTTACTGACATATGTATATTTCAATTGCTGTTCTTGACTCACAGTTACTCGCAACCAAAAAATGTCTACATGTTTTATAACTTCTGACAAACCAAACTGTAATAGGATTCAAGAGTGAGCTGTCAAAATATTGGACAATATCTATCTTCCTAACTGTGTCTCAAAATGCAGGTATGTGTCAAATTTTGGCATTCCTATAGGGTCAGTCATATTTTTGCACCCCAAGGGCATAGCTGAAGAAAATTAAGGTATTTCCCTCTGCCACTGCCAGAGTAACAGGTCAAGTCAGATGGCTGAGCAAAGTTTCACCATAAACGTGTGCCTATTGCAATGAGTATTGCTACCAATGTGCCACGGCAGTTATCTCACATTGTCACCACACACACTGACTGGGTGTTCAATAGTACTGAAGCACTTGAAAGCCGTAGCCACACGTATTGGATGACCTGGTTACTTTACTTCTCATCCACAGACTTCTTGTGGCTTACATGATCAAAACTGACGCAGTAGCAAAGCAAGGATGGGCCAAGACCATACAAAAACTCAATTTTTAGTGAAAGGCATCTCCACTCAGCTGATCACCTGTCTCAAGGATGGACCTATGTCGATCCACGAGTCAACACGGTTCAACCAGTCATCCTCTTCAAACTCTGACACTGCTAGCTGTGACAATGCTGCTTGTGTCAAATTCGACACTGTGGACTTGGTGCTCACCAACAGGCCGGCCACTTCGGGGCCTACTTCAGTCAGTGCCCGCCTTCCATCCTGTAAGCGTCCGGCTCTTGCCTGGAGACATGCAGCCACTCGGCCACTGTTGCCTATGCAGACAAACTTCTTACTGTCTGCCTTTGCACACATTGCCAGACTTAGCTGCTGTGAGCTGCCTCTTCTACCCTGGATCCACAGGGCAATCCGGCAAGCCTCATCCCAAGCTGTTCGGCTGCCACTAAACAGTGGGGCTGACACGGAGACCTCGCCATGCTGGGATGGGGATCTCCTGGTGCCACTGGGACTGACCCCATCACTCACTCGCCCACTACCTGCTGTGGCCACGTGCCACATACTGTGAAACCCCCTTCAACTGGGCATGTCCTGTTTACATCTTGTGGGCACCAGCATCCAGGGCAATGACACGGCCGATGTTCTTTGAGTAATAAATGAATGGTTTTTCAATGTTTTTTCCCTGATGTCTCAGCAGGCATCTAACAGCCATGCACTCACAGTTGCGCTGCAAATATAGCCTTCCGTAGTGATATTCCAGCATCGTGACCTAAGTCTAGCAAGATCCATGACCCACCATAGCAGCTGATCAATCTGGTAATTACAATATATATTCTGATCTATTGCTATCTTATTATCAGCAACATCAGGAGGGAGGGTAGATGACACCAGCAAAAGTGCAGAAGTAATATGGAAGAATATGATAAAAGACCATAATCCATGGGAAACTCTAGTGTACTCCTTAATCCAGCACTCTATACGAAATCCCAGATGATATTTGTGAAGCAACACGACGTTAATTCCCTAACTCACAGTTAAATCACTACTTATGTTACTGAGTTATAATTTGAGTAAAAATTTGCCCTAACTCTTTAACGCTCTTAATGCCCATGCATAGATCACACCCATCTACAAGAAGGGTAGTAGAAGTGGTCCACAAAATATCATCCAATATCCTTGATATCAATTTATTGTAGAATCATGGAACATATTCTGAGCTCAAACATAATATGGTATCTTTAACAGAATGACCTCCTCCATGCCAACCAGCACTGATTCCAAAAACATCAACCATGTGAAACCCAATTTGCTCTTTTCTCCCATGACAGTGAAAGCTTTCTATCAACGCAGTCAAGTAAATGCAGTACTTCTTGATTTCTGGAAAGCATTTGACTTAGTGCCACATGTAGACTTAGTGTTGAAAGCACAATTATACAGCATATCAAGTTAAATTTGTGACTGGATTGAGGAGTTTTTGGTAGTGAGGATGCAGCATGTTATCTTGTATGGACAGCCATTGTCAGATTTTGAAGTAGCTTCAAGTGAGCCCCAGAGAAGTGTGTTGGGGCCCTTGCTGTTCATGTCATATATTAATGACCTTGCAGATGATATTAATAGTAACCTCAGACTTTTTGCAGATGATGTAGTTACCTATAATGAAGTAACGTCTGAAAGAAAGCTGCATAAATATTCAGTCAGCTCTTGATAATATTTCAAAGTGGTGCAAATATTGGCAACTTCCTTTAAATGTTCAGAATTGTAAAATTTTACACTAAAAAAAAAAACATAATATCCTATGACAATGAGTCACAGATGAAATTGGCCATATCATACAAATACATGAGTGCAACACTTTGTAGGGATATGAAATTGTATAATATGAGCTCAATTGTGCATAAAGCAGATGGTAGACTTCAGTTTGTTGGTAGAATACTGGGGAAATGCAATCAGTCTACTAAGAAGATTGCTTACAAATCACTTGTGGGACCGATTCTATAACATTACACACATTTGTGGGACCTGTATCAAACAGGACTAGCAGGGGATATTGAACGTATAAGAGAAGGGTAGCATGAATAGCCACACGTTTGATCTGTGGAAGTGTCACAAAGATACTGAAGGAACTAAAAATGGAAGACTTTTGAAGACAGATGTAAACTATCTCAATAAAGTATATTAATAAGTTTCAAGAACCAGTTTTGAATGATGACTCTAGCAATATACTGCAGCTCCCTACGCATCACACACATAGGAATTGTGAAGACAAGCCTGGAATAATTACTGCACGCACAGAGGCATTCAAATGATCATTCTTCCTGCACTCCATACATGACTGGGATGGGAAAAAAACCATAATAACTGGTACAATATAGCTTATCATCTGCCATGTACTTCATGGAGGTTTACAGAGTACAGATGCAGATGTGATTTTCCCCACAATTACACTTGAAAATTTAACATTTTTCAACTTCGAAGTCCATATCAGATTAGTGAAATATAGCCCAGTTTAGTCCATAAGATTCTTGTGTATCTTCAGCTGAAGGCAATTTCAGTGGGGTTCCTTACGAATCACATGTCTATGCTGCCCCAGTGACGGTGGTTACAGTTCAAGTTCTTGACAACAGAATACAGTGATCAATGACTGACTATAAAACAGTAGTGTTAGTTACCCTTCCTAAAAAATTAAAAAAAATCCATTGCTTGTTGTGAAAGCCTTTCCGCGGTGTTCTTAATATGCTGTTTCAGAAGGTCAACTGTTTAGAAGTTGTCTCATTCACCCTTTCAACAACAAATCTTTCAGAAGCTGTAGCCACTACCTGTTACTAGTGTTCTGGAATAAAAATTTCTCACTGACAATAATGTACAGTTTTCCCAATGATGCCAAATTCCTGATAAAAGAAATCTTGTTAAAAGAAGTCCACTCAGCAACTACAGTTTCAAAAACTGTATCATCCACAACCAAGAGGTAGAAATTCATACCTGCAACAAGAGGTAAAATTTAAAACAACTTCAGCAAGCGACAAATAATTTCTTGGCATCCCAAATAAAATTCATCCATACTCTTAATAACCATTACCTAAGCGAATATATTTGCAATTTTCCCTGCAATTATGCTTGAAAATCTTATCTCTTAAAACATGTTCAACTTCAAAGTCCATATCAGCATATATATTTATCACTTTTGAGCCACAGCATACTGCCAAGGGGACAACATTTTGAGAATAATTTGGCTATGCAGTTTTATTTTCCTTAGCAACCAAGGAATACATTTTAAATCAGGCTGGGCTACTTATTTCTTCTGCTAGATCTCTGAACCTCTCATCACAACTTATATCCCATGTTATGTCAACACAAGAACTCTTACCCACTCAGTGATGTAATCAACTCCAGGTACCCAAAAATTGTACTTACCTCCTTGGCTTTTAGATGTCTCCATTTTATTATGGATCACGTAAGTGTGTGCTAGTGACAGGAGTAAAGAAAATTAAAATGATGAAGTGACTCCCATATAGCATATTTCTATTGACATTACTTTAGAGAAAATTGCTTTTCAGTAGCAGAAAGCGGGATAACTGTGTCACACCTAAAGCATACCCGAAGCAAAGTGCACATATTTATTGCAAACAATATTGGAAGATGATTATACAAAGAAAATGTCATGCCAACAAGAGAAATCTTTAGATATCTAAAGTCAGATTAACAAAAAGTAAGCTCACTTTTAATATACAGGGTGTTGCAAAAAGGTACGGCCAAACTTTCAGGAAACGTTCCTAAAAGGTTCAAATGGCTCTCAGCACTATGGGACTTAACATCTATGGTCATCAGTCCCCTAGAACTTAGAACTACTTAAACCTAACTAACCTAAGGACACCACACACATCCATGCCCAAGGCAGGATTCGAACCTGCGACCGTAGCAGTCGCGCGGTTCCGGACTGAGCGCCTAGAACCGCTAGACCACCGCGGCTGGCGAAACATTCCTCACACACAAATAAAGAAAAGATGTTACATGGACATGTGTCCGGAAATGCTTAATTTCCATGTTAGAGCTCATTTTAGTTTCGTCAGTATGTACTGTACTTCTTCGATTCACCGCCAGTTGGCCCAATTGAAGGAAGGTAACGTTGACTTCGGTGCTTGTGTTGACATGCGACTCATTGCTTTACAGTACTAGCATCAAGCACATCAGTACATAGCATCAACAGGTTAGTGTTCATCAGGAACGTGGTTTTGCAGTCAGTGCAATGTTTACAAATGCGGAGCTGGCAGATGCCCATTTGATGTATGGATTAGCACGGGGCAGTAGCCGTGGCATGGTACGTTTGTATCGAGACAGATTTCCAGAACAAAGCTGTCCCGACAGGAAGACGTTCGAAGCAATTGATCGGTGTCTTAGGGAGCACGGAACATTCCAGCCTATGACTTGCGACTGGGGAAGACCTAGAACGACGAGGACACCTGCAATGGACGAGGCAATTCTTTGTGCAGTTGATGATAACCCTAATGTCAGCGTCAGAGAAATTGCTGCTGTACAAGGTAACGTTGACCACGCCACTGTATGGAGAGTGCTACGGGAGAACCAGTTGTTTCAGTACCATGTACAGTGTGTGCAGGCACTATCAGCTGCTGATTGGCCTCCACGGGTACACTTCTGCGAATGGTTCATCCAACAATGTGTCAATCCTCATTTCAGTGCAAATGTTCTCTTTACGGATGGGGCTTCATTCCAACGTGATCAAATTGTAAATTTTCACAATCAACATGTGTGGGCTGACGAGAATCCGCACGCAATTGTGCAATCACGTCATCAACACATATTTTCTGTGAACGTTTGGGCATGCATTATTGGTGATGTCTTGATTGGGCCCCATGTTCTTCCATCTATGCTCAATGGAGCACATTATCATGATTTCATACGGGATACTCTACCTGTGCTGCTAGAACATGTGCCTTTACAAGTAAGACACAACATGTGGTTCATACACGATGGAGCTCCTGCACATTTCAGTCTAAGTGTTCATACGCTTCTCAACAACAGATTCGGTGACCGATGGATTGGTAGAGGTGGACCAATTCCATGGCCTCCACGCTCTCCTGACCTCAACCCTCTTGACTTTCATTTATGGGGGCATTTGAAAGCTCTTGTCTACGCAACCCCGGTACCAAATGTAGAGACTCTTCGTGCTCATATTGTGGACAACTGTGATACAATACACCATTCTCCAGGGCTGCATCAGCGCATCAGGGATTCCATGCAATGGAGGGTGGATGCATGTATCCTCGCTAACGGAGGACATTTTGAACATTTCCTTTAACAAAGTGTTTGAAGTCACGCTGGTACGTTCTGTTGCTGTATGTTTCCATTCCATGATTAATGTGATTTGAAGAGAAGTAATAAAATTAGCTCTAACATGGAAAGTAAGAGTTTCCAGACACACGTCCATATAACATATTTTCTTTCTTTGTGTGTGAGGAATGTTTCCTGAAAGTTTGGCCGTACCTTTTTGTAACACCCTGTAGAAGTCAGATACCAAATTTTTGGTGGTAATGTTTATTTACTGTGGATAAATTCAATCAGAATTGCACTCTTGCAAAAAGATAAACAAGAATATTTGACATTTGTTTATCAAAGAATATGCTCAGAAAATTGGGACTGCAGACTTACTTACTGGGTTGCCTGTGTACCTTGGAACTTATATTTAATAATATACTTTTTATGTAGGTACTGCCTAAAAAGGTCAGTATTTGTGGACTAAGCAGTTCAACTCAGAAATATTTTAAAACAGGGAACTATTACACATTTTGTAGCAAACTTTCTAAAAGGCTATGTACACAGACTGATGATATATTCCAATAATGATAATTTATCAAAAGTGTGACATTTTAACATCACATACAGATCAGTCAATCAATAACAGTCTTCTTTAGGACACAAGATGAATTACCACTGAAAAGCTGTGGGTATAAAGTAGTGCTTTTGACAGTGCTGTCTTCACATGCTAAAGTATCAGTAAAAAAACCTTCACTTTGTTATCATAATACATACATTACAATGTTGTTGCATCTGGTAGGGGTCTGCAATATACCATATAAACAAAGATTTTATATTTAGTTCACTATTGGAGTTTACATGTGCAACAATGACTTACCACTAAGTGTAACAGGAAACGAAATCTGAGTGACCCTATATTCCAGTCCGTTAATTTAAAGGCTAAGCATGTGTTGTTATAAAATTTCCAAATATAACTGAATGAAGTATTTGCCTCAAAAACAGTGTTACTGTACCTTTGGATGTTGTACTCAGCTTTGGGCACTTCTGCAGCTGTCATGGAAGCCTACTGTAGTATAGAATATGAACAAAAACTTATCTCCATGCACCAATGCAACAGGCAATGAAACAAGTATCATGTTCTAAACAACTCAAGCCTCTGTTATACTTCAAGGCAGGTGACACTTGATGCAATACAAGACAGAAGTATTAAAAATAGATCAGTTCAAAAATGTTTTAAATTCTCTATACTTATTCCAAGTAAATAACTAGCTGCATTTCTCACAAGGCAAAGAAACTACCTAGTTCCCTCTTTATTAACATCTTGAGCAATAATAGTTTTCCGCTAGATTTTCACAACAATTATAAACAATATGCAGTATGTGGGCAGCAATAGAAAAACAAACAATGATTAGGTAATTAATGCAATACTTCCCAATATTTACCAAGTTTGAAGAAAAAAATTTTACTATCAAGGTAATACCTCGTCTGAGTTAACTACTAAACAATCTCGGACATCGGCATCAGGGCTGAGGGGGTGGTGGGTGACCGGGACAGGTGAGTTCTCGCCCGCTTCCTGGGCCACTTCGAGAGCACTGCCGGACTTTATTACCTCAGTTGGAGAGGCACTGTCACAGCTAACGTCGGCACTCACACAGCTCGGCATACCCGTCACCCCGCCAACCTCTGCAGGAGTCCGTGGACTACTATCGTGATCACTGGCATCCTACAAACAAGACACACACAAAGCTACAACTAAATTTACCAAAAATGGTGCAGCATACTACTGAACTTCAGAACAACAAAATGCACAGTATCAGTAGTGAAAATGTGACAATTAATATGAAAAAAAGACATTACTCAGTGGATAACATGACAAATCTAGTATCCATAGTTAATGCCAGTTTCACATGCAGTAAAAATAACACCATGTCAATGAAAGGGAAATTTCTCAGCAACTTTCCTCTCTCATTGGAGTTAACTAGTTTTGCTTCTGAGAGGGGTACAAAACGGAATGAAATGATTACAAAAACTCAGTTGTAGATAAAGCGTGTGGTAGACTCAATCTGTGTGTGTGTGTCTGTAAGAGAGAGAGAGAGAGAGAGAGAGAGAGAGAGAGAGAGAGAGAGAGAGAGATGGGGGGGATTTAGGTTTAGGGGAACTCAATGGCAAGGTTATCAGCACCCTCGATTCATGGATAGTATACGGGGACCATGCACTAGGTCTACAAAGGACGCTAGAATATTGCTCAAGTGTTTGGGACCCACAGAAACATGGGATATTTAAATGTACACAAAGAAGGGCAGCACATATATGGTAATAGGTTTGTTTGACCCACAGAGATAGGGAAATATTTGAACTGGCCAATGTTTGAAAATGGACACCAAGTATCCCATGAAAGCCAGCATTATGAAGTTCTGAGAACCAGTATTTAGTAAGAAATCTAGAAATATATTACAACTGCTCCATATTGTTTCTACAGTGACTGCAATATAAATAGTAATTTCAGGTATGTAACTGACAACTCATTTTTATTAAAAAATTTCTTTTGGAGGAGTTATTATTTGAAGATGAAGAATATCTCAGCCTCGTACTTAAAAGGTGACACACCAAATTTGAGTAAGCAGCAGCTGGAAAAAATCAGCTATAGTTTCTCATTTCCAGCCACTTCGCTTCCCACTTATGCACAACGTAGTACCTTAACAGTGAAGAGAGTGTATTTAGGGGCACAACAAATTCAACAAAATGATTTTCAGTATATGCCTTCCCAGATATCTGCTTTTCATCCTGACTGCCAATGCAGGCTGGTACCAAGTGAAATTGAACCACTGACCCATGCCTTTGTAGGCATTCAAGGATATTCTGGATAGCTTAAGATTCATTTGTTTGCTGAGTACATTTGTTGTACAGCAGTAGACTCAAGGAGTAAGAGCTGATGAAAAATTCCACAGTCCTGGTATATCTCACTTGCTCCAGTGTTATCAAAATCCTGTATAATTCTGAATCAAACACAGTAAATTTGATTGGTAAATGGATCTACAGGTCATACTCAGCGTAAATCACAGAGCAGCCATGACAGCCCCCTGTTTAGGCAGATTGTGGAAATGGTCATGTAATTGTGGTAAACATTAAAAACTATAAAACAATGCATTAATAACAACAAATCCAGGAGTGACGCCCCCTACAATTCGTTAAATCTAAAATAATTCTCTACATAGCTCAGGGCTAGAGCCACCCAGTTTCTAGGTGGCTCTAACCCTGAGTTGAGTAGAGTTGGTATTTGTCAGACACTTACAAGGGGACTATGTCTCCTTGTCATCACCAATTTCACTTAAATGTATGGTACATGCAGGGCTTGGCCAGAAATGAAAATGACAGAAGTGGGAGCTCCAGATAATGAAGTATTTCGAAAAAAATAGCATTTCTGGCATGTGTCGGACAAGGCACAAGCCACTTATGTTGTGTAGTTTCTATGCAGCAGCAGGCACAGTAGAAAGAGCACCGAACAGTAATCCCAGGGGGCGCGGGGTTGAGTCTCTAAGCAGAAACCTCTTTTCTTTTTTTTTTTTTTTTTTTTTTTTTTCCAACTTTTGCATTATTCACACTGCACATTAACTGCTATAATGTCCATATGGTGTATTTATTAATATTTTCATAAAGGGCATAAAATGGAAAGGCAGAGGACATTTTGGGATTGCAAACAAATTTCCAACAAAGGATTACACTTACAGCTTCCACACAGACTTTGCAAATAAGTTTCAAGGAAGATTGTAATTACAAAAAAGACAGGACTTCATGTTTCATCAGTTTCATGAATGTAAACCAAGTTTGTTTTCCTACAGAAACTTAAAAAGAACCATGTAATTTTAAAAATATAGGGCTTAAAAGGGTGCAAATATGGAGAAAATTATTGCTTCCCCTGTAGTTACTATGAATATCATCCCAGCACATGTAAATCAACACCAAAACAACAAAAGCATTTAATTTTATACATTAAGTTCTCATGTATGCTTTACAATACCTTCCTGGAAATTTATTTGCAATTTCAAATTTTTCTCTGCCTTTCCTTTTCATGCCTTTTATGAAAATATTAATAAATGTAATATACTGAGCATTATGTTGGAGAGAGATTGTGCCTAGAGAACCACTTAATTTTAAAAATACTGAGCAGTACAGAGGATATCAAATGTAGATTAGCTATGGCAAGGAAAGCATTTCTGAAGAAGAAAATTTGTTAACATCAATTACAGATTTAAGTGTCAGGAAATCTTTTCTGAAAGTATTTGTATGGAGTGTAGCCATGTATGGAACTGAAACATGGACGATAACTAGTTTAGACAATAAGATAATAGAAGCTTTAGAAATGTGTGCTACAGAAGAATGCTGAAGATTAGATGGGTAGATCACATAACTAATGAGGAGGTACTGAACAGAATTGGGGAAAACAGGAATTTGTAGCACTACTTGACTAGAAGAAGGGTTCGGTTGGTAGGACACGTTCTGAGGCATCAAGGGATCACCAATTTAGTACTGGAGGGAAGTGTGGAGGGTAAAAATCATAGTGGGAGACCAAGAGATGAATAAAGTAAGCAGATTCAGAAGGATGTAGATTGCAGTAGTTATTCAGAGATGAAAATACTTGCACAGGATAGAGTAGCATGGAGAGCTGCATCAAACCAGTCTCTGGACTGAGGGGAGAAAAAAAAAAAAAAGAAAAAAAAAAAAAAACCAACAACAGACTCGACCCCACGACCCTCAGATTATCATGTTATACTGTCACTGTTGCACCAGGCACTGCCTGGAAACTGTGGTAACACAAACAGTTCATGCCTGACCTGACACACGCCACATATGCTATTTTTTCTTAATGCCCAGCCAGCCATCTGGAACTCCCACTTCTGTACCTATATTTCTGACCAAGCCTTACATTCACCACAAATTTGGGCAAAATCGGTGATGATGAGTAGTTGCAGTCCCCTTGTTAATGGTGCTATGTGGTACTTTGTGTGGATGCCCTGAACACACACAGTCCTGAAATTAGATCCTAATGAATGGCAACCAACAGTATGCCAATACTAGTGATACTACAACCACAAGGATCTGCCAATGGATGACACATTGCAGCCCTCCAGCCTTGGCACAGAGGCCAGCCTAATATCTTCATGGAGGTTTGAGTCAATAGCCTTTATATATGTATCTCCGATCTGTATACTGTGGGTCCATAATTCAGCCAGATTAACACAACAGCTTCATGAAACTGGAGTAGACTCTGTCTGTTTTCTTTCAAGGAGTTGTGACTACGGTGCTTGAAGACAGTCAATGCCTTCAAGGACGTTGGGTACAAATCATTCAGTTAGGATAACTGCAATAGCTTTGATTCAAATCTAAGACTTAGAATATCTTTGTAAGCTCAGCCGATTAAAAATGTTATAAATAGATGAGCAGATAAAAAGGAATGGCCATGGGCAGTTCCCCATCTTCAGTGGTTGCCAATCTGCTCGTGGAGAAATTTTAGGAAGAAGCATTAGAGACAGCTAGATACAACCCCACATGCTTCTTCAGGTATGTGGCTGATACATTTGTGGTCTGTCCTCATGGCATGGAGAGTTTTTGGAACACCTTAACTCATACTACCCAAATCTAAAGTTCACTATGAAAGTGGAAAATAATGGTCTGGTTGGTTGGTTGGTTTAAAGGCGGGAAGGGACCAAATTACGAGATCATCAGTCCCTTGTTCCTAATAAAACAATACAAGTGTGAGAATAAAACAGACGAATCATATAACACAAAATGGAAAGAAAGGGAAAGCCACAAGAATGAAGGGAAGGCAGCGAACACTAAAAGGAACAAAAGAGGACAAGAAAACAACAGAGATATACTAAAAACAGAAGAGAGTAAAACATGAAAACAGATTACAGTGGCTGGCCAACCATGAGAATAAAATGGGAAAAACCAGCCACTCTGCAACACATTAAAACCTCCACCCTAAAAGCACTAGGGTGGAGGGGACAAAGGGACAAAGGACATGTGCTGAAACCTACATAGAAGTATAAAACCCACTCTCACGGATAAAACAAAACTAAAGCTGCTGTGGAGGCATTGTGGCCCAACTCCGAAGGCAGCATGCTAAGGAAGTTAAAAGTCTGCTGCAGAGCGGCTAAAAGTGGGCAATCCAGTAAGAGGTGGACGACTTTCATTTGGGAGCCACAGCGACACTGAGGTGGGTCCTCACGATGGAGTAGCTAACCATGCATTAGCCACATATGGCCAATGCGGAGCTGGCAGAGGACAACTGATTCCCTGCAAGAGGCCTGCATGGAAGACTTCCACACAATCATAGTCTCCTTAATGACACGCAGTTTGTTGTGTGTGCTGTTAGGCCATTCCATCTCCCAAAGCCGGAAAACCCTGCGGTGGAAGACAGAATGCAGGTCAGCTTCAGAGATGCCTATCTCCAGAAGCGGTTTCCACATAGCCTGTTTGGCCAGCCTGTCGGCAAGTTCGTTTCCAGGAATTCCAATGTGTCCTGGGGTCCACACAAACACCACGGACACTACAGAGGGTGGCGAGGGTAGCACTGGTTGATAGCTTGTAGGCTACTCAATGAGTCAGTACACAGGAGAAATGACTTGCCAGGGCATGAGCGGATGTACTCAAGAGCACGAGATACGGCCGCCAGCTCTGCAGCCAACCGGCAAGGAGTGCTGTTCAATATGTCCTCCATGAAGATAAGCAAAGCCTAGGTGACCATCAGCCATCAAGCCATCTGTGTAAACCACTTCAGAACCCCAGAACACGTCATGAATCGAGAGGAAGTGACAGCGGAGAGCGGCAGGGTTAACAAAGTTCTTAGGGCCATGCAAAAGGTCCAGACGAAGCTGCGACCAAGCCGTACACCATGGAGGCGTATGTGAATGGACCGCAAGTAGAGGTGGTGAAGGAAAGGACTCCAGTGCGGAGAGAAGGGACCACATGCGAACCGCAATCGTTAGCCCCTATCTGGGTCACCGATGCGAGAGATGGACTGCCACGGGTGGGAAAAGGAGACGGTAATTCGGATGCTCAGGGGAACTATGAACGTGTGCTGCGTAACTGGTGAGCAGTTGCACATGTCTGATCTGCAGTGGAGGGACACCACCCTCCACCAGTACACTGGTCACTGGATTCGTCCTAAAAGCTCCTATCACTAATCGAACCCCACAGTGGTGCATAGGGTCAAGTAAATGCAATGCTGAAGGCACTGCCGAACCATAAACCACACTCTCATAGTCAATTCGAGATTTGACAAGGGCTGTGTAGAGCTGCAGCGGCATACAGCAATCTGCACCCCAATTGATGTTGCTCAGGCAATGGAGGGCATTGAGGTGCTGCCAGCACTTCTGCTTAAGCTGACGAAGATGAGGGAACCAAGTCAATTGAGTATCAAAAACCAGTCCTAGGAATTGATATGTCTCCACTACAGTCAGTGGATTGTCATTAATGTAACGTGCGGGTTCCGGATGAACGGCATCACACCGACAGAAGTGCACAACACACGACTTTGCGGCTGAAAACTGGAAGCCGTGGGCTAGAGCCCATGACTGCACCTTGTGGATGGCTGCCTGGATGCACCGCTCAGCAACAACGGTACAACAGAAGTCAGTCTGCATACAGAGAAGGTGAGATGGAGGACCATTAATGGCCACTAAAAAGAGAGAGACACTCAATACAGAGCCCTGCGGGACTCGATTCTCCTGGATACAGAAGGAAATATGGGACTCACCAACATGGACACGCAAAGTACGGAGCAACAGGAAGTTTTGGATAAAAATCGGGAATGGTCCTCGGAGACCCCACTCATACAATGTGGCAAGGATATGATGTCGCCAAGTCGTGTTGTATGCTTTACGTAAGTCAAAACAGACGGCAATCAGGTGTTGCCATCTGGAAAAGGCTGTTCAGATGGCAGACTCGATGGACACAAGATTATCAGTGGTAGAGCGACCCAGGCGGAAGCCGCCCTGACATGGAGCCAGCAAGCCACTTGACTCCAGGAACCAACCCAACCGCCGACATACCATACGTGCCGGATGCTCACAAGGAATGTTGGTGAGGCTGATGGGCCAATAGCTATCCACATCAAGCAGATTTTTACCAGGTTTGAGCACTGGAATGATGGTGCTCTCCCGCCACTGCGATGGAAAGACGCCATCACACCAAATCCGGTTGAAGATGACAAGAAGATGTTGCTTGTAGTCAGATGAGAGATGTTTAATCATCTGGCTGTGGATGCGATCAGGCCCAGGAGCTGTGCTGGGGCAATGTGCAAGAGCACTGAGGAGCTCCCACTCTGTAAATGTGGATGTTATAGGATTCACTGCAGCATGTAGTGAATGAAAGGACATTCCCTTCCAGACACAGTTTGATTGTGCGAAAAGCTGGGGGGTAATTCTCCAATGCAGAGGCTCGAGCACAGTGCTCAGCAATGTGCTCAGTAATTGTGTATGCGTCAGTACATAACTCGCTATTTATGGTAACACCAGGGACAGCTGTTGGGGCCTGGTACCCGAAAATATGTTTGATCTTTGCCCAGGCTTGGGAAGGTGACATGTGGCACCCAATGGTGGAGACGTATCTCTCCCAACACTCCTCCTTCCATTGTTTGATACGGTAGTGAACACAGGCTATGACGTGCTCCGGGGAAGGGTGCCACTTATGCCACTGTAGAGCTCGCTGATGCTCCTTAATTGCTTCAGCGACTTCCAGCGACCACCAACGGACTGCCTTACGCCTCAGGCACCCTAAAGAGCGAGGCATCACGTTTTCTGCCATAGAAACAATTGTGCTAGTCACCTGCTCAACCTTCACATCGATGTTACTGTGTGGGGGAGATTCAGCAGTGACAGCAGAGGTGAAAGTTCCCCAGTCCGCCTAGTTCAAAACCCATCTGGGCAGGCATTTCAGTGCCTTATGCTGGGGCAGTGACAGGAAGATGGGGAAGTGGTCACTACCACAAAGGTCATCATGTGCTCTCCAGTGGATAGATGAGAGAAGTCCTGGGCTGCAAATTGATAAATCAATGGCCAAGTAACTACCACGAGCCACACTGAAATGTGTGGCGGCCCCAGTATTTAAGAGGCAGAAGTCAAATTGCGCCAGTAAAGCTTCAGCATCTCTGCCTCGGCCAGTAAGCATAGTACAACCCCACAATGGGTTATGGGCATTAAAATCTCTCAGAAGTAGGAAAGGTTTAGGGAGTTGAACAATCAGTGCTGTTAATACATTCAGGGGTACTGCAACATCTGGAGGAAGATATACATTGCCGACAGTTATTTCCTGTGTCATCCTTATTCTGACAGCCACAGCTTCAAGAGGGTTCTGAAGGGGCACATGTTCACCACAGACCAAGTTTAGGACATAAACACAAACTCCACCTGACACTCGATTACAGTCGCTACGGTTCCTGTAATACCCCTTACAGCCGCGGAGGGCAGGGGTCCGCATTGCTGGGAACCAGGTTTCCTGGAGGGCAATGCAGATAGCAGGTGTAAAGCTTAACAGTTGCCATAGCTCAGCCAGGCAGTGGTAAACACCACTGCAATTCCACTGGAGGATGACATCTTGAGGCTTGGGAGGCATGGAACATTCAGTGAGGCAGTTTACACATCAGTCACCTGCTGCCACAGATATATTGCCTGAGCAGTCTATATCCATTGTGTCTGAGGGTCTGGTGAGATCTAGATCCTCAGCGGACGCCAAAATCTCCACCCCATCCTCAGCCGCAGAGCTTGTATGTAGCGGTGGTGTGGGTGCCACCACAGTTTCCTTGGTCTTAAGGGTTTTCTGTTTGGATTTCTCTTGCTGCTCCTTAGGTTTCTCTGGCTGGGAGAACTTCAGTGGCTCAGTCTCTGGGATTGAGGATGAGTGTGAAGCTGTACAACCAGCTGCTTTTGGCCTCTTCAGCCACTGGCGTGTGTCACCTTTACCACTAGAAAAAACCTGGGAAGGGAGTGACCCAAGGGAGCCCTTCCTAGCAAAAGACGACAAAGAAGACTTAAGCTTCTCCAGCTTAGAAGTGGGGATGGACATCCTCAATGGTTGGGGCGGTGTTGGTCCCAAAGTAGGTGGTGTAGAAGCAACAGGGAGCGAAACGGCCCCCACCAGCAAGGGGGTAGGTGAAGTCTTCCGGCTCTGAGAGGTGACCTGGGCTGGCGGAACTGATGGTGTCAGAACTGAGGTAGCGGCAGCGTAAGACGATGTCATACGCACAGGATGCAGGCGTTCAAATTTTCTCTTAGCCTCAGTGTAGGTCAGTCTGTCCAGGGCCTTGTACTCCATTATTTTCCTTTCTTTCTGGAGAATCCTGCAGTGAGGTGAGCAAGGCGAATGGTGCTCTCCGCAGATGGCACGAATGGGAGGTGGGGCACATGGAGTATTGGGATGTGATGGGCATCTGCAATCTCGGCATGTGACGCTGGATGTACAGCAGGAAGACATATGGCGAAACTTCCAGCACTTAAAGCACCGCATCGGGGGAGGGATATAGGGCTTTACGTCACACTGGTAGACCATCACCTTGGCCTTCTCAGGCAATTTATCACCCTCAAAGGCCAAGATGAAGGCACTGGTGGCAACCTGATTATCCTTCGGACCCCGGTGGACACGCCGGACGAAATATACACCTTGCCGCCCTAAATTGGTCTGCAGCTCATCGTCGGACTGCAAAAGAAGGTCTCTGTGAAATATGATACCCTGGACCATATTTAAGTTCTTATGGGGCGTGATGGTTACAGAAACATCCCCCAGCTTGTCACAAGCGAGTACCTTCCGTGACTGGGCATAGGATGCTGTTTTGATCAAGACTGACCCAGATCTCATTTTGGACAAGCCCTCCACCTCCCTGAGCTAGTCCTCTAAATGCTCAACAAAAAATTGAGGCTTCATCATCATGAAAGATTCCCCATCAGATCTCGAACATACAAGGTACCGGGACGAATAAGATCCACTGCCATCCTTAGCCTGACGTTCCTCCCATGGTGTGGCAAGGGAGGGGAATGATTTGGGGTTTTACTTCTGTGCGTTGATTTCAGCTCGTGATTGCTTAGAGAGATGATGGACTACGCTTCATCACATGTCATCTGCCCTGATGTCACCCACTCCAACCAGGGGCCCTCCCCACGGGCACCACCCAGCCGCAGAAAAGGCCACCTGGCAGGATGGCCATTGCCGGGAGTCCCGATGCCCCAGGGGGATGGACATCTACCCCTTGGCATTAGTGGGGAGTTAACAGCGCAGGCATCAGCAGAGCAATCCCTGTGTGGTCAGAGGGCTATAACCAACAAGGCACATGGCGGCTCCACCACAACGGACTGGCTACTGTGCTGGATATCAGGTGCAAAGAAGTCCATGGTCATCATCAATGCAGGAATTGACCCTGCGTAGTGGATGGTTGAAAACGCACCAGGGAAGGTGTCCTCGCCCAAGAGATGGAGAATGGGCAGGACTGCAATGCAACGACGAGAAAGTGAGCTAAAGATCTCAATGCACAATGGACACGATGCACCTTGTAAGGCGCCCTTCTCCAATTGGATCGCTCTTCAGGAAAATTTTGAAGAATGGAGGTCAAACCCTACAGGGGAACATCACAAAGACCGAAACGTGTGAAATTCCTTTTAGTTGCCTCATACGACAAGCAGGAATACCTCGGGTCTATTCTAACACCGGACCCACAGGGGGGAAAAGAATGGTCAGCTGAAATTTCTGGATGGCCTAGTCAAAAGGAGTGCAGATGGGCCATTTTCCCATTGTGTGCACCTCAAACCAACAGACACTGATTTATAACTGCAGGCTAGCAGCTGTCATCTCCAGCACAGAAAAATGGAGTTCTGAAGACACTGGTCCCCAGGGCACCTATCTTGCCACACTAAGATTGTTTGACATCAGAAATAGAGCATCTACAGTCAAGCACATTCAGAAGGTCTTTCAATCAGCCACTCTACCACACAACAGAGAAGAAGAGCAAGATGAAGTAAACACTGTGGCTTACTTGTCCTATGCAGGATCTATTTCTACAGAGATCAACAGGATTCTCAAGAAGCATAACTTGAGTATGCATTCTGTCCACCTATCAAATTAAAACAGCTACTAAGAACTGTGAAAGATTACTTCGGTTTACAAACATCAGGAATTTATAATATACCTTGGCATTGGGGCATGTCCTACATTGGCCAAAATAGGACAGCGGACATCAGATGCCAAGAGTATCAGAGGCACACCTGCCTGAGACAGGCTACTAAATTTCACACTGCTGAGCACTTCTGGAACTTAATCATACCATAACCTATGGAGGAGCGAGTCTTCTGGCACAACCCCCAGATACTGAGATGGTGTTGTATAGGACTTGCAAGAGATAAAGGCTGCAGAAAACCTCCATGAATAATGACACTGGATTCCAACACAGCAGAGTCTGGGATCCTGCACCAGAGTTGCTAAAAGATGCAACTATGCATAGTGAAGAACTGAGTATGTGGACATGGGGAACAAGTCTCAGACAGAGCACCAGATACACCATACCGAGATTAGACAACCAGATTGCTAACAGGTGCATCAGACAGAAATGAAATGCCAGCTCACGGCTCTGTGCACCGGTTTGAAGACACTACATCTCAGGACATTTCTAGGGGAAAGAGACCGTAGGTGGAGCACCTGGAACAGGCAATGGAGGTAAGGTCAATAGATATAAATACTGGACCCATTCTACTCTGTGAGCAGTCTCAGGTAGCACCTGATGAAGGTAAGAGTCACATTGTTGAAATATTGTGCCTGGATGACACTGATATCTGGCAGGACACACGATACCTCAAGATGTCATGATGGGAACAGTTAAAACTGACACAAAGACTCATCTAACGTGGCTACAACAGTCAAGTAGCTGTGGCAAAGTTGAAGGAAGAACAAAATAAACTGAAAAGTTGTCCAAGAATAAGGAGAATTTTACTAGACACATTAATACAGATTTTACACTATTAATGGCAAAGACAAAGATCAATGCATAAAACAATTGCGTTGAGAGAAACCATTCTCCTACTGAAAACTGCTGCTTCCAATCTCCAGCCATGCTGTATTTAATTTTTTAGAAACTGTAACATGGTAGGATACATATTACTTTTCAATGCTGCTCAAATCACTAACTACCACATATCTGTAGGCACAAATTTTCACATGCTTCATTCACTTCACTTGTTTTATTACATGCAGAGTAATGCATTTTTACATATCTGTTTTAGTTTTAATACCACAGTTTTTACTAGGATGGTGATGTCAGATATGGTAAGCTTTTACCTTTCTCCAAATTGAGATTTTTCTTACTCAAGCATTATCACTGAATTCAAACCATGCATGACCTGGCTTTTTCTTATTCAGAAGGCTTTGCCAATGATAAAAATATAACTGTCACCGTTCGTATTATAATACAAGTGCATGTAACATAGCTGCGAATTTCTGACAGAAAGAATTTATAGACAATGTGCTGCCATTACATTACCCACTAATTACAGAGACCCACATTTTAATGTGACACCTAGTAGAAAATTAACTGGATTTTTATAGAGATAAAACTCTAAACGCACAGAGAGTTGTACGATATACCATCAAAAATAAAAAAATGACCAGAGCTTTATAACAGCATAATCACATTACATGACATTATGTCAGGGTCCATAACAATCGCTTGGCAGGGAAACACATCTGATTCCTGTTATTTGAAAAATGTATTATTTCAGTTAAAAATTACAAATCTTCAATAGTGACACAGAAATTATGTGACATATGAGAATATTTTAAACGAAATTAGTAAGAATACTGAAGTGTTATTTTAATATTGTTGCAAAATTTATCAATAGCATAATGCAAAAAGTGACTTCAGATTACACTGTGCATCAATTAACATACATGATACTTGAAAAATTAGTCAACTAAGTGAAGGAATAAGACACAAAAATGGGAATGGAATCTAAAAAAATTAAGTACACTCATAACTAACATGACAAGGACAACGTTCCTTGACCTGGTATGGAGATGGCAATGGTACCTATTAACTGACTTATGCAAATGGACAGAGGCAAATAGCATGAATAACTGACACACAGATTATATGCACTGTGTTTTCTGCACACTAGTACATTCTAGTTATATATGGCAGCACTGACCACTCCATTAGTTGTCAAGCTGCATACAAAATTTTGTTATTGAACATGTTGCACAACAAAGTAAATCGACTGTCAATTTGATCTGCTTAATATCATTGTTTGTGTGGCATTTTACAGTAACTGTGTGTGTTTCATCCAAATGGGTAAACTGAAATTGCATGCTATCACAAAATTATGTGCTTAGGATGATTTTTGGTTGATGAAAATTCATTCAATGTTCATGTAGGTTTTTAACCTGTCTGCTGTTTTATCACTGAACAGTTAAGAAATCGCTGGCCCAATACAAATATAATCCACTTTAAGGACATCCCAAAACTGCAACCATAGATGAAAATATTACAAAAGTGTGCAAAATGATGCTGGACAATCAGCAATTTGTATTAAACAGCCGATGTCACAGGCATGTCAGAATAACCATCATTTTGCATCTTCCTTGAAAAATCAGCTTTGATAAAATCTGTGAAAAATAGTATTAGTCAAATATTGACCAAAAGTAGATGTGAAATGAATGTCAGCGCAATTTTTAAGAGAATCCTACTGATAGTGTGTGCTGATTTCCTACTGTGGATGAGACAGGATTCACTATTTCAAGTCAGAAATGATAGATATATGGGCAACATTTTCTGATATGGAGAAGCAATTATTCTTTTGATAAACACTAACTTACAAATATTACCTAAGTCTTGCAGATGAAATAGCTACAAAACATTTCAAGTGGTCATGATTGCAAATGTAAAGAGAGTACTCCTCCTTTAGGACAACATACACGTCCACAAAGATGCTTTGACAAATGGAAAAATAAGGGATTTTAAGTAAGCAACGTTAGAACATCCTCCATATTCACCACATTTTGACCACTCTGATTACCATGTATTTCCATCTCATGGAATTTGTGGCTGGAAGACGTTTAGAACTCAATCAAAATATTATGAAAGCTGAGGGCAGGGTATTTTGGAGATCTTCCAGAATCATACTCTGGAGATGGAAAATCTTTAGACACAGATCATTGACCACAATGAGAATCAAGTAAAAAAAATATTTTTCAACTGTAAAACACTATCTCTAATGTACAGACCACAAAATGTTGTTCTTTCCTTGTACAAACATTCAGAAATGATACTAGACGGAGGGTGAAAAAATTAAAAATATAATTAATTAAACAAGGCAGCATTCAGCACTCATGTCTTGAAAAATGAATCTATGTAACTGTAATGCAAAGCTCATTCATATGTAAATCAATGAAGTGCAATATTTGCAAACATGGAAGAAAATCTAATTTCATGCACTAAAAATGCAAAGATCAACATATATATAATACATACCACCTATAAAAATCTACGTATCAATTTTTCCTGGGACTTGATGCTGAGTGACACAAAGAAACTTCCACAATAAAATATATCAGAACTACTATTAGCATAAAAAAGTACAAACCTGACTATCATGCTGACGGGTGAGAAATTGGCACCAAGGGTCTGGAAGGTGACTCACATCCTCCTTATGTCCTGCAACTCTAGAATTTATCTGCAACATATAGCAAGAATTTATTCCATACGTAGTTTTCATTGTCTCAAATACGGCTTCCGCCCTTTCACTGGTAGAGCCTGATACATCATGCAGCAGCACATAATATCGAAGAACATCAGGACAAAACCACTTGGGCAGCTTTGCGGGAGTAACATTCTGCAGCTGTTGGAGTTGCTGTCCCATGTGCACCAACATGTCCAGAGGGTTAGTTTCAGCAGAAGAGACAACCAATATACCTGTATTTCAGTGTCAAGGATACATGCAACTAATGACAATGCTAAAAAGATAACAAACAGAGAATCTGACAGAAAAACTCACAAATTTGAAGTAATAATCGCAACTGTCTGTGGTGTTATACATCATTCTGGATCAGAGACCTTACACATATTAAAAGGAAAACAAATGGGGATAAAATCACTAAAATTGTTACACAGTGAGCATCAACCCTACAAAATGACACTGATGCCCCTAACTCCCGCCTCACTTGCACTGACACACACAATCACTCTATCTTGCACATGTTAAGACAACAGAGAAAGGGTGAAATAAATGCGCTGTACCAAGGATTACAAATTCAGATATGCCAACTTTCAAACGTGAAAAAAAATCAGGAGAATTTTAGTGGTGTACTATTGTGAATAACAACATATCCCTGACGATTAAAGTTGCAATAATTCAATACCTGTAACAGCTCAATTACATTTGCTTTATTATTTACATGTAAGTACTAAATAATGGACATACCTGAGCCTTCAGACTGTATAACTAATCAGTCAACATGCTGAACAACATGAATGGTGAGCTCTGCAGGCTCGAGAGAACTACAGTTCGAAATTACGATCCGAGAAAACAAATTAACATCTATTACATTCCTGTTTTGACATCAGCACACTTTTGCATGAATAAATCACTGTTAAATGATCACATGTTTCATTTCATAATGCAACCCATATTTGCATTGCATCTTATATCCGTAAGACATCTTTCCCTAATTTAAATCAATTTTATGCAGGATGTACCTGTTAGGCTTAGCAAATAATCTGAATAGTTTTTCAGTCTGAATTTGTTTGATTACGGTAATTACTTATTCAGCACACCCGGAGCTGACTTAGCCTTCTTCAAAAACCCTGAACTAAATTTCTACTCAAAGCATTTGCCTTTTTGAACTGATTTTAAAATAAAAATTTCTCCAAAGACATTCTGGAAGCATGGACCTGAACTGAGTTCTGCTCTTTGTAACTGTGTTAAAAATTCTCTCTCATTCCGCATTACTATGTGGAATTGACAAAATAGCCAGCATCACCTTTGCAAGTTTATCATATTGAAGAACGCCATCAGCCGATTTCATATGACCTACCAACGTCCACTGAACATCACTTCTCTCTGCTGCCAAGTTGGTTTCTTCCAGCTGAAAGTTACAGAACTGAGAGTGGAGAATATCAACTTCTGTATAAGTGTTCACTTTTGCTAGTCAAAATATTAGTTAACATAGTCAAGTAGCAGCCATGCCTTGTCATCCACCAATATATCGAAGGCGCATGGTTTTCAAATTGTAAGGAAAGTATTGAAACTGCTCTGAAAATCGGGAGATCGGTCTTCATGGTAGGAGGATCAGGAGGAAGAAGGAAAAATCGAAGTCTCCTGCTTAAATCGGGAGAGTTGGCATGTCTGCAAATTATGTAGAATGACAGAGCAGCTAAAAGAAAGACACGGGAGAAGGTGATTGACTGATCACTTACAAAAAACATGGGTGAACCAGTCATCCTGTTAACATATTAAGAGTGTCTTCCTAAAACCTTAGGAAACATTGGTTAATTCACAAAACTTTAAAACTCTAATCATGTTCAACCTTAGGAAACATGTTAGATAATTCACAAAACTTTAAAACTCTAATCATGTCCATTTGAAAGTCACTAGAGGGCAGGTCTATTGGCAAATCTACTGCTGCCCTCTGTACTGAAAAGTCAGTCTAATAAAATGGGGCGCACTGATCTGCACTCAATAAGAACCACACATTGGAGGGTCCTCTTACCAGAGTAAGAATCTATGCGTCATAGGGCTGTGTCCCATGCAATGATGAGCAAGGAGGACCTCATCCCATCTATGTGGTTGGAAGGAGGTACGCCACAGCCTTATTGTGGACTTTACTATGTAGAGCTTATTGTTTGTCATTTCCACCCACTCATCCCCCCCACCCCCCCCCCCCCCCCCCTCCCCAATCAGCGCTTGACTCTGTATCTCAACAGACAGACGATAGCATGCAGGGGGATAGCATACTAAACCAACCGAGGATCGCAACATGCCTCCTTAGTTGCTACATCCACCCCTTCATTCCCTGGAATATCCATGGGCCTTGGCACCTAACAGAAAGACACTTTCTTCCCCAGCCTTTGTAGTTTAAAGAGGACGTCCTGAATATTTTGAGCTACTTTATCTACTAGATACAACTATTGGAGAGAATGAAGGCTACTCAAGTAATCTGAATGGACAAGGAATTTAGCACTCAAACATCTCACCTGCTCCAGTGCCCACAATATCGCATATAATACCATATTGTAGACACTAAGGTCTCGAGGCTAATGATCCTGAGGTCACAATCAGGCAAAACAATAAAGCAACCAGCAGAGTCACCCAGTTTAAAACCATCCCCAAATACAGCTACAGAGTTGTGATGCTTATCTAAGATGGCTGTAAATAAATTATTAAAATGTATGCAGGAGTGCAAAATCTCCCATACTGCACGAAAACTAAAATTACTTGGGACTCTGCAGTAACTAGAGCGTCAGTCACTTAAAACCTCTGATTTCAGCCTGTACATGCCCCGTACCAAGGGACTCCAGCACATACTTCGCACAGATCCCTAACAGCCGCGTTGCCCATGGACGACTGTTAACAGGGCATTCCATATCCGGACAGGCAATGGTATGGTATGTAGGGAAAGTAGGAGCAGTGAGGAATGTACACACCACCTGCACCATGAGGAGCTGCCACCATATGGTGAGTGGCAGTTCACCAGCCTCAACAAAGAGGTTGGGTATTGGGCTAGTCTGATAAGCACCTGTGGCCAGCCTGATCCCCTCATGGTGTATAGTGTCAATGATGAGGTCTCACTAACCCATATACTCTGCACCCATAGTTCAGTCTTGATCATAAGAAGACCCTACAAAACTGGAGCAGACACAATCTGTCCATTCCCCAACACCTGTGGCTATCACCCTTCAGTATGTTTAGTGACTTCTAGACCCTCGCATTCAGGTCTTGTAGGTATGGTAATCACAACATTTTGGAATAAAAAATGGGGCCCAAAAATCTCAGAGTCTTTAAATGGGAGAACGGTGTCCCACATTCATAATTCAGGCAAATTAAAAATATGACAAGAACAATTAAAATGAAACACACACACACACACACACACACACACACACACACACACACACACACACACACCTCTGCAGAAAATGTAACACCAGTCTTTGTAGCCCACTCCTTCCACCTCTTCACTGTAAGTTACAACTGATGACTCACTGCTGCAGTGTTGGAAGAAGAGCAGAACAAAATTGTCCACAAATAAGGAGCTTTGGACAGGACACCTTACCATGAACAGAATACTGTTAATGGTTATGGCAAAGAGTGTGACACTTAAACAGTGCCCTGGGAAGCATCATTCTGCAGCACAAAACTATGTGACAGCTTGTCATCAATTCTGTGCCTAAAAAGGCATCTGGAGAGGAAGGATTGAATGAAGGTGGGGAGGTGGTACACCCCAGGTGTTACATGCTTCACCCACTGTCCCTGCTGTCGAGACATCTTCGCGGGTACCAGGCGTGGTTGGGCCACCCTCTCCCCAAAGGGAGTGGCGGGTTCAGCGGCATTCGCGGCGCACGAGGCGGAGGGTCCATGTGGAGGCTGGCCATTTGGCATCGCCCGCTCTGCCTGTGAGTGGACATGTGGCCGCTCCTTCAGCAAGGTCCGAGCAGGCACATGGGGGTGGGGTTTATTGGTTATTGGGAGCTCCAATGTTAGGTGGGTGATGGAGCTCCTTAGGGAAATAGCGGAAAGGTCGGGGGAGAAGGCCAGTGTTCACTCTGTCTGCTTGCCGGGGGGTCTCATCTGAGATGTGGAGGAGGCCCTGCCAGCAGCGATAGAGAGCACTGGAAGCACCCGACTGCAAATTGTTGCTCATGTCGGCACCAATGACTCCTGCCGTCTGGGTTCAGAGGTCATCCTCAGTTCGTACATGCAGTTGGCGGAATTGGTGAAGGCGGAAAGCCTTGCTCGCGGGGTGGAATCTGAGCTAACTATTTGTAGTATCGTTCCCAGAATCGATTGCGGCCCTCTGGTTTGGAGCTGAGTAGAAGGCTTAAACCAGAAGCTCAGACGATTCTGCGGTGATCTGGGTGCAAATTTCTCGACCTCCGCTATCAGGTGGAGAAATGTACGGTCCCCCTGAATAGATCAGGCGTGCACTATACGCCAGAAGCGGCTACAAGGGTAGCGGAGTACGTGTGGAGTGCACATGGGGGTTTTTTAGGTTAGAGAATTCCCTCCCTAGGCCCGACAAGACGCCTCCTGAGATGCGGCAAGGTAGGAGTAGGCAAAATGCAACAGGGAATAACAATATTAATGTGCTAATAGTAAACTGCAGGAGCGTCTATAGAAAGGTCCCAGAACTGCTCTCATTAATAAACGGTCACAATGCCCATATAGTACTAGGGACAGAAAGTTGGCTGAAACCAGGCGTAAACAGTAATGAAATCCTAAACTCAGATTGGAATGTATACCGCAGAGACAGGCTGGACAGTGAAGGGGGAGGCGTGTTTATAGCGATAAGAAGTGCAATAGTATCGAAGGAAATTGACGGAGATCCGAAATGTGAAATAATTTGGGCAAAGGTCATGGTTAAAGCAGGCTCAGACATGGTAATTGGATGTCTCTATAGGCCCCCTGGCTCAGCAGCTGTTGTGGCTGAGCACCTGAGGGATAATTTCGAAAATATTTCGAGCAGATTTCCCCACCATGTTATAGTTCTGGGTGGAGATTTTAATTTGCCGGATATAGGCTGGGAGACTCAAACGTTCATAATGGGTGGCAGGGACAAAGAATCCAGTGAATTTTTTTAAGTGCTTTATCTGAAAACTACCTTGAGCAGTTAAACAGAGAACCGACTCATGGCGATAACATATTAGACCTTCTGGTGACAAACAGACCCGAACTATTTGAAACAGTTAATGCAGAACAGGGAATCAGCGATCATAAAGCAGTTACTGCATCGATGATTTCAGCCGTAAATAGAAATATTAAAAAAGGTAGGAAGATTTTTCTGTTTAGCAAAAGTGACAAAAAGCAGATTACAGAGTACCTGACGGCTAACACAAAAGTTTTGTCTCAAGTACAGATAGTGTTGAGGATCAGTGGACAAAGTTCAAAACCATCGTACAATATGCGTTAGATGAGTATGTGCCACGCAACATTGTAAGAGATGGAAAAGAGCCACTATGGTACAACAACCGAGTTAGAAAACTGCTGCGGAAGCAAAGGGAACTTCACAGCAAACAAAAACATAGCCAAAGCCTTGCAGACAAACAAAAATTACGAAAAGCGAAATGTAGTGTGAGCAGGGCTATGCGAGAGGCTTTCAATGAATTCGAAAGTAAAGTTCTATGTACTGACTTGGCAGAAAATCCTAAGAAATTTTGGTCTTGTGTCAAAGCGGTAGGTGGATCAAAACAAAATGTTCAGACACTCTGTGACCAAAATGGTACTGAAACAGAGGATGACAGACCAAAATGCCGGAATACTAAATGTCTTTTTCCAAAGCTGTTTCACAGAGGAAGACTGCACTGTAGTTCCTTCTCTAGATTGTCGCATAGATGACAAAATGGTAGATATCGAAATAGACGACAAAGGGCAACTGAAATCACTCAAAAGAGGAAAGGCCGCTGGACCTGATGGGATAACAGTTCGATTTTACACAGAGTACGCGAAGGAACTTGCCCCCCTTCTTGCAGCAGTGGACCGTAGGTCTCTAGAAGAGCGTAGCGTTCCAAAGGATTGGAGAAGGGCACAGGTCATCCCCGTTTTCAAGAAGGGCCGTCAAACAGATGTGCAGAACTATAGACCTATCTCTCTAACGTCGATCAGTTGTAGAAATTTGGAACACGTATTATGTTCGAGTATAATGACTTTTCTGGAGACTAGTAATCTACTCTGTAGGAATCAGCATGGGTTTCGAAAAAGACGGTCGTGTGAAACCCAGCTCGCACTATTCGTCCATGAGACTCGGAGGGCCATTGACACGGGTTCACAGGTAGATGCCGTGTTTCTTGACTTCTGCAACGCGTTCGATACAGTTCCCCACAGTCGTTTAATGGACAAAGTAAGAGCATACGGACTATCAGACCAATTGTGTGATTGGATTGAAGAGTTCCTAGATAACAGAACGCAGCATGTCATTCTCAATGGAGAGAAGTCTTCCGAAGCAAGAGTGATTTCAGGTGTGCCACAGGGGAGTGTCATAGGACCGTCGCTATTCACATTATACATAAATGACCTTGTGGATGACATCAGAAGTTCACTGAGGCTTTTTGCAGATGATGCTGTGGTGTATCGAGAGGTTGTAACAATGGAAAATTGTACTGAAATGCAGGAGGATCTGCAGCGAATTGACGCATGGTGCGGGGAATGGCAATTGAATCTCAATGTAGACAAGTGTAATGTGCTGTGAATACATAGAAAGATAGATCCCTAATCATTTACCTACAAAATAGCAGGTCAGCAACTGGAAGCAGTTAATTCCATAAATTATCTGGGAGTATGCATTAGGAGTGATTTAAAATGGAATGATCATATAAAGTTGATCGTTGGTAAAGCAGATGCCAGACTGAAATTCATTGGAAGAATCCTAAGGAAGTGCAATCCGAAAACAAAGGAAGTAGGTTACAGAAAGCTTGTTCGCCCACTGTTTGAATACTGCTCAGCAGTGTGGGATCCGTACCAGATAGGGTTGATAGAAGAGAGAGAGAAGATCCAACGGAGAGCAGCGCACTTCGTTACAGGATCATTTAGTAATCGCGAAAGCGTTACGGAGATGATAGATAAACTCCAGTGGAAGACTCTGCAGGAGAGACGCTCAGTAGCTTGGTATGGGCTTTCGTTAAAGTTTCGAGAACATACCTTCACCGAAGAGTCAAGCAGTATATTGCTCCCTCCTATGTATACCGTATTTACTCGAATCAAAGCCGCACTTTTTTTCCGGTTTTTGTAATCCAAAAAACCGCCTGCGGCTTAGAATCGAGTGCAAAGCAAGCGGAAGTTCTGAAAAATGTTGGTAGGTGCCACCACAACTAACTTCTGCCGCCGAATATATGTAGCGCTACACAGGCATGGTTTGTAGGCACAAAGATAAATACTGGCGCCAAAACCTCTTCGTCAGTAAATAAATTTAAAAAAAGGTGGAAAACTAGCTTTTTTTCTCCGTCCCGAGCTTCAATCACTACATTTTCATATATTATCCAACGAAGTAAATACAAATTCCGTATTTTTCATCTTCTAATGTAGCAGAATTTCAATGTACTACGAAAATCCGACTGGCAAGACTGTTTGGGATGTTTGTGAATATGGCCAACTCTACGTTCTGAATTTTTTACTACCTGTGAGAAGAGATGGTTGCTAATAGGAACCTGATGAAATGTGAATCACATACAGTATTCTCTTCACCATAAGAATAATACAAATATAAACATTTTGCCATGTATTCTTTCGTGTTTGCTGCTATCTCATTTAAATCCTGTCTGCCTAATAAACTACGAAACTAGAGTGAGACAACAGCAAACGCGGAAGAATATACGTATCGTGTCATGATTATATTCGTATTATTCTTATGCCTCATAGTGATACAGTCAGAAATGAAGCACGGCAACTGACTAGATTTTTAAATCTTAAGATGACTAATTTCTGTGCAGAATTTGATGTACTAAAGAAGCGGCCGCAAAGATTTTCGAACGGAGAAAAATTTTCGCCTAACTCTCGTTCAGAACATATTCTATCATACGTAGTCTATTATTTGGTTCTTGTTGATCATTATCAAAGAAAGCAGCAGTGTAAGTAACAACAAATAGCAGTCTCTTGCCATTGTTTCGCTAATGAGACGTTTCCTCTCTTTTTTTTTTTTTAATTGTAAGCGGTGGTAGCGCGCACAAAAGCAAGCCATGCCGTGAGCGGCGACAGGCCGTAAACACACACTATCAGAATGCGACAAACAATGCATGACACAGTACAGTAATGCATTTTCAGCTTAGAGTGACGTAAACACCTATAACAAAGAAAACGGCACTTATCAGATCAAAGAAAAATAAGCAATCCATTCAAACCAGACGAAGCACGTGAAAGAGGAAGGGTACCCGTATAAATACGGACGGAGCACCTGACGCATATGCAAGGGCTACCTGGCAAAGCGTAACTGCTAAGCTTACAACTCGAACCAAACTACTGTAGGTGTATCATCATTCATTCGACCTAAATTGTGTCTCATATTACAATGGACCAACTTTATTTCGATTGGAGGTGCGGCCTAAAACACTTTTCTCTCCTTGAATTTCGAGCCTCAAATTTCAGGTGCGGCTTAGATTCGGGAAATTTTTTTTTCCTTTATTTCGAGTCTCATTTTTCAGGTGCGGCTTAGATTCGAGTGCGGCTTAGATTCGAGTAAATACAGTATTTCGCGAAGAGACCATGAGTAAAAAATCAGAGAGATTAGAGCCCACACAGAAGCATACCGACAATCCTCCTTTCCACGAACAATAAGAGACTGGAATAGAAGGAAGAACCGATAGAGGTACTCAAGGTACCCTCCGCCACACACCGTCAGGTGGCTTGCGGAGTATGGATGCAGATGTAGATGTAGAAGCCTCATTGGTGTAGCTGACAGAATATTATACCTCCAAGTGGTGTCTTACACTTTACTGAAGTCAAAAAACACTCTTAGACGATATTTTTTACATAGGAAATCCTGCTGGCTTTCCACTTCTAGCAGTGTCAGGTGGTTGACAGTGGATCAACATCTCCTAAATTCACACTGAGACCGGCTAAGAAGCTGCCTGGTCTCTAATATCCAGACCAGACAACAGTTGATATGCACTCTAGGGTCTTTCCTACACAGCTCATCACGGTGAGACTTCAGTAACTACTGAGACATGTTTGGTCCTTTCCTGGTTTGAGAACAGGTATCAAAATTTCCTCCTGCCACAAGTCAGGGAATTGGGCTATCAGCCATATTGAATTAAAACATCATAAGAGGATTTCCTTGGACACAGTTTGCAAGTGTTCCAGCATGCAGTAACGTATTTGGCTGTGACTGTGCTCCGTATCCCAAGCATCAGACATTGCCGAATCAAACTCCCAAATGGACAATTGCAGGACTCAGAATCGGTGGACCTCAAGTCCGACTCAACCCTTTCCATGGTGGCACAGTAACGATGGAACACTGGATCCCAGCTGGCAGTGGCAGTAGTTAGTGCAAAATGCTCTGTAAATGTCTGTTCAAAGTCTTCAGGGATTGCTTGGAAACACTCATTTCAACAATGTTGCTATAGGTAATCAACTGCCTTTACTGAAAATTCTCCTCATGGCTTCCCATACTATTGTATAATAAGTGCAATGGCTGACAGAGTCCAGAAACACTTATCATGACCATTTCTTGCTCTCCTTGATGATGTGTTGAGCCTTTGCCCTTGCTAAGCAAAAGGCTGCAAGGTTCCCCACTGTTGGGGAACACTTAAATTGCAGCAGAGTGACATGCCTGCCCTGGATTACTGAATGACATTCAGCAGTTCACCAAGGGTCAGGTTGCCTCCACAATGATCTGGAGCACGGTAGATTACTCATGTGATGAAGTTCACACACTCCTGGCTGCTGTAGCAGTATTCAAACACAGCATTCAGTCACCTCTGCTAATCATCCATCGTTTGTGGCTGCGTCCTATCAGGGAGAGCTGCATCCAGTAGGTAAATGCGGAGTGGGAAGTGGTCACTGGAATGTAGGTCATCAATGACTTCCCACTGAATGGAGCCTGTGAGGGCTGGAGAGCAGAAAGATGGCTGAAAATGATCCATTAACAGCACAGAAATGAATGGAAGTCTCTGATCTGCACAACAGGTGAGATTTCATAAGGCTCTCCAAAACCCGACTCCGAGGCACGTAGAAGCCTTGCCTCACAATACATAATGGCCACTGAAGTCTCCCTGTACAAGAAACGGCCGGAGGAGTTGAGCTACAAGGCCTGTGAGAGCCTTGGAATCTTATCATCTCTTGTGGAGGTTAGTACAATGAGCAAACAGTGATCCTCTGACAACTGAATTTCAACTGCAACTGCTTGCATTTCAGTAGACAGGGGGAGTCCAGAGGATTGGTGCGCATAGCTGACAAACACATCAACCCCTCCCATGGCCCTTTCCCCAGTCATATCAAAGTTGCAATGAAGATTATAGTCCCATATCACAGAGGCACCAGATGCTTTAAAATGCATTTCCTGCAACACTTTCACCCTGTCTTTCCACCGAGGAGGTGAGCTCAGAATGGGTACAGGCTCACTCTTGAGGCAAGACGAGTGCCCCAGGCCGATATCAAGGTCCATCGGTTATAAAGATGAAGCATGAAAAACATCACAGAGGCGTTAAATTCGTCATATTGCTTACTGCCCATCTCCATTACCAGTAGGTGCTTTGTCTTTAATTTTTTGGCCTGGGGAAGCTTTGGAGCCACAACCACAGTAGTAGTAGTAGTAGTAGTAGTAGTAGTAGTATTGGTGGTGGTAGAGCTGGATGGTGGACCAGACAATCTTTGGAGGAGCAGGGAGCACTGTAACATTGGTAACTGCAGCCTTTTCTGAATTTTTGTAGAGAGATACAGGCATTGAAATAACTGCAGCAGCACAAGTGCACTGACAAATGCAGTTCCTAGTGCTGACACTGTAGTTGGAGTCATGAGCAATGGCAGTTGGGTTTAGGCTCGTTCTGTGCACTTACATCATACGTACTCCAACAGCCAGTGAGCATTCAGTAGTGTTCCGAGTGCTCTGCTCTGAATGCCATTGCTAATGCGAGCATTAAACATGATTTTAGCGAGTTGTTTTGTGAATTTATATTTCATTTGTTGTGAGTTGTCATTGCAGATGGTGGTGGTAAATGATAAATTCTGAATAAACAAGCGAGAGACATAATTTGAAGGATATATGCTTCCTTCAAGCGGAAAGCATGCACGTGCATACACCGTAGCTGTCACTTGTAATCATCAACAATGCCATTCCCATCCGTGCCTCAACATGGGTGAACTGCTATTATTTGTGGATCGGACTACAGCAACCTCAGCTTGTGTAGCAGCATCAGCTTTCTGAACTGGCTGTTTAATAACCGAAGCAAAGAAGCTAGTGAACATTTGGAGGGAGGGGGGGGGGGGGTGGAAGCATGGTCTTTTACATCTTTCTGGCTTCACTATACAGGATACACTTCGTAGTTTTAAGCTGTAGTATCTTCCTTTCTTTAAGGAAGACACTGCATTCCCTAATCCAGACAGTGTGCTCCCCAAAGCAAGTCACACACTTTGGAGGAGACGAACAACAGGCCCCTTCGTGAGCTGCCTGACCGCATCTGCTACAAGTTGGTTCTCCCTAAGAACCTAGAGTAATGTGCTGGCATTTAAAACCATGTGTTGGGTTGTAGACATAAGGCTGCAAGCTTTCGAGAAGGAAACCTACCTTGACATGCTCTAGAAGTTTCATGATGTTAAATGTAAGTACAAATGAGTCTGATTTGAGCAGATCATCATCCACCCTTTTCATTATATTTTGCTCATCAACAATGCCTCCTGGGGCCCACTCAACTTCCAATTTCTCTTTGGGAATATCTACCAGATCCCCGCATAACAACAGCTTTGCTGTATTTCAAGATGTTGTGAAGCTCAGTTTATACGGCCGTTCCCCAAGGCATTGAGCGTTTTGTACATTCTTAACTTGTTGGAAACTATAAGTTTCTACCAACAGTGTCCTATCACACAACTGCATGACTAATTTTAAAGTGCCAGCAATGCACTTTTTTTAGTATAGACAGGCAAAACTTTCCTGAAGCTGCCCTCTCCCCCTTTCACTACCAAAAACACATTCTGATTATCAGCATGCATTCTGTTGCTAGATGCAAAACTTTTGGAATTAATTTCCGAGTTAACATCCTATCGACAAGGTCATTAGAGACGGAGCACAAGCATGGATTAGGGAAGGAAATCGGCTGAGCCCTTTCAAAGGAGCCATCCTGGCATTTGCCTGAAACGATTTAGGGAAACCACAGAAAACCTAAATCAGAATGGCCAGACACTGGTTTGAACAGTCGTCCTCCCAAATGCAAGTCCAGTGTGCTAACCAATGTGTCACCTTGCTCGCTGGGGAAATAAACATCTAACTAGACACAACCCCACATGCCTAGGTAAGCCTTATGCAACTGAGGTGCAACAGTTCCCCCAGAGGTTGCCTCCTACCAACTGTTACATCTCAACAGCCACTCATCTCCCCAGCATGCAGCACATCTTAAGATTGAGGGATGTTTTTTTCTTTTTTTTCTTTTTATAAAGGGTTTTACCATTCTCACAATCCAAGGTGCCGACCCAAAATCACCTTTCCCTAAGGCACACAACGTTCCACCAATGCACCTTACAATGCATTCTATCTTGGCAGTTTCCAGAAACCGAATCAGCAGTGTCAGTAGACTGCCAGCTATGGGAAATGCTGAGTGAGTTACAACAAACATGGAAGTTATCACAGCACGGGGTAACGACTGAGCACCCAAGTCCACAAGCGAAGCATAATAATATCACGGAAGCTGAGAGATACCATCATACTAGTGATAAAGCAAAGTGTCATACGATAGGCTAGGTACAACGCAACAATAAGTATTCAGGTGGTGAACCAGCAGAAAAAAGCTTCTGAAAAGTGAAGATACGAAAGTCTGAAGTCACTAGGAGACCTAACAGTGAGGGAAAACCTGTATGTATGTCATTACAGCCATTCCCATCACCACAGAGAGCACTGGAAGCACCAAATAAACTTCCCACCCTTCTTAACAAATGGCCGATTGCTGAGTGTCCATTGCCAACTTCCCAGTGTGTAATCTCAGCCCTTGGGTCAGTTGCAGCTATCCAGTGAGAGCCCAGGTTATGGAGGTTGACCCTCTGCACATTTAGCTGCCTCCAACCATATATGAAACCATGACTCCAGCTGGAAGGACACTGTCGCTGCCAGCTGCACTGCCAACTTCCGAGGAAACGCTGATGGGGTGTGGAAGCTGCCATCACCCTACACGTCTGCTGGAGGCTTGACCTGCATGGCCCGGATATTATCTGTCATCTATCTTTGAGGGGGATGCCCACTGCTGTTGCTTATTCCATTCCTGTGGCAGACACTGATGCTGCTGGCTCTGTCTCCTAAGTGGGGGCTGAGAGCTGACTCCTGCGAGAAAGCAAGTACTTCATGTGGACTTGGGAGTGTGACTCCCAAGTGCAAATCTTAGAGGTCAACAAGAACACTTTGGATGTAGAGCTAGGGGGCCACTGGCATCCATGGGTTAACAGTCACCCTGTGACATAACAACTGCCACTCAATGCTTCACTGAGCTGGGGAAACTGCAAAGCTGAGAGAATGCCAGCCTTCCTCTGCTGATGAGGCCACTGCTCTACCAGCCTCTGAGGGGGCCAGGCAACCTGTGAAAGCTGCAAAGTCATATACGAGTTCAGTTATGATCACTGCACATTTTTATATCAGTATGACTGTTAACCTGTCCCCACGATGAATGGCCACTGCCAACCTGTGGACGAGAGCAAAATATACCACCCTACAGCACAACACACAACTGAACATAACATGCTTGATTTCAATGGCTGCTTCACTACCCAAACCATCTGGATCCTCCTCTCCACCACAAGCTTTACTGAACTGCACAGATGGGAGTTATCCTTACAACACATTCTTCATTCCCTTATTTATCTTGACCTCTACCTACAGTAACATTCTGTCCCCACACCATCCACCCAACAGTTTCCACCCCTGTCCCCACACCCTCTTTGTAAGCACCCTCTGTAAATGCACCCCCATTTCTTTCCTCTTCCGCACTACTCTACTTCTCCCTCCCCCCCCCCCCTCCCCCCATTCCACAGCCTCCCGATATACGCGTCCATTGGCAGTCTAGTCCCTGCACACTCTGCCAGACTACGCTCTTCTCTTCCCCCATCTATACACTGCTGTCCCTTCCAATTCCCCACCCAATCCAGATTGCTGCTTCCGCTCTATGTGGCAGCTGCATTCTGGTCTGAGATGCCCGAGATGGTGGTCATGTCTTCGTGAGATGTGCTTGCTCGTGTGAATGAGTGCGTGCATTTCCTTTTCTGAAAAAGGCTGTGGCCAAAAGCTGAAATCTAAGTATCTTTTCATTGTACCTATCTGCAGCTCAACATGTCACCTTTATAGTGAGTGGCAATCTACCTTTTCCTTACATTGTTGATATTCCAATCTGGAGTTTCCATTGTTTGAAATATATATAACAGGAATTATACATGACCCACACACACATTTCAACTGTAGGACTGCAGTACACCAATTTCGCATATCCCCTCCTAAATTTGCAAAACACTCAAACATGTATAAGAAGATACAGAAATAAGTTTAAAGAATGATCCAGGCATCGGTAGGGACACATTTTAACAACATTTCATCCACATTTGCAGTAGGCTTTACAAAAATGAACAAGGAACGGGAGGAAGAGAAGAGTTTTGTCAATCTAAAATCACTTTCAGCCACATGCCTACACAAACATTGTATTTTATACATTTAGTGCCTAAGAAATTTGGGAATCATTGATAAAGGACATGCACAGTGTTGTTCTGTCTGTTTTCACATGAGGTGGGGGAGAACATAAAAAATTCATAAGTAATCATGAAAAAAAATCACTTTGCAAACAGTTGAAATGGTTTTTCATTAATTTTTGACACTTTCCTATAAGTATGTTGTTGTAGGTAACCAATCCCCAGGCAAATCTAATGAAAGTTCTAAAAAGCAAACAAAGTAGCAATAAGGTACAAAACTCAACAGTAACAACACCCATTAATGATGATGCTTAACTGTAAGACATTATTCTTAGAGCCCAAAAATTAAATTATCTCTGATATGCCACAGAAGATGAAGATGAAATGAAGTAGATGAAGATGAAATGGGAGATATGATACTGCGTGAAGAGTTTGACAGAGCACTGCAAGACCTGAGTCGAAACAAGGCCCCCGGAGTAGACAATATTCCATTGGAACTACTGACGGCCGTGGGAGAGCCAGTCCTGACAAAACTCTACCATCTGGTGAGCAAGATGTATGAAACAGGCGAAATACCCTCAGACTTCAAGAAGAATATAATAATTCCAATCCCAAAGAAAGCAGGTGTTGACAGATGTGAAAATTACCGAACTATCAGCTTAATAAGTCACAGCTGCAAAATACTAACACGAATTCTTTACAGACGAATGGAAAAACTAGTAGGAGCCAACCTCGGGGAAGATCAGTTTGGATTCCGTAGAAACACTGGAACACGTGAGGCAATACTGACCTTATGACTTATCTTAGAAGAAAGATTAAGGAAAGGCAAACCTACGTTTCTAGCATTTGTAGACTTAGAGAAAGCTTTTGACAATGTTGACTGGAATACTCTCTTTCAATTCTAAAGGTGGCAGGGGTAAAATACAGGGAGCGAAAGGCTATTTACAATTTGTACAGAAACCAGATGGCAGTTATAAGAGTCGAGGGACATGAAAGGGAAGCAGTGGTTGGGAAGGGAGTAAGACAGGGTTGTAGCCTCTCCCCGATGTTGTTCAATCTGTATATTGAGCAAGCAGTAAAGGAAACAAAAGAAAAATTCGGAGTAGGTATTAAAATTCATGGAGAAGAAATAAAAACTTTGAGGTTCGCCGATGACATTGTACTTCTGTCAGAGACAGCAAAGGACTTGGAAGAGCAGTTGAATGGAATGGACAGTGTCTTGAAAGGAGGATATAAGATGAACATCAACAAAAGCAAAACAAGGATAATGGAATGTAGTCTAATTAAGTCGGGTGATGCTGAGGGAATTAGATTAGGAAATGAGGCACTTAAAGTAGTAAAGGAGTTTTGCTATTTAGGGAGCAAAATAACTGATGATGGTCGAAGTAGAGAGGATATAAAATGTAGGCTGGCAATGGCAAGGAAAGCATTTCTGAAGAAGAGAAATTTGTTAACATCCAGTATTGATTTAAGTGTCAGGAAATCATTTCTGAAAGTATTCGTATGGAGTGTAGCCATGTATGGAAGTGAAACATGGACGATAAATAGTTTGGACAAGAAGAGAATAGAAGCTTTCGAAATGTGGTGCTACAGAAGAATGCTGAAGATTAGATGGGTAGATCACATAACTAATGAGGAAGTATTGAATAGGATTGGGGAGAAGAGAAGTTTGTGGCACAACTTGACCAGAAGAAGGGATCGGTTGGTAGGACATGTTCCGAGGCATCAAGGGATCACCAATTTAGTATTGGAGGGCAGCGTGGAGGGTAAAAATCGTAGAGGGAGACCAAGAGATGAATACACTAAGCAGATTCAGAAGGATTTAGGTTGCAGTAGGTACTGGGAGATGAAAAAGCTTGCACAGGATAGAGTAGCATGGAGAGCTGCATCAAACCAGTCTCAGGACTGAAGACCACAACAACAATGCCACAGAAGTAACACCCACCGATGATGGCAAAAGTATGGGCAAGAAAACTTAAAAGATTTTGTGTTTTATGAAAACCGGCCATAATTTATCTTGCAACAAAAGTGGCTAACTTACAAACTAACAAATGATTAAGCACACTGTTGCACCATTCTGTACATTTTCCATTTTGTACTCAACAACTAGCCCCCTCTGTATAAACGGTAACAGCTAATATTGCCAACAAAGTGCTGCTACTTGCCTAACTCTGTCACAGCCCTTCAAAGATGGGACCATAACAGAAATATTATTTTGCTTTGATGTCTCCATTCTCATACAATATATTCACAGTAAATCCAGACCGGTGACAAAAGAATCTTCCACTATTATACTAATGCTAACACTTCTGTCATAATTTTATCTCCCACACTACAACAGAAAATCAGAACAAAAATAGTTTACTGCAAGCATCAGCAGCTTGTAGTAGTTGAAAAAGTAAAAGGGGTGGGAATAAAGAAAATGATCCAAATTAAAAATATAGAAACATAGGGTGATGGAAAGGGAGACGGAAATTATGGAAAGAAACATCATGGCAACAAAAGAAAGAAGAGAAACATATGAGAATGTAAGTGGATACAACCTTTTAGTAATTACTTCACATAATCAACAATAAAAAAACCATAACGGACATAAAAGATTCAGTTTAAATATTGTAATCACAGAGGCAAACCTGATTCTGTTCACCTCTGAAATTCAGTAAGTCAATAAAGAAGCATTATTACAGTTTTGACATTTCTTTGTCAAAGGATACAGCCCAAGAAATGTTTTGTGAATTCATGGTCAGAGGGAAACTGAACCTGAAGAAAGGTTTCTCTCCATGCTTCAAACCACGGAGCAGATGCTGGAATTTCTACAGTCTGGTCACCTGAAAACATACAAATTTGATTATTTTCTTTGTGTTTTTAAAAATCAAAATGTAAAATTATGCTCCTCCAGATGTGTCCAATGGAAAATGGATCAATACTATGAAAGAAAATATAACTGGCAATATTTTATGAAAATAACATATCAACATATTTTGCAACAATCACTGTACTTACAGGCCAGGATCACTATAGGTGAAGCATTCCTCATCCTACCACTATAAAAAAAAGAGAGAAAGAAAAAAGTGGGAATACAGAAGCGTCCGATTCCACCCGTCTGCTCTGACCCATGACGTGACCAATATGGCGGAAACGACCATTCACTACGACTCCAATATGGTGCCTATGACGTCATTACATAAACATAACAAAGATGAAAATAAATCGAAAAACCAACAATACACACATCTTCCTCCAAAAATATAAACAAACTAATGGGACAAGTGTGGGAAATTGGGGTTTTTTGGGTGGGGACAAACTAAATTTAAACACACATAAACACAGACCACCTTACCAAATGACACAAAATGACGAAATAAATCGACAACATAAAATTCCCAAATTCCACTACACACAATATCTTCTGGAATCAGTCACTTACCTTCACCCAAATAGCTCAACCGCAGCTCACAATACCAAACCATAGATACAACTGCAACAAAATAGATCCTCCCTCCACAACATAATCACAAAACAACCACCACCCCCTACCCACCTACCTCCACAAATATTACCAGCAACTTTACCTCTCTCCCCCCCCCCCCCATGAGCCACAGACACCCACCCTCACACCACCACCTAACCCAACCAGTAGCTCTCAGGGACGCTCTTCTGCCAACAGTACTCATCTAAATGAGACTGAAGGTTAGAAGAGCTTCTATTCCCCCTCCCAATAACTGACTTAACCACCCCCAAAACCCCTCTATCATATTTTTACAAGACCCAGTCTCATAATTTTTGAATTCCAAACTATGGTTAACTACTAAATGCTGATACCCCCTCTCATCCAACCCATTATAAAACAAAAAAGCGTCAAACTACTGTACTGTCCTCTTCAATAAAGCCCTCAATTAATCCCACCAATTCCCTTTTCATCTGCCCCTCCCAAACCCTAAAAATGCACTCTGAAAAACCACCCCCAGATACAACAGCCCCCCACACCCATAAACCAACCAGAGACTTAGCCTTCCCGTACTACTGCCCCCCAAACCATGACTCGTCAACCTCCACCACCACCACCCCAGGCCAACCCAACTTACCCCTGTACTTAATATACTCAGAACACACTTCCCTACAAAATGAAAACCAGTCAAGAACTGTCCTCTCACTCACACCAGTCTCATGCGCACAAAAACTGTGAGAGGATCTATAACAAAAATAATACGTCATCAACACAATCTCTCGCAAGCCCAACCTAGACCTCTCGAACCAGGTACCACGCCTTATGGAGTGTCATAGGTTGTCCCTACGGCACTGCCACGTGTAGCCATCCATGGTCTGAGACACCGGAACTTTTGCCAACCGTATTTCCTGCCAACACACGCTGCACCTAACCACTTCTGCCAGCAGCCCATACAATAGCAAAAACTTTATAAGGGAAAAAGCACTGTCCCCCATTTCCAGATGCAAACGAGCACTGTTGAATTTATCCATCATATCCATACCTAACAAAAGCAGCCACAAATTAAACTAAACAAAGTAACACATGGCATACAGCAAACAGCACTACAATAACTTGGACACAACAAAAACTAAATTGTTCACTCACTGAAAGCAATTTCTGTCGCGGCACACTCAAACTGATACCTTGTACGACAAACAGCATTACCAGAATGAAGCCAATACACCACACAACACGCAAACTGCAAACACACCACCAGGCGGCACCACCAACCGCAACGAAATGACAACTATAAATACCACACACACAAACTAAACTCCGCGCGGTCATGACGTCACATGCCACAACACCCTTACGTCATGGGTCAAAGCCGACGAGTGGGATTAGATGCCTCCACTGACCCTAAAAAGTTGCTACCTGCAGTATTCAACATGCACAACTGCTCTCAAGCAGTGCTCAATAGGATCTCTCTCACTTTATTGACATCACTGTCACAAACAAATTGTTATCACCATTTTCAAACACCAGTAACTCTATGGTATTGTTTTTAGATCTTGTACCCTTTTTGCCAAACTGTTCTGTAACAACAGATTTCTCAACGTTTCTGAAATTTATGTATTGCAAGTGTTCAGGGCATTATCCAGTGATCACAATACCTGAAAAGTGCCGTAAATAATGCACATGTTATAAACCTGTGTTCACCGCAAGTGGCACTATGGTCAGACCTCACCTCATAATGATCCTGTGTATTGTGCAAGGGAATACCATCCTTGTCTTACCAACACGCAAGAGTTGTCAGCCAATGACAGCAGAGCTAGTGTATATTTAGAGAGACATGCACAGCAAATGCTTAAGTTAATTTTACTGCTGATGCAGGAGGAAATAGTCTTCAAAATTGTGACCTCTTACTATGTTAAAACAAACAAGCACAAACAAGCACACACAACACACACACACACACACACACACACACACACACACACACACACACACACACACACACACACACACAAAAGTGACATACTGCGCAAATATCCATTAAATTCCTTATATCACTGGAAAGTTGCTAAAATCCATTTTATGGCTGAATACCTCATTCATTTCTGTGTCATAATATGACTGAGCAACATACACAAATAATTTCTCTTATTGGTATTATACACCGATGGAAAAAAATACACCACTATGAGGATGCAAATCAGGTTTGCTTTAAATACACGATGTGACGGCCACGGGCATCAGTTATCTTTGAGACTGGACATGGCGAGCTGATGTTAGTCAAGAATGACTAAGATGACAAAGACACCATCATCAACACCTCACTGAGTTTGAGAAGCTGATTGTTCCTTTTGCGATACAGTAGAAACACTTGGCAGGAATGTAGTCACTACACATGTTTCCTGGGAAGTGTGGTCACAAGAATATACGATCACAAGAAGTCTGGGCTCTAAATGGCCACATGGTGCTATCGAGAGATAAGACCACCATGTTCGGCATATGGCTCCAGTGCATTGTATTGCATATGCAGCAGCAATCTGAGCAGCAGTTGGCAATACAGTTACACAACAAACTGTTACAAATCTACTACTTCAAGGACAGCGCAGAGCCAGATGCCCTATAGTGTTCATTCCACTGGCACCAAACCACCACCATTTGCGACTTCAGTCATGTCAAGCAATAACTCAATGGAGGGCATGGTGGAAGTCTGTTGTTTTTTCTGATGGAAGCTGGTTCTGTCTCAGTGCCAGTGATGACCATGTTTTGGTTAGGATGACGCCACTTGAGAGGCTGCAAGCAACCTGTCTGTGTGCTAGATGCACTGGACCTACACCTGGAGTTATGGCCTGGGGTGCGATTTCATATGACAGCAGGAGCACTCTCGTGGTTATCCTGTGCATACTGACAGAAAATTTGCACATCAATTTAGTGATTCAGTCTGTTGTGCAGCCATTCATGAACAGCATTCACTTTATGTAAAGAGCTTGGTTAATGACAGGGTAACCATTCGATCAATAAATTAGAATTACACTTAGGCACTATTGTGCTTTTACAATGCTGTCAGAAAATCAAATGTTGGCAGCCGTGTTCATTATATGAGGTTTAAAGATTCACTGTCAAATACATCAAACTCAATACGTGTCATAATTTCGAAGACTCTGAAGTGAAAACAAAAGTGTAGTGTTTTTCTGTTATTTACACATCATACCTATTAATTGGAATGAAGGCAATTAATTTATTTCCAGATGATCTAATTTGTACACCATACAACAGATCTGATATACAGATTTAATCTCCAGTTGAGACTAGAGTAGCATATGGAGTATACATAAAAAAGTCACGCAGCTCAAATAAACATCACACTCTACCTATAATTTGGAGAACTGTGCAGAGAACGCAAATATTAGTCTTACCACTGGGAAGCACTAATGGTGTTTGTAAGGCTATATGTATAGCTGTGGTAACAATATCAGTTGACAATGGACTGCACAGTAACTGTCCATTGTCATTAGATGCAAAGCAGGGTACTTCTTGTGGTCCACATCATGTCCGTCCTTTCAGTCAGTGAAACAACAGATTTGCCATTCTTTACAAGCTTATGCTTATTGACACTGGAAGTGTACAGATAAGGTCTTCCAGGATAGGCTGTCATATCACAGTACATGACAATTATCGAAATGTGAGTGGATCATTAGTTTGATGTCCAAATACATGCAAGAATTTCTAGACGTAAAAGAAACCAAGTATGGAGTCTCATTTGGCAAAATGTGGAGTTAAAAAAAAATGTTGAACGAAAATATAAATACCATATTACCTATATTGATGGGGTAGTTGCGCTCACTAGATGCAAAGCTTACAGATTCATTAAGAAACTTCCTTGCCAGCGTTGGCTGAGGTGGCCGAGCGTTAACATCCAACACTGTAAATCTTAAGTTTCTCACTGGTATAACACCACCTGATGGTTCTCGGAAATGGGCTGCAACATAACCGTTAACAACATACACAACCTGTATACGGCCAATTGAAACTTGAGTATCACTGTAAACTAATTCAGCTAAACTGTAAGCTGTTGAGGGCACACTTTATCGTTGTCACTATCACACCTGTAATTAACACAAACCTTCTGTATTCAATTTGCAAAACGGCTGAATCATTTCTGTAAAAGATAAGTTGTTTTTCTGGCATGCCTGATCGACCAAGGGGCTACACATAGCGGCTATAAGTGGCGAAAAAGCATTCTGGATGAATTCATGGGGTGTCAACTTGCACTGAGCCATTTCGTAGCGTTAATGACAGTCGTCCCGGTAAATGACAGGTTATGGTATTACTTCGATCATGCCTTTCCCACCATAGTTCAGGTGCAGGTCTTTTCTTTTTGCACTTTCACTACTAACACTTTCATATCATTCCTAACCCCCATTACTCCCATGTTTCACACTAACGTAGATTTGAACTATCTACAGTGTTTGTTGGTTTGTGTCATTATCTTTGATGTATCTCAGCTGATTCGTCAAAGATAACATTCGTGAAGTGTCCAAACGCGAGTCGTGTGGCAAGTAATGTAATATGCGTCCTGCGTGAATGGCACTGCTGCACTGCATGTCACAGAAGTGTAGAGGATTCGGAGTTGCGCTTCTTAGTGTAAAATTTTGTTACTGTAAAAATAAATCATTTTGCTTCTGTTCAAGAAATTTTTCATTATCCATTTTTTTCTGTGAGAGCGCGGTGCGACTGCTGTTTACGCACGTGACTTGGTATTTTGACGTTTATCGCGTTCGAAACGGCGTCGTGGTTGTGATAACATGTTTCATGTGTGCCAGTATGCGTAAGCGATTGAGGCTTCTTTTATGTCTCCGTAACAGTTTTGTCGGAATTTCTATACAGGAAGCAAAAATGTCAGGAGTAAAAGAGAAGCAAACGCAATTTACTGTGCTCGTGGAAGGGAACATTGGGAGTGGAAAAACGACATTTTTAAACCATTTTGCGAATGATGATGCTTTAATCCTTTCAGAACCAGTGGAAAGATGGAGAAATTTAAGAGGACATAATTTGCTTGTTAGTGTGACTCGGGCAGAGTCAGTTGCTTTACAAAAATTCTGATGCAATGTTAAAGCTACGATGATGAATTTGTGTTTCAGGGTCTTTTGTACGAAAATCCAACGCGGTGGGCCCACGTTTTCCAATCGTATGTGCAGTTAACTATGTTGGATTTTCATATGCAACGCTCGAATCATCGTCTGAAATTAATGGAAAGATCCATATATAGTGCGAGGTTAATAATTTGCCATTATTTGTTCACTTCCCAGTAGGAAATATTTGACAAGATTTATTAGACAAAATTTGATATGGCATCTAATTCATTTTGCACAGTCATGAAATAATCTTCTGTAGAACATTCATTTCTAGTCGCCAGAAATACTGCTGTACACTTTTTTGCCATTTGAGGATGTGGTGCTGCATATCTCCATCTGGCCATACTACAAGAGTATAGGTAATCTTTAAAAGCAAATGGAAAAAAAATCATATGAATTACCACAACTAGGATGAAATCAACCAATTATTAAGTTCCTTAGAATAGTGAAAATTTCTTCATGTGTTGTAAAAAATCATAAAAACTGTTTCATTGAATTTCAACTTTATCTGTACTTGTTGCTTGGAGGAAATGCTTTGTACACGAGGCTGTGTATTAATAATACTGTTGACATGACATGGTTGGGGTCACAAAGCAAGGTGATGCAGTAATTAAGACACGGTACTCGCATTTGAGGATGTGGTGCTGCATATATCCATCTGGCAATCTAGATATAAGCCACAATTTCCCTAAATCACTTTAGGCAAATGCCAGATTGGTTCCCTGGCAAGTAAAAGGCTGATATCCTTCCACTATCCAACATGTTCTTCATCTCTAATAACCTTGTCAAAGACTTGACATTAAAACCTAAATGTCGGCAACATGTGAGAAAGAGGTTGAGCAAGATTAGCAAACACTTTTGAATAAAGCTGTCTGAAATACAGTTCATACAACACTATAGCACATCTGTGAATTTCCACATTTTGCAAACTTGATATCTAAGCAAAAGACTTGTCTTCTACAGACCAACATTCCATATTCTCACTTATGTGCACTCTTCATATGTATATGAGTAAGCTTCCAAAGGACATTCTCTCAAGCTTTTACCTCCAGCTACAACTTCTGCCCTCCATACTGACACACATGACAGGTTTTGCAACTGTTCCAAAATCTTCTTATAGTTTTATTCTGAGGAGGAGGAGGAGGATATTAGTGTTTAACGTCCCGTCGACAACGAGGTCATTAGAGACGGAGCGCAAGCTCGGGTGAGGGAAGGATGGGGAAGGAAATCGGTCGTGCCCTTTCAGAGGAACCATCACGGCATTTGCCTGAAGCGATTTAGGGAAATCACGGAAAACCTAAATCAGGATGGCCGGAGACGGGATTGAACCGTCGTCCTCCCGAATGCGAGTCCAGTGTGCTAACCACTGCGCCACCTCGCTCGGTTTATTCTGATTCGAGTGCTTCATCCAGACTTGTTTCCAACTCAATCCATATCATTGCTTGCACATAATATATGCTCAGTCATTCTTTTGCATTATGGAATTACACTGATTTGAAATAGCTGTGAAAGATTTTAGAATTATTTCTTCTTTGTACACTGCATATCAGCTCGGTTTTCCCATATTATAATATCTTCTAAATATATAAAATTTTCTGTTCCTTATGACAATTTTTTCTCTGTTTCATTATACAGCTGCCATTCTTTTATCTTATACTAACTTAGCCCATGTTGCTTTGCTCGCACTGTATGGTCTGCACAGATTTTTTTTGTTTTCCTTTAGTTGAATGTTTATATTGCTCATAAACGGCAATAACTAAACGCTAATTAAGGTCATAGAAGGAGGGATGTACTTATGACAAAAAAAAAAATGATTCTGGCAGCTAGAGTCGGAGGTCTTAGTTAATCTTGCCTTTACAGTCTTTATGCTGATATTTCCAAGGAAATCAAATAAAAATTTTCATAGATTTAACTTTAAAAATTTGTGACATGATAATAATTGTCATCCACTATTTCGACTCCTTAGAGGCTGAATTTCTGAAAAACACTGAAACAAATTCGTTTATTTCCAAACAAGAAGCTAAATATCAGTTTTCTTAGATTTAACTTAAAATGCTTTCATAATGAAATGATTTTATTAAAATTTTCATCCCATATTTAGCTCCATTGGGGGTTGAATTTCCAAAAACACTGAAACACGTTTTATTATTTCTAACTGAGAAGTGAAATACTAATTGTCATATATCTTGCTTTAAAAATGTTTAATTGGTGCTTTAATGATGATTTATTTTCCAAAACAGGTTTCACTCACTTTTTACCCCCTTATTGGCTGAATTTCCAAAAATACTGAAGCTCTCAAAAAAGACTGGGAAGTGAAATATCTATGTTCATAGATGTAGCTTTAAAAATGCTTCAGTAGTTCTTTAATAATGATTTCTTTTCAAAAAAAACTATCACCAACTGTTTTACTCTTAGGGGTTAAATTTCCAAAAAAGCTGAAACGTGTATTTCTTTATATTTGAGCCTGAGATGTAATACCAGTTTTCGTAGTTCCAGCTTCAAAATTGCAGTTATAGTGGCATATTTTCAAAAAACCTTTTGTCCTTTGTTTCAGCCCCTTAGGGGTGAGGGGTGAAATTTTGAAAGAACCCTTGTTTAACAATGCCTACAATGTAAGATCAACACCCGCTCTAAATTTCAAGTTCCTATACATGGTAGTTTGGGATGGGCAGTGAGGAGTCAAGCCAGTCAGAACGTTTCCTTTTATACATAGAGGTTTGTTTTGCTTCAGTGAATCACAATGCATTGCTTAATATTGTACGCACCTTTTTCAGTTCGTGTCAGTTCCTCAGCCCATTAATGCTCATAGATCCATTTTAATGGTGTGTTCCCATTGCTGAAAGTCACCAGTGGAGTATCTATTCTTTATTAGCATGAGCATAACAGAAATTGTGCGACAAAAATTTGGGTCAAGCTAGTTAATATACAGTGACTGAAAGGCCATAAGAGCTTAAAAAGACAACATCTGCCTGCAAATCCGTATGCATGCTATGATACCATGACTCCCTCTTGAGGGTCTCACAACTCTTTAGTGAGTATGTGTATGGTAAACACAGGACACCCAGCCTTGGCAGTACTATCTCCATTCTGCAAGCCTAATCTCGGACTGTTATATGCCCATAGGGGCATAGTTGGTAATCACTGTGTAAGGTCTTAGCAATTCTGGTGCGCATACATTGTGGGCTCTTCAACGCTGCCAGTTTCCTATTACCGTATACTCTGGGCGTGTTTCAGTGACCATCAAGGGGCATCATGGTATAAAATAGCGTGCTTCAGAAAGCAATAATCTTGGTTTAACTATCCGGCTTGTGAGGATGGTAAAAACCACTGTAATGTTAGTGAATAAATTTCCAGTTTTGCCATGGTGTCTTCTGTTAATAAGCCAGCTATCAAGGTTTGATCCATAATCTTACGGCATCACAATGTCAAACATAAGGCATAACCAGCCTGTACGCCTAGCTGTAGTGTAACAAAATTAACATGATTAATTTTGAAAAGGAATTTCGGCATGTTGCACAGCATCCTAAGCTTCCTGATGCCTCAGGATGGAGGATTAATCCTCTAAACTGCTAAAATTATTATTAAAGGACATTGTGGCAGAGGCAGAATTTTATTCACTGCAATCAGTAACTACACTTGACTAGTCGGGCCATAGAAAATTTTTGTGTTCCTCAGGAGACTGTGTGAAGGGGCAACCAACTACACTTATTCAGGCTAGTTGGGACTCTTATCTTAGAGGACATTGATTGCCCTAGAATCTTTTAGGAACAAAATTATTTTTTATGCCAAAATTACAAGAAAAAGGGTGAACCATAAGGCAGTAATAACGCCAGACAGAGAAAACTTGGATGGTCAGTACTCATGAGAAAGTTTGATCAATCGCAACGTACCGGGAGAGAGAGAGAGAGAGAGAGAGAGAGAGAGAGAGAGAGAGAGAGAGAGAGAGTGTGTGTGTGTGTGTGTGTGTGTGTGTGTGTGTGTGTGTGTGTGTGTGTGTGTGTGTGTGTGTGTGTGTATATATATATATATATCTAAAAAGAAAGATGATGAAACTTACCAAACAAAAGCGCTGGCAGGTCGACAGACACACAAACAAACACAAACATACACACAAAATTCTAGCTTTCGCAACCAATGGTTGCCTCGTCAGGAAAGAGGGAAGGAGAAGGAAAGACAAAAGGATATGGGTTTTAAGGGAGAGGGTAAGGAGTCATTCCAATCCCGGGAGCGGAAAGACTTACCTTAGGGGGAAAAAAGGACAGGTATACACTCGCACACACACACATATCCATCCACACAGACACAAGCAGACATTGTGGCTTGTGTCTGTGTATGTGTGGATGGATATGTGTGTGTGTGCGAGTGTATACCTGTCCTTTTTTCCCCCTAAGGTAAGTCTTTCCGCTCCCGGGATTGGAATGACTCCTTACCCTCTCCCTTAAAACCCATATCCTTTTGTCTTTCCTTCTCCTTCCCTCTTTCCTGACGAGGCAACCATTGGTTGCGAAAGCTAGAATTTTGTGTGTATGTTTGTGTTTGTTTGTGTGTCTGTCGACCTGCCAGCGCTTTTGTTTGGTAAGTTTCATCATCTTTCTTTTTAGATATATTTTTCCCACGTGGAATGTTTCCCTCTATCATATATATATATATATATATATATATATATATATATATATATATATATTCGATTTTATAGTAGCATATTTTACCCCTTTCTGTGCCCAAGATAGGGATAGGTTGAGTATCGGATAGTGTAAGTCTTCCTTTTTTCTGCTATTATATCATGAATGTCACTATTGTTTTTAAACTGGTCCATGTTGTTGAGAAAAAATTTCATTAGTGAGTAAATGTACTGTGAGGCTGTTGTAAGAATTCCCAGTCTTTTAAAAAGATGCCTGCAAGATGTGTGACTATGAACCCCACACAGTATTCTAACCACTTTCTGTTGAGCAGTGAATACTTTTTGTCTAAATGGTGAGTTAACCCAAAATATTATTCCTTATGACATCAGAGAGTGAAAGTATGTTAGCTTACTAATTTCTGTATCTTCAAAAGTGGCAATTATTCAGATTACAAAAGTTGCTGAACCTAGTCGCTTTAGAAGATCCAAAATACAAATTTTCCATTTAAGATTCTCATCTATATGTACACGCAAAAACTTAGTATGCTCTACCCTGTTTACTGACTTCTGTTGATGTATTATATTTATTGCAGGAACTACCTTTTGCAGCAGAGAATTGGATGTACTGTGTTTTTTCAAAGTTTAGAGCAAGTCCATTTGCAGAAAACCAATTAATCACTTTTCCAAAGACCTTATTTGTATCATTTTCAATTGGAGTTTCTTTTACTGGATTAATAATGATGCTTGTATCATCAGCAAACAGTGTCAGCTCACCTTCCTGTTTCGGATAGGAAGGGAGGTCATTCACATGTATCAAGAACAGAAGGGGACCCATGACTGAACCCTGTGGAACACCTAATGTAATTTCACCCCAGTTAGATGAAGTGGCAAACTAATTTAAATCACTTGACCCATATAAGGAAACTTTTTGCTTCCTGTTCTGTAGGTATGACTTAAACCACTCATATGCTATTCCCTTTATACCATAGAATTGTAATTTCTGTAACATAATGTCATGGTTCGCACAATGAAATGCTTTGGACAAGTCACAGAAAATTCCTATGGGTGACATTTTACTATTTAAAGACTATATTACGTGGACAGTGAAACTGTATATTGTTGTCTCAATGGAACAGCATTTTTGAAATCTGAACTTTGATTTACTAAGTATCCCATTACTGTTGAGATGGCTAACCACTCTTCAGTTCATTACCTTCTCAAAGATTTTTGAAAATGCTGTAAACATGGATACTGGCCGATAATTATTGACATCTGTGGTGTCCTCCTTTTTGTAGAGAGGCCTGACAATGACGTATTTTAACCTACCTGGGAAAAGTACCTTGAGTTAGTGATGCATTAATATGAGAGTCAGAACATCAGCTGTAATTGCTCCACATTGTTTTAATATCTTATTAGAGATGTCATCTATTCCAACAGAACACTTATTTTTCAAAGCTTTAATAATTTTACTTATTTCACAAGAGGTTGTTATGTGAAAGTTAATCTGACTAAATTTTTTCAAAAGAGACTGGCTTTTTCTTTTGAACTGTTCTCACCAATTTTTTCTCCTACACTTAAGAAATGATTGTTAAATACATTAGCTACTTGTATACTGTTGGTTAGGATGGTATTGTTCTCTTTAATGGTAATACTACCTACCCCAGTGGTTACTTTTCCTGTCTCCCTCGTAACAACATTCTGTATTGATTTGATTTTATTGCCAGAGTTGTTAATTTCTTCTCTAACACACATATTTCTTGATTTTCGTACAACTTTTCTCAGTATGTTAAAATAATTTTTATAATCTAAAACTGCTTCTGGATCTTTACTAGTTCTTGCTGTCTCATACACTTTTCTTTTCCTTTCTGAAGACACTTTAATACCTGTAGTAATCCAAGGTTTCTTTGAAAAGTGTGTGGTGTTACATTTAGTAATTTTCTTTGGGAAACCATGTTCAAAAAGGGATATAAATTTATCAAGAAATATGTTGCATTTATCGTTAGCATTTGGCTCATTATATACGTCTCCCCAACTAACATATCTTAAGTTTTCTCTGAAGTGCTCTGTAGATACCGGGTTGAGCAACCTCACACTTTTACTTAATGGTTTCTAAACAACACTTCTAGTTCACTTTTCTTATCAGAATTACTTAGAAAGTTTACATTGGAATCACCACAGATTAATAACTTCTTCTTTTTGTCTGACAGACAGCATAATAAGAAGTCAAACTTTTTTATGAACAGCTTCCAGTAATGCAAGCAACATGGCAAATTTCATTTATAGTAATCAAGAGAGAGGAGGGATCCTTTCAAATCAGCTCTTAGTTTTTGCAGTCTTTGAAATGGCTTTATAGAGGTCTGTGCTGCTCTTAGGTTAAGTGTTTAGAGTCTAGAAATCAGACAATTTACCTATAGCAACTAATATGAAAAACACCATTAGTTACAGCAAGAGATTCTCATAATATAATGAAAATTTACCCAGAGATATAAGAATGGTCATTTGTCCAGACGTAAAGGACATCATGAAAAATGTAAATGATCTCTACAACAAAATTTGGAATTTAGATTAACATTCAACTCCTCCATATAAGTAGCTCACATAGCAGCTGTGTTTATTAAGCTCAAAGTTTGACCCAATGTACCAAACTGTATGAGATGTTTTCAATTCCAAAAGTTTGAGCATACGTATAGCTTCATGATTTAACTAAGAATGCGTTAAATTCGTATCGCAGGCATTCACAGAAAATTAACTGTATATGATACCGTCTGCAAGGCATAAGTGCATGAAGGGGGAGGGAGCAAAAGGAAAGGAAATTGTAGGGAACTAATGATATCAGCTGCATCGAGACTCTGTATGGAATCAACAGTGATGTATGCCAGACTGAGTCTCGAACCCAGCATCTCCCGCTTACTAGGCAGTTGCATTAACCACTGTGCTACCCAGACACAGTATTTATTGCAAATGAGATGATCATCTCAGCCAGCTCCCCAGCCAGCCGACTCACAATCCCACGCAGTGCCACCTACCTGCAGCTTCTGTCCATGTCCTTCATGTTTACTAATTTTAGGCACCCGCTGGAGGTCATACATAGATGTGCATCCACACTGAAGGTTGTGGATTCATTGCCCATCAAGGTGAACCAGTTACATGAATATGTGGTTCTGTTCTTTCAGACATGTGCTGCTTACCATGTTGAGGAGACATTGAGATGTGGAGAGGCATAACAAAAAGACTACTGTACGTTTAAGCTTTTGGCCACAAGGCCTTCTTCTGAAGTAGAAAATATACATTCTCACAAGCATATGCAACCTGACCGCAGCAGCCAGAGGCAATGGTCTCGTGTGTGTGTGTTTTTACACAGTCTTGTTTTTTGCTTTATATATAGTACATTTTATGGTTTCTTGTTAGACACATTTTGCCGTGTTAAATCTTTTTAATTAATGACTATACATATTCTGTTTTAAGCTATTGAATTTAAGATGCTGATTCCTTATGTGTCTCAGCACTAGTACCCTTTACTGGCTTTAGCTATGTTTGTATAAGTAGGCTATAGGATGCCCCATGGCCATCACCAGCATTTGTTATGTACCAATGTTTTGATCTACATCTACATCTACATTGATACTCCGCAAGCCACCCAACGGTGTGTGGCGGAGGGCACTTTACGTGCCACTGTCATTACCTCCCTTTCCTGTTCCAGTCGCGTATGGTTCGCGGGAAGAACGACTGTCTGAAAGCCTCCGTGCGCGCTCTAATCTCTCTAATTTTACATTCGTGATCTCCTCGGGAAGTATAAGTAGGGGGAAGCAATATATTCGATACCTCATCCAGAAACGCACCCTCTCGAAACCTGGCGAGCAAGCTACACCGCGATGCAGAGCGCCTCTCTTGCAGAGTCTGCCACTTGAGTTTATTAAACATCTCCGTAACGCTATCACGGTTACCAAATAACCCAGTGACGAAACGCGCCGCTCTTCTTTGGATCTTCTCTATCTCCTCCGTCAACCCGACCTGGTACGGATCCCACACTGATGAGCAATACTCAAGTATAGGTCGAACGAGTGTTTTGTAAGCCACCTCCTTTGTTGATGGACTACATTTTCTAAGCACTCTCCCAATGAATCTCAACCTGGTACCCGCCTTACCAACAATTAGTTTTATATGATCATTCCACTTCAAATCGTTCCGTACGCATACTCCCAGATATTTTACAGAAGTAACTGCTACCAGTGTTTGTTCCGCTATCATATAATCATACAATAAAGGATCCTTCTTTCTATGTATTCGCAATACATTACATTTGTCTATGTTAAGGGTCAGTTGCCACTCCCTGCACCAAGTGCCTATCCGCTGCAGATCTTCCTGTATTTCGCTACAATTTTCTAATGCAGCAACTTCTCTGTATACTACAGCATCATCCGCGAAAAGCCGCATGGAGCTTCCGACACTATCTACTAAGTCATTTATATATATTGTGAAAAGCAATGGTCCAATAACACTCCCCTGTGGCACGCCAGAGGTTACTTTAACGTCTGTAGACGTCTCTCCATTGATAACAACATGCTGTGTTCTGTTTGCCAAAAACTCCTCAATCCAGCCACACAGCTGGTCTGATATTCCGTAGGCTCTTACTTTGCTTATCAGGCGACAGTGCGGAACTGTATCGAACGCCTTCCGGAAGTCAAGAAAAATAGCGTCTACCTGGGAGCCTGTATCTAATATTTTCTGGGTCTCATGAACAAATAAGGCGAGTTGGGTCTCACACGATCGCTGTTTCCGGAATCCATGTTGATTCCTACATAGTAGATTCTGGGTTTCCAGAAATGACATGATACGCGAGCAAAAAACATGTTCTAAAATTCTACAAGAGATCGACGTAAGAGATATAGGTCTATAGTTTTGCGCATCTGCTCGACGACCCTTCTTGAAGAGTGGGACTATCTGTGCTCTTTTCCAATCATTTGGAACCCTCCGTTCCTCTAGAGACTTGCGGTACACGGCTGTTAGAAGGGGGGCAAGTTCTTTCGCGTACTCTGTGTAGAATCGAATTGGTATCCCGTCAGGTCCAATGGACTTTCCTCTATTGAGTGATTCCAGTTGCTTTTCTATTCCTTGGACACTTATTTCGATGTCAGCCATTTTTTCGTTTGTGCGAGGATTTAGAGAAGGAACTGCAGTGCGGTCTTCCTCTGTGAAACAGCTTTGGAAAAAGGTGTTTAGTATTTCAGCTTTACGCGTGTCATCCTCTGTTTCAATGCCATCATCATCCCGTAGTGTCTGGATATGCTGTTTCGAGCCACTTACTGATTTAACGTAAGACCAGAACTTCCTAGGATTTTCTGTCAAGTCGGTACATAGAATTTTACTTTCGAATTCAATGAACGCTTCACGCATAGCCGTCCTTACGCTAACTTTGACATCGTTTAGCTTCTGTTTGTCTGAGAGGTTTTGGCTGCGTTTAAACTTGGAGTGGAGCTCTCTTTGCTTTCGCAGTAGTTTCCTAACTTTGTTGTTGTACCACGGTGGGTTTTTCCCGTCCCTCACAGTTTTACTCGGCACGTACCTGATACCTTTATCAGAATGCTTTTAAGGGTACATATAGTTGCCAGACTCATTGCATTTTTTTATGGATTAGCCCTCAGTCAGTTGAATTTTGTTGTTTGGTACTAGTGATTTTTCTGTTTTGTGGCAGTAAGCTGAAACAGGCCATTGTGAAATGTATATTATATGTGATCAAGATGGACATTTATTAATAAAGTGCCACACATTATTGCAGACTTGTTTACAGACCTTATGTCTTCTGTCGATAATTACTTCATCTACCTGAGTGCCTAGAACCGTAGCTTTCATTATACCACATGAGAAAAGTGTGAGTTGATTTTTGCAGGACTGATGTTTTTGGAATCCACATTGGTTAGTTTGAAGGAGGTTGTGACGTTCCGTCGCCCCACATCGGTCTTAGCAGTACGGCCTCATACCATACATGCTTCACTCTCTACAGCCGTCTGCTAAGGCAGCGAGTCTCTTTCTTCATGTGCCTATTTCTGTCCAAAGCTCTCAATTTTGCTGTGCAACCTGGTACCCATCTACTATAATTACTGGGGAATAGGTTTGAGACAATAGCTGCTGAACTAGCTAGGCTTCCACTGCCTTAATGTCATCCTCATTTCTGATTTTCCCTCCACAGTGACACCACTGGATACCAGCACCACACACATGCCACATGGCAATGTACTTCACATCCAAGACACTTGTAGCAAAGTATTGCAACTCACCTGTGCCACACCATTCTCCATACATGCACCACAGTTCAGTATGTAAAATGGTGTTTCATGCTGTAAGATGTTCAATCCAGCCTGCAAGTGTTTGTGTGCACATTACACTAGCCAAAACTCGAGCTCCCACCTATCACAGCTGGTGCATTTGAGTGATAACTGTATTCTGTTCCAGTGGATCTTCCTGGCCATTTTTCCCATGAGAGACGATCAATTCCACAGTTCGTGTCAGTAAAAATCGTGTTTGTGCTGGTAAATACTTGGCTACAAGTTAGTGCCTTTGTTCTGTGTCCCATAATTGTGTGAAATTTTTGCAGAAAATTTATTTTCTGTATGAGTCAGCACCAAGATACTATTCTTACTGCTGCTCCTTTATTTAGTGCTAACATATCACCAAGTGACTTTTGCTAAAAACTGTTAAATTCTGAGATAATTTTCTGATACCATTCCATTGCTTCCTGTAATAATTTAGTTATTTGAATGAACTTGTTGTTTTTCTTAACCTCTTATGATCATTATTCATTGTGCAGTACCCAATAAGCCATTTCTCATGCCTTCAACTTCAGCTAGTTATTGTCATTATTTTATTAAGTTAGGAAGGAATATTTTCCTACACTGATGACTGACAGTAAACTCAGGTGACTTAGTTTTCAAATTTGGTATGTTGTTGGTTGCCTCATTCCTTTAAACATGCATTCAGACTCCCACTCCTGTGCACCCCTTGAGCAAATTCCAGTTCTGTCATATGAACTCTGTCACACTAAGAATGTTGCCATGATGAATTATTTTTGTGCTGTGCATGCTATTGCACCATGACCCATATTTTGTGCTTAATACCACAAGCTATTTCCCTTGTGTGCATTTTGTGTATTCACCTCCACACAACCTAACGACCATAAGACTTCCACCATTGGCCCAACCAGCAGCTCACCGCCCACAGTTGGCACTCCAGTATCCCCTGATGTCATCAGTGACCTAGCTCATGTCTCGCAGAACTGCAACGTAAGCGTGCTTAGGCACCTCATGGTGACACAGTGACTAGCGGCCCAGTCTCCACACTGATGCCCTCACCTACCTGTGCATCTCTGGTATTCCACAAGATCTCGAAGTGCCAAAACCCAAGACCTCCTCCCACTGCCACTACTACGTCCAGCTATGCCACAGCTCATTGCTGACCTTCAGTCCCCAGAATCTGTACCTGTGATTTTCATCAGCATATGTCATCTTTGCTGGCTGCGACATCACCCATGACAACACCAAGTTTGCAATGGTGATCAGCAAGCTCAAGCTGACATACACAGTGGAGATCTGCAGTGTCATTTCATCACCCCCAATCACTGACCACTGTGAGACAATCCAGAGACACACATGTGCAACTCACGTTGTCTGGGATGCAGTGAATCTGGGTCGTTCTTTCCCTCGAGCAGTTTGGGGACTGGCAGCCCTTGCAATTCCTGTGCCACCTCCAAAGCCTAACAAAGTCACACACAGTCTCCAATTGTTTCCTGTACAACATCTGGCTAGCTCGCCTTGTGTCCTGATACAGACAGCTGTGGTGTTGCACGCCGATTTCCCCCTTACTGACATTCCAGCCTCATTGACAGGGTACAAGAGACACTGATCTCCCTGCTTACTACTGCCGACACCTTCAAGCACCAGCTCCTGCCCTGCTCGTTTCCACTGGTCATTAACACTGATGATGACACCACCACGGAGTGGCACTCGCTGCTCAACATGGTGCTGATGATGTCACTGTCAGCTCCCTTCTCTGCCAAACCACAGCACAGCACCCAGCAACTGGAAGTATATGACATTCTTGTCTGTCTCAGCACTGACATGGCAATGCTGCGGGCTGCAGTTGCCGGCCTGGTTTCTGCCCACCACCAATTGCACAGCCTCATCTGTCAGCACAATGACTGCTACCAACACTGCAGCTCCACTCACCTCGTTGATGCCTCCCACGACATGGCTGGTCTCTGCTACTACTGTGAACACCTTGGCCCAGATGCTACTAACTGCTTTTGGGCCTCAATCTGCCACTCCATTCCTGCTCATCAGTGGCAGAGAGTTGTCTGTCATCCTACAGTGACTCATACAGAATCCTGGCACTGTCTCAGTGATCCTCCTGATAACAACATAACAACTCTACAATTGCTTCCTGCAGCATGCATCATTGTGTGTTTGACCTCTGCCTATCACAGGACCTCCACTGGGCCTTCCCTGTCACTGACATCACTGACTTCATTATCAGAATGAACTTCATCGGGCACTATCGTCTCCTCCGTGATGTCGCCAGCCATAAAGCAAGTGGCATACTTCGGCCCACATGCCAATCTCTTGGTGTAGTTTCCTGCTTTTACATATCCATCCCCACACCTCCTCGAGATATCTGTCATTCAACTGTCCATCACATCTATACCAATCCATGAACCACCTGTCTTCTGCTGATCACTACCCCTACCAGCAGACAGTCTCAAGATTGCAAAGACGGAGTTTGATGAGCTGATCGCCATCAGCATTCAGCATCCTTTGAAGAGCTCTTGGGTACCTGTCCTTCACCTTGTCAAGAACGAGGATGGCTCCTGACACCCATGCAGAAATTACCAGGTGCTAAACTCCTGTACCATTCCTGACTGGTATCCAATGTCACCTCCATGTAGCTACACTGACTATAACACTTTGACATGATCAACTGCACCAAAGCTTTCACCCAGACCACTGTTGCACCCAAGGGTATCCAGAAGACTACCATCATCATGCCCTATAGCCTGTATGAGAGTGCCTTTATGAACTGCCCAAATGTGGCAGAATTTCCTGGCCAGCGTCTTGTGAGGCTTGCCCTGGTATTTTGCCTACAATATCCTCATTTTCTCCTCAACGCCTGAATAACACTGTGAGCTCTTCTGCATAATCTTTGAAAGCCTCCAGGACACCAGCATCATTGTCAACACAGCAAAGTGAATTTTTGGTGTCATTGAAGTGGTATTCCTGGGCTATACCATCTCCTCCACAACTTCTCATTCCCTGCCTGGAAAGGTACAAGCCAGCCTTCAGTTTCTGCATCCTGAGACAGTCAAAGACGTATGGCATTTCCTTGGCACATTAAAAATTTTCTGCTGCCATCAGAGGAATGCCATTGCTATGCAGGAGCCACCAACTGCTGCCCTTCACAACGTCAAAAGAAAGCAGTAGAAGCCAGTGCCAAGGACACCACAAATGGACGACAGCCTTGCTGTTATCATGTTTGACTTGGGAGATGCTACCCTGCTTGCCCACCCCCACCCCACTGCCCCACTTGCCATCATGGTTGATGGCATACATATCCCCATCACTGCATTCCCAGTCATCAGGTGGCACTTCACACATGTTCATATGTATGTCGTCAGCTCTCAACCTTCCTCTGACGACTGCCGCTGCATCCTCACCATAGTGGAAAGTTTCATCCACTGGCCTGAGGCAACACAAATACCCAACATCACCACCTTCACAGTAGCCACTGCTTTCATCTCCATGTGGATTACCCATTTCAGTTGCTAGTGTCACATCACAACGGACCATGACTGTCAAGTAACATCTTCCCTTTTTTGCACACTGAGGAGCCTCTGTGTGGCTGACCTGCACTTGACATCGAGTTTTCATCCAGCTGCCAGTGGTATGGTGGAACAGCTCCACCATGCCTTGAAGGCTGCCCTTGCATGCCTCAACAGCAGGTGGATTGCTGCCCCGACTCTAGAACTTCTTGGCCTCAATGTCACTCATAAGGCTGACCTAGAGATGTCAGCCACTAATGTTCTCTGTGGCTGCTCACCCTGCTGGGCAACTTCCTGGAGCTCACTCACCTACCAGCAGATGAGGCCATGCCTGAGCTCATCACCAGCTTGCAGTACTGCATGGCTTGCCTGCAACCCAAACCAGCTCCAGTGCCACAGCAAATGCAGGACATTCATTCACAGTGGCCTCGCCTCATGGAACTATGTCTTGCTGCACATCGATGCTTAGCAGCAGACACTTTGCTCCCACTAGGTCCTACGGTGGGACTCCAAAACGTTCATCTTACATCTTCACAGCACCCTTCCCGGCATCTCAATCGACAGGCTGAAGTCCACCTATATGCTGCCTAAACTGAAACAACTCAGCCCATCCACCATCATTGTCAACCACTGTCATTGCCAACTCTGCTCAGTACACCTCCTCACACCTTTCCCTCACTGCCTCCCTCCCCCAAAAAACCACCAGCCTACTGTACCATTGCTGAGGAAGCAGCCAGAAACCAACCAAGCTACCCTGGCATTGCCCCCATGATGCGACCCTGACCCACTGATCATTGACAATGTAGGTAGCAGCACCACCAACATACCCTTGCCATTCGACCTGTACTGCAGCCTACATCTGATGTAGTGATTTCATCTCTGCTGTCACCAACAGCCAACTGTGTTATTACCCCCCCCCCCCCCCCAATGCGACTCCAGACCCCTTTGCTGCACCACCAGCTGATACATCACTTGCACTTGCTTCTGGGATCTCACCAGCCCTTACTATCATGCACTGGCCTGACACTACAGACACGTGGCCACCCCACTGGTACTGCCCTCATTCATCACCACCTTTCTTCTCCTCCACCCTTGTAAGAGGGATCTGTGTGGTAGCCCTTCACCATCCATCAGTCTTAGCAGTCCAGCCCCATTACATACATGCCTGTCTCAAGGTGGCCATGTGTTAAGGCACCAGTTTTCTTTGTGTGTGCCTACTTCCACCCAAAGCTCTCCATTCTGCCATGTGAGCAGACACCCATCTATGGTCGCTGGCTATGAGACTAAGACCATAGTTCTGGAGATAGATAGGCTTCCACCTGCCTGTTGTTGTCCTCAGTTACAATCTCCCCTCCATGGCGACAAAATTGGATTTTGGCCCCACACATGTACCATGATGGACACAGCAAATGATGACACACTTCATATCTGAAATGCTTCTTGCAACTTGGAATGCAAAACATTGCTTTGTGCTGCAAGGCATTAAATCTGACTAACAAGTGCTAGTGCTAACATGAGTATTAGCAGAGATTCAAAATCCTCCATCACTGAAGTACGTACACATGATAACATTGTTCCATTCCTTTGGATCTTGTCCTGGCGATTTTTCCCACAAGAGACTATTAATTCATAAAGCATTTATTATCTTAGCAAGTCAGCACTGAGGACGCTATTCTTACCACACCACCCTTTTAGTTAATGTTGACAGATCACAAGTGACTTTCACTTAGAGCTATTAAATTTTGAGCTCATTTCAGAGCTCCCTGTAGTAATTTAGTTATTTGAAGAAACCTGTTGTTTTTCTTAATCTCTTGTGAACATTATTCATTATGCAGAACCACAGGCTACATTTGCCCCAATATGGAAAGTGCAGAAGAAGATGATGATGGATGTCAGTGATATTGGACAGTTATTTTGTGTATCCCCTCTGCTATCCTTTCTGTAAATGGGTGTGACCTGTGCTTTCTTCTAAGTTCTGGGCACAACTTTTTGTTCACGGAATCTCTGTTAGATTACAGTTAACAGAGGGGGCAAACTGCTCACTTTAAACCTACTTTTTATAAAACCATATCCATTTTTAACAAACTGATAAGTTACTGTAGATAGCTGTTTGCCTCCAATAACAGCTGACCTGTTATGGAAGAATTTGAGGTTAATGCATTTCAGTCACCTGTTTTGATCACACTTTCAATATTTATTCTTATAATTCATTGTTTCTTTGCATTTGCTTCATTGCCACCCCTGCCAGTTGGTGCATAGAAATCATCATTTAAGGAAGAAAACTACAATTGTAACTTTTTTATATCATAAGATGGCTTTGTCTTGTACATGTGTACAACCAGTTTACATAAAACTTTCTTAAACTTTGCATGTGACTTTATTATTTTTTATTTGGTAAAAGTAAAGGTAGCTCAAGTTATCTTTAGCGCCCCCTCCTTGAGGTTTTTCTGTATCTGCCACTGCCTTGGGCCATGACATGTTAACCAACACATACTTACCTGTATTTATGAGCAACCAGCTGTAATAACCCATCTCATCATACAGTCAACTACATCCACTCATTCATAGAATGCAAATTATATCACTTCCAGGGACCTTGTGTTCAAATCTTACCATCCCACTCTTCAACTGCTCAGAGTGGATAATTGAAGAAGAAAATCCACTGCACATTTTAACCTGCTTGACATTTAATCTTGTGAACAGCAAGGAGATATGATGATCATGACTATGGTGATTCTGTTGTTCAATGTTAGTTGTGTGTCATTCAAGATTGGTAGTCTATTTATGAAACGCTAAATGATATACGAGGTGCGGCTAGAAAAAAACTGGACTGATGCTGGAAAAAACATTTATTTACAATTATTTACAATTTCATGTTATCTCCTTCAATGTACTCTCCTCCTCGGTCTCTACACCGCTCCATACAAATTTTCCACTGTTCATAGCAATGCTGCAGATCATTTTCGGTAAGTCCATACATTACTTCCGTCGCTTTTTCTTTTACTGCTTCAACAGTCTCAAATCTAGTTCCTTTCAAAGCTGACTTGACTTTAGGGAAAAGAAAAAAGTCACAGGGGGCCAAATCAGGTGAGTAGGGTGGATGATCTAAGATGGAAATGTTGTGTTTTGCCAAAAACGTCTTCACTGACAACGCACTGTGAGCTGGGGCATTGTCTTGGTGAAGGATCCATGACTTTTTTCTCCACAAAGCGTTCCGTTTTCTCCGTACTCGCTCACGTAGGGTAGCCAGGACGCTAATGTAGTAATGCTGATTCACTGTTTGTCCCTCTGGTACCCAATCAATGTGCACAATCCCTTTGATGTCAAAAAAACAATCATCATTGCCTTGAATTTAGATTTTGACATTTGTGCTTCTTTTTGTCGTGGAGAACCAGGAGTTTTCCAATGCATCGATTTTGTAAGAAGGTGGGATCACTTTCAATGTTTTCCAGGATGTCAGAACAAATCATTCTTCGGCGTTCCTTCTGTTCAATTGTGAGACACTTTGGAACCATTTTTGAACACACTTTGTTCATGTTGAAACTTTCATGAAGAATCTGCCTAACACTTTCCTTGTCAACTCCTGTTAACTCAGACACTGCTCTGATTGTTAAACGGCGATCTTGTCGAACAAGTTTACCGATTTTTTCAATGTTTGCATCAGTTTTTGCTGACAATGGTCTGCCAGTGCGAGTGTCATCACTGGTGTCTTCGCGGCCATCTTTAAATCGTTTAAACCACTCAAACACTTGTGTTCGCGATAAACAATCATCGCCGTACACTTGTTTTAACATTACAAACGTTTCACTTGCAGATTTTCCTAGTTTGAAACAAAATTTGATGTTAACACGCTGTTCTTTCTGTACACTCAACATTTTCTGACACACAGACAAAACGTCAACTACTTAAAACAGACGCCACGGGCAGACTGAGTGCAGGAGGCAGATGAAACTCGAGCAGTAGGCGGAGCGAGAGTCAATTCACAGGCCACGCGACTTTCAGCCTTATTGCATTCGTTTTATTGTTTCACCAGTACTAGTCCGGTTTTTTTCTAGCCACACCTCGTATGTCATCCATCCTCAGGCATGAGTCCACACATTGCTGAGCTTCATAAAAGAATATCTTATTCAAGGGAAGTGGCTACGTATAGAGAAATTGATGTTAAGTTCTAAGGTCTATAAATTAAATAAATTGTGTTAAATAGCTCTTTCAGCGTTGCGCAACAACAGTAGATTCAAAACAAACCAGGCTGGCTGTACTGGAAGTTTGGAGGCCACTTCAGGAAATGCATTATGTTCATTAGACAGTTCAATTGTGTAATGTTTATAAAGTAAAGTCAACTTCAGTAGAGAATCATTATTTATAGAGATGTAACTCTTGATATTCTGACTGATAATTCTGATCACAGACACCTAGAGTTGTCAATGTCCAAATCAATGGTTTGATTGAGATGTTTAGAGAAAACTTGCAGGAAGAACACTAGGAAGATGCTTACAAAGCAGACAGACTTGATGAAAAAAGTAACTCTATCTTAAAAGTATTTGTTTAGACCAGCTGTACAATAACACAAAGGTAAAATTAAAGCAAAGCACAATAAACAATTGATAACTAATCAGATTAAAGTGTCTTGTATCAGAAAGAGAAATCACTACAAGTTACTAATGAAAGTTAAAACTCCATTACAATATTGTAAAATACTGCTGTCACATAAAGAGAGCATAACATGTTGTGAAGTCCTGGGTGGAATACAGAGTTGCAAATCATTTGTCTGGCTCTTAAAATATATGCAATACAAGTCAGTCTTTGAGTAGTCCACTGGCACATAAACAAGACCACTGGGGTTAGGGATGGTGTCAGCTGGAGTGGGTAAGAGGAACAAGGAGACAGGGAAGGGAAGGAAGAAAGGGGTGACTGGAAGGGAGTGATGGCTGAGAGGAGGGGCAGAAAGAGAACAGGAATGTGGTGCCAGTGGCTCGGACAGGGGACATTGTGTATGGGAAGAGAGAGAAAGCAGTGTTGTGGGTGTAGACTAGTGGGATGAAGAGGGAAGATTTTTTGGTGCTTATTTAGATTTAGGTGAGGGACAGGTACGTCCAGAGACTGAAGCCAGGAGGACTGTAAGATTGAAGAATGTGTTGTAAGGACAAATCTAATCTACATAATTGAGAGTAGCTGGTATTTGGGGAAAGGGGGGGGGCTGTTCAGATGGCATTTTTAACCAAGCAATTATTGGAATGAAAGATCCATTCTGGAAACACTTTCTTAGATGGAGCTTAAGGCATTTCTCCACAGTATCTTTTCTTCCAGGAGTGCAAGTCCCACGAAATATGAGGTAGATCTGTGAAGTTTGGAAGGCAGGAGAGAGCTACTGGCAGAAGTAAAGTTGTGAGAGTGGCTTGTATGTCATGCCTGGATAGTTCAGTTGGTACCAGTCCATCACAGTTTTAATATACCAGAGATTGTCAGAGCAGTACAGACTCAATTACAGAGTGAAACTTACATTCATTCACAAACACTCTTTGCAAAATTATTTCTATTGGTATTCTACTAAATTTTCTTTGGATAATGTAAATGAGTTGGCATTTATGATTATGTGAAACTATACTTTTCCCATAGCTGAATGTGACTGATGGGGATGATTTAATGCTGCCATTTGACTCTGTTGTATGGGATTCGCTTGTATTTCACAATGTGCTTCTATGTGCAAAACACTCTGGACTGCAGTGTTGATTAGTTTGCTTTTCTGTTTAGAAAGAAAGGAAGATCAACATTTAACAACCCATTAACAATGAGACCATTAGAGATGGAGAGCGCTTCAGATTGAGGAAAAATTGGCAAGGAAATCAGCTGAGTCCTTTTCACAGGAACCACTCTGGCCTTTACACGAAACATTTTAGGGATAGCACGGAAAACTTGTGGCTGGACAGAGATTTGAAGTACTGTCCTGAATGTGTGCCCAGTGTTCTATCAGTGTGCCACCTCAGATGATTTTTATATTGAATCTATTTTTGGTTGTTATCTAGCCAGACTATCAGAAATTCAACATGTATCATTTCATGTGTTGCATCACCATTTGTGTTTATTTTGGGTACCAGCAGGTCATTTTAATTTATTCAAAGTTGCATAAGATGGGTCTTTGTGAAATTAAGACACTGTCAGTTGCAAACCAACTCTAATGCTGTTCGGATATAATCTGGACTGCGTTTTGTGTGTTTGTATTTGGGAACTTGATTAGTATGCTACTTTTAAACAATCAGGTTAAGTTACTAGAAGGTCATTATTGTACTGAGGTCAGGTACAAGAGTGGACTTAATACCAAACCATTTGGGACCTCACATTTTTTATTCCCCCATTCTTAGTTTATTTTTATTCACATGGTATAAACAGTCAATCTGACCCTCTGTTTTCAGTTATGATTATATGACACCAACTGTGCAACAAGAATGCTGTTAAAGCTACAGTATTCTGGTTTCCAAAGCAGGATTTTATGGTTCACAAACTGAAATTCCTTGGCAAAGCTGCAGAATATATCAGTGTGATGATTTTTGTTGTTCCCATCAGCTAGGACTTCATTTGTTAGATCATATTGAGCCTTATCTGTAGAGAATCCTCTGCAAAACCTAAACTGAAAGGCAATTAGAATGTTATTTGTGGCAAATGAATCAGTATTCAATTGCAAGCAGCTTTCTGAGTTACATATATATACTCTTATATTTTATGAATATAATAGATGGAAACATTCCACGTGGGAAAAATATATCTAAAAACAAAGATGATGAGACTTACCAAACAAAAGCGCTGGCAGGTTGAAAGACACACAAACAAACACAAACATACACACAAAATTCTAGCTTTCGCAACCAACGGTTGCTTCATCAGGAAAGAGGGAAGGAGAGGGAAAGACGAAAGGATGTGGGTTTTAAGGGAGAGGGTAAGGAGTCATTCCAATCCCGGGAGCAGAAGGACTTACCTTATGAGGAAAAAAGGACGGGTATACACTCGCGCGCGCGCGCGCGCACACACACACACACACACACACACACACACACACACACACACACACACACACACTCTCTCTCTCTCTCTCTCTCTCTCTCTCTCTCTCTGTGTATATGCGGATGGATATGTGTGTGTGTGCAAGTGTATACCCGTCCTTTTTTCCCCATAAGGTAAGTCTTTCCACTCCCGGGATTGGAATGACTCCTTCCCCTCTCCCTTAAAACCCACATCCTTTTGTCTTTCCCTCTCCTTCCCTCTTTCCTGACGAAGCAACCGTTGGTTGCGAAAGCTAGAATTTTGTGTGTATGTTTGTGTTTGTTTGTGTGTCTATCGACCTGCCAGCACTTTGGTTTGGTAAGTCTCATCATCTTTGTTTTTAGATATACTCTTATATTTTCTTAGACGATGTTTTTGTGTGACTAGACAGGCTGATGATTCCATATTTTTTGATAAATTCTTTTGAGGTTTACCCCATATCTTACTTCATTGGTAAATAAGAACAATAAATCAAATCTGGACATCTAGACTGATGTACAGTGGTACTTTTCAGGTAGACAAAAAATTTTATGGACAGTATTTTGATTGCTGGCACCGTAGACATTTTCATTTGATAAGCACATGTGGCAACCACAATCACAGAACCTGATGAAGATATATCAGTTGTCAAAAAACTGTGCAGCAATTTGACATCAGTAACATTGTTGGATCCAAAATTATACCATCAATCAGTCTTGCTGAGAAAACCTCAGAAATTAAAAGTCTTCTGTGACTTGGTAACTTCCCACTTCTTCACTTTTAACTTGTCATGTTACCAGATCTCATATACTAGTATTTCATTTTTAGTTAATGTCTTCTCCCATCTTACAGTGTCTCCCCCAATTTAAGACCTTAGTGACCTCCACTGTTTGTTGTCATTTCCTATTCCTCTTCCACTCTTTTGCGAGTCATAGTACCCATTGTCAAGAAATCTGGTTTGTGACTCTGTGTAACCACTTGTTCCGAGTGGGGTAGTTCAGTGGTTAGCACACTGGACTGGTATTCGGGGGGGGATGACAGCTCTAACCCATATCCAGCCAGCCTGATTTAGGTTTCCTTTGATTTCTCTGTCACTTAAGGTAAATGCCAGGATTGTTCCTTCAGAAGGGCACAGCCGCTTTCCTTCTCCATCCTTCCCCGATCTGAGCTCGTGCTCTGTCTCTAAAAAACTCATTGTCAACAGGGCGTTGGACACTAATCTCCTCCTCCTCCTCCTCCTCCTCCTCCTCCTGTAACCAATTGTGGATCTGCTTGACATATAGATTTTTTTTTATATGTTCATCCAGATGTGTGCACTTGGAAAATGTAGAGTCAGTGAGTGTTGAAAATGAATATTGGACAAGGAAATCATGGCCAGAGACAAATTATGTTAGTGAAGTAAGAATATGCCCAAAGCATATTGTTGTATATCACTGGCAAGAAAAACATAAGAATTGCTGTTGTGTAAGAGGTAGTAAATTGTAACAGATTTTTGAAACATGATTCATATTGTTTAATTGCTGGAGCACCCAGTTACATTCAACACTTCACATGGTGCTACAAATAGACAATAACTAAGGAACTTTTTGTCTACACTGTATGCATTACCAAAGATACATATTCAAATACACTCAAGGATAATACATATACACACTTACAAAAGAACAATCAGAGATAATAAGTGCAAAAAGCTATACTATGCAACAATTACTAGTGATGATGGTATTTTCAATCAAGAAAGTGAAATGTCTGTAATGATTATATAATTTTTAGTAAGGACTGATACACAAAACCTGCACTAAGAAAGTGTTTCTGTATCATATTTATTCGCACATTGTGATCTGCAAATCCCTTCATGGGAGAGAGCTTTTAGGGATGAGCACAAGTTACCCATTTGCAGCCCATGAATAAACATAGGAATAAAAATATAACAATTTATTTCAAAATCTAGCTTTACTGTCGCAAAAAGCAATAATATGATATAATAAAAATAGAATTTTAATTTCATAATATTAAGTTGGTGCATAAGTTCATAGCATTTTGTATTGCTTGTTGGTATTCAGGTTATCAATTGTCATTTTTTATTTGTAGTTCACTGTTGCTATTTCAGTTTACAATTTGCCATTTTGTCATTTCGAGGTAGTGACTGGAGCTGTGGATGCTATAAAATTGAGTGCCATGTGGAAAAATAAGAACATTTCTAACATATTCTTCAGTTTGAGTTCAATAGAGGGGAGACAGCAGTGGAGGCAGCCAGAAACATTTGCACTGTGTATGGAAATAGTGCCATTGGACAGAGCATGGCAAGAATTTTTTTTCTCAGTTTAAATAAGAACGCTTTGACATTAGTGACTCTTCACGTTCAGGGAGACCTGTAGGGTGTGATGAAGGCCATTTTAACACATTAGTACGCAATGATCCACACCACTCGAGAACTGGCAAATGTGATTAACTGTGATCATTCCACCATCATGCAGTATTTGCATGCAGTGAGGGGGGTTCAAAAAGTGGATGTGTGGATACCATGAGCTCTAAGCCAAAGTCTCACGTTGCTCTCTTGACCTGTCCAATATCGTATGTACAACCTTACAATTTTATGATTTGTATTAACTGTTTTGTTGAAGGTAGATAATTTCCTTGCTACAAAATAATGTAAAAACTACTTGTAAATAGCTCTCTTGACCTGCCCAGTATCATATGTATAGCTGTACAATACTATGATTGCCTGGATCAATAAAAATACAATACAATACACAAATCAATGGGTGGCCATACGAGCTTGCTCGTCATCAATTGGCTCATGAACAACACTGACCATTCCTATCCTGTATCATTACTGGTGATGAGAAATTGTGTCTTTACACTAATGTATGGCAAAGAAAGGAATGGTTGAACCCAAATGAAGCAGCAACTCCCTGTAAAAAGACCTGCACACCTCCACAAAAGATAACATTGTGCATATGGTGGAATGGCGACAGTGTGGTGTGCTGAAAATTGTTTGCCTGTGGTGTAATGTCACTGCTGACATTTCTTGCCAATAACTGAGGTGTCTGGCAGACACAATCCATGAACAACTACCAGGAAGACTGTGTGAAGTGATGCTATTCCACAATAATGCCCACCCACATTCTGCTAGACTGACAAAAAACAGAGTATACACGAGCTGGGTTGGGAAGCCATTCTCCCTTCGCTTTATTCACCTGATCTTCCACATTCAGATTTTCATCTTTTTCACTCTTTATTGAACAACCTTCAAGGAACTTCGTTTCTGAATGAAAATGTGCTCAGAACATGGCTCTACAAGTGTTGCGCCTCAAAACCACTTGATTTCTGTAGTTGCGGAATCGAAAAATTAAGCCCAGCATTGGCAGATTGGTGTAAATATTGAAGGAGAATATATTATTGATGACTAAAATTTCTGTTATGTGTATCTGTTTTGTCTATTCAGCTTATGGAGAAACGCTATGAACTTAGGCACCAACCTAATATTTTGGGTGATCTTAAAGTGAAAACACTGGGCCGTTATGATGATTTTAATGCCTACATTTTTTGTGGAAGTGAGTGAAACAGTTCTTTGTATTCATTATACACAAATTTACATTGCGTGTTTTACATTCTGAGAGTGTGCAGTGAGGTACTTTAGCAATACTACAGTGTACACATCTTCAAGGTAGTCATTGTTCCAGCACACTGGATGCATTGTCAGAATGCTTTTCTTGTGCAATGAATGGTTTGAATCAGTTCTGCTGGATCTGATACCTCTTGTGACTAGGAGTTGATGAAGATACTCCAAGTGCACCAGCAGTTAAAAGTGAATGACTTCAAGGATATTTACCCATGATTGCAATGTTCATTATAAATGTGTGAAGGCATTTACAACAGTGACACCTAGAAAATGCCAGAAAATTCTGTGCTGCTAATTTTTCTCTATAAATTTCATAAATTGATTTTAACATGTTGGATTTGCCTACAAGCCACATTACAATATCTGTGCAAGAAATTTCTACATAGGAACCATCTTTACATTTCTGAGAAGCTGTGCATACATTTTCAATATTATGGAAATTTAAAAGAAACTATATTGGTTTGTGATTTGTCCAAACCATTGTTGTGATACATTGGGTACTACATTGAAACCGAAATTCTCCTGAGAACATATTCATTTCATTCTCAAAGTATTTTGGAAACCCAACTCCCTTTCCTCACTTCCCCCAGACATATGTTCCCTGTTTCTTCAGATCAAGCTTAAATGGTACAGAAGTAAAATAATTATCAAACTACAGCTTGTGATATTTTACTGTAGGTTCTGAACCAAGGTGTTTCATAACTTGGGAACTTAAGCACTTTTTTGTCTCCAGGCCAATTTTCCCTACATAGAGTTGACATCTGGAAAGGAAACCAGATTCATTTGACAGTGCCTAAACTTTTTACCCACATTTTACATGTTTCTGTGACATATACTACTTGAGGCTTCACCTCCCTTTGAAACAAACCATTGATTCATCCTTGATAAGGTGATCTGTTAGTTTATAACTTTCGTAGTAGCTCTTGCTAAACAATCCAGCAATGGGCTATCTTGAACCATTTTTCGTAGTCTTTCTCCCACTTTTTTGGCTGCTAATCGTTATGTGATTATGAGATCTGTCCAAAAATTCCAGAACATTCATAATTTCATGCCAATGCTGTGTTGGAGCAAAATGTGCTTTGCATCCTTGCACATGCCTTTGTTTAACGTGTAACTGCCAGGATTTTCATTGTTGTATGTCTATTAGTTACTGTTCAGTGCCGTATTGAGCAGAACACTGTGTAACAGAGTTTGCAAATTCTGAGATGGCAGAGTTAGAGGAGCAATGTGTCTGATTTAAATTGTGGGTGAAACTCAAGAAAACCTTTACAGAGACACACCAAATTATGCAGGAAGCCTACGGTGATGAGTGTTTAAGCCATACTAATATTACAAATAATTCAAACGGTTTAAAAATGGCCAGACAGAAGTTAATGATGACCCTCATTCAGGACACCCTTTAATGTCTATCAACCATGCTCATGTCTGTAACATCTATGAAAATTTTTATGCCAATTGAAGACTGACTGTGCAAGAGACTGCAGAAGAATTACGATGAGGAATAATTCTATTTATTGCATCAGAAGTATTATTCTTCGTTTCATTCTTCTGAGCCTTCTTCAGAAGAAGACTAGCACCAACATTTCAGTTGGATCATGTCATGGAATCCTGACACAGCATCTTGGAATGCATCATGTTGCCGCCAAGTTCATCCCACAGCTCATGAGTCAAAATCAGAAAGGACTTTGCCTCGCACTCTGTGAAGAGCTTTTGGATCATCCAAATGTGAATGTGATGTTTGTTAAGAGAATCATAACTGGTGATGAAATGTAGATCTAATGTTATGATGCCGAGACCAAGATTCAGTCTTCGCAATGGGTTGGGAAAGGTTCTCCAAGACCAAAAAAGGCTCGTCAGGTCAAATGTTAAAGCCGTGCTGATAGTTTTCTTTGATTTTGAAGGATTAGTTCATCATGAGTTCATGCTGCAGGCACAAACCGTTAATCAGTGGTATTATTGGGACATGTTGCAAAGCTGGTGAGAAAATGTGAGAAGGAAATAGCCTGAAATGTGAGGAGATCACATTAATGCACCCATACGTTCATCCCTTTAGGTGCATGACTATTGCACAAAAAACGATATCACTGTGCTGCCTTAGCCCCTGTACTATCCAGACCTGGCCACTGTTCCCCCCCCCCCCCCCCCCCCCCCCCCCAAAGTTGAAAATCCCATTGAAAGGATGAAGATTTCCAGCGACAGATGAGATAAAAGAAAATTCACAGGTGGCACTTTGTGTGATCCAGCAAGAGGCATACCAAGACTGTTTCTGGAGGTGGAAATGCCATTGGGAGCAGAGTACCAATTGTGGAGGAGAGTATTTCAAAAGAGACCATGCACAATTAGTGAAAGGCAACTGTAGAAAAGTTTTGTAGACAAAGTTCCGGAATTTTTTGAACAGACCTCGTATACAGGGTGTTACAAAAAGGTATGGCCAAACTTTCAGGAAACATTTCTCACACACAAATCAAGAAAAGAAGGTATGTGGACATGTGTCCGGAAACACTTAATTTCCATGTTAGAGCTCATTTTAGTTTCGTCAGTATGTACTGTACTTCCTCGATTCACCGCCAGTTGGCCCAATAGAAGGAAGGTAATGTTGACTTCGGTGCTTGTGTTGACATGCGACTCATTGCTCTACAGTACTAGCATCAAGCACATCAGTATGTAGCATCAACGGGTTAGTGTTCATCACGAACATGGTTTTGCAGTCATTGCAATGTTTACAAATGTGGAGTTGGCAGACGTCCATTTGATGTATGGCTTAGCACGGGGCAATAGCCTTGGCGCGGTACATTTGTATCGAGACAGATTTCCAGAACGAAGGCGTCCCGACAGGAAGACATTCAAAGCAACTGATCGGCGTCTTGGGGAGCACGGAACAGTCCAGCCTATGACTCGTGACTGGGGAAGACCTAGAATGACGAGGACACCTGCAATGGACGAGGCAATTCTTCGTGCAGTTGACAATAACCCTAATGTCAGCGTCAGAGAAGTTTCTGCTGTACAAGGTAACATTGACCACATCACTGTATGGAGAGTGCTACGGGAGAACCAGTTGTTTCCGTACCATGTACAGCATGTGCAGGCACTATCAGCAACTGATTGGCCTCCATGGGTACACTACTGCGAATGGCTCATCCAACAATGTGTCAATCCTCATTTCAGCGCAAATGTTCTCTTTATGGATGAGGCTTCATTCCAACGTGATCAAATTGTAAATTTTCACAATCAACATGTGTGGGCTGACAAGAATCTGCATGCAATTGTGCAATCACGTCATCAACACAGATTTTCTGTGAACGTTTGGGCAGGCATTGTTGGTGGTGTCTTGACTGGGCCCCATGTTCTTCCACCTACGCTCAATGGAGCACGTTATCTTGATTTCATACAGGATACTCTACCTGTGCTGCCAGAGCATGTGCCTTTACAAGTACGACACAACATGTGATTCATGCACGATGGAGCTCCTGCACTTTTCAGTTGAAGTGTTCGTACGCTTCTCAACAACAGATTCGGTGACCAATGGATTGGTAGAGGCGGACCAATTCCATGGCCTCCACGCTCTCCTGACCTCAACCTCTTGACTTTCATTTATGGGGGCATTTGAAAGCTCTTGTCTATGTAACCCCGGTACCAAATGTAGAGACTCTTCGTGCTCATATTGTGGACAACTGTGATACAATACACCATTCTCCAGGGCTGCATCAGCGCATCAGGGATTCCATGCAGCGGAGGGTGGTTGCATGTATCCTTGCTAACGGAGGACATTTTGAACATTTCCTGTAACAAAGTGTTTGAAGTCATGCTGGTACGTTCTGTTGCTGTGTGTTTCCATTCCAGGATTAATGTGATTTGAAGAGAAGTAATAAAATGAGCTCTAACATGGGAAGTAAGCGTTTCCGGACACATGTCCACATAACGTATTTTCTTTCTTTGTATGTGAGGAATGTTTCCTGAAAGTTTGGCTGTACCTTTTTGTAGCACCCTGTATATGGCCTAATGACCACAAAAATCTATTCTGAGGCATGAGAACTGAAATGTTTGAATCATGCCTGCTGGGGCAGAAGATCAATAATCCCTGTATGAAGGATATTTCCCGATACCAGTTAATAAATTGATAACAATAAATTTCTTTATTTTGTCAATATCAGTTGGTTTGAGAGCTGTTGAACCTCCAAGCTTTTGAGTTCCATACATATCTGTTTGGAAGACTGGTTGTTCTAGTAAATCATCACCAAATAAGCAGCCAAGTATTTTAGTGGGGCTTGCTTTGTCAGAAAGTATATTTGAATCATATTTATATGTAAGTTCGATAGTTTATTTAGGAAGTATCTCTTGCACTCATTCTATTTGCTCTATTAGTTCTGCATTGTCATTACACACAGCATTGACATTGATGCCGTTACTAATGTGAACAGAATCAGTTTCAACATCCCCTCCAAGTCCAATTGTGTTCTCACCATGTGCAATAAGTTGTGGCTGTTGATCAGTCCATCTGATTCCGTGTCAATATCTGAAGCAACTGACTTTGGAGCACTAGAAATTTCAGGAAGTATTCCATTAGCACATTTGTGCTGAGGTCACAAGGTCTAAATTTTTTGTTTCCTCTTGGCAGTGGTCTATTATCTATATTAACAATCTATAAAGAAAAAAGATTCTGCATCTATATTGATCATTGACCAAGCTGTTCAGAATGAAACTGCATGTAATTTTGTGAGAAACAAAACTGGTTATTATAATTATAAAAAACATCTTCAAAAATCATTAAGTGAAGTATGAGGACAAAGCACTACATGACATTTTGAAGATCTGCTGTATAAATGTCACAAATTGAGTATACATCCAACTAATCATACAACACTATACTGAAAAGGCGATTAACCTTCAACAATCACTTTGCTGATGCAGCTAATTGGTAATCAGTGTAGGCTTCAAGATAAAACCAGAGGGCCGGTTAAGGAAGTGAAGTAAACATATGATTTAAGACTGAAACCACTGTGCTGGAAAGGGTTATACATCAAGAGGCAGAAGCAGTCACTTCTGTAAAGTACACTAACAACATATTCTAACTAGTGCTAATCCACTCAGACTGTTAATTATGGTAATTACTTCTATATTACTTTATATAAGGAGAAAAATACTGCTTTGAAAAAAGCCAGTGCTCCACTCACTATACTACTTAGTTGCTGCTCATAGTTCATGTGTAAACTTCATACAAAGCATATATGTAACTTCACAAAAAGCACTATCAGCTGTCTATATATTGGCAAAATCATAATCTATCTAGCACAAATATTAAGTGTTATGCAGAATATACATGCTTGAGTCCAATTATTCTTATAAATTGTGGGAGGAGAGGCTAGTGGAGTATTATTTTACTTTGATCGAAATATTTGCGAATGCTCAGTTTCCTTCCCAATGTCCACTAGCAACCTGTTATAGACTTTTTGCATCAGAGTAAAAGTCCATTCTGAAGTGTAAAGAGGAATGTGTAGTCTATATGGAAATTATTGCTCCCTCTAGTGTTGTAGTTGTGAATTACTGGTTTCATCCTAAATTCAGTGTTGTTAACCACAAATATCATTAGGGAGAGTATGTACTGGCATGTAAGCTTATTCTGAAGAGGCATGTGCAAGATGTTTGGTTATCAACTTTCTACAATGTTCTTATCACACACTTCAATCAAATGAATACTTTCTGCATCTTAGCTGCCATGTCCCATAATATTATGCCACAGGATCGAACTGAATGAAAGTATGAAAGTGCTCCTGTATGCAGATCAACACAGTGGGAGTGTCAAAGCAGGCAGAATTGAGATTTTTTGGTTAACTTATCCACATGCTGGTGACACCTCAGTTAATTATCCATCTGGATGCCTAGGAACTTCACACATGGACCCTCAGCCAGTGTGTACCCATTGATCTCTACTTTTGATACCTGTAAGTCATTTTATTATTTCAGAAATGCATTATAAGAGTATTTGGAAGGTTAAGGGTTAATCTGTTGGCTGAAAACCAGTTGTAAGCCTGCACCATTATTTGCCTAACTATATCTGGCATCAGCTGCTGGGAAGGGAGATATTTTTCTGTTGGTTACCAGGGCACACAGGTAATGCAGGAAATGAAAGCACATATGTAGCAGTCAAGGAGGTGTGTCATGATGCTCAGTTATTTCTGCGTGTCATCCCTTGACATGCTATCACCTGACTGTTGAGGTGCAGAGTTGCATGTTGATGGGAAGATGAGTGGGTGCAAGTGACAGGTAATAAGCTGTGACTAGTGAAGCACACTACACGGCTATGGCATACCTCGTTCCAGCCACGAAGATGGGATGAGGTCCTCCTTACTCATCTTTTGCATGGGCCATAGTCCTCTAACATGTAGCTTCTTGCACCAGCAAGAGGGCTTTCCAGTGTGTGGTGCTTGTGGTATACAGATCACAGTGTATCAAATTTTAGTAGACTGTCTTATTTTTTGATCAGAGGGCAGCAATAGATTTGCCAGCAGATCTGCCCTCTATTTTAAGTGACACTGAATGTGGTCAAAGTTTTAAGATTTTGTGATCTGCGAGTGAGTTTGTGAGTGTGTGGGCGAGTGGGTGTGCTAACATTTTTAGCCCTTTTAACTATATTTTTTTCTTTTAATATTTGTCAGGGTGCTGATAACCTTGCTGTTGAGCACCCAAACACCCCAAAAATGTACCTAGTATGGATGTGTTTGAACCTGTTATCAATGTACTTGTGTCATCATCAGCAAACATTACAGTTTTTGAAGCATCCTCGAATGTCCCCAGTAAATCATTTATATAGAAAAAGAATAGGAGCAACCACACTATGCAACACACTATATTTAACATTTCTCAACTCTGAATTTAATCTTGTTCCTGTTGCATCATTTGCTAATGTAACACACTGTTTTCTGTTGTTATCATATGACTTTATCCACAAAAGATCTTTAATGTCACCCTTTTAGCTTTGCCAGGCAGAGTTTTATGATCTGCACAATCCAAAGGTAGAGAAGCCTTTACGGAAGCCCAACTCAGTTGTTGTCAAAAGGTTAGTCTTAAAAAGTGGTTCAGTATTCTGTTTTAAGCTAATTTCTCAAAAATTTTTGAGAACATGGGAAGGAGGTATGTGGGCCAATAATTACAGGTCCATTGCTTCCATCCAGTTATACAGGGTGTTCAGAAATTCCCATTACAAACTTTCAGGACTTGTAGAGGGAAGTGAGTACATAATATTTTGAATAGGAAATCATGTCTGGAAATTTTCCGTTTACATTCTACAATGGTTTCAATTCAGGCGCTCAGCTCATCCACTTCTGCATGAGGAATTGGATTAAGCATGGCACAGTACAGTTATTAGATAACAGTTCAAAAGGAAACACAATGAAGCATCCATATATCACTTAAGCACATTTGTTTGTATTAAAACCCAACCATTACATTCTGTATATACAGTACGCTGGGTTCTTTTTTTGTTTTGGAATAATGTGAACAAGTAATGTTAAAGTGGTAATACAAACAAGTGGCTTAAGTGATATATGGATGTTTTATTGTGTTTTCTTTTGAACTGTTACATAATAACTGTACTGCATCGTACCTAATTCAATTCCTCAAGCAGAAGTGGATGACTTAAACATCTGAATTAAAACCATCTTGGAACAGAAATTGTATTTTTCTGTACATGTGTTTCTATTCAAAATACTTTGTATTCACTCCCCTCTATAAATCATAGAACTCCATAACGGGAATTTTTGAACATCCTGTATAAACGGCCTGACAAAAAAATGAAGCTCTCAGAAGTGGAGTATGAAATGAAACTTCACAGTTTGAGAAGGTATGTGATGGTATTTCACTGAGCTAAACATACAGTTAACTCGGCAGGATGAGCCCACTTATCAGTATTACATTGTGCCCTCTGTGGCCTGCATGCTGGCACTGACATGGTTGGGAAGGGTGTCATAAAGCCATTGTATCCTTTCCTGAGGAAAGCCGATGCAGCTATACCTGAAATCTTGGTTATTGACACTGGGACAGAGTTGAAATCTGAGCTGGTCCAACACATGTTCTATAGTAGAGAGATATGGGCATCTTATTAGCCACAACAATACCTTAACATCACAAAGACATTCCATAGAGACACATGCTATGTTTGAGTGAGCACTATCTTGTGAAATGGCATCATGATATTGTCACATGAGAGATAACACATGACCATTGTACTGTCAGAATTCCCTCAATCATTATCAGTCACAACTTGAAGTTATATCTGACAGCTCACCACATCATGATACCAGGAGTAGCACAGCTATCTCTCTCCAAAACATTGTAAGAACTCTCCCCACATCACCACCAAACTCACAGATGTTGGTCATCAGGGTAGCGCAGAACTGTGGTTCAGTAGTGCGCACCGTAAAACACCTTTCATCATCAGTCTGTGCTAGTCACAGCACACTCCAGATGCAGCCTTTTGTGTTGTGATGGTAGTAGCAGCCTGTGCATGGTACAATAATTACGTAGTCCTGCCATTGCTAGTCTCTGACCAAGGGCTCAGGATGACACAGAATGTTGCAGGAAGTCCATTACTTGTTCTCAGGTGACAGTCACTTATGTAAGAGGTTAAGATGTGCTTCGTGCACAATATGACAATCCTATCTTGTGGTGTTCAGATGTGGTCGATCAGAACCTTTGCAATGAGTGTTCCAGCCCTCACATTCACACATCATCCAACATCAGGTTACTGTCACATCTGAATGCCCGACAAATCTGGATATTGCACGATTCACTCAACTGGCTAAATGGAGGTCCACTATCAAAACCCCTTTCAAGCTCTGTCAGATGCTGATAATGCTGTCTCACAGGAGTATGGGGCACTTCCATGACCTTTACAGTGCTCACCGTATATCTGACATTGTTGAAGCTCCTTATATAACCTACCAGGTCTGGTAACAACACTAAACATGAACATCATTCTATACATCACATAGGAATGAAACTCCAATCATTTGCATACTCACCAATGGTATGTATGTGCACAAAGTTACACTGATGTCAAAACATGACTTCTGGGTGCGTTGCTTTTTTTGCCAAGTACTGCTGCTTATTTCAGTCTTTCAGAAAATACTCCTTGAGTTGTTGACTGATTACAAAGGTTACTCAAGGGTGGCACTATCAGTTGTAGTACTTTGGCTGAGATACCACCATAGCCAGTGTATTGTTGCCAGTGAGCTATTGATTTTGAGATCCCTCTAACAGATGAGTTTTCAAAACTGAAATCTGGTGGTGGGATACGTACTGCCCTTCTAGGTAAGTTTATGGATCTGCTTTCAATAGACCATTTTTGTCACCATGTTTTCAGTTACTTCTCCTCCTCCTTCTTGAAATATTTCTGCTTATGTAGGTCATTCACAGAGCCTCTTCTAATCTTCTCTCTTTTTCCAGAGTCTGCCGTTCACCATTTCCTCCCTTTGTAGTCCTTTGTGATTCACATCATCCTTGCCCTGGTCTCCATCTTGTTTGTGGTCTTCCAGTTGATCTTCTTCCAGTTACTGCCCATTCCAGAGCTGTTCATGGTAGTTTTTCTTTTCCAATTCTATTAACATGGCCAAACAATTTCAGCCTATTTCTCTCCATAGTTTCTTTTAGGGGATTAATCTGAAGTGTGTTTTGTATTATTTCATTTCTTGTCCTGTCCCTTCTCATCTTACCGGGCTCTCTTGTAGAAACCACATCCCTTTCGTTTTTATTCTACTCAGATCTTTCTTTGCCCATGTGCAACATTCTGATCAACTAGTCACAATTCATAGATTATACAATTTTTATATCATGATCTTTGCTTTGACTGGTATTTTCCAATTCCTAATTGTGTCAAATATACAGTAATAATATTTGTAGCTATTTTCTTTCCCCCTCTGAAATGTCTTGCTTGATGTTTTCTTTCTTGGTTAGCTTACTTCCTTCTACTTCTTTAATATTTTTTCTATTGCTGCTTGTATTCTCCCCCCCCCCCCCCTCTCCCCCCTGCTGATTTTATTACCTCACTTTCTGTTAAGTTTATTTCTATGCTTGCTTTGTCAATTACCCTCTGGAAGGTATTTAGTTGTTCTGCTCATTGCCTTCCCATATAATCACATCATCTACATATGTTATAATTTTTATGTAATGTGCTGTTGACTCTTGGCAAACTTTCCATACAATGTCCATAGTGAGAACATGCCAACTATTAGAACGCAGTTCAGGTATTTGTTATAAATGTCTCTGATTCTGAGTTTCATTCCATTTGGCAACTCCAGTCTATTCAGACCTTCCCATATCTCTTCCCCTCTTTTATATCATTGAATCCAAATATGGTGTCTTTCCTGAATTCCCATTTCTGTCTGCTACCTATCAAGCTGTAAACATGGCAGCTATAGTTGATATTCCAAGCTAAAATCTTTGTTGTTCTCTTAATTGTGATTCTATCTTGTTCCTGATTTTCTATTAAAAAAATAGCTTTTCACAATTTTCATGCAATGCATATTAATTCTGTTCATCTGTAGTTCTCACGGAGCACTTGATTTTCCCATCTTAAAAATAGTTACAATAATTGCCTGTGTCCACTCATCATGAATCTCTCCATAGGTTCATACTATTGTCATTATTCTATACAGTCACTGAAGTCTAATAGGTCCTGCAGCTTTGACAAGTTTCTCTGTGATGTCATCTACTCCAGGAACTTTGCCATATTTCTATTACAGTTTTCTCAATGTCAGATACCCGTAGATCTTCTTGTTCTGTTTCACCGTTTTGTTTATACATCTTTTCCTCCATAATGGTGCTATTTCTTCCATTTCCTTCCATTTTGTTACATGTATTTATTTCATCTTGTCCATCATATAGATTTTGGAAGTATTCTTTCCATACCTTCAAAGCTACTACTTCCTCTCATGCAAGTTTTCCTTGTTTGTTGTTGTTTTTTGAAGTGGTGTCCATGTTTTTGCTTCTGTTACCTAAAATGCAATATGATATCTTCTTGTCTTTCTCAAAATTCTCTTCTATTCCTTTTTTTGTAATTTTTCTCAGGACATCATCATAGCCAATTCTGTCACCATCCTTGCTGCTCTGCTTAGTGATTTCCATTTCACTCTATTATGTTCCATTATACACTCCTGGAAATGGAAAAAAGAACACATTGACACCGGTGTGTCAGACCCACCATACTTGCTCCGGACACTGCGAGAGGGCTGTACAAGCAATGATCACACGCATGGCACAGCGGACACACCAGGAACTGCGGTGTTGGCCGTCGAATGGCGCTAGCTGCGCAGCATTTGTGCACCGCCGCCGTCAGTGTCAGCCAGTTTGCCGTGGCATACGGAGCTCCATCGCAGTCTTTAACACTGGTAGCATGCCGCGACAGCGTGGACGTGAACCGTATGTGCAGTTGACGGACTTTGAGCGAGGGCGTATAGTGGGCATGCAGGAGGCCGGGTGGACGTACCGCCGAATTGCTCAACACGTGGGGCGTGAGGTCTCCACAGTACATCGATGTTGTCGCCAGTGGTCGGCGGAAGGTGCACGTGCCCGTCGACCTGGGACCGGATCGCAGCGATGCACGGATGCACGCCAAGACCGTAGGATCCTACGCAGTGCCGTAGGGGACCGCACCGCCACTTCCCAGCAAATTAGGGACACTGTTGCTCCTGGGGTATCGGCGAGGACCATTTGCAACTGTCTCCATGAAGCTGGGCTACGGTCCCGCACACCGTTAGGCCGTCTTCCGCTCACGCCCCAACATCGTGCAGCCCGCCTCCAGTGGTGTCGCGACAGGCGTGAATGGAGGGACGAATGGAGACGTGTCATCTTCAGCGATGAGAGTAGCTTCTGCTTTGGTGCCAATGATGGTCGTATGCGTGTTTGGCGCCGTGCAGGTGAGCGCCACAATCAGGACTGCATACGACCGAGGCACACAGGGCCAACACCCGGCATCATGGTGTGGGGAGCGATCTCCTACACTGGCCGTACATCACTGGTGATCGTCGAGGGGACACTGAATAGTGCACGGTACATCCAAACCGTCATCGAACCCATCGTTCTACCATTCCTAGACCGGCAAGGGAACTTACTGTTCCAACAGGACAATGCACGTCCGCATGTATCCCGTGCCACCCAACGTGCTCTAGAAGGTGTAAGTCAACTACCCTGGCCAGCAAGATCTCTGGATCTGTCCCCCATTGAGCATGTTTGGGACTGGATGACGCGTCGTCCCACGCGGTCTGCACGTCCAGCACGAACGCTGGTCCAACTGAGGCGCCAGGTGGAAATGGCATGGCAAGCCGTTCCACAGGACTACATCCAGCATCTCTACGATCGTCTCCATGGGAGAATAGCAGCCTGCATTGCTGCGAAAGGTGGATATACACTGTACTAGTGCCGACATTGTGCATGCTCTGTTGCCTGTGTCTATGTGCCTGTGGTTCTGTCAGTGTGATCATGTGATGTATCTGACCCCAGGAATGTGTCAATAAAGTTTCCCCTTCCTGGGACAATGAATTCACGGTGTTCTTATTTCAATTTCCAGGAGTGTATTTTTGAACTATTCTCCACACGTGTTATTCTTCTTTGTGAGTGCTTCTGCAGTTCCCTCAATTCAATTCACCAAGGAGTTTATTTTGTCTGACTTTTATTGATGCCCTTCCACATGTTCCTTCTGCTGGCTCGATAAGGCATTATAGAGGCCATGGTAGTAGGTGTCTACGGTGGGTGGTGGAACGGGTAGTCAGAGATTGGGATGCCAATAGTTAACACCTTGGGTGGAATAGCAGTGGAATGGTGAGTGACACCTGGTACTTGTCTTATGTGTCACCAAGAAAACAGCATTGTTATACCATTCATTTATTATGCAGTACTACAACAGTGATGCCCAGAGAGGCCAGCTCTTGCAGAGCACAAGCCATACATATCTGGTGAGAAAGATGCTACTGTCACATGTGGCTCCTAGTCATAGGCAGCAGGCAGTGCCACGCAGATGGGGAAGTGATGGCAAAGCTGCTGACACCAGCAAGACGGCTCTCCACAGTGACAGCCATTCTTCCTATAGGCAACCGAGCAGCTCTTGCAGTGCGTCATGACACGTGGGACCATACCATGGACCCAATGTAGAAAGAGCATCTAACAACACTAGTGTCTGCCCACACGAGCAGAGGCAGACAAGGAGTTTGCCTGCACGGGCAATGGCAATTGAAAGGCTACGCAGACCCAGGATTGAGCTGTAGACTTTTTGGAATTGATACTAGCAGCATTGCCACAGCTAGCAGTAGCAGAGTACACAGAGGGTAATTGGTTGAGACATGTAGACTTGTAAACAAGTGGACTGACATAAAATCTCCCCCCCCCCCCCCTCCCCCCAATTCCTCGGTACTGGTGGTTGGCAGACTGCAATAGCGTTGATTAAGATTATGAGTATTTAAACAATGGATAATCCAGGATGGAATGTAACAATATTATGAAAAAGATAATTGTTAGCATATAATGGAGATGCTGAGTCGCAGACAGGCACAACAAAAAGACTCTCAAAAGTGAGCTTTCAACCAACAAGGCCTTCGTCAAAAATAGACACTGCCTCTCGCACAGATGCGCCTCACACACACATGGTTACAGTCTCTGATGAACTAGTATCCATCTGCCAGAGACGGTGGTCATGTGTGTGAGTTGTGTTTGTGTTAGTGTTTATGCATATGTTGTCTATTTTTCATGAAGGCCTTGTTGGCTGAAGTTCACTTTCTGACAGTCTTATCGTTATTCCTATCTGCAACTCAGCACCTGCACTATATGGTGGGTAGCAACTATCCTTTACATAATATGATTATGAGTATTTATACAGACTTGGTTTGTCCTTGTTTTGCCACAGCATCAGTTTTGATCACGTAAGCCAGAACAAGTCTGTACCTCAGATATGAAGTAACGGGGTCACTGATGCTACAGCAGTGCCACATTCTTGCTGAGCTGGTGATATTCCAACTCTGGTCCCTCAGCTGCACCTGATAATGTGCAGCTTGGCATTGTAATGGCAGTTTCTGTTGTACCAGCAGACAGCCCCCGATATAACAACATTTGGTCAGCTCTGGTCCGACCTGCCTTTGTGTCCTCTTGCATTAGTCTTGACAGTTGTCTTAATTGTATTCACTTGTGCCCAGTCAATTATTTGTGGCACAACAGACTGTTTGAATCTCCTCCATTCTTCTTCTACATCTTTCCTTCCATCTTTTCTCTGTATGTCTCTTTTGTTTCTATTTCTTCCAGTTTCCAGAATTTTATTTTTCCCTGTCTTCTTTCACTGTATTTACACTCTCTGAATATCTTCAGTGCCCTAGCAATAGTTTGGTCACCACCAAAATTAATGCTTGGTATTATTTTCACTTCTGTCAGGCATCTTCTGATTTCTGCAATTATTGTTATAAACTCTACTACAGATTTCTGTTGTAAAATTCAATCATATCTGGTGAACTTGTTCCTATCTCTTTCCTTATACCATCAATTACCAATGATCCATTTATTTATCAAATATGTATAATAATACCTCCGCTTCATCATATCATGATTTTCACTGTGGCTTGCTATTACTGTTTTATATCGCCTTCCCAACTCTAGCATCAAATTCTCCAACAATCACAGTCTTTGTTGGATGTTACAGCATCATCCAGTTTAATGGTAATCTCTTCCTTTTCATCTGTCATGCATCTTATTTCTGGAGTTTAAACCTGTTTTGCATCAAGGATATTTCCTTCCATCATTATCCCAACTTTAATTATTCTATCGGATGCAGCTCCCCATCAGATTCTTTCTTCCCCAGTTCTTTATCCATTATTCAGCTACTGTTAGAAAGAATAAATTGAATTTAGTATCCAAAATGTTGAATTTCATTCCTCTATCTCATTGGTACTGTCATCTGAGAGCTCAATAACATTTTTGTTACCAATTTCAAATGTATTTGCTTCAGGCCTAATAATGCCCCAAACTGTTCATGCTTTGTTCTTGAAATTTTGAATTTTTTTTATAGTACATGGGTTTTGCCTTTTTCATGACAGACTGAAGAATTTTGCATTACTACTCGTAGTGCATTTTTGTCTTGAATAGAGCTAGTCCTTTGCAGGAAAAACAGCTCTCTCGTACTAATACTACACTGGTGTCCAAAATTAAAGCAACAAACTGCTATTTCCCCATTCTGTGCGTAATTCATGATATAATAATACAAACTGTCAACAGATGTCCATACAATCGTGTTCTGCACAGAAAATGGTATCCCAGGTAATGGACAACCATGCCAATGATGACGTCTGGGAACCTATCAAACGGGATAGTGTTTGCCATGTAGTCCCACATCGACAGTCATTGGGTACACAGTCACATGCAGTGTAGTATGGCACAGAGAAAATCCCTACCCAACTGTCTGCAGTGGAGGGCCATGGGAAGACTGGAGCTGGATGCTCACAAACTGATGTGACCCAATGGCTTAATATGAATTGTTCTGTTGTTTCTCAACAGTTTATAGAGACCGAAACTGTACCCCAAAGACCATTCCAAGGCCAACCACATGTGACATCAGAAAGAGAGGACCATTATTTGGCTGTAAGGGCACAAGAGTACCACCTAGTACTGTACGGCTACTGGTATCTGACTTCACAGCATCTACTGGACATGTTACATCAAGGCAAATGGTATACAGAAGGCTTTGGTAGAGTGGCCTTTATTGCTGGAGAGCTACTGTCTGAGTACCTCTGACACATCTCCACAAAAGGGAACATCAAAAGTGGAGTCGCCAACATGCCACCTGGACAGTCGAACAGTGGGCCAATGTTCTTTTCACAGATGAGTCCCAATTTGGTCTGGAGAGTTATTCTTGATGGACCACATCTGGAGGGAATGTGGAACACAATTTCAGGATCCAAACATTGTGGAAAGAAACCAATATTGTGAAGAATCCCTTATGATGTGGGCAGGGATTATATTGACCACTCAGACACTTCTTCATGAATTTGTAAAGGTGAATTGGCAAGTTTTAACTGCTGTCAGGTATCGTGATGAGATCTTGGGACCTCATGTGCGGTTGTTGTGTGGTGTTGTGCTCCCAGACTTTGTATTGAAGGGTGATAATGCTCGAACTCATAAAGCACAGGTGGTTGATATTTCCCTGGAAACAGAGAAGATACTGCCTACATGGTGTAGTCTGCTCATTCTCAAGATGTGAATCCCACAGAGCATGTCTGGGATGCATTAGGGAGATGAGTTGCATCATGTCAGCATCCACCAACCACTCTCCAAGACCTGTTAGCAGTTCTGCAGAAAGAATGGGCATTATTGCTCCAGCAAGAAATGGATGACATCATTCATAGCATGCCCCATTGTTGTCAGGCCTGTATTGGTGCCAGAGGTGGTCGCGCTCCATACTGAGCACATTAACCTGTTGTCGGAACATGTGCAAGTCCGTTAAGTTGGAAAAAAATGAAGAACATTTTTGTCTGCTGTTACACATGTTGCAGTTGTTTATTTTCTGTGTTTTTTTCCATTGTTTCTACTTTACTGTTACCTGCTTATACTATTTTATGGCAAAATAAATGTAACCTTGTAAAATTTCTGTTTGTTGCTCTAAGTTTGGACACCAGTGTAGATACTTTGATCCCAGATATTGGCAACCTTATTCCTCAGCTTCTATTGTAAATATCCCTGACCCACTGTGAAAGAAAACATAATGTTGTGAGAATATTTTTGGGAAAGAGTTAAATTTCTCGTCTGCTGTGGATTCTAGGAAAACTTTTTTCTATTTTTCTTCCTATAAATAGTCTCTGAATAGTGTTACTGAGTCATTATTTACAGTCTGTGAAATTTTCCTTTTCCTTTCTTGGTTAAACATGATTGACCAATGTTCTTTATTACTATCATTTAATCATCATAGTCAGATGAACCATTTATTATGGTGCTCACATCTATTTTGTTAAAGACAGATGGATTTATATATAAATCAATAGCTGTTGCACTCTGTCCTATTCTTGATGGGAGTGTTACTGTGTGAGTCAAGCCAAAGTTGGACATCAGTAACTCCATGTACCCTCAATCATAACGATATAAGATGAAATCTTCATTGAAAGCTCCACACACAGTAACTTCCCAGTTATTTCTTTTAAGTCAGACTATTAGAACTGCTGTCTTATATGTTTCTGAGTCTGTTATTCAGGAGGACTACATTTCAAACTCGTGTCCGACGGTTCTGATTTAGATTTTTCATAATTTCCCTCAATCACTCAAGGCAAATGTTGGGATGGTCCCTTCAAAAGAGAATGGCCGATTTCCTTCTCCATCCTTCACTAATCCGAGACTGTGATCCATCTCCAATGATCTCATTGTTGACGAGACGTTAAACACTAATCTCCTCCTCCTCCTCCAAGTCTATTTCTGAAGTACAGCACTTAGAAAGCTGTTCAATGCAGTATTCAGTAAAGTCTGTTGCCTAGAACTTTATTCCCTTTTTTGTGTAAATACTCACCCTCTTCCCCCTATCCTCAAGTTATATTGAAATTAATGTGATACCAACTTGTATCCTTCTAGGTAGTTCTGTTTAATTTCTGTAACTTTTGTATGATGTCCTATTAGACATAGCACATCAGTAGAAATACCTTAATATTTTTAAGTGTTTTTTTATTGACTAAGAAGCTCATTTTTCTTATTGAACAAGCTTGCTATATTTCAGTGCGAAAGTCCAAGTGTGTTATGATTGTTAACTTTTGCCCTGTCCAAGCTATCATTTTTTGTTTGTCCACTTATTATTGTAGTTAAGTCCAGTCATTGAGCAGCTCTGCCTTTTGGAAATATTTACCCTAAAAATGTCCTAGTGCAAACTTTGGAGATCACAGGATTGGACAGAGAGTGTTATGGTTACATTGAATGCTTCTAGAAACTAGTCATCCAAGTAACCTCTTACCGGAAAGCATTCAGACATAGACCAGGCGGTGTGTGGTATGAGTGTGTGAATTGTGATGCATCAGTTCTGCATTTACTTGTTAAACAGAACACTTCATCCAAGGCTTGTCATATTGCTCAAAGAGTGACACAATCTTCACATTCGTGTGAGGAGCGTTTCCAGTGATGTGCCTGATGTCATGCCCCATAGTGTAGTTGAGGCTATGTTCCAAACTGTTCCTGGCACCCCAAAAGACTAATACATGATTTTTGTGTGTGTGTGTGTGTGTGTGTGTGTGTGTGTGTGTGTGTGTGTGTGTGTTCCTTTCTGGAGAAGGCTCTGGCCAAAATGTGTATCAGTCTTTACATTGTGCCTCCCTACAACATCTATCCTTTTTGTAATATTGTTGATATTCCTACCTGAACTTCCAATTGTTCAGTATATGATCTTCCCACAGAGAGCCTAAATGACAGGTGACATCACTGAGCCTAGAACTCAGTTTAGAAATGCTAGTCATCCAATAATCACTACCTGACAAGTTCTGTATTAGTTAAGATATGAATACTCTCTAGCAGGAGCTCCTTGTTGGTTTTAACCTTAGCTCACACTTTGTTCCCTGTTGTGTCGCAGTGTTCCTGACTCCATGGGTTATATGCACACTTGTGTCTTCAGTATCCAAAACAGTGAAGTTGTTGAAGAGATCTAGACTCAAACAGGGAGACTTGCAGCATCTGTTGAATCCCTTCCCTGCTCTGGCAGGTTTGGCCAGAGTCCAACCATCCCCCCTAATGTAACTTTATGGCTACCAACTACAGTTATCAACTCTTTTAATTCCAAATGTGCTACATCCAGTTCAGATTTGAGTTTCAAGATCAGCTGCTCTTTCTCCATAATCATGGTGTGACAGTCACAACTACTACAGTGTCAAAAGCCATGTCTCTATCTCAGCTGGTTGCATGCAAGCTGAACCACCTAGTTAAGAAAATTGTGCAATTCATGTTGTGTCAATGTTCTTGAATTGGTGCTAGGATTTATTGAGGTGTGGGCTAGTGAATGACCCTGACAACAAAGTATGGTGCTACAGTCATAAGAGTGCATCATCCACCATCGTGTATATGCTCTAATAACAGCACCAGCAATCTACAATAGATTTGTTCCACACACATGGTTTACATGTATGAAGTTTAGCACATACTGTAGCAATTAATGAACAAAGAAATAATTTAAATAAATGAATGAAAATATTGTAGAAACAAAATAATAAATAATTTAGTGAAGACTGTTCACTAAAACCACAAGAATAAATATGATAAACAGACATAAAATTATCAAATGTGTATAAATACTTTGTTATTTAATTGTCTTGATTGCAAAGTTTTCTGAACAAGATAATGGGTTGCAGCTATGTAATAGCTGTCTTCAAAATCTACAACAGATGTAAAAGAAGAAAGCATCACTGTCTATTACATTGAAAGGTTACAAATCAAAACAGAAATCATAATATAAACACAATCTACCTCTCATGCTGCTACACTGCGACAAATCATCAACATGTAAAAATAAACATGAGTGAAAGTTACCATCCATACTTCAACCAGTATATACAGGGTGGAGAAAAATTGTGTCACAATATATTAACCCTGGATAGCTGATACCAGTAGGAACAAGAATTACTAATGTTGTGTAGGTCGACAACGCACAATTTTTGAACTACGGAAACTTGGCGCCATGTGCTCCGATTGGCTGTGGGATTGCCCTGTTGCCGGATGATCTGGACAACATATCATGTTGGGGTAGTAATGTGGTGAGGGACATTTGTATGTGTGAACCGACAACCATAGCACTGCCCATCAACCGACAAACTGCAACGACAGCTATATGTAATGAAATATAAAAGTTCTTTTGCTCACTTATATACGCCTGAGAATATTTTTAAGAAATGTATCTCTAAATGGACCTTCTTTTAATTACATTGTACAATTATCTGCATGCATCAGTGACATCCAGAACAGCATTTGCATCCTACAGTATATATACACTTGAAGCATGCATGGCAACTTAAACTCGTGTTATTTTTATAATAGAGGGAAACATTCCATGTGGGAAAAATATATCTAAAAACAAAGATGATGTGACTTACCAAACAAAAGCGCTGGCACATCTATCGACGTGCCAGCGCTTTCATGTTATTTTTACATGTTTATGACATGTTGCAGTGCAGCAGAATGAGAGATATATCATGTTTTTATTATAATTTCTGTTTTGTTTTGTAATGTTTTAATGTAGCAGAGAGTAGCTGAAATCAGTAATCTTGTTCTAAACTTTGCGATCGAGACTGTTAAATAAAATATTATGTAAAATGTAGGAGTGTTCTCCAGACTCTCATTTTATATCAAATTTTACTCAAATATGTATAGGCTTCTGCATCAAGGTTAAAGAATTAAGATGATGGCTAAATGCAGTTAAGATTGTGTGAATAGTGAAAAAGATTTGGCAGATTCCCCAGTTTGATCACCTATCACAAAAGCTGAACCAAAATCCTCTTCCTGACTACAAGTCAATGATAAAGTTATCAGTGATGCTGCTTCACAGTGCACTAAACTTCAGTACAAAACAGAACTATCAATTGTGCAAAGCTAAACTCTTCCAGTTGCAACAACATACAACATTCAAAAGCAGCTAGAAAATGCCTAAGTCCCCATGCACTGCTCAAAAATTCTACCACCCATAAAATTTTCAGGTGTCGAAATGGTGATGCTGGATTTCTCTGAGAGACCAGGTTCAAAATCATGCCAAAAGCTACCCAGACTCACAACCGACTGCCCATCAGACGCAATCAACTGATAGTGATTAAGTGCAAAAGACCATGAGGCACAGCAGCCCCACCTATTTAAACCAATGGAGACCATAGTATTGTATTCACCAAATATACGTTGTGTCCATTATAAATAGGTGGCAGGAAGAGAACCCCTTACCAAGAAATGTGGTTGCCATTCTGAAGCAGCTTCCTTGCATGCAGCAGCTATACAGCCTCCTCAAAGGGCCTAGTAGGTTTGTACAAACTACGGCAGAATTATGGAAACGCAGATTAGCAACAATTTGCAGTAATTCATTTAGAGAAAATATACATTAACAGGGTGTATATGACCCGGGACAACCGAGAGATCTGGGAAAAACCCGGGAATTTTTTCATCCGGGAGATAACTGGAAAAACCTGGGAATTTTTTAGAATTCTGGGGATCTTTCATTGTTTTTGTTATCAGTTAAATTTTTGTAATTGTGACTGGTAAGAACCGATACTCCAACAAAGGATATTACTGTATCCTGTGCGAGAATGTACGATGAATTTCTTAAATCACAGAGCGTTTGACTCTCATTTAAAAATTGACTCTTTGATGATGAGCCATTTAGATGAATTTCGAGCCCAGAAGATAAGACATTTATGCCGTTATTAAAAATTTTACTGGCACATTTGTGTGATATACCTTAAAGTGTAATACGTGCATAAAAGACGAACTTTATATGTGAAAGCTTACCTTCTCTTGCAGCATATTAATCTTATATACCAATATTATATGTGAAAGCTTTGCGTTTCGTGTAGCAACACTATGTATATTAATTTAAACCATTAACTTTTTCTATTTGTGTGCTCGCGCTACTTAACAGTGACGTTGCTATTGGCTGACTACATCACATGTCCTATGCTCTGAATACCCGCTGTCATCGGCTGGCGAGATCACATGACATGAGCTATGACTGGCTTACAAAAGTGCATTGCAATCTCGATTTCAATGCTTTGGAAAGTTATATGCGGTGTTTGGTGGAATTCGAATTTATACTTTCGTAATACGAAAATATGCTGTGTACATGTTGCTGCACATCAAAGATCTTTCCAAAACTCATTTTTTTCCCCTGTGTTTAGTTTTCTAAAGCACCAGGAAATTCTACGCCCGTGTATAAAACCATAATCATTCAAAGGACTGATAAGTTATACAGTTCCGAGAGAAAATATCCTGTCAGTTAACAGGGAAAAAGTATGTTTTCACTCAGGAGAAAGTGTATTTTTAACTGGGAAATCCAGGAGAAAACTGAGAATTTTTTTTCCTTGTCCGCGTATACACCCTGATTAAGTATGTTGAGTGTGAAGATGATCTGTGGCAATGTTTTTGAATGTTCACATGCACTGAGCTATCTGTGAACATTGGCTCCATAATGTCCACTTGGGCTCTTTGGGGTGGCAACTGTACACATTGTCCTGATGCAGCCTTGTGGTATTGTTGATACTAAGTGACTAAATGAAGTGGTGCACCTGCTTATATCACCATCACCATTTGGCAGGTTATTGTTCTCTTGGTAACTATCTGCTTGACATTAGGCAGAAGCGTAATATAGTCTAATCATGTTTACAACTTCTTACAAAATTATGTCAAAATGTTAATAACTGAAAGTATGTAATTTCTCTTAAAACTTATTGAAATGGCCACCTGCTCACGGGGGTCACTTGCTGATCTTGCAAAACCAACATACTTATTACAATAACTATTGATGAAAACATTACATGGTGCCATATGCACAACTTTTAAAATAAGCAAATACAAGTAAATATTTCTATACTTACAATTGTGGCATCTTAAAACAGAGCACAATTCCCTGCTTGTTTATATGTTGCTATTGGTTTTTATGCTGCACACACTAAATTTGAATCACAGCCGACTTAACTGGAGGCACAATCTAATTGCAAAATACCTAATTTGGCACAGAAATATCTTACATATCTAAACACAAATTCGTTTAGGAAAGTGGTAAAGGTATAGGGTAACACATGCTGACATCAGTAAGTGTGTGACTGTTGAGTATGTTTCATTCTGTTCAATTTAATTAGTTTATTTTAATCAAATCATTGATACTCTGGATCCAGTTAAGTGCCAAACAAACCATGTCAGTATGTATTCCCTGTACAGTTCATCTTCTGTTTGATATAATGTTTATGATTGTGGCAGTTTTGATTCACTAGTTGTGTAATTTAAAGTGTTTTTGCTGTCATTACTTTGTGACAATTTTGATTTACCAGTAGTGTAAATTAAAGTGTTTTTGCTACCATTGCTTATAAAACTTGAAGTTAATTAAACATGAGAGTTTTTGCAGCATCATGCTATGCTACACTAAACTCATGATACACACTTTAGTATCCTCATTTATTACATAGGTCCATTGTATTCAATTCTGTATTTTCGTATGTAATTTTGGTGAGAAATATTTCAAAGCTGGAAAGTGACACTGGCAGTTGAGCATGCGTTCATAGCTGGCTCGAGTATCGGTATCCTTTCACATATTTTTGGCTGTTACCTATGCTAGACCACCTTTGTACTCAACACCCTGCTGTGATCAAGCTTATTAAAATCTACCCTGCCAAAGCATTAGCCTCCCAAGCCAAGCCAGGAGCCAGCTAGGCTTGTAAACTCACATACTTCACACCTCCACAGCTGACCACTTCTCACTACTCTGCAGCAGTTTCCAAACTTGTCCATTATGAAAGTAGTTTTTTGTCTAGGAAGATTGCTGTGTGGTAACAGTTCAATGAAAAATTTTATTACATGACTTCTTGTAATTTTATTTACTAAAGAATGACTGACATGATAATGAAATGTCATTTATGCAAGAAGCTTGTATATATGATATACACACATCATTGAGCTAGCTAAATATTATACAGGGTGTCCCACTCAAACTTCCCTGTTTTCAAAGACCCAGGAAACAAAAATCACAGTAGATATGACAATGAAAAATGCACCACATTGTAGAGCATCTCAAATAATTTATTTATTTATCATCAATACACCTCTACATGTAAACCATTTGTAGTACGAAGAATGTCGAGTCTATATTCAATTTCTTGCCAATTTCTTAGTAACATTTCCTCTGTTATTGTTGCAATCACATTAGTGATATTGATGTCGCAACATAGGAATATCGTCTACTTTGGTTACATATACGTGGTCCTTCACAAATCCCCACATGAAGAAATCAAGCAGCATAATGTCAGGTGAATTTGGTGGCCAGGTCCTCCGCATCCGATCCAACAATTGGGAAATTTCCTATCCAGGAACTTACGAACAGCCATTGACCAATGCGGCAGAGCTCTGTCTTGTTGAAAACTGATGTTGGGTGGCAAGTCTCATATCTGAGGGTACACAAACTGCTCCAACATGTCCAGATACACTGTCCCATTCACTGTTTGTTCCACAAAGAAGAACGGTCCAACAGTCGTGTCATGCATTAGCCTGCACCAGACATTTAGTTTACGGCTATCACAAACATGTTCAATGACAACGTGCAGATTATGCAAACCCCAAATCCAAACATTATGCCTATTAACTCTTCCTGATAGATGAAAAGTTGCCTCATCTGAGAATAAACATCTTTCCAGGAAGCTGGCATCCTTATCAATATGCTGCATCATATCTGCAGAAAATTGTTGTCAGTGTGGTTTGTTGTTCAGCATCAGATTTGCAGAATTTGCACTTTGTAAGCACACATATGAAGATGCTGGTGAACTACATGATGCAATGTTGATCGAGGTACATCAAGTTGCCTAGATGCTTGACAAATTGACTTATGTGAGCTTCTGAGAAACGTTTGTCTGATGTCCTCCACTTTCGCTTCTGAAACTCCGTAATGTGCACTGCCAGAATTTTTCAGAACACTTCCTGTCACCAGAAACTTCCTATACCATTCCTTTGTTTTCACATCAGGTGGATCATATTCACACACACGATGATAATTTCTTTGCACAGTAATTGGTGATTTTGTTTCTGCAAACCACATTACTGCTTGTGCGCACTGCTATGGAGTTGCCATTTTTACTTCATGCTACCCTGCTACACTCTGCCGACGATACTTTGCACTTCTGATGTGGGAATATAAATTCTTTGATACGCTCTACAATGTTGTGCATTTCTCATTGTCATATCTACTGTGGTTTTTCTCTCCTGAGACCTTGAAATCAGAGAGGTTTGAGTGGGACACCATGTATTATTAAATATTTTCCATAAAAGATGTTTCCTGTACTTGATTTAATTGTGGCTATTCCGGAGACTGAGATCAGGTTAAGTTGCATTTACTGCACAGATATAATGTGAAACAACTTTTCAGTAACACAGTTTGTTATTTTATCCTCTTAATTAATAAAAAGAGTGCAAATGCTTTTTTTATAAATAATGTGTTAGAAAATATTGACTATTGGTTGCAACAATACTATAGTAAGTAGCCATTAGCTTCATTGTCCTGAAAACTCTGACTACTATCACTATTTCACACTTAGTTACTGTAAATATATTTATGCTAACACTTTTTCAGCTGCAGATGCACTGAAATTAAACTTTTAATCAACTGTAACTTTAACAACAGCTTTTTAATGAGTGCAGTATCCAAATTTAGGGGTACTTAGAAGTTTTATCAATGTTTACAGTGAATGAACAGTGTTATTTATTCATTTAACAGATATTGCTTTGTTGAGAATTTAAAAAATAATGGGAATCTGGCTGATGCTGAGTATGTTGTGCTGGATGAGTGGTTCAAGTGGCTTATGTCCAGAGTAGATCTGCGCTGTGACCTGATTGGTTTGTAACATGTTTGGGAAATGTACCATGCATTTACAGAAAGTATTCATTTATTTAAAATTTATTTCTTGTTGTGTATCATTGCAGTTTATCTCAGAACAGATCCAAAGGTTGTTCATAAAAGAATTGTATCTAGAGGTCGTAAAGAAGAGGCCAACATTTCATTGGGGTATTTGGAGAAACTTCACCAGTTGCATGAGAAATGGCTGTATGAGAGAAGTGTGTTTTCTTGTCCTGCTCCTGTAAGTATTAAACTTATGTGAGTAGAATGGGAAGTACTTGTAGATTAGGCTACGATTTATTAAAAAATATTGAAGTACAGTATTATGTCACAAAGTAAAAGTAATTTATCTCAAAAACAGATTTTGCTTCAACTTTAAATGTCGGGTGGTTGGATGAATCAGGAAAAATCACTCTCAGCATTCAGAGGGAATTCATACTTTGCTCATTACCCGTATGTTCATTCATTCATTCAACATTTACGAACCCAATAGCTGTGCCACATTGGTGTCACTGGTTCCCACCAGATCACCAAAGCTAAGCAACATTGTGCACAGCCAATACTTGGATGGGTGACTGCCTGGAAAAAAATTGGTGCTGTCGGTTTTAATGATATTCAAGTCATCAATGTGGCACCAATTGAAAGACTTGTGATTATTATTATTATTATTATTATTATTATTATTATTATTAACATCTCCAATGATCCCACTGAAAAGAACTTTTGGAAATGTGAACTGAAAATATCCAATGTGTAATCAGTCTCTCAAGAACAATTGTCCTTTCTCCTGCAGTTGAGCAAACAATGACTTGAATTATAGTAATGTTTATTTTTTTTTTTTTTTTTTGCCTTATTTTGATGGGTATATAACAAAAGTAATGGTAAGCCACAAGAAATGAGATACCATTTTTGTGTCAGTTATAAATAAAAAACACATTGACAGTTAGATTAAGTCATTACATTGCACAATATATCAGTGTGGAATCTGAGTAGAAATGAAAGCTCCAAACTTTATCTATGATCACATTAAATATGTGTATATTAAGTCACCACCACCACCACCACCATCCATTAACCATCTCCAGTTGTATGGGTGAGGTATAAGATCATTTTCCATCTTTGTCTGTCCATGTATACTTCTGTCTCAACCTGGTACCATTCCACTCCTTATCCTTCAAATTCTGTGGTTCATTTGAGTGATCCAACATTTCCTGGGCCACCTTTAGGTCTCTTGCCTCCAAGTTTATTTTCGAGTTATTTTTCTCACTATAATTAGTTTGATCCATTGTCTCTACACATACAAACAATTTCAACCTTGATTTTCTTATGTTTTTACATAATGGTTGCCTTGCTTGTTTCTTGACAGATCTATTCATTTTGTCCCTTGGCTTTTCTTGTTTTTTGGAGCACTGATCTTAGGAATTCCATTTCTATAGCCAGGAACTACCATTTTCTCTACTGTTGATGTTACTCACTTCAAGGACATAACAATAATATTATGAAAGGGACAGATTACGACACACAATATACTGGAGATGTTGAGCCACAGGTAGGCACAACAAAAAGACTGTCAAACACGTAAGCTTTCGACTGAAAAGGCCTTCATCAGAATTAAACAAAAAACACACACACACAAATGCAACTCTAACACATGTGACCACAGTCTCTGGCTGCCAAGACCATTCATAGATAGTGTTAAACAATATGTCTGATACTGACTTTTTTTTGGTCTTACAGGGAGTAGGTTAACCCAAAGGAGGGACTTAACTTGGTGGTAAAAGTAGCTGCTTTTTGAATTCTATTCATGATTTCTGCAGAAGATTTTCCTTCTTTAGCTACAATACTACCAAGGCACTGGAAGAGATTAATATTTTCTAACTTATTTCCATCCAGATTGATGGTCACATGTAATCTTTGTCTGTTGGCTGTCATCAGAATTATTTTTGTGTGCCTGATTATTAAGACCAAACTGCTTCAGCTGGTGATTCCACATAATTAGTTTCTTCTGTGCTTCCCATATCACCACATCATCTGCAAAGGCAATGTGTTGAATTCCCTAACAGCTTTTTGTTTCACTCTTCATTATTTTTCATCAGTGACAGTGATGAAAAGTTACAACAAACTCCCTGTTGCACTCCTTTGTTTATGGTAAATCATCTATATGTAGCTCTAGCAGTGGTTGTACAACATTACTCATTTGTTGATAAGAGTCTGGTACATTCCTCCTTGCCAGACATTCCTGTAATTTGTTTCTTTGCAAACTATCATAGACATCTTTCTTAACACTAGGAAGATAAAGATGGTATATCGTCCTTTCTCTCAGTATATTTCAATTATTATTATAACAGCAAAAATTATTTTTTTGTTTTTTTACCTCTAAAACCATACTGCTCTCCCTCAAGCTATGGTTCAACAGTGGTTCTTATATAGCATTCAGTAATTTTCTCTTTCAACTAAGTCCACAAGACAGGAGTGTGGTTCCTCTATTGTTGCCCCATTTCTGCCTGCTTCCTTTCTTGAAGATGAGTGTTAGACGTCTTTTGTGCAATTTACTGGTATTTTTCCTTTTTTCCAAACAGTATTTATAACTTTGTACAGCCAGTGGAGCTCATGAATTCCAGCAGCTTTGATCACATCTGTACTCACTTCATATATGTCGGATGATTTGCCTTTCTTCATGCTCTTCAGGGTATTTTCAACTTCAGACCAAGTCAGTGGCATGTCACCTCCCTGAGTTTCAGATTTGCCTGGTTCTTTCTCTGTTAGATCCATTCCAACATAAAAAATATTTCTCCATCCATTTTCATATACCCTCATACCTCGATATGATGCTTCAGTAGTTTATTGTTGTTTCTACAGTCTCCTTCCAGTTTCTCACAAAATTTTATTATTTTTTTCAGAATTAATACCTCTCTTAGCTTTAGTGTCACGTCTCTGTATTTTTATCTAATTCTCAAAGCTCAGCCACATTATTTTCTGCAGCTCTCTGGTTCTCCTTAACCTGCTGTGTTCCTTTTTTGTACCACTGAACGGAATCATTCCAGCAAGGGATCTCCTTCAGTTTCACTGTTGTATTAGGGGTCATTGCCTTTGGCAAAAAACCTCTAAGGAGATCGATGACTATATTTCCACTAAATGTTAAAACGCTAGTCTTGATTGCAAAAATAATTTTATTTCTCATCCCATTGTGGTGACTGGTACTGCAAAGACCTGCATAAAGTGAAAAAGATGATGCTATGTTGACATGATCCCCATTAATTCCTCATCAGCAAAAAACGCATTTGCATGAAGACATTGGAATAAATAAGTATTTATTGTAACTGTATTGAAAGTTATCACGGAAAAGGCAGCAGTGTTACTGACAGTCTCCCTAATTCTAAATATATCCCCCTTCCTAACTGAGCAATGCACGTCTTTAAGATTGTTATTTTAAATAATTTTGTACATCAATTACAGCACCTGATATGCTAAGTTTTCTTTACTGTTTTGACAATTACAAGAACAACATGAGTTGTAGTCTTATTACAAATCATCAATTCAACTGTATGCACATTAAGTGATAAGCTTCTTCATAACTCTTAACAGTTGCAACAAGAAGATAAGTTACAGTTGTCTCATGTCTTGCCATTCTTATTGCTGCTACTTTTCTTAAAGTCATTATTTACGCTGTATACATTCACCACTCTACAGCTGGTTCATATTCCAATGACTGATGTTGTGATTCAGCAAATAGATTGTCAGTGACACTCCAATTATTACTGTACTCTGCCTTTATTTCAGGCATCATATTACCATTTAAAAATGATGTCACTGTTATTCAACACAAATTACATGGTCGCTGATTAGAGAAGTCATCAATGGACATTTTGTGTCATCGTTGCCACTGTAGAATCTTGCACCATGGGAAGCAGGGAGAGGATATTGTTTGGTTGCCTGTATCCTCTTTCTACAACACAACTGCACACATGTATTAACAGTGTTCTTTATTAACCAGAACAGAAAGCTACTTATCTTTAAGCTAGTCAAAGTGTTGAGGTACAAGCTCTCCTGTGATAGTCCACATTAGCCTCACTGTTGGTGAAGTACAAGTCCTGCTATGTACACTACTCTGGTCACTATGTACTGACTAACTCTAAGCTAAAGACTGTGACTCTGCAACTGGCTGGTCCCTCTGGTCCGTGACAGTAATCTAAATGCTTGCGGTCGAGAGGGCATTGGTGACGCATTGCTTGCAAGGCTGTCTTTGGCCTCTCTCCTGATAGCCGGACTTTATTCAGCACCTATTATCTTGCAACCTCTTTGCCAACCGGTGTGCTGGTGACAGCTTATGCCTGCACATTCCTCCCCCCCCCCCCCCCCCAGAATGCTGCACTGTTGTCGCATAGTGAGGGTGCAAACAACAACAGGGAGGAAGGCAGGATGCTGGACATAGAGATGAGCCAGGAACCGTATCCCATCATTTGGCTTACTGGCTTGTGAGGCAACAGAAACATCCTCTGGAAAACTGCTTCCAGAGCAAATGTTCAGGCCTGACGGCATGTCCTGGGATGAGGATGATGATGATGACAGTGACAGCAATGGCAGTGGTGGGTCCAGGTCCATTGGGGTGGCAAGTTCGGATGGCGGAGCTGAGGATGCAGCATCCATCTGCTCCTCCTGGGGTGCCGTGGTGGCACCAGTGGGCAGCTGTGAAGGCTTTGTGGCCCCATGAAGCCATGAATCTGGGGGAAGAAAAGCAGAAGAATCACTGGGCAAATGACATGCGCAAATTTGGTTATGGTGGTGGCGCTGTAAAATCATCAGGACCTGCAGTCAAATACATAAAAGAACCAATGCATTCCTGGATCATGCCTCTTTCCCAGCACCCACAGTTGCCATAAACCCTGAAAAGAATGAGCTCATGCAGCACAAAGCAATACTTGTGAACCACTGGCGGTGCCAGATGCTGTGAAGGATGTAGCAAGTGTAACAGCATTCAATGGCCGTGGCCATGCAGAAGTTCCACCGGTGATAATCTGTCTCATGGGTGGAAGTGATAGGAGGCAAGAAAGGGTTGCAGCACCTCTTCCCTTGTGTGGATGGTGCAAAGCTTGGCCATCTGTTGCTTAAAAGTGCGTACAAAGTATTCTGCTTCTCCGATGGACCGCGGGTGAAACAGAGCACTTGTTAGATGATGAATGCCATTAGGTCACAAAATTGGTCAAAATCACATGAAGTGAACTGTGTCCATTGTCTGACACAAGTACTTCTGGCAAACCTTCTATGTAAAATATGGAGGACAACACTTGAGTTCATAGGCATTGCAAATGGAAACTTGCTAAAAGAGTCTACCACTATGAGGCAACGAGTGTTCCAGAATGGCCCTGCAAAGTCTATGTGCACTTGCTGCCATGGTGCATTGAGTCTTAGGCCAAGTTGAGAATGTTTGTGGTGGAGCGAATTGGTTTTTTGCAGATGCACGACACTGTGATGTCATCTGTTCAATGTGGGTGTCCATGCCCTACCAAGTACAGTGCCGTCACGCTAACTGTTTAGTGTGAACATATCATCAATGTACTTGGTGGAGCAATTGTAACACATCCTTTTGCAATACTTTTGGAATAAGCACACGCAATTGTCCACTGTCATTTTGAACTAGAATCACGCCTTGTTGTACAGAAAGGTTATGCCAATGAACAAAGTATTGGCTCACAGCTGATTTCTGGATACTGTTCAATGAACGAGGCCAAGATGTACGAATGTAATGCAACAAAATCTTGAGGTCTGGGTCTGCTTCCATGGCCTGTGCAATTTTTCTGTAGTGCAAGAGAATCAATACCAGCAACTCAGAGTCCTGTGTATCCTTTTGGCAACAAGATGCGGCAGATTCATCAAAATTGGAGTCTGGGCCAATCGGAAGGTGAGACAGGGCATCTGCATTGCCATGCTTTGCCATACGTCTGTACAAAATTTCATACTGATACTGTGAAAGCAATGAAGTCTGTCATTGCAATTTTTGAGCAGAGTGAGTAGGAACTGGCTTTGGCTGATGAAACAAGGACTGCAAAGGCTTATGATCTGTCAATAAATAGAACTTGCGACTATACGAATAGTGATGGAATTTTGCCACTCCATATACAATAGCAAGAACTTCTTTTTCAATTTGAGAATAATTGCACTGAGTTTGAGTAAACAACTTTGAGGCAAAAGCAATAGGTTTGTCTTGTGCACCAATTTTGTGTGAAAGCACAGCGCCAATTCTCTAGGAAGAAGCATTGACTTGCAAAACTACCAGCTTGGCAGGGTCAAAATGCACTAAACATCTAAGAAAAGCATTTTTGAGTTTCTGAAATGCATCTTGACAGTCTTTAGTCCATACAAAAGGTAAATTTTTGTGATGCAAGCGAGCAATGGAGCCATGATTTGAGCAGTATGAACCAAATTTAGGATGTCATCTTGGCTAGTACTGACTGCAGTTCAAACACATTGCGAGGAACAGGCAGGTCATGGATTGCTAGCAAATGATATTGGAGGGGAAGCATGCCCTGACTGTTTATGAAATGACCGAATTCACACTTTTCAAGACGACACTTGAGTCCTGCTTCTGACAACACTCAAAAAAGAGTATGCAAGTTGATGTGTTCCCCTGGTGTTTGACCTGAGATGATAATATCATCAAGGTAATTTGAACAAAATGGCACTATTGCAGTCAGCTGTTCCAAGTAATGTTGAAAAATGGTGGGTGCGGAAGCACTGCCAAAGGGCAAATGCAAATACTTGAACAGGCCTAAATGTGTATTTACAACAAACACTTTCTGTGATTCTTCAACCAATGGTATTTGCAAGTAGGTATCACACAAATCTATCTTAGAATAGCAATGTCCAGCACCAAGCCTGTCCATGAGTTCATCAGGGCGAGGTAATGGATAAGTGTCAACTACTGTCTGTGGTTTGAATGTAGACTTAGAAGTCAACACAAATGCGGATGCAACCAGAAGGCTTACGCAACAAAACGAGAGGACTTGGCCACTGACTAGCTTGAGTAGGAGCAATTACACCAGTATCTTGCAATTCTTTCAGTTCACTGGCTATTTTGTCTCTTAATGCAATTGGAACGGGGTAGGCCCAGAAAAACTTAGGCTGTGCATTGTCCATAACATGCACTGTGAAGTCATTAGCTTTCCCCATTCCTTCTGAAAATAGTTCATGAAATTCTTTAAACAAGCTAGCAACACTGTCTTTTGATGCAAAAGCTGATATGGAAAGCATGTTGCCATTGATGCTTAGTCCAAACAAATCAAAAGCATCTAAACCGAAAATGTACTCACTCTCTCTGGATTTCAACACTGTAAAATTCACTGTCCTAGAGTGAGATTTGTAAGTGGCCAACAAACTACACTGTCCAAGCACTGGAACTTCCTGTCCGTTGTAAGATTTAGAAAGGCGTGGTGAGCCTAGCTGTTCATACATGGCATGATTAAACAAAGTTACTGAGGCACCTGTGTTCAACTGAAAGTTCACACAATGACCAGCAATGTGTAATGAGACAAATAGTTTGATAGAATGTCGTTGCACAGCACTAGTGTGAGAATGAGGCACAACCTTAATCTTACTTTTGTCAGAACCTGTTGTAGGTTTGGAAAACACAATGTTCACTGCATGTGCTTGAGCCTGTTTTTTCTGAGAGTGGGCAAAATTGACATTTTTGTGCCATTGCAAACAAACTACTTGGACACGGCCTTTTTTTTCCATACTTGTAACATGTTGCATTACATGATGTGCGATCCTGTCTTTTGTGGCAAGCAAAACATCTAGGGCAAGACTTCACTAAGTTCACAGGGCTGTTTACATGTCTACATGCCTGTCCTTGCAGCTGTGTACACACTCAGTGATGTGGCTGCTTGGGACGGTCGCAAGCAAGGGGTGACTCGACCCGACGAATCGGCGCCTTATCAACCACTATGGCACCCAAATCATATTGCTCTAAGATTTGCAACACTTGAGGAAGTGATGGATCAGAGTACTTTAAGATCTGTACTTGTATTCTACTATCTGGGACGTTTAATGTTATTGCATCTCTAATTATTAAATCACTGTAAAAGTTGCCACAACTACACTTAAATATACACTTCCTAGTCATGCCTGTTAATTCTGTGTACCACTGATGGTACATCTGTTCTGGAGGCTTTTTCTGCAAGCAAAAAAACTGACATCTGGCTGCAGCCACTTGGACTTGCTGGTCATAATATTCAGTTAATGCGGTGATTACTTGGTCATAACTGAGTTCGTTGGGAGATGCAGCTGGGAATAGTTTTTGTATCAACCTGAACACTGGGGATCCCACAATCGAAAGTAAGTGTCGTAGCTTTACAGTTCCTTGAACTTCATGAACGTCAGGTATTCGAGCCATTACTTTTCCGTGTCGTTAAATTGCCGGAGCAGTGGTGTGCTTGTCGGCGGCACTTGGGCTGATTTGTTGGTCTGTTGTGTGGCTGATGCAGTTTGTGCAGACAGTAGTTGTTGTACCGTCATCAGCTAGGTAGCAATTTGTTGGTTCTGAAACTAAAAACATTGTGTTGGATCCATCGTTTTGGCCGTCTGTGGCTGAGGCATGGGGGCTGGGACTGGAAGGTGTGGGGTAACCATTGTTTACACAAATACATTATAGCAAACAAGCAAGCAAAGCCTCTGAAAAGAGAAATTCGATTAGTTCTGCGGCTCCCCTCCTGGAATACACGCAAGAACAAACGACACATTAGCTAAATGAACACCTCTGCAAGCTAAAAAACAAGAGAAGCTAACAAAATCTTTGGTCGAGTTGATTAACTTCAATCTGCACAAAATTTTTGTCAGTACCACTTTTGTATCATCATTGCCGCTGTAGAGTCTTGTACCATGGGAAGCAAGGAGAGGATGTTGGTTGGTGGCTTGTATCCTCTTTCTATAACATGACTGCACACATGTATTAACAGGGTTCTTTACTAACAAGAACAGAAAGGTACTTATGTCTAAGCTAGTACACGTGTTGTGGTACAAGCTCTTCTGTGATAGTCCACGTTAGCTTCACTGCTGGTGAAGTAGAAGTCCCACCATGTACATTACTATGGTCGCCATGTACTGTCTGACTCTGAAGTAAAGACTGTGACTCTGACTGCGACTGACTGGACCCTCCACTCCATGGCTGTGATCTAAATACTTGTAGCTGAGAAGGCATTGGCAGCGAGTTGCTTGTGAGTCTGTCTTTGGTCTCTCTCCTGATAAGAGTGCTCGATTCAGCGCTAATTATCGATCTTCTTGCAACCTCTTTGTCAACCAGTGTGCTGGCGACAGTTTGTGCCAGCACAGGATGATTGACAAATTTCCCAGTTAGCACATGTCTTTAATATTGGGCAGCTTTTAACTAATTTCTGCCATGAACCAAAGATACAATTTATGAGAACATTCTTTAGAAATACTGTTCACATCACAGTATCCATTTGAAAGAATTTGCTACTGTAAGATGTTTTGTTATCTACAAGGATTGCAGTGAACAAAATTATAGAAAATAGGAATTTAAATCAGGTCTCTGCACAGAGTGCCAGGAAAGAAAGGTAAAAAAGATAGTAAACACTTCCGGGCTAAATTGCCGTGGTCGATCTGTAGAACTTCTTCTCCCTGACATTTCGTTCTCAACTACGGAGAACATCTTCCGAGGTGAGTCAACGACTGGCTGCTAGGAGCTGAGGCCACCGCTTATATGGAGATCGTAGAGGGCGCCACTGCACGTCACATGGCGTCGATGTGTAGCTATCTCTGGCTATCGTCTGTTCTCTCGATTGCAGGCAATCGATTGTCACGTGATTGATGCAACGTCGACCGCCATATCTTGTCCAATTTTAATCCTTCTTCTTTACGATTAAAATTGTATTGATGTTTGTGGATTTCAATTGCCTCTCTATACATACGTGTATAATAATGTGACGTTCTCGCTAGCACACTTGTCTCACCAAATTTTATTTCATGATCTCCATCCTTAAAAACATGTTCCGCTACTGCCGATTTGTCGATATGTCCCAAGCAACAGCTTCTTTTGTGCTCCGTCAAACGTGTATTGATGCTTCTTTTTGTAGTTCCTATGTAAACCCTGCCACAACTACACGGAATTTTATATACCCCTGGGGTGGCTAGGGGGTCACGAGCATCTTTTGTTGATCTTAGGCATTCACTAATTTTCTTAGTAGGTCTGAAAATAGTCTCCACCTGAAACTTGGCTAGTACTTTCCCAATGCAATCCGTGATGTTATGGATGAACGGAAGAAATACTTTTCCAGCTGATGGTTGTTGCTGTCTCCTATTTTTAGGCATTTTTCTATTTGTGTGAAGTGCTCGGTTAATCTTGTTTTTCGTATAACCATTTTTCGCAAAAGCCATTCGTAAATGATTTAGTTCTTCTTGTAAGTAGCCTGGTTCACAAATATTATTGGCCCTATCCACTAGTGTTTTTATGACTCCCCTCTTTTGCCTAGGGTGGTGGTTTGAGTTCTTATGGAGGTAGTGATCAGTATGTGTACCTTTCCTGTAGACCTTATGGCCTAAGGTCTCATCCGCCCGTTTGATAACTGATACATCCAAAAAGTTAAGTTGTCCATTATTCTCTTTCTCCATGGTAAATTTGATCTTTGGGTTGATGCTATTTAAGTGCACCAGGAAATCATTCAAGTCCTCTTCCTCATGATTCCATATTACAAAGGTATCATCCACATACCGATACAACTTCGAGGGGCTTTTTGTGGCCGACTGCAGTGCTTGATGTTCAAAATATTCCATGAATAAATTTGCAATTGCGGGGCTTAGGGGGCTTCCCATGGCTACCCCATCAATCTGTTCATAAAATTCACCATTGTACTGAAAATACGTCGAGGATAGACAGTGTTGAAACAAGGCCACTATATCAGTAGGGAACATATCGGCTATATGAGAGAGAGCTTCATCAACTGGAACCATAGTGAACAAAGATGCTATATCAAAACTGACAAAAATGTCATTAGGACTGACAGTAATTTCCCTCAATTTCTCAATGAAGTGTAGAGAGTTTTTAATATGACTCTCAGTTTTGCCTATGTAAGGTTGTAACAAAGAGGCAAGGTGTCCGGCTAGTTCTTGGGTAGGAGCTCCAATTGTGCTGGCTATTGATCTCAAAGGAACATCAGGTTTATGTATCTTTGGTAATCCTATAATCTCAGAGGATAAGCCTCCGTTTTACAAAGATACTTTTTAACTTCTGTAGGAATGGAAGACTGTTTTATCAGACGATTGCTGGCATTCAGCACATTCATTGTGGGATCCTTTTTCAACTTCTTGCATGTGCTGGGTTCCAGGATATCACTGATCTCCTTGTGATAATCCTCAGTATTCATTAAAACAGTAACATTTCCCTTGTCAGCGGCAACTATAATAACAGTCTTGTCTGCATTGATCTCCCGCAATGCCTTCCTTTCCCCTTGAGACAGATTGCTGCTGGGTGGCTTAGCTTTACATCATATCCTGGAGGTTTCCATCCTAATTTCATCAGCAGAATATGATGGTAACTGACGAATTCCTGCCTCTATATTAGCAATAATGTCCTCCATAGGAACCTTGGATGGAGTGATTGCAAAATTCCCTCCTTTAGACAGAACAGAAAGTTCTTCCTAAGACAATTCTTTTTCCGATAAATTAATAACCGTTTGGGAATTGTTTGGAATTGGTGTTTCCTGTCGACCCTCTTGTAGACGATCAAACTTCTCTTTCTGTCTGTTGGAAGACACTTCTGCACCAGTCTCCATAGATCTAAATGTTAAACTGTCCACTTTGTTCCAATGACAAAACTGCATAGTATTGCTAATAAGTAAATGAAGATTTAGCAGTTGACTATCACATACTGCCAGTCCTCATCGTGTCTGATGTATCCGCTCACGTAGTAATGCCAGTTCCATACGAGAATAAATACGGTTAGCTTGTGCTGAATGAAACATTCTTCTCACTTTTAAAAACTTGGGAACTATACCGATATCACGACAGCGTAGCAGAAAAGTGAGTGAGCAAAGTTGTTGACCTTTCTTCTTGCGTAGGTTCTCCAGTCGTCGTACCCTAGCTGACATTTCCTCCCCGTAGAGGCATCGAATCATCCCATGTAGGCTTTCATGGCCGGCGTCTTCATCAGTAAACACTTCCAGGCTAAATTGCTGTGGTCGATCTGTAGAACTTCTTCTCCCTGACGTTTCGTTCTCAACTACGGAGAACATCTTCCGAGGTGAGTCGACGACTGGCTGCTAGGAGCTGGGGCCGCCGCTTATATGGCGATCATAGAGGGCGCCACAGCACGTCACGTGGCATCGATGTGTAGCTATCTCTGGCTATCATCTGTTCTCTCGATTGCAGGCAGTCGATTGGAAGAAGGATTAAAATTGGACAAGATATGGCGGTCGACGTTGCATCAATCACATGACAATCGATTGCCTGCAATCGAGAGAACAGATGATAGCCAGAGATAGCTACACATCGATGCCACGTGACGTGCGGTGGCGCCCTCTACGATCTCCATATAAGCGGTGGCCCCAGCTCCTAGCAGCCAGTCGTCGACTCACCTCGGAAGATGTTCTCCGTAGTTGAGAACGAAACGTCAGGGAGAAGACGTTCTACAGATCGACCATGGCAATTTAGCCCGGAAGTGTTTACTGATGAAGACGCCGGCCGTGAAAGCCTACATGGGATGATTTGACGCCTCTACATGGGATGGTAAAAAAGATAGTTTCAGGGAAATGGAACAATAAAAGGACAACATAACAAAGACTGATAACTAAAATGGAACAGCTAATGGGAAAGAAGTCAACATGGTGTGGAATGTGTATAACATGGATTGCTGATAATTAAACAATTGAAAGTCCAGGATGGACTGTAACAATTATGAGAAGGAAATTTGCAGCTCACCATTTAGCAGAGATGCTGAGTCGCAGATAGGCACAACAAAAATTAAAGCTTTCGGCCATTAAGACCTTGTCAACACGACACACACATGCACACACACACACACACACACATGCACACACACGCGCGCGCGCGCACACACACACACACACACACACACACACACACACACACACACACACACAAAAAAAAACTGGGTTGGGGTAAAGAGGAGGCTGAGGCAGGGAGGAGGAGGGATAGTATGGTGGGGGTGGTGGACAGTGAAGTGCTGCAGGTCAGATGGATGACAGGGGAGAGATGGGCAGGGGGGGAAGGGGGGAGGCAAGTAGCGGAAAATGAGTGAAATAAAAACACTGGGTGTGGTGGTGGAATGACAGCTGTGCACTGCTGGAATGGGAACAGGGAAGGGGCTGGATAGATGAGGACAGTGACTAATGAAGGTTGAGGCCACGACAGTTACGGAAACATTGAACATATTGCAGGGAAAGTTCCCACCTGCACAATTCAGAAAAGCTGGTGCTGGTGGGGAGGATCCATATGGCACAGGCTGTGCAGCAGTCATTAACATGAAGGAGGTCATGTTTTGCAGGGTGTCGAGCAACAGGGTGGTCCACTTGTTTGTCGGCCACAATTTGTCGGTGGCCATTCATGCAGACAGACAGCTTGTTGGTTGTCATACCTACATAGAATGCAGCAAAATGGTTGCAGCTTATCTTGTAGACCACACGACTGGTTTCACAGGTAGCCCTGCCTATGTTGCGATAGCTGATGTTAGTGACTGGACTGGAGTAGGTGGTGGTTGCACGATGTATGGCACACGTTTTGCATCTAGGTCTATCACAGGGGTATGAGATTGGGAGTGGGGGTTGTGTAAGGATGGATGAGTATATTGTGTAGGTTCGGTGAATGGTGGAATACCACAGTGGGAGAGGTGGAAAAGATAGTGGGAACGACATTTCTCATTTCAGTGCATGATGAGAGATAATCAAAATCCTGGCAGAGAATGTAATTTAGTTGCTCCAGTCCTGGGTGGTACTGAGTTACGAGGGGAATGCTCCTCTGTGGCTGGATGGTGGGACTTTGGGTGGCTGAGGGAGACTGGAAAGGTAAGGCATGGGAAATTTGTTTTTATAGAAGGTTGGGAGGATAATTATGGTCTGCGAAGGCTTTGGTGAGACCCTCAGTATAATTTGAAATGGACTGCTTGTCACTGCAGATGTGATGACCACGGGTGGCTGGGCTATACGGAAGGGACTTCTTGGTATGATATGTGTGGCAGCTGTCAAAATGGAGGTATTGCTGGTGGTCAGTAGGCTTGATATGGGTGGAGGTACTGATGTAGCCATCTTTGAGATGGAGGTCAACATCTAGGAAGGTGGCTTGTTGGGTTGAGTAGGACCAGGTGAAGCAAATGGGGGAGAAGTTGTTGAGGTACTGGAAGAATGTGGATAGGGTCTCCTCACCTTCGATCCAGATAGCAAAGATGTCATCAATGAATCTGAACAAGGTGAGGGGTTTAGAAGTCTGGGTTTTTATGAAGAATTCCTCTAGCTAGCCTATGAATAGGTTGACATAGGGTGGTGCCTTGTGGGTACCCATAGCCATGCCCCAGATTTGTTTGTAGGTAATCCCTTCAAAGGAGAAGTAATTGTGGGTGAGGATATAGTTGGTCATGGCAACCAGGAAGGAGGTTGTTGGTTTGGAATCCATCATGCATTGGGAAAGGCAGTGTTCAATAGTGATAAGGCCAGGGGTATTAGAAGTGTTAGTGTACAGGGAGGTGGTATCAATAGTGACAAGCAGGCCACCATGTGGTAAAGGGACAGGAACTGTAGAGGGTCAGTGGAGGAAATGGTTGGTATCTTTTATATGTGGGGGTAGGTTCCAGGTAATAGGTTGAAGGTGTTGGTCTACAAGAGCAGAGATTCTCTTGGTGGAGGCACAGTAACCAGCCACAATGGGGTGTCCTGGGTTGTTGGGTTTATGGACTTTAGGAAGCATGCAGAACGTAAGAGTGCGGGGAGTGGAAGGGGTGAGTAGAGAGATGGATTCCAGAGAGACATTCTGGGATGGGCCTAAGAATTTGAGTAGTTACTGGAGATCCTGATGGATTACTGGAATGGGCTCACTCTGACAAGATTTGTAGGTAGAAGTACCTGACAGCTTGTGGAGTCATTCTGCCAGGTAATCCTGGTGGTTCAAAACAACAGTGGTGGAGCCTTTGTCTGCAGGTATGATTGTAAGGTCAGGACCAGTTTTTAGATGTTGGGCTGTGGCTCTTTCTGCAGATGTAAGGTTAGTTTGCATGTTGATGGATTTGGGGAATTATGGTGAGGCAAGGTTCGAGGTTAAGAAATTCTGGAAAGTTAACAAGGGGGTGGTTTGGGGGCAGTGGGGGTGGATGACAGCTCAGTGGAAGAGTGAACTGAGTTAGGCAAGGTTCAGTATTGGTCTTTGGTTGAATCTGATTGGTAGGGTTGGTGGCGAAAAAGTATTTCCACTGTAGGGACCAGGTGGTGGATAGAAGATCTTTTAACAAGTCTGGCGTGATTGAATTTGGTAGTGGAACAAAAGGTGAGGCCTTTGGAAAGGTCTGATATTTCTGTGAACATTCGTTCACTGTGATGCGTCTGTCATCAGTCACCAATTCGTTAACTCTCTGCACATTGTCTAGAGTGAGTGCAGTATGAGGTCTGGCGCTGCGAGGACAATTCTCAATATTGCCATAGCAGCATCTCCATACACCTTTTTCAACCTCATGTGGATCTTTCCCATTGTCTTGTTTTCACAGCACGAGAATTTATGACAACATGTTGCTTCTGACGAATGTCAAGTGTAGCAGCCAACTTGAAGACATGCTGTGATGGCACCACTCACAGGAACAGGTTGAATTAAGTTCGAAAACAAGTGGGAAGAATGTATCAACACACTGTAAAACTTTCACACATGCAGAATGAAAACTGTATTTTTACAAAAATAGTGTGCATTTCTTTTGGAGTGACCCTTGTATGAAAAGCTATCTCTAACCAATTGATTCTCATAAAATTCATCATTCTCCTCAGTGTTAATTCCTATCATCAAAAACTTCAACACCTCTTGATTAATTGCTACAGTTTTGATTAAATCTCCTGTTTAATTTAGTTTCTCCACAAATTCCAGATTTTGGTTCTACAGAACAGTAACTTCATATTGTCCCAGTCAAAACTGACATTGGCTTTGACTATCCAGTCCATCCCCAACAAAATGTGTTCATTCAGATCAGCTGCCACTAGATAATCTTTTTCAAATGTAAAATTACCAACTGTGAATGAAATCAGAGCTTGCCAACTAGTCAGTTTACTAAATTTTCCTATGGCTCCTGTAATTCTAACACCAGTGATAGGAAGTTCCGTATAATATTCTGTATTCTTCAATCTATCTCTTAACTTACCAGAAATCCCACAAATAGGACTACCAGTGTCTACTAAACGAATTCCTTTCCAAGTAGCAATAGAAATCTCAATTTACGGGCTACCAAGTATTTCAGGCTTATCAATATTTTCATCTTCTGCTAGTAAATCACCTTCAATCTCCTTAAAATTTTAATCAGTTTCACCTGTAGGTCACTTGCTGCTGTCACTTGTAACACACTCAATGGCAACTTACAACTAGACTAGGTACCTTCTAAAACCATCAAATCACTCTCACGTGTAGGTTGTGTTGTTGTTGTGGTCTTCAGTTCCGAGACTGGTTTGATGCAGCTCTCCATGCCACTCTATCCTGTGCAAGCTTCTTCATCTCCCAGTACCTACTGCAACCTACATCCTTCTGAATCTACTTATAGTATTCATCTCTTGGTCTCCCTCTATGATTTTTACCCTCCACACTGCCCTCCAATACTAAATTTGTGATCCCTTGTTGCCTCAGAACATGTCCTACCAACTAGTCCCTTCTTCTTGTCAAGTTGTGCCGCAAACTCCTCTTCTCCCCAATTCTATTGAATACCTCCTCATTAGTTATGTGATCTACCCATCTAATCTTCAGCATTCTTCTTTATCACCACATTTCAAAAGCTTCTATTCTCTTCTTGTCCAAACTATTTATCGTCCATGTTTCACTTCCATACATGGCTACACTCCATACAAATACTTTGAGAAATGACTTCCTGACACTTAAATCTATACTCAATGTTAACAAATTTCTCTTCTTCAGAAATGATTTCCTTGCCATTGCCAGTCTACATCTTATATCTTCTCTATTTCGACCATCATCAGTTATTTTGCTCCACAAATATTAAAACTCCTTTACTATTTTAAGTGTCTCATTTCCTAATCTAATTCCCTCAGCATCACCCAACTTAATTTGACTACATTCCATTATCCTCGTTTTGCTTTTGTTGATGTTCAACTTATATCCTACTTTAAAGACACTGTCCATTCTGTTCAACTGCTCTTCCAAGTCCTTTGCTGTCTCTGACAGAATTACAATGTCATCAACGAACCTCAAAGTTTTTATTTCTTCTCCATGGATTTTAATACCTACTCCAAATTTTTCTTTTGTTTCCTTTACTGCTTGCTCATTATACAGATTGAATAACATCAGGGAGAAGCTACAACCCTGTCTCACTCCCTTCCAAACCAGTGCTTCCCTTTCATGTCCCTCGACTCTTATAACTGCCATCTGGTTTCTGTACAAATTGTAAATAGCCTTTCATTCCCTGTATTTTACCCCTGCCACCTTTAGAATTTGAAAGAGAGTATTCCAGTCAACATTGTCAAAAGCTTTCTCTAAGTCTACAAATGCTAGAAACGTAGGCTTGCCTTTCCTTAACCTTTCTTCTAAGATAAGTCGTAAGGTCAGTATTGCCTCACGTGTTCCAACATTTCTACGGAATCCAAACTGATCTTCTCCAAGGTTGGCTTCTACCAGTTTTTCCATTCGTCTGTAAAGAATTCGCGTTAGTATTTTGCAGCTGTGACTTATTAAACTGATAGTTCGGTAATTTTCACATCTGTCAACACCTGCTTTCTTTGGGATTGGAATTATTATATTCTTCTTTAAGTCCAAGGGTATTTCACCTGTCTCATACGTCTTGCTCACCAGATGGTCGAGTTTTGTCAGGACTAGCTCTCGCAAGGCTGTCAGTAGTTCTAATGGAATGTTGTCTACTCCCGGGGCCTTGTTTCAACTCAGGTCTTTCAGTGCTCTGTCAAACTCTTCACCTGTATCTATCTGACACAGTTAACTTCAACATCATTTGATCTGTTCAGAATTTCAAGTATCTTGTTACTAATCTGCCTAGTTTGTTCATATTTATTGCTACACCTGGTCAAAATCTCTCTGACATCAGCAGGGATTCATTGACTCCCGTGTACCTTCTCCATCAACATCAAAGCATCATCATCAAATCCTACGATCTTATGACTTACATCATCATCCAATACTTCTACAAAAATCATACCATCTAAGTCATCACAGAGCAATGCATCAGCATCAACATCAAGAATATTATCACATCTATTAAAATCATCATCAAAATTATCAGTAGTATCACTAGCATCAATATGAACATCTGCTTCTAATTCATAACTCTCTACAACCAAATCATCATCAGTACTACTTTTGTTTGTGCAAGTAGACAAACAGATAGAATTAATTATGAAATCCTCAGCCTCCTTACGTACAAGATTATTAACTTCTGCCACATCTACCTCAGATAAGACACTGCATCCTTACATAACAAACTGGGTAAACCATATCCATCAACATCATTACACATAGCATCATTAGAAACACACACAGATCATCAAAAAGACTAGTCAACTCATCACAATAAAGTTCAAACTGTTTTTCTCCTGGCACATCATCACTGCTCATCTCTAGTAGCATGAAATCCTAAAACTCACTCCCGAAATTAACTGTGTTTATCTGATAATCACTACTGTGTCTAGTGTGGTGTCTGTAACATGAACTACTTCTACATCTTCTACGATTAGCCTGGTTTCTAGCAATCCTCCTCACCTCAAACTGGCAGGCTCTGAATGAGGAATGAGTTGGTTATCTGTTTTCCTGACTATTATTTCTATTCTCATTTGACCTAGTATTGTTTCTCCTCTCATAATTATTGCTTTGGTTATTTCTGTGATTATTACTAATACTCTAATTGTTCCTATTCTGAGTGTGATGGTTATTATCTTAATTGTTTTTTGCTCTATTATTATTATTATTATTTCTTTACTTTCTCAGACGTTAAGTCTGGTTAAAAATGGAAAGTGACGCGGACCTCGATCAAGCGTCACTTCCTTTTAACTGTATGGTATGTGTTATATTGCATTTAGGAACTTTCGGGTAATTGAACATGTATCAATAATTACAGATTTCTGTAGTTGTATATATAAGTTTGGATGTAGCTGTATTGCATTGATGCACTGGTGGATATTGTGTGGTATGACTCCTGTAGTTGATAGTATAATTGGTATAATGTCAACTTTATCCTGATGACACATGTCCTTGACTTCCTCAGCCAGTTGGATGTATTTTTCAATTTTTTCTCCTGTTTTCTTTTGTATATTTGTTGTATTGGGTATGGATATTTCGATTAGTTGTGTTAATTTTTTCTTTTTATTGGTGAGTATGATGTCAGGTTTGTTATGTGGTGTTGCTTTATCTGTTATAATGGTTCTGTTCCAGTATAATTTGAATTCATCATTCTCCAGTACACTTTGTGGTGCATACTTGTATGTGGGAATGTGTTGTTTTATAAGTTTATGTTGTAAGGCATGCTGTTGATGTATTATTTTTGCTACATTGTCATGTCTTCTGGGGTATTCTGTATTTGCTAGTATTGTACATCCGCTTGTGATGTGATCTACTGTTTCTATTTGTTGTTTGCAAAGTCTGCATTTATATGTTGTGGTATTGGGATCTTTAATAATATGCTTGCTGTAATATCTGGTATTTATTGTTCGATCCTGTATTGCAATCATGAATCCTTCCGTCTCACTGTATATATTGCCTTTTCTTAGCCATGTGTTGGATGCATCTTGATCAATGTGCGGCTGTGTTAGATGATACGGGTGCATGCCATGTAGTGTTTTCTTTTTCCAATTTACTTTCTTCGTATCTGTTGATGTTATGTGATCTAAAGGGTTGTAGAAGTGGTTATGAAATTGCAGTGGTGTAGCCGATGTATTTATATGAGTGATTGCTTTGTGTATTTTGCTAGTAGTTTTAAGAAAGAATTTTCTTAAATTGTCTACCTGTCCATAATGTAGGTTTTTTATGTCGATAAATCCCTTCCTCCTTCCTTTCTGCTTAATGTGAATCTTTCTGTTGCTGAATGTATGTGATGTATTCAACATTTTGTGGCATTGTGATCGTGTAAGTGTATTGAGTGCTTCTAGGTCTGTGTTACTCCATTTCACTACTCCAAATGAGTAGGTCAGTATTGGTATAGCATATGTATTTATAGCTTTTGTCTTGTTTCTTGCTGTCAATTATGTTTCAGTATTTTTGTTAGTCTTTGTCTATATTTTTCTTTTAGTTCTTCTTTAATATTTGTATTATCTATTCCTATTTTTTGTCTGTATCCTAGATATTTATAGGCATCTGTTTTTCCATCGCTTCTATGAAGTTGCTGTGGTTATCCAATATGTAATCTTCTTGTTTAGTGTGTTTTCCCTTGACAATGCTATTTTTCTTACATTTGTCTGTTCCAAAAGCCATATTTATATCATTGCTGAATATTTCTGTTATCTTTAGTAATTGGTTGAGTTGTTGATTTGTTGCTGCCAGTAGTTTTAGATCATCCATGTATAGCAAATGTGTGGTTTTGTGTGGGTATGTTCCAGTAATATTGTATCCATAATTTGTATTATTTAGCATGTTGGATAGTGGGTTCAGAGCAAGGCAGAACCAGAAAGGACTTAATGAGTCTCCTTGGTATATTCCACGCTTAATCTGTATTGGCTGTGATGTGATATTATTTGGATTTGTTTGGATATTAAGTGTGGTTTTCCAATTTTTCATTACTATGTTTAGGAACTGTATCAATTTAGGATCTACTTTGTATATTTCCAATATTTGTAGTAACCATGAGTGGGGTACACTATCAAAAGCTTTTTGGTAATCAATGTATGTGTAGTGCAGTGACCTTTGTTTAGTTTTAGCTTGATATGTCACCTCTGCATCTATTATCAGTTGCTCTTTACATCCTCGTGCTCCTTTGCAACAGCCTTTTTGTTCTTCATTTATAATTTTGTTCTGTGTTGTATGTGTCATTAATTTCTGTGTAATGACCGAAGTTAATATTTTGTATATTGTTGGTAGGCATGTTATGGGGCAATATTTAGCTGAGTTTGCTGTGTCTGCTTGATCTTTAATTTTCAGATAAGTTATTCCATGTGTAAGTGTATCAGGGAATGTGTATGGGTCTGCAATGTAACTGTTAAATAATTTAGTTAGATGTGAATGTGTTGAGGTAAACTTCTTTAGCCAGAAATTTGCTATTTTATCTTTTCTAGGGGCTTTCCAATTGTGAGTAGAATTAATTGCTTGGGTGACTTCATGTTGCAAAATTATCACTTCAGGCATTTGTGGTATCATCTTGTATGTGTCTGTTTCTGCTTGTATCCACCGTGCATGCCTGTTATGTTGTACCGGGTTTGACCATATGTTGTTCCAGAAGTGTTCCATGTCTGTTATGTTTGGTGGATTGTCTATTTTAATGTGTGTGTTATCTATTGTCTGGTAAAATTTCTTTTGGTTTGTGTTGAATGTTTGGTTTTGTTTCCTTCTATTATTATTATTATTATTATTATTATTATTATTATACCTATTTCTGTTGTTGAGAGGACCTCCCCAACTTGGAACTGATTCTCTCTATGACCACAGCTGTTATCTGACCTATCACTATTTTCGCAGACATGATCCAGTTTGTCAACATATGAGTATTTAAGAAATTCTTCTGCCGAATCATCTGGTTCATAGACCAGACCCCACTGAATGCAATTAGGCAAGTGCCATTTCAGTGTGTGAATTTGTATGGGATCATGTAATGGCTTGTCAATGTGCTCTGTTGTCCTAAGCTGTCTTTCACAAAATTCATATGTCCTCGAATTTCTTCACAACATCTGTTACTATTTAGAAATTCTGTCTTAATTCTGGCCTTTTTACTTTTTGACCAAAATTTGTTCAAATATAATCTTTCAAAACTGGCAAAAGTCATTTCTGAGTTAACATGCTGGTTAGCCCAGGACAAAGGTTCAGCCAGATAATGCTTTCTTAATTTCATTTTAGGCAGTTCTGGCATTCGGATTCAAAGATGTCCTTGCATTGGTGTATAAAATCCACAGGATGTAATAAAATCTCCCCAGAAAAATTTCAATGTAACATTATTACAATTATTTACAAGCATCCTGCCACAGCTATAGGTGCTACTAAACATGTTTGTTTCCAAATTGTCTACTTTGAAGTTGAGTGTTTGAACATTTTGAGCAACAGTGTAAACTTTATTGCTAATGGAAGAAATTTGTTTGGTAACAAGCATTGAATTTAATTTCAATTTTTTGTCAGTATAATAACTCTCAGTCCCAATATAGAATTGCATTGTTTAGAACTCAGATTTACTCCTGTTTAACTCGTCAGTGACAACACTTTCATTCTCATATAAGATGTGAAACAAATACTAACAAAGAGATAGAGGGGCTGGCCAGTACTTACCTCAGCTCAGTACAGCCGATAGATACACATAAAACAGAACTGAAAATTTACATTCCTAGCTTTCGGAACTTTGTTCCTTCATCAGGGAGGAGAGAGGGGAAAAAAAGGGAAGAAGGGAAAGAGGATTCAGTTACTCACAACCCAGGTTATGAAGCAACAGGGAAAGGTAAACAGGGAGGGTAGCAAGGATGGAGGCATGGTTGTCAGAGGGAAGCCAAAGATATTCTACTGTAAGTACTGTGCCAGCTTCAAACCAAAGAGGATGCATACAGAAGTAAAGTATAAAGATAAACACAACTATGTAAGATGAAAAGATGCGTGAATGGCTAAAGAGGAAAGGGAAAGAGGAGAAGACTGAAGAGTGAATGGGAGTGAGGTTCTTTAACGTAGGTTCAGTCCAGGGAGATGGCGGGATGAAAGGATGTGTTGGAGTGCAAGTTCCCATCTCCGCAGTTCAGAGGGACTGGTGTTGGGTGGGAGAAGCCAAATGGCACATACGGTGTAGCAGGTTCCTAGGTCCCTAGAATTATGCTGGAGGGCATGCTCCGCTACTGGGTATTGGGCATCTCCTAGGCGGACAGTTCGTCTGTGTCCGTTCATTCGCTCAGCCAGTTTGATTGTTGTCATGCCAATGTAAAAGGCTGTGCATTGCAGGCACGTCAGTTGATAAATGACATGTGTAGTTTCACACGTAGCCCTGCCTTGAATTGTGTATGTTTTACCAGTAGCGGGGCTGGAGTAGGTGGTTGTGGGCGGATGCATGGGGCAGGTTTTGCAGCGGGGTCGGTTACAGGGGTAGGAACCGCTGGGTAGAGAAGGTAGTCTGGGAATATTGTAGGGTTTAACAAGGATGTTACGGAGGTTAGGGGGGCGACGAAAGGCAACTCTGGGTGGTGTGGGGAGAATTTTGTCAAGGGATGATCTCATTTCAGGGGTTGACTTGAGAAAGTCATATCCCTGGCGGAGTAATTTGTTGATGTTTTCGAGGCCAGGATAATACTGGGTGACAAGGGGGATGCTTCTGTGTGGTCTGGGGGTAGGAACATTGTTGTTGGACGGGGAGGAATGTATTGCTCGGGAAATCTGTTTGTGGACAAGGTCTGCAGGATAGTTGCGGGAGAGGAAAGCACTGGTCAGGTTATTGGTGTAGTTGTTGAGGGATTCGTCACTGGAGCAGATACGTTTGCCACGAATACCTAGGCTGTAGGGAAGGGAGCGTTTGATGTGGAAAGGATGGCAGCTATCAAAGTGAAGGTACTGTTGTTTGTTTGTGGGTTTGATATGGACTGAGGTGTGGATGTGAGCTTCAACAAGATGAAGGTCAACATCCAGGAAGGTGGCTTGGGTTTTGGAGAAGGACCAGGTGAAATTCAGATTCGAAAAGGAGTTGAGGTTATGGAGGAAATTAAGGAGTGTTTCTTCACCATGAGTCCAGACCACAAAGATGTCATCTATAAACCTATACCAGGCCAGGGGAAGCAGCTGTTGGGTCTTCAGGAAAGCCTCCTCCATGCGGCCCATGAAGAGGTTGGCATAGGAGGGAGCCATCCTGGTTCCCATGGCCGTTCCCCTGATTTGTTTGTAGGTCTGGCCTTCAAAAGTGAAGTAATTATGGGTGAGGATGAAGTTGGTAAGTGTGATAAGGAACGAGGTTTTTGGAAGATCTTCGGGTGGGCGTTGGGAGAGGTAGTGCTCAAGGGCAGAGAGACCATGGGTATGTGGGATGTTTGTGTAAAGGGATGTAGCATCTATGGTGACAAGAAAGGTTTCAGGTGGGAGAGGAGTGGGAATGGATTTGAGGCGTTCTAGGAAGTGGTTTGTGTCTTTGATGTAGGATGGGAGTCTGCGGGTGATAGGTTGTAGGTGCTGGTCTACCAGAGCTGAGATACGTTCGGTTGGGGATTTGAAGCCTGCTACAATGGGACGGCCAGGATGGTTCTCTTTGTGGATTTTGGGTAATAGGTAGAAGGTAGGGGTACGTGGCTCAGGTGGAGTGAGTAAGTCTATGGAAGCCGTTGTGAGGCCTTGTGAGGGACCTTGGATTTTTAGGATTTTTTGCAGCTCAGTCTGGATGGAGGGAATGGGATCCTGGGTAACAGCTTTGTAGGTTGAGGTGTCAGAGAGTTGACGCAGATCACCTATATGGTCCACATCCTTCATTGTTTTGTCCCTTTTGTTAGCTATCACTTACGTCTGTCATCTTAACACTTTCTCTTCTTCAGTGTTTTATATATACATAAATAAATATTTTCATCACCAACAGTGCTAGTTTCATCTTCCTCCTATTATCTTGTTCCGTTTATAGTCCTCTTCTCTTTTTTATTTATTGATTTATTTATTCAACATTCCATAGGTTTAACGTTCGTTATTCGCTGTTTCCCAGCCAACAATCACTGCCAACAATCTCTTCCACACCTACCAGTATCATCCATTTCCGTCGATTTCTTGTTGCTGGCGATATTTTTGTGCCATTGGCTATCTTTCTCTGCCACAAGAAAAATTTTTTGGGACATTTCTGCCCCACCCGCGATCTTTTTTGCGGCACGCGCGATCTTTTTTGCGGCACGCGCGATCTTTTTTGCGGCACGCGCGATCGCTTTTGCGGCACGCGCGATCGCTTTTGCGGCACGCGCGATCGCTTTTGCGGCACGCGCGATCTTTTTTCGCCACTCGCTATCTCTGTTTCTGAGCTACGTGTGTTCTTTTTCCCCTGATCTGGACATACTTGCTTGGTCTGGTTAACTTTTTCCGTATTTTTCTTATTTACTGGTCTTCCTTTGGTATTGAACATTACCAACACAATTTCTTTCCTTCTCGTCCTTCCCTCCGTGTTTTACTCCTTATGATTACTATCTCAACTTTAGTTATCTAATTTCCCTATCCACCAGTTACCCACTATGTACCCTAATCCTATACCACATTATTTACATTCATTCCGGAAACATGCATTCACTGTAGCCAAACTGCAATCCCACATACTTTTCCTCCAGTCCTGCTTAACCTTTGGAATTACCCCTAAAGGGCTTACCTTAAAAGTTCCCATCTCTGGGTGCAATTCCTCCTTCCACCAGTCTCTCCTGGACTTCCAGAACCTTCAATCCTTAGCCCTTACCCAACTTGTCCTGAATCTCTACACTACTTCATGTAACCACCACTCCCAACAGCTCCTATCTCTCTTCAAAGTCCTCCACCTCTCAAACCCTTGCTTGGAGAACACACTGAGGAACATCATCCTAGAAGCCAGCTGCAAACTTGAGTTCCATGCCACACAACACCTGAAAAAACTATCCACAGTGCTAGTGCAACACCTAAGAAGTGGGGTCCCTCTCCCTATCCCTCACAAACACCAACCACAACAGAACCTTCAACAAACCCCCCTCATAGCCAACAAACCTAGCCTAGCCACCCTACTCAATCTCCCCATCCCAGCACATATCCCACACAGACCAAATCTCAACTACAACCACAGTCAAATGCCACATATCACCAGTCCCAATTCAGTCCTAAACCTCTCATCCAGATCCCTCTCTCCTCCAGAGACATCTGTTCTATCAAAAGGCTTAACCTTTAGCCCCACACCTAAATTCAACCACACTGCCCTGGTTAAAGATCTCCTCTCATTCACCCGGAACCTCAACTGGAAATATCACTTCACTACCCAAACACAGCCCCCAAGTACTAGACCCAGTGTTGAACCCTGTCTAGAACAGTTTCGACTGCCTTCTCAAAGGGATCCTCCTCCCCTCCCCCAAAACCATCCCTTGCAGACATTTCAGGAATTCCTCACATCCAGTGTTGCCTCCCAGTCCTTCTTGAAGAACATCCCGACAACCCCCAACATCACCCCAGCTGAATCCCGTGCCATTAAAGAGCTGAAAATAGACCACTCTATTGTCATCCTCCCGGCGGATAAAGGCTCCACAACTGTCGTACTTGACCGTGTGGAGTATGTGGCAGAAGGACTGCGTCAACTCTCTGACACCTCAACCTACAAAGCTGTTACCCAGGATCCCATTCCCTCCATCCAGACTGAGCTGCAAAAAATCCTAAAAATCCAAGGTCCCTCACAAGGCCTCACAACGGCTTCCATAGACTTACTCACTCCACCTGAGCCACGTACCCCTACCTTCTACCTATTACCCAAAATCCACAAAGAGAACCATCCTGGCCGTCCCATTGTAGCAGGCTTCAAATCCCCAACCGAACGTATCTCAGCTCTGGTAGACCAGCACCTACAACCTATCACCCGCAGACTCCCATCCTACATCAAAGACACAAACCACTTCCTAGAACGCCTCAAATCCATTCCCACTCCTCTCCCACCTGAAACCTTTCTTGTCACCATAGATGCTACATCCCTTTACACAAACATCCCACATACCCATGGTCTCTCTGCCCTTGAGCACTACCTCTCCCAACGCCCACCCGAAGATCTTCCAAAAACCTCGTTCCTTATCACACTTACCAACTTCATCCTCACCCATAATTACTTCACTTTTGAAGGCCAGACCTACAAACAAATCAGGGGAACGGCCATGGGAACCAGGATGGCTCCCTCCTATGCCAACCTCTTCATGGGCCACATGGAGGAGGCTTTCCTGAAGACCCAACAGCTGCTTCCCCTGGCCTGGTATAGGTTTATAGATGACATCTTTGTGGTCTGGACTCATGGTGAAGAAACACTCCTTAATTTCCTCCATAACCTCAACTCCTTTTCGAATCTGAATTTCACCTGGTCCTTCTCCAAAACCCAAGCCACCTTCCTGGATGTTGACCTTCATCTTGTTGAAGCTCACATCCACACCTCAGTCCATATCAAACCCACAAACAAACAACAGTACCTTCACTTTGATAGCTGCCATCCTTTCCACATCAAACGCTCCCTTCCCTACAGCCTAGGTATTCGTGGCAAACGTATCTGCTCCAGTGACGAATCCCTCAACAACTACACCAATAACCTGACCAGTGCTTTCCTCTCCCGCAACTATCCTGCAGACCTTGTCCACAAACAGATTTCCCGAGCAATACATTCCTCCCCGTCCAACAACAATGTTCCTACCCCCAGACCACACAGAAGCATCCCCCTTGTCACCCAGTATTATCCTGGCCTCGAAAACATCAACAAATTACTCCGCCAGGGATATGACTTTCTCAAGTCAACCCCTGAAATGAGATCATCCCTTGACAAAATTCTCCCCACACCACCCAGAGTTGCCTTTCGTCGCCCCCCTAACCTCCGTAACATCCTTGTTAAACCCTACAATATTCCCAGACTACCTTCTCTACCCAGCGGTTCCTACCCCTGTAACCGACCCCGCTGCAAAACCTGCCCCATGCATCCGCCCACAACCACCTACTCCAGCACCGCTACTGGTAAAACATACACAATTCAAGGCAGGGCTACGTGTGAAACTACACATGTCATTTATCAACTGACGTGCCTGCACTGCACAGCCTTTTACATTGGCATGACAACAACCAAACTGGCTGAGCGAATGAACGGACACAGACGAACTGTCCGCCTAGGAGATGCCCAATACCCAGTAGCGGAGCATGCCCTCCAGCATAATTCTAGGGACCTAGGAACCTGCTACACCGTATGTGCCATTTGGCTTCTCCCACCCAACACCAGTCCCTCTGAACTGCGGAGATGGGAACTTGCACTCCAACACATCCTTTCATCCCGCCATCTCCCTGGACTGAACCTACGTTAAAGAACCTCACTCCCATTCACTCTTCAGTCTTCTCCTCTTTCCCTTTCCTCTTTAGCCATTCACGCATCTTTTCATCTTACATAGTTGTGTTTATCTTTATACTTTACTTCTGTATGCATCCTCTTTGGTTTGAAGCTGGCACAGTACTTACAGTAGAATATCTTTGGCTTCCCTCTGACAACCATGCCTCCATCCTTGCTACCCTCCCTGTTTACCTTTCCCTGTTGCTTCATAACCTGGGTTGTGAGTAACTGAATCCTCTTTCCCTTCTTCCCTTTTTTTCCCCTCTCTCCTCCCTGATGAAGGAACAAAGTTCCGAAAGCTAGGAATGTAAATTTTCAGTTCTGTTTTATGTGTATCTATCGGCTGTACTGAGCTGAGGTAAGTACTGGCCAGCCCCTCTATCTCTTTGTTAGTATTTGTTTCACATCTTATATGAGATTTTCCATTAATCATTTAGATCACCTATATGGTCCACATCCTTCATTGTTTTGTCCCTTTTGTTAGCTATCACTTACGTCTGTCATCTTAACACTTTCTCTTCTTCAGTGTTTTATATATACATAAATAAATATTTTCGTCACCAACTGTGCTAGTTTCATCTTCCTCCTATTATCTTGTTCCGTTTATAGTCCTCTTCTCTTTTTTATTTATTGATTTATTTATTCAACATTCCATAGTTTTAACGTTCGTTATTCGCTGTTTCCCAGCCAACAATCACTGCCAACAATCTCTTCCACACCTACCAGTATCATCCATTTCCGTCGATTTCTTGTTGCTGGCGATATTTTTGTGCCATTGGCTATCTTTCTCTGCCACAAGAAAAATTTTTTGGGACATTTCTGCCCCACCCGCGATCTTTTTTGCGGCACGCGCGATCTTTTTTGCGGCACGCGCGATCTTTTTTGCGGCACGCGCGATCGCTTTTGCGGCACGCGCAATCTTTTTTCGCCACTCGCTATCTCTGTTTCTGAGCTACGTGTGTTCTTTTTCCCCTGATCTGGACATACTTGCTTGGTCTGGTTAACTTTTTCCGTATTTTTCTTATTTACTGGTCTTCCTTTGGTATTGAACATTACCAACACAATTTCTTTCCTTCTCGTCCTTCCCTCCGTGTTTTACTCCTTCTTATGATTACTATCTCAACTTTAGTTATCTAATTTCCCTATCCACCAGTTACCCACTATGTACCCTAATCCTATACCACATTATTTACATTCATTCCGGAAACATGCATTCACTGTAGCCAAACTGCAATCCCACATACTTTTCCTCCAGTCCTGCTTAACCTTTGGAATTACCCCTAAAGGGCTTACCTTAAAAGTTCCCATCTCTGGGTGCAATTCCTCCTTCCACCAGTCTCTCCTGGACTTCCAGAACCTTCAATCCTTAGCCCTTACCCAACTTGTCCTGAATCTCTACACTACTTCATGTAACCACCACTCCCAACAGCTCCTATCTCTCTTCAAAGTCCTCCACCTCTCAAACCCTTGCTTGGAGAACACACTGAGGAACATCATCCTAGAAGCCAGCTGCAAACTTGAGTTCCATGCCACACAACACCTGAAAAAACTATCCACAGTGCTAGTGCAACACCTAAGAAGTGGGGTCCCTCTCCCTATCCCTCACAAACACCAACCACAACAGAACCTTCAACAAACCCCCCTCATAGCCAACAAACCTAGCCTAGCCACCCTACTCAATCTCCCCATCCCAGCACATACCCCACACAGACCAAATCTCAACTACAACCACAGTCAAATGCCACATATCACCAGTCCCAATTCAGTCCTAAACCTCTCATCCAGATCCCTCTCTCCTCCAGAGACATCTGTTCTATCAAAAGGCTTAACCTTTAGCCCCACACCTAAATTCAACCACACTGCCCTGGTTAAAGATCTCCTCTCATTCACCCGGAACCTCAACTGGAAATATCACTTCACTACCCAAACACAGCCCCCAAGTACTAGACCCAGTGTTGAACCCTGTCTAGAACAGTTTCGACTGCCTTCTCAAAGGGATCCTCCTCCCCTCCCCCAAAACCATCCCTTGCAGACATTTCAGGAATTCCTCACATCCAGTGTTGCCTCCCAGTCCTTCTTGAAGAACATCCCGACAACCCCCAACATCACCCCAGCTGAATCCCGTGCCATTAAAGAGCTGAAAATAGACCACTCTATTGTCATCCTCCCGGCGGATAAAGGCTCCACAACTGTCGTACTTGACCGTGTGGAGTATGTGGCAGAAGGACTGCGTCAACTCTCTGACACCTCAACCTACAAAGCTGTTACCCAGGATCCCATTCCCTCCATCCAGACTGAGCTGCAAAAAATCCTAAAAATCCAAGGTCCCTCACAAGGCCTCACAACGGCTTCCATAGACTTACTCACTCCACCTGAGCCACGTACCCCTACCTTCTACCTATTACCCAAAATCCACAAAGAGAACCATCCTGGCCGTCCCATTGTAGCAGGCTTCAAATCCCCAACCGAACGTATCTCAGCTCTGGTAGACCAGCACCTACAACCTATCACCCGCAGACTCCCATCCTACATCAAAGACACAAACCACTTCCTAGAACGCCTCAAATCCATTCCCACTCCTCTCCCACCTGAAACCTTTCTTGTCACCATAGATGCTACATCCCTTTACACAAACATCCCACATACCCATGGTCTCTCTGCCCTTGAGCACTACCTCTCCCAACGCCCACCCGAAGATCTTCCAAAAACCTCGTTCCTTATCACACTTACCAACTTCATCCTCACCCATAATTACTTCACTTTTGAAGGCCAGACCTACAAACAAATCAGGGGAACGGCCATGGGAACCAGGATGGCTCCCTCCTATGCCAACCTCTTCATGGGCCGCATGGAGGAGGCTTTCCTGAAGACCCAACAGCTGCTTCCCCTGGCCTGGTATAGGTTTATAGATGACATCTTTGTGGTCTGGACTCATGGTGAAGAAACACTCCTTAATTTCCTCCATAACCTCAACTCCTTTTCGAATCTGAATTTCACCTGGTCCTTCTCCAAAACCCAAGCCACCTTCCTGGATGTTGACCTTCATCTTGTTGAAGCTCACATCCACACCTCAGTCCATATCAAACCCACAAACAAACAACAGTACCTTCACTTTGATAGCTGCCATCCTTTCCACATCAAACGCTCCCTTCCCTACAGCCTAGGTATTCGTGGCAAACGTATCTGCTCCAGTGACGAATCCCTCAACAACTACACCAATAACCTGACCAGTGCTTTCCTCTCCCGCAACTATCCTGCAGACCTTGTCCACAAACAGATTTCCCGAGCAATACATTCCTCCCCGTCCAACAACAATGTTCCTACCCCCAGACCACACAGAAGCATCCCCCTTGTCACCCAGTATTATCCTGGCCTCGAAAACATCAACAAATTACTCCGCCAGGGATATGACTTTCTCAAGTCAACCCCTGAAATGAGATCATCCCTTGACAAAATTCTCCCCACACCACCCAGAGTTGCCTTTCGTCGCCCCCCTAACCTCCGTAACATCCTTGTTAAACCCTACAATATTCCCAGACTACCTTCTCTACCCAGCGGTTCCTACCCCTGTAACCGACCCCGCTGCAAAACCTGCCCCATGCATCCGCCCACAACCACCTACTCCAGCCCCGCTACTGGTAAAACATACACAATTCAAGGCAGGGCTACGTGTGAAACTACACATGTCATTTATCAACTGACGTGCCTGCACTGCACAGCCTTTTACATTGGCATGACAACAACCAAACTGGCTGAGCGAATGAACGGACACAGACGAACTGTCCGCCTAGGAGATGCCCAATACCCAGTAGCGGAGCATGCCCTCCAGCATAATTCTAGGGACCTAGGAACCTGCTACACCGTACGTGCCATTTGGCTTCTCCCACCCAACACCAGTCCCTCTGAACTGCGGAGATGGGAACTTGCACTCCAACACATCCTTTCATCCCGCCATCCCCCTGGACTGAACCTACGTTAAAGAACCTCACTCCCATTCACTCTTCAGTCTTCTCCTCTTTCCCTTTCCTCTTTAGCCATTCACGCATCTTTTCATCTTACATAGTTGTGTTTATCTTTATACTTTACTTCTGTATGCATCCTCTTTGGTTTGAAGCTGGCACAGTACTTACAGTAGAATATCTTTGGCTTCCCTCTGACAACCATGCCTCCATCCTTGCTACCCTCCCTGTTTACCTTTCCCTGTTGCTTCATAACCTGGGTTGTGAGTAACTGAATCCTCTTTCCCTTCTTCCCTTTTTTTCCCCTCTCTCCTCCCTGATGAAGGAACAAAGTTCCGAAAGCTAGGAATGTAAATTTTCAGTTCTGTTTTATGTGTATCTATCGGCTGTACTGAGCTGAGGTAAGTACTGGCCAGCCCCTCTATCTCTTTGTTAGTATTTGTTTCACATCTTATATGAGATTTTCCATTAATCATTTGGAACACTTTCATTCTCTTTTACTTGCTCTTCAACTACATCCACTTAATCATTAACCAAGTGTAATTCAACGACTGTGAATTTCTTCAGTCAACTTCTAATTCTACATCGCCTACTCACTTATTACTTCAACAATATCCTACTTAATTGAGTTTAGGCTATTATTTAGTTTTCAAACTTTACATCCATTCTTTAAAATTTTTGGTCCATATTTTTATCAGCATTTTTAAAATTATCATCCATTTTCTTATTTTGTTCTAATAATTTACTGTCTAGTAGCTAAGAAGGCTGTTCAATTCAATTAACAGGCTGTCCCATATGCTGAAAATCTTGAAACGAACAGTGAGACGTATTTCCACAATTCCAATATGGAAAATTTGAGACCCTATTCACATGGGGATACTCAAATCAGCTCTGCAGCTACCTGACAACCAAGAGATTGGGAGACTGGATGACTCAAGTAGCCGATCACATTCACATAGGCACAACACCCATCTCACATACTACCAAATTACTTGCAGTGTGAACAGAAAATTAAATCAATTTCATTGGCTGTGGGCAAAGGATGTATGTACCACATTTCTTTGTGTACTGTGCTCCCAGTAGTACAATGTCTAGTTACTCTAGTAGTGATGATAATATTATAATACAGCATTATTATTACCGCTGGTACAGTAGGAGAAAAGTGAGAAAGTTGTGGGGCCATCCTTACACTGAGAATAATATAAATTGTAGGTTGCAAGTTGTTGTAAAAGACCTGCAGGAATCAGATTCAAAATTCCTCACATTCTATGAGATGAGAAAGGAGTCTTATCTAGATCCAAACAAATGGTTACTCCTTACATTCATTACACTATCACAAACATGAGGGAATGTGTGAGCCCTGATGAGCAACCTCTAATACCACTGAGGTAAGTCTCAAATCACATTGTACCAATATTTTGGATTTTACTTTTTCCATATGTATTTACACAAAAACAAACAATATAGGTGTGTATCCATATTAAAGAAAACAAAATATTGATGTAAAGATCAATGTAAAGATTATGTGCTGATAGAACAGTACACAAAAGTTATTTAACTGGTGGTTGTCAAAAATAAATTCCGTGGTGGTATCAATGGAATCTAAAACATCACACACAACTTCATAACATGTTGAAGAGTCCTGTCAGTGCTCCTCCTCCAGTATTGTATGGCTTCCATATCTCTCACTCCGAATAGAATACATGGCTGCCTCTGTAGGGGCCTGTCGGCTGTGTGCTTTGGACTGGTTGCTATACATTATGTCATTAGTTGCTTGGAGGACTCTATTCTTGAATGTCTTTATTTGTACTTCCATCATTGGTTTGATTTATGACAGTAAACTGAGAAGAAATGTTATTTTGCCTTGGGAATTGCTGGTTGTAGTAGCAAGTTGCCTTTTTTTATCATTGAGATAATCCTTGAAGGTTTTATCCACACCTGTGAGGGATTGTTGTTTTCATTTAAGCAGTCATGGGCTGTCTGATTCCATAGTCTGGAGCACGTCTTCCTGTGGCAGTGGTGTGGTTGAAGAAGGTGGCGGTGGTGGTGGTGGTGTAGGTGTAATATTTTCTGCCTACTCTGTGAGACAATTCACACAACTGCTGTGACACAATAGGTGTAATTTCTGCTTTCTCTGACAAATTTCTGTCAGGTGCAGTCATCATTTTGATAAACAGAAGCCTGAACTTCATTTCCTCTGACAAAAATATGGTTTCTCACTTCTATGGGAACCACTGGGCAGGGGCTTCAGATGCACACAAATACAGATCATAAATTTTGCCACTTCTCCTTGCATTAAATCACTGCAAAAAAGTATTATAAATAAATAATTAATAAACAATGTGAAATATGGCAGTACACACACAGGTTTCCAAATACGAACATACGCACAGGTACCAATGGTATGGATGTTATTGTGCTACAACTGTATTAGCTCTTGCAGGTACCTGGCAACAGGATCTATTTTTGCATCATTGTTGTTTTACTTTGCTAGAGAGCACAGCACAATTGCATACATCATCCACGAAACTACCATAATAATTTGGGAAGTGTTGAATGACATGAAACCTACATGCTAATTCAAATGAACAGCAGTGGAAAACGACAGCTCAACATTTTTATTCACTACAGAATTTTCCTAATTGCTTGCAGTGGATGGGAAGTGTATCCACATTGAAAAATTACTTGGAATGGATTCAGCTAACTTCAGTTATAAACAGTACCACTCCATAGTGTTGTTGGCATGCAGTGATGCTGATGGTTTCTTCATTGTAATTGAAACTGACTATGCACGTAGAAATAGAGATGAAGGTATATTTCATGCTGCAGCAACCAAATGCTGAATTACAAATGGAAGATTAAAGTTGCCATTGCCTTCAATATTACCAGATGATGAAAATCAATATGATTTTGGTTATTACTTTGTAGGAGATGAAGCATTTCCATTATTGTGCTACTTGATGCAGCCATACCCATAAATAACACTTGATAATCTGATGAGAATTTAAATTACAGATTAAGCAGAGGAAGATAATCTGTAGAATGCACATTTGGAATCATGACCAAAGAGTTCCAAATCTGGAGCAGTCCTATGCATTCTCGAACTACAGAAAGAGTGGTTGACATGATAAAATCCATTTGCATTCTGCATAATTTCATTTGAAAACAGGAAAGTATGCTCTACAGTTGTGGTGAACAACAATGCAACAAATCCGAAATGCCATCAGAATACAGCCAAGGAGAGACATTGTGCTGCATTCTCATTCTGCTGCTTATGAAGTAAACAATTATTTAGCCAAGTGCTTTCTGGCACCTTGTGCTTCCCTCCTATGGCAGTCAAGGCACTGCACCAACAATAATCAGGATCTGCTATAATTTCTTTTGCTACACCCTTTTTTGATTTGTAACATGAATTTATGTAAAACTTATGAATGAATTTCTGTGTGTTTTTAATTATGTAATTAAAAATGTTCTAGTTACATTTTTATTACATGTATTGTGTAGTGGGTGCTTATAAATATTTGATTAGTTTTTCAAGAAAATGGGTTTTAAAGCATAGTGACTAGAGCACACTTATTTTATGTTGAAATTTTGATTACTGATAATGAACTTACCTGATAGATTAACCTCCTTGGCCACTTAATGCCATGGTCTCTCTGTCACCTCATTCCTTGAACACCCTTTCAATTTGTAATTGCATAGGTCCAGACATTTCTCCACTTCTCTCACAAATTTCAGATTAAACATTTGTTCACACACTTCACAACCCAATTGTACGAATACATCTGAGAGTGGGAGACTCAGTGACTAGCATGTCAGATTGCGTAGAATCCCAACTCTGGGACACCACTACTGAAGTACCGCGTCTGAATGACCCCGCCTAGTTACACATTCCAGGTCTTTTTGCTGCAGAATATCTCAGTTGCATGGAGGCTTAAGTATCTCTTTGTGAATAAGGCCTAAGTTTGGAGTCGACACGGCTAGCCGATGTCTGGATCTGGTCATAATGCTCACTTGATCTAAGTTACTTTTACTCATACTGGCCTATTTATTAAACAAATCATAAGAAAACACTTTTCCTGGCAAATTCTTTCAAAACTCTCACACGCAGTATTCTCTGACTGACTATATGGTGTGAACAATGAAAGCACTTCCTGCTATTGAATTGTTTAAATACTGAAAGTAGAGAAAGAAAAGAAAATCAATAAATGTACTCATCTGATAAAATCCGCTGTATCAGTGATGGCCCACACTTTCGCACATATACTTTTTCCCAGATGGATCCGTCCATCCAAAGGCAAGGACAGCACTTTTTGCAATCAGTTATTGTCCCTGAAACTTAACACACATTAACACTCTGTACAGACTTGCACGTTGAAATGGAACTGCTGATGGTGAAAAAGTCAGCATGGTGTGGGATGTGTATTATGTGGATGTGCTGATAATTAAAATATTTACAGACTTACAAAAGTTGAAAGTTTATGTCAGTTTCATGGCCACAATAACTAGGTGAACCACAAGATTGATTGAACTGAAAAATGCAGAACTGTTCATTAATTTAGAGATGAAATGTTGTTACCAAAAATGTTTGTGAAATTTACACAAAATGTAGATCTTCATTCTTCAGATGCAGCTTTCTGCAAATACTCTGAAGCTCCTCTCTGGGCTGCTGAAAAACTCACCATGTACTGTACTAAATTAAATCCAGGTACAGATTCCCCACAAAACTGCCTTATTAACATGCAAGATTTTCGGTGGCGAAAAATATGTAAACAAAGTTTTACATGCCATGCTGTTGATGGTTGGTAACAAACTGCCTTTCTGCTGTTCACAAACTGCTGGTATTTATATGATTTACAACAGTCACTGACGATCAGAATTTACAAATTTTAAGAAATGACAATTAAAAGTGTCTAACAAATGTAATTCACGTACATAGAAAAATAATGAAAATAATGCTTTACAATTTTGTGTGGACGCAGACATGATTTCATTAAGAATTACCAAGTAATTTAAAAGTTTCCAGAAAATAACATACATATTACATTTTAGTTAATTACAGTTGAAAGAATGAATGAAAAGTATTCCTAGCTTGCATATGAATTCCAAATAATATGTTTATTAAAAGTAGCTACCCAATTTGTCAAAAATAAATTTGTAAGCTGTAAAACAGATATTGTACTCAAAAGCATAGCAAGTTTAGATCAATTAAGTAGTAATTATCGAAAACAAAATGTTTCTAGCATGTTCACAAAATTGTTACTGTGTGCAGAATACAATAGCAAACTCAGATTTTACATAAGCTGCCTTAAACAGGCTGATTACTGGTATGGTTGCATTGCATCATTGTACATTAAACAATTAACTAAGCATATTATAAATGTAGTCTCTCCAGGGATGCAAAGGACGCCTAAATGGCAGTTTTATTACATAACCCATCCTGCACCCTCCCCAAGGATCCTTGTGTTCAAGCAGTGCCTTCCCCCACAGCCAGAGGACTGATGATCATCTTCCTACAGAACCAGTGATGTGGTCTTCCCTACTGCAGCCCCCCCAAAAATGTGATTCCAACTGCTGTGATTATAAAATTTCACTGTTCAGAAAAAGCTTTAATACTGCTCCTCAACAATGCACTAACCACAGCCATCTACTAGCTTATTAGTATGTAATTACTCTCTTCACATGAACTTTAAATGTGTTTGAATTATTATAATAATGAGGTCAGCTACCCCTAACAAACGGATATTTGTCAACATAATATTCCCTTTCCTTCTTAAAACTACTAGCCATTAAACAAGCTATAAAAGTACAAAAAAATATGACACAATCGCTATTGTATTGATTTTTGGGTTCAGTTCTATGTGTATTCTGTTTTTGCAAACTAGGTTCTTTTACTGAAGTTCCCAATATTTTTCTGGCATTCTCTTGATTCTATAATACTGTTATGATGTCTGTTAAAGGGTCTTGAAACAGTGATGCTTTGGGATGGGAATATCAATTACTTCCCAAGGTTCTTCATATAAAGATGAAAGAATTTATTCATTCCTTTTTGTACTTTATATGGAATTAAGGCTTTTTAGCCATTTTATTGTCTTTCTCAGACTTTGGCAACGCAAACTTTTAAATCATTTTTTGTGGATGGCTGTTGTATTTCTAACATTTGACATTACATACACCGATGAGCCAAAGCAACTGGCACACCTGCCTAGTATCATGTAGGACCCCCATGAGCACACAGAAGTGCTGCAGCATGAAGTGGCATGGACTCGACTAATGTCTGAAGTAGTGCTTGAGGGAACTGGTACCACGAATCCTGCAGGGCTGTCCATAAATTCATAAGAGTACGAAGGGGTGGATATCTCTTCTGAACAGCATGTTGCAAGGCATCCCAGATATGCTCAATAATGTTCGTGTCTGGGAAATTTGGTGGCCAGTGGAAATGTTTAAAATCAGAAGAGTGTTCCTGGAGCCACTCTGTAGCAATTCTGGATGTGTGGAGTGTCACAATATCCTGCTGGAATTATGAGAGTCTGTGAGAATGCACAATGGACATGAATGGACACACATGATCAGGCAGGATGTTTACATATGTGTCACCTGCCAGAGTTATATCTAGACATATCAGGGGTTCCATATCACCCCAACTGCACATGCCCAACACCATTACAGAGCCTCCACCAACTTAAACAGTCCTTGCTGACATGCAGGGACCAAGGATTCATGAGGTTGTCTCCATATCCGTAAACGTCCATTCGCTCAATACAATTTGAAATAAGACTTGTCTGACCAGGCAACATGTTTCCAGTCATCAACAGTCCAATGTAGGTGATGACAGGCCCAGACGAGGTGTAAAACTTTGTGTCATGCATTCATCAAGGGTACACGAGTGGGCGTTCGGCTCCGAAAGCCCATGTCAATGATGTTTCATTGAATGGTTCACACACTGACACTTGTTGATAGCCCAGCACTGAAATCTGAGGCAGGGTTGCACTTCTGTCTCACTGAACAATTCTTTTCAGTCTTTGTTGGTCCCATTCTTGCAGGATCTTTTCCCACCCGCGGAGATGTTGGAAATTTGATGTTTTACCAGATTCCTGATTTTCACGGTACACTTGTGAAATGAGCGTACAGGAAAATTCCCACTTCATCGCTACCTTGGACATTCTGTGTCCCATTGCTACTGCACCACTATAACACCACATTCAAACTCACTTAAATCTTGATAACCTGCCATTGTAGCAACAGTAACCAATCTAACAACTGTGCCAGACACTTGTTGTCTTATATAGGTGTTGCCAACCGCAGCAACAGTAACCAATCTAACAACTGTGCCAGACACTTGCTGTCTTATATAGGTGTTGCCAACTGCAGCACCGCATTCCACATGTTTACATATCTCTGTATTTGAATATGCATGCATAGACCAGTTTCTTTGGTGCTTCAGTGTAAGTCCTAATATCTTTGCTGGTTAATGGATGGATTTCTTCTATTGCACACTATTAGCATTTTCATAAGTTAAAGACTCACTTTCTTCTTCTCTCCTACTTCAGTGCTTATAATAGTATTTTTGATATGCATCAAATATAATGTGAGAAATTAAAGTTTTTTAAAGAAATTGTCATTTTTTGAAATGGCCTGAAGGTAATTAATTTACAGGTCATCTAGGCATTTAATTATTTCATCAAATTTTCCTTAAATTATTTTCTTGAATTATTCAATTGTAATTCAGTGTGACCTATATGCCAAGTATGGTTATAACTTCAGCAGGGATAGCCTGTTCATGCGAACCTTGAATTGTTGACAATCTGCCCTCTATGTAGTCACTGTGTGTAGCCAGTACGGATCAAGGAAGAGGAGTCTGGCTGGTAGCTTAACAAACCAACCAGGGCATGAACTACCTGCATAAGGGATAAACTTCCTTTTGATTAATAAACCATTATATCTTGTTATTTAACATCTTGTAAGGTTACCCACATCTTAGAAAGAGAAAGAGATGGGGGGGGGGGGGGGGGGGAGACATTGTCTTAAAGCATAAAAGTGAAACAGATTATTTCATCAAACTTGGAGTTAACTCATATTGAAGATAACCTTTTTCACAATATAAAAATATTCATAAAAGACAGTCAGTCAACAATCATTCTGCACATATTTATTTTCTGTGTGACAGCTGTTGTAGAGCCCTTAGAATCAGCAAAGACAATGGTCAGAATCATAATATTCTGGCCCAATAAAAATATGTTTAGCATTTGCTTTGTGCTGAATGCCATTGCCACTCTCCATCCAGAATAATGTGCTAGAACAAGTTGATAAAAACAGGAGAAAGCTATATAGTCTTGAAAAGAATATTTAACTTTTAATAGTATGGCAGGTTTCACTGAACTATAAAACATATTTTTAAGGGTGAGAGCAAACTAATTTCATATTGTTTCTAAAATATTTGTTTGTTACTAACTGCTTTTCAACATATTAGACCATTGTTAAGTGAGTTGATATGTAATGAGGGTCTAATAAGCTGAAAATCAGTTTGTAACTTACAGATATTAGTTGAACAAAATGCAATTCATTTACATTTCATTCGAAAATATGAACTTGGCCTCATAAGAAGTCATCAGAGAATCCATTAGAAATTATTTTATTCATGTTTGTGGTGTGATTTTGACACAGTAAATTTTTTCACATCAAACTGCATTTGGTCACTATTATCTTAAGGTTGTGTGAGTTGTGCTTGTGTGAATGTGTGCGAGTTTTCTATTTCTGAAGATGACTTTGGCCAAATTCTTAAATATCTCTAGCATTCTTTATCATTGTGCCTGTCTGCGACTCAATGCTTCCTCTATGTTGTGATTAGCAATCTCTCCTTTCCAGATTGTTGTTATTCCATTCTGGAGTTTCCACTGTATTTGGTGATTCATATTTATTTGAACTTTGTACAAAATACAAGAATGCTTTCACTTTCTTAATGAACAAGGATAGAACCTTACTGTTTGTGTACAGACATTGTTGTTGGCTGGGTGGTGTAATCATAACTTGTTTCTTGTAAAGCTTTTCCCCAATTTATGTTCCATGTAAAGTAAGTTACTTGTCCTTTCTTTCTGTTTACAGGTTAAGGTACTGGATGCAAATCAAGATCTAAAGAAAATAAAAGAAAATTTCCAGAAGTGTCGAAGTGAAATATATAATGATATTTTCATAAATGAACGCAGTTCTCCAGTAATTCAGAGCACCACATAAAAGGGCCAGAATATTTACCTAAAGCTTAGGATCAGCTTCTTTTCAAGAAGTTATGAGGCATAAAATGCTGCATTTACTGCAATCAGTATTTTGTAAAAGTTGATTTTTAAACACTCAAGTGGAGTAGATCAGTAGATAAACAGAATTTAAATAGATATAATCTCTATCTTTTTCCATAAGTTACTGCTTTTGGCAAACAAACTTCTGTTGATCTTTCTTATCAGTGATTACCATTTATTAAGACACCCAGCCATCTGCACTACTTTCTCACTGCTTAGAAGTAACTAAGTGCATTATCTTTCTTCATGTCAATGTTCAAATAGCAAGAGAAACTTCAGTAAAGCAATTTGCCTTAGAATGTTGTGTATTTCACCAAAAAGAGTAGAAAATTCAGGCAAAATGCAATTGGATACTTAATTCCAAGTAATATAAGTGTCTGTTATGCAAAACAGAAGAAGAAAATAATTAAACTACTATTGTAATAAATTTAAATAAATCATTTATTTTCAAAAATACAAAACTCATATTTTCTTTGTGTATGTATCCTCCATATACATGTATTAATGACTATCACATCTAGCAATCATCATTTATCTTTTCCCTGGATAGCCCTCCAGTTCAAAGTGTACATCATGTGCTTTATGACGACAGAGAAGTCCGTGTATACTTTTTGCCAGTTGACTTTACAAGGTAACTGCATATTTTAATACATTATTTTTACTCCAGCTTTTAAATTATTTTCTTCATCATCTGTCCTCCGAAAAGGCAATGTCATCTACGTCTGTAGCCATCCTTCTCTTTTTCACTCTGTTATTTAGTATGTGTCACACATCACAACACTTCTGGTACACAAAGAACTCTGAAAAATGCAAAACTTTTATTAAACTGTAATGCATAGTTTCATTAAAAAATCTTTTCTTTTTTTAAATTTTGTTTCATCTTCTAATGAAGTGAAAACATATTTGTTAATTTCCTCTGTTTGATGCTTTAGCCTGTAATCTCATTGACTGAAGAGAACTGTCTTCAGCGATGACACCCACTTCAAAATGGGTACTGATGACCAGTGAAGTCATGTCTGAAGACACCCCAGACAGTGGTGAGATACCAACCTGACTGTCGCCCAACATATGGCCTGGCATTCAGGAGTGATGGTCTGGGTGCCATTTCTATTCATAGCAGAATCCTTGTGGTTGTTATCCGCAGCACCCTCAGAGCACAGCAGTATGTTGACAATATTCCATGCCCTGTTTTGTTATCCTTCACTGAAAGCCGTCCTGGGCTTACACTTCCTCAAAGTAATGCCCCTCCCACCCTCCACCTACACACACAAACCAGTGAGAGTTTCCAATGCTTGACTTCATGCTTGTCAGATCCTACCTTGACCAGTAAGATCGCCAGACCTCCCCCAATTGAGAATGCTTGGAGCTTTATGGGCAAGCATTCTTGTCATCTCAGAATTTTGATGATTTAATTAGCTAATTGGACAGAATATGGCATGATGTCCCTCAGGAGTTCATCCAACAACACTATCAATCAATGCCAAGCTGAATAACTGCTTGCATAAGGACCAGAGGTGGACCAATGCATTACTGCCATACTCAAGTTATGATGCTCTTTCTGTTGAATAAATCATAAAATTTTTCTCATTTGTCTGTAAAAGTACAGCACATCTATCAATTTCCATCCCATTTGGATAATTCCTTCACAGTGTGACTTTCTCTTTTTTTCTTTTTTTGTTTACAGTTTAGGTTGTAAATGATTCACCAATATGTAATTCACTGAATTCATCCAGTAAGCACACATTGCATTCCCAATGAGATAGCATGGTTATATCATTCCAAATAGCAAAATGTTAAAGAGCTGAGTTGGTGTTACTATGTTGGTAAAGAAGAGTATAGTCTTGCACTTAGTAATAATGATTCAAGGATCATATCTATAAATCATCACAGTTTAAGTCTCAGCACTTGTGAAAAGTACCACCTTTATTTTACATAAAAAATAAATTATTGGTCTGATCATGATGATAAACTGGCAGCAATAATGCAACACCCATCAATCACAGTTACCTAAATGGAAAAATTACAATTCCACAAAATCAAAAAAACACTGCCACAGACACTATATTTGGAGAAAATTTACTGCATGAACAATGAGAAGAAATGTGCCAATGATGAACAATCATTTATTCATCCATTCCTCCACCACATTCTGTACATTGCATTGAAGAATGAGAACATTCAGTGATATACGTTAAAAAATGACAAACAAGTCATAGAAACTTATCTATACACTGAATTAATGATAAAGTATCACTATTCTGCTTAATGCTAGTTAAGATCATGCCACCTCAGTTGAATCTAATAAATTGCAAAGGAAGTGCACAGTAGATGAGAAATTTTGAATCTCCAGGTTTACTCACGTCCTGCCTAACTGTCATAGTACTTGCAGTGGATCCTGATACAGTTGGAATTCCTGTGAGATGGTCTGGATAGATGTCTGCCTGTTACACATTACGACCCTCTTCAACTGTCGGTGGTCTTGTCAGTCTACAGACAAGGTTGGCCTGTACCCTCTTGTGCTGTACATATCCCTTCACATTTCTACTTTACTATCACATTGGAAATAGTAGACCTAGGGATGTTTAGGAGTGTGGAAATCTCACATACAGACGTTTGACACAAGTGACACCCAATCACCTGACCATGTTCGAAGTCCATGAGTTCCACAGAGCACCCCATTCTGCTCTCTCACTATGTCCAATGACTGCTGAGGTCTCTGATATGGAATACCTGGCAGTAGGTGGGAGCACAATGCACCTAATATGAAAAACGTATATTTTTGGGGGTGTCCAGATACTTTTGGTCACACAGTGTACAAGTTTATGTCCACCCTTGATACAGAGTCTTGCCCAAATGGTCTCCCACACAACTTCAGGTTCCATCTGTATTGACACCAGTGAGATATTTTTAGGTAAATATAAATGTATGTCTGAAGGATAGGATTATCAAAAAAGGGGGTTGTGTTTGTCATGAGACAAGAAACTCAAACACCCAAGATGGAACCTTGTGGACACCATACCAAGTGGAGCCACCATAGTGCCAAAAGTAAAATTCAGAGATGGTGGTGTTATGGTGTGGTTGTGTTTTTCATGGAGGAGGCTTGCACCCCTTGTTGTTTTGTGTGACACTATCACGGCTCAGGCCTACATTGATGTTTTAAGCACCTTCTTGCATTCCACTGTTGAAAAGCAATTCGGGGATGGCGATTGCATCTTTCAACATGATCAAGCACCTGTTCATAATGCACGGACTGTGGCGGAGTGATTACACAACAGTAACATCCCTGTAATGGACTGGTCTGCAATTATTCTTGACCTGAATCCTAAAGAACACCTTTGGGATGTTTTGGAATGCCGACTTTGTGCCAGGCCTCACTGACCGACATTGATACTTCTCTTCAGTGCAGCACTCTGTGAAGAATGGGCTGCCATTCCCCAAGAAACCATCCAGCGCCTGACTAAAAGAATGCCTGCGAGAGTGGAAGCTATTGTCAAGGCTAAGGGTGGGCCACCTCCATATTGGATTCCAGCATTACCGATGGAGGGCACCATGAACTTGTAAGTCATTTTCAGCCAGGAGTCTGGATACTTTTGATCACGGAGTGTATGTGGATATTGTCAAGCACCAGACTCACTCTCCATTGTAACTGAAAATTTAGAGAAATCTTAGCTTGCTAATACAGATGTTCCACAATCATACTGTCTTTATTTAAGGGTTCTTTAACCATGGAATAGTCAACTGAGACAATTACAGTTTGATAAATGGTGGGCATGCCAGACATTCTGTGAAACAAAAAAAAACTTTCTTTTTCTCTCTTGAGCAAAGTGATCTTGGCTTCTGAAGATTTTAAAATCCCACACATTGTGCTCTGTTGAAGTGACTCTCTCTGCTGGCTGTATTCTTGACCTGCAGCTTGCAGTGGCCAGGGACATAGTGTTTACCTCTTGTGAATTCCAGTAGAGTGGGACTAGCCAGTAGTATGCACCTGCTCTAGCAGCTGTGGAGATAGGTTTTCCTCCTTCAGTGGCTGAGGCATAAAGTCAAATATGTAGATGTAGTTGTGACAGGTTCCCATTACCTCATCATGTGTAGCAGAATGGCGTTGCATGCTGTCCAGCATTCTCCTAAGAAGTAGAAGTACTTAGTGTAGTTTGGTCAGCTGTCGAATGGTGTGGTTACACACTTGCAAATTGGTAAAACATTGGCTATACTCATCATATTTGATGGGGCTGGCTTGCTTTGCGACTTTTACCACAATGACATGTTGCTAATGGAGACATTTATATTCTCTCTGTGTGTGTATGAACCATGAGTGAGATAAGGGGCCAAAAGTTAATTTGTCTGATGCCTTGTACCATCATCAATTGACCTCTTTGACTTGGTGGAATTCATTGAATTCTTGTACTGATTCCATACATCAGTGATTGCACCACTTATGTCATGAGTTTAGTGATCTGCTGGGTGTTAGATACCATGCAGAATGTTCCTCTTATTGGGAGTGTTTTTCAATTGTTTCTCTGTGTCACATGGCTTTGTAATTCACGTGTGGACTATGAAAATACTGGATAGTGTCGATCATGTTCTGTGAGTAGCAGGTTAGTGTTCGTTTCCAGCTGCAGGCACCAATAAGCTGATCTGTGAGGGATTCAATGTTAAGTTTGGTGTGTGTATGTGTTCCTGATCTTGCAGCTGTTCCAGCAATGATCCATTGATGGTGATTCAGGATGGTTATGTCTTGCTTTTTCCTCCCAGGCAAACCAAGTGGAGGATCATCACTAATAGTATGTCTGTCTGGCATTTTGTACTAGCTATTTTGTTTTGAGGTTTCTGACTTTGTGGAATCCAATGGAAAACTGCTGTTGATTCCCTGTATCTATGGTCACATGATACACTTAGTGAGTTTGTTCATGGAGAAATGAATTTTGGATGTCATTCAGGAGGAAATTACTAATGAGTCTCATCTGTATACCATGTAGAAGCTCAAGCAAGTATACTTGGATGTGGTTGTCATAACTAAGACCAACTGCACCACTGTCGTTTGAAATATTACTGTACCTCATTGCTACCTATCAGAACCCCTCGGAGAGCATTAAAGATAAACACCAGTCCTAACTGTCCAATTGTAAAGTGACCTGTTTCCAAATTACATACAAAAATAACCACTATTTCAGTATACATATAATTCGAAAACGATGCTTTGCTGATTAACATTGTTCTTATGTGAGAAACATAATATAAATGTGAAATTAATACTGTAACTAATTGAAAGAAATGTAGCACATGGTCAGGATGTCCCAGTAAACCTATCAGTATAAAATTACTACAACATATTAAATAGAACATATAAATAAAGCACATTAATTGAATCTCCAATATATGTTAGCACTAAAATTCGGGCACTAGTTGATTTGTTATAAACAAATTTAGAAATGTGATTGTTACCTGTAACATAATTGATCAGAAAATGTTATATTAACTCGTAACTAAGTTGAAAATAGATTCACCTTGTTCAGCACTGAGATTGTAAATTTTTAGCAATGTGTGTATCATATTTGGTTTAACTTTTAATTGTGACTTTACATAAAATTGTAATTTTCATTGTATGTAATTGTTAACAAAAGTATAAATAGAGGTCGGGCAGGTGCCTTTGGGCACTCGTTTTTTGGCTAGTGTTGCGAGCAAATGTATTGTAGGCTCACTCGTTGGTCGATTGTTGTGAACTCGGTGTCGTTTGATGTCAACTTTGGGTACATCTGATGTAACCGGTACAGTTCGCCAGGCTCGGACACCAGAATCCTGGAAATATATTGGTATTAAAACTGCACTGTACTTTGGAATTTATTTGGGAGTCTTCTGCAATCCTTTTCATAGGCTGCACAGCGACTAGACACGAATCCAGGAATTTTACAAAACCCCGAGAACTAAACAACTCTCAGTGTCGGTAAAATTGACGTGAAAACAACAGCGCATCGACTGGGCATTTCACTCGAAACATTTGCAATGCGGAGGTGGGAAAATATAAACATCTCAGGTTCGAACTATTACTGAGACCCAGTGTTGTCCGAGGATGTGCAGTTTGCGATAGTCGTGTCAGAATGAACATCTAGTTCGGCTGGCTGTGTTTTACGAATTATTTTAATCTTGTTGGCTTTCTGTGTACTGAATGAACTTGGTAGGTATCTAGTTATGTTGTTGCCTTGTGCTGCTTGTGTTTGTTCGAATATTCTCGTGGCATGTCTTGTTTCTCAATCTTTCTGACTATGTTTATTGGACATACACTTGTGTATATATTTTATGTTGTGCCTTGTGTTCCTCAGTGTCTGGCTTATGTATTGTTGTCATGAGTTTGGGCATTAAGACCAGCTGTAAGGAACAATGTAGGTGTGTTGCTGTGGTTCATCTGCTTGCTAAGTTACAAGCAGGGGCTATTGCTGTAAGATTTTACACCACTGTCAGTGCTGAACAGGCTAGTTCCTGTCTAGTTATAAATGGGCTAAGTCCCTGCTCTAAACTGAAAATCTAGATTAAGCTTTGGCTAGTGCCAGTTAGTGATAGTGACAGTGATAGTGGTACTTGAGTGATATCATAAGGTAAATGCTTATTGGCATAGTTGTAAATGCTGCTGTTGGTCTCTAAAGTTAACAAACAACAAGTGAGCACTCTAGTTGTTGGGTGTAGCTTAGTGAGTGGCTGGTAGTACGTCTACTGACATGTGGCAACCGTTATTACTAACTGGGTACTTAGTAATATCTGTGTTACATATGTAACAACTCTGTTGTGAATATTTATTAATTGTAAATGTGTTGTTGCCTTCACACTCCGAAAACTACATATAAGAGAGAGTTCAGAAACCTACTCATGATAGAAATGTAGTAGATCCAGAGGCAACAAATACACCTGACCTATCTGAGGATGTCCAGAATGAAACTGTTGGCATTGACAATGAGGAATTTGTAGCAGCAAGTAGAAAAATATACAGGTGTAATAATGGAGATATCTCAAAAAGGAGACAAACATTTTGTTTGATGCAGAAGCATGTAGAGGAACTGTGGTTCAGCTTTAGGACAATAACTTATTAAGCTCTTGATGGATATGTACCTAGCAGAACTGTTCACGATGGAAAGGATCGTTCTTGATATACAGTTTTAATAAAGAAATGACAAATGCTAGACAGTGGGTGTAAAACAAAACATAGTACTATAGATAGAGATATCTGGATGTAACAATTTATATGGATATGAAATGAAATGATCATATAGGCTCATTCATAATTTAAATCTGATTTTGTTTCATTATTGTGACACTGAGAAAATGCAGTCAGTA